>NC_140497.1:9803599-10403599 GCF_964271855.1 Acomys minous
GGGAATATGAACTACTTAAACTGAACACAATACGAACCTTCAAACTCTGTCAGCACATCACAAGGAAATTAGTTTAGAATGTGCATGAAGAGGAATTTAGGAATTAGGGTTGATGTAATGGAGGCAGGAACAGAATTCAACGGTGTAGGATGAGGTTCAAGTCTGTCCAGGTGATGAGTCTATTGTCCGGGTGCTGTTGTTAAATAACTCGGAGCGGTGATGGGGCTGTGAAATTGGAAGAGAAATTGAGTCTTCCCTTTTTATAGAGTAAATATATTCAGCGAGGTATACTGAGCAACCCAAGGGGTGAGCGCTTGAAAGAAATGGGAGATATTTGGGTTTAGCTGAAGACAGTGTTGGCAAGCAAAATCACTCCGATTTTAAGATGGACATATTAAACTTGTGTGTGTGTTATCTGCACTGACTCAGAGTTCCTCTGGTGGAAGTTTAAACTAAACACTTTTAAACAGTGTAATCCTGAAACATTTCTAAGGCCAGTAAGTTATAACTGAGAGATGGTTCTTAGGAATTTACCCCGGATAAGTATGCTGGAAGGCAGGCAGTCCACCAATAATCTTGTTTACAAAGAATGGAGTCAATTATCATTTGCTATTAGAGAAAAGCAGTTTCTTACTTGTGGCTCTGATATTAGGACTCATGAAACAAGACTTGGTGTCTGGAATGTGCGTGTTCAGAAGGGGAGGCTGGAGACCTAGAGAACATGGACGGAACCCTAAGAATGTGCACTTCCTCCTCCTGTACTGCGCTTGTATTAGAAGCAGCTGCACTCGCAGACACTGTGTAGTCATTCAGCTGTTTAAAGAGTAAGTGGTTCTGCCTAACGCGTCACTAGGAGGAGAACGACAAGGAAGTACTGATGGGAGACTATACGGGAACATAACAAGGCTTTGCATCTTAAGACACAGGGCGCTCCCGTGTTCTTGAGGTGGACCCGTTTGCTGCCCAGATCATTTCCCTTTGTCCTCCATGTGCCGAGCATCACAGTTCTCTTAGACCCAGAGTGCTTCTTTCTTAGATAAAGCTGTTGACTGTATATTTGGCTTGAAAGATTGTGTGTGTGCGTGCACACGCGCGTGTGTGTGTATGTGTGTGTGTGTGTGTGTGTGTGTGTGTGTGTGTGTGTGCCAGGCTAAACTTGGTGCAATGCCCTTACTAGGTACACTCTGTGCAGCTGGTTATATCCCTAGCCTTTGACATTTCATTTATTTTATATGTGAAACAACTGGTTGAAAGCATGACTTTGTGAGCCTGCACACTCGTGGTTTCCTAGTGATAACGGCACTGCGGCCTGGCTTTCTGAGTATTGCGGAAATGGTGAGCACGGCAGACACCAGCTACAACACCCTGAGACACACTAACCCCGGGGATTTGAAGAAAACTGCCTCAACCTTAGGTGATGTTTTTAGCTAGCTGGGCTGGTAATGTTCTACTGCCCTATACAGGAGAGATTACAGACTGTGACATTAGATTTGAACATTGTCTGCACAGTTCAAAAGAGCAATGCGTGAGCAAAAGATTTGCCGACTTTTGTTTGTTTCCTGAAATTTCTGGGTCAAATTTTTAAAAAGCAGTCTGGTCCAAACTTATACTAAGCTGTAATTTTCATATATTTTCTTACAGCAGATATTTTATGTACTTCTTAAATTGATTTGCTTATTTTTATATATGCGTATGTGTGTGTGCCTGCATGAGTTTGTACGCAGCATGGGCACGGGAACTGGAGTTATAGATGATCATGAGATGCCTGATACAGGCGCTGGGACTCAATCCTGCGCCCTCTGGAAGAGCAGCATGAGTATTAGCTGCTGAGTCATCATTTCAGCCCAAGTAGTTTTTAGATTTAATGTTTGGATGCTAATTTTGTATTTCCACTTTAATTCTAAAGATCAATTTTCCCTTATTATTGGGAACTTGCTATATGTACATAATGAAACACGATTATACCCACATGCCATTTCTCCTCTCCTGTTCCACATAAGTCCCCTAGCAAGTCCTGCTCCTGACCTCACGCTTTTTGTTTTTTCATAGCTCTGTATTTAGTGCATGAGTGTGGGCTGTGCACAGGGCCATGGGGGATCTACCAGTGCTCATAATTAGAAACCGAAAAAAAGAATGATTTTTCCCTTCCCTAGCAGTGATCAACTGCCCAAAACTTAATAAGGGATGGTGGCTTGGAGGGCACCCCTCCCTTCTGTGTTGAATTTTAACTGGATTGGTCTCCTGTAGGTCACCCTGGGTAGTGTGAGTTCACAACCGCAATAACCATGTCTGGTCCAGAGAAGAGTCATCTAACTCTTACATTCTTTCTGCTTCTTGGTCTACAGTGTTGAGGGTGGTTGTTGCAGGCAAACACGGCCGCTGTGAGGTCACCAATGCATCCACCCCATCATGTCCAGAGGACACTTTCAATTTGGTTCACAACCCTGACTCTTACAATCTTCCCATCCCTCCACAATGGTCTCTGGGCCTTGGGGAGGTGTTAAGATACAGATGGCCCCTTTGTGGGTGAGTACTCCATTGACAGTCTTTGCCATCTACCGTACCAAGAATCTTTGCTGATAAGGACTGGGAGCTTCACTAATCTATGGGATAAAGATAGGAATTTAGAGAGCAGAGGGCAGTTTAATACTATTTCTGTTTGGTGGAGTAATAGTAGAAGGCTTATACTTGGAGGCTGTGTGTTCCTCAACCTTAGGTTCTTGGCCAGATTTATAGTATCAGCCATGTATTTCCACCTACAGGACAGGCCTTAAATCCAATCAGAAAGGGGTTGGTTGCTCCAATAATACTCTTGCCACTACTACACCCATGGACTTGTCTTTTGGTGCCTGCCATTATTGCAGTTCATAGGGTTATAGTTGGGTAAGACTGTTGATAACCTTTTCCCCAGCATTCTGTGTACTGCTGTCCAGTAACTATAAAAGCTAACTAGTAAGGAGGAAGCTTCCAGGTTAGCAGGTTAGCACTATGACATGGATGTCTTCAATGTCCTGTGACCAAAGTGTGTGGCATATTCAGCAGTAGGGTCTTAACATCGAGTCTTGTGGGCAGTTAGAGCAATTCCCGATAGCCTGTCCTGTTTGGAAGGTCATTGATTACTGACTTGAAAGGAGAGATCCCATAAAGTATTCTTTTTAAAGTGCATATTATCAATTCACAAAGACTGTAGCACGTCTTCGTGTCCTACTTGGATGCCTTTGATGAAAGCAGAGAAAAGGTGTTGTTCTGGGTTCATGGGCACTATGTGAACAGGCTGTTAGAAGGCTTTATGGCAAAGCCAATTTCAATTAGGCACTTTCCCTCCATGGTTGTAATGGCTGACTCGCCACTGATGACATCCCTGAATTGTTCCCTCAGGGGATTTGATTTCTTGGAAAATATGAGAGTTTATCTTTTCTGTATTTTCCTAGAAGTCTCAGATATTGAAATGCCAGGCAAACTCCCTTCTTTTAGAGCTGAAGTTAGACTGAGACATGTCTGTAGCTCTCTGGGTACACATGATATTTGCTTTATAGAATTTGTCAGACCAAAGAACTGGGCAGAGAGAGAGAGAGTCGCCCTGCAACGTCTCTGAAATGTCCTTGTACAGACTCTGAACTACCATGCCCACCTATTCATGGCTGCATTTTCTCTGCTTTCCTAATGAGATTCCACTTCCCTCACATACCAGTGTGGCACTCTCTGTGTTATGTACAGAGCAGCTGAAGTGGATTTCACCTGCACCCACATGGAGTTCTGCGGTCCTCACGTGCCAACCCATCAGACTTGCTGTTACAGGGCAGGTTTTTATATTGCACCTGACACAGGAGTTGGCTTGGACTCTCTGTGTTAGCTTCTGACCACAAGACCCATCAGAAGCAATTGCGTGGGGCCCCAATGCCTTCACTAGGAGTGAGAATGGTGTTCCTCTCATGCATGGTTTTTGTTAGCTCGATGTACCTGGAGCCCGTGGTTTTCAGCAGAGATGCACTCGCCTCTCAATACTGGTGTACCCTGTTGTTGCATTTTGCATGAAGAAGGTGTTTTTCCCCCCCTAGCACTATGCTCGAACTACAGAGGTCAGCATGACCTGAGAAGTTGGTAGGGATGTGAACGCCATCATCCAGAGCCTGCAGGAACCGAGCCCACTGTGTCAGTGTGGGTGCCGGGAACCGTGCTCTCACCTAGGAGGTTCTGATTAACTTTAGCAGGTGGAAGCTCAGTTCCTGTCCACCATAGCTTCATGACCTGGACAGGGTGTGTGTGTGTAGGGGGTTCGGAGAAGGGTGCGCCTTCAGAATTTCCAGCTCATTAAAAACAGAGCCAGGACATTGCAGTTCTGTGCCTCACTCAGATGGGTCAGCAGGGACTTTGGCTGAGGCTGTTCCTGCTGGGCCATTGTTCTCAGAGCTGTAAATCAAAGTGTAAATCAAAGGCTCACATGAAGGCTTAGAACAAGCCTTATTCAACTTGGCACACCCCTTGGACTAGCATAGAATCTGGTAGATCTGTGCGTACTAGCCTTGTAGAATGGTAACGGCTTCCTTAGGAGGGCAAGATATAAAGGACAAACTGATCAAAGCCAATAGGTGCCTCTTGTATTTGAGATCCTGACTGTGGATCAGAAACAAACAGTAAATGTATATGAACAATTCCATCATGTGGGGCACGCGGACCCCAGAGGAACTGGCATGGATCTGGTGAGGTGGAGCATGTTCAGACCCCAGAAATGTCAAACTTCAGGTCTAAACTCTTTTCCTAAGGTGGCAGGAATGGAACAAGCTCCCTCCATGTTTCTGTGCCTGCCTCTGAGCATGTATCTCGTGACCCCCCAACCAGGTGCTCAGGTAGTCAGTCAGACATGTAGTCGGCACTTGGATGCAAATAGAGCATCATTGGCATGCCAGTCCCAACCAATGGAAGGATTCACCCCCAAACTCCTCCCTGCTTCCCATAGTTTATATAATTGTGCTTGTTCACCATGGAACAGACAGAAAGACAGACAGACAGACAGACACACACACACATAGAACTGTTTCACCAATAAAGGCACCCCTCCCCCGCAGTACCCCCAGCTTGACTGGAATCCTGTAGAGGTTACCGACTCTGCTTCATCCTCCTCTGCTTGGTGTCTAGTGGCCTCTGGGCACCCCAGGGAGAAGCAGAATGCAGAACCACAGCATCATTACTTTTTTCTTTTGATATACAAATTAGCTAAGATGGAAGCTTAACTAAAGCCACAAATATCAAAAGACAAAGACGAATTTTTTCCTTTTTTTGTTTTTTAATATATTTTATTAATTTAATCATATTACATCTCAATTGTTATCCTATCCCTTGTATCCTCCCATTCCTCCCTCCCTCCCATTTTCCGCTTACTCCCCTCCCCTATGACTGTGACTGAGGGGGACCTCCTCCCCCTCTATATGCTCATAGGGTATCAAGTCTCTTCTTGGTAACCTGCTATCCTTCCTCTGAGTGCCATCAGGTCTCCCCCTCCAGGGGATGCAGTCACCAACCCTACATCTGACAAAGGTCTAATATCCAAAATATATAAAGAACTCAAGAAATTAAACACCACCAAACCAAATAACCCAATTGAGAAATGGGGCTCAGGACTAAACAGAGAATTCTCATCAGAGGAATATCGAATGGCTGAGAAACACTTAAAGAAATGCTCAACCTCCTTAGTCATCAGGGAAATGCAAATCAAAACAACTTTGAGATTCCATTTTTTTTTTCCTTCTTAAAGCATGGCCCAAAAGAATTGGTTCAGCTATGGAACTCACTGTGCAGTCAAGTGGTGGAATGCAGGAAGGACAGGAAGTTGAACCCCTTGTTAGGGCTTTATAAAGATCTGAAACATAAGCAAAACATTGAGTTGCAAAGAACTGTAGAAGTTCTTCACTCTGCCTGAGCCAGCACCCGAGTAACACCCCACGGGGAAGCTGCTGAAGACATTTATATGCTAGAGAGGAGAAGCGGGAGGAAGATGTAGGCCTGTGTCATTACTGTTTGTTAACTCACCTTGCCTGTTATAAAATATGGATACAAAATATGGATTCATAAAGTGCAAATGTTCTATTTTGTAAGAGCAGAGAAGAACAGTGGCTTGAGAGCTCCGCGATATGGATGCTACAGGTGGCAGACTCCTGATAGTAAGGCCAAAAGTATGAGTTAATAGTTTGAAGTCCACACATGAGCAACTTTGAATCAATCTTATGGCTGTACCTTCAAGGACATGTTCACAAGAGCTCTGTTGAAAGAATCAGTTGGACAAGCTCTAGGCTTTGGCTAGATAGTGAAAGGTGATGCTGTTAGCAATGACACTCTGGCCTAGGCTAGATCCCCTCAGAGTTAAGGACAATGAAACGGATGGCCACCGTCTTGTGTTACTCTGCCTGTAGTTAGGCTTTTGACAAGAAGACCACTGTCTGCTGACTCGGAGCTTCACAAGGTTTTATGTGGATTCTAGCAACCTTCCCCCCTTCATCGCCTGACGTGTGCCTATCAGTTGTCATCTATTCTCTCTGCATTAGATACATGGAAGGATAGTAAGACCACACCAGACTTCTTGTGCTCACACTTCTCCAGTGCGGTCTGTTCCCTGGAGAAGGCAAGTCTAGACAGCGTTATCCTGGTAGCTTTAGCTTTTTTTTCCAAAGAACTGAAAATGTGGGTCCATGAAAAAACATCTATGTCAGTGGCAGTCACATACAAGTTAAGAATCCTCAAGTGGAAACAAGTCAAGCATTGAGCCCAACTATGTTAATGGGAAAAAAAATCATGTACTATCCCTGAAACTTAAAAGTCTTAGTGATAAAAATAACTGATAATAAGAAATAATAATGTCTCAAAAATCCCAATATTTTAATCATTAAACACTTAATAGAAATTATCAATTATCTCCTACTCTGTGCTTAGCTTTTAGAGCAAACATTTATTAATCTTTTTCTAGTGTTAATATGTGTTTATATGTGTTATAATGCCTCAAGCCTGGGGCCCTAAAGACAGCATTAAGAACATATGGAGGCCTAGGAGAAGAGTTGTAGGGCTAATTTCTGCTTAACATAATCTTCTACAGGAGTTTTAAACTCCCCAATGTCGATTTTACTTGAGAACCTCACACAACAGAAAGTAGCACAGAACCATGGATGTTGGGAAAGAAGGCCTGCCTGAGGCTCCAGACGTATCCCAAGAGAGAGGCTGAATCTGTGAGTGCATGTGACCAGCAGTCTCCCCACCTCCTCATGAGGACCCTGCACTGCTGTCAACTGGACTCGGAGCCTCCAGCATTGTGCACTTTAATTCACTGGTCTAAGTGACCTTGGCAACCCCTGGGACATATCCAGTGGCACCTATAGTAGCAGCTTTGGGAAGAAATAGCTGTGACACACTGAGGATGGTAAACCCAGATATAGTCTCATAGTCCCAGGTACCAGAGTGCTGTAAGACACAGCTTAGGACATCTTGGTGATGGTTCCCAGAATAGAAGGTCGAGTCAGGGTTACCCATGGGCTGAGCATTCCTCACCTGTGACTCAGCAGACAATGTAAAAGGACAGGAGGATGTCATAACCAGTGTACACCTCAGTGAAAGTTTAGCCAAAGCCCAGGTTATTAAACACAATATCATACTCCTTGGGAAGTCAAGGTCTAGCTTTCCACTGCCAGCTGGAGGTTTTGCCTGGGTTAATTTCAGTTTTTGAGAGACAACATCGCATCCTTCATATATGGATTTATACCAAGCTATGTAATATACACTTGTTTGCACCACCTCAGGACTACTGTCTAATAATTTATAAAGGGAGATAGTAAAGGTTTCCAAAGTACTGGGTTCTAAGCCTAGCTGAGGTCTGTATAAATCTCACATATTTTAAATATATGCCAATAATTATAAAAAATGGAATTTTTGCACAGAGCTAAATTAAATCTAATTAAAGGCACAAAATTATGTAGTCTGTCTCTCTCCTTCAGGAGCTCAATGAGACCAAAGGAAACAAAGAATGAACCAAATGCCATTCAAGAAACCAAGTAAGAAAAACACAAAGTCAAGAGTGAGAAAAATGATGTTAGTGGAAGCCCAATAAATATTTAAATGATCATGGAGCCAAATAGGAAAGCAATGTAGCATTAGGACAGAAACGCTGCTGCCCCCAGCTACCTGCATAAGTTTGAAGACTCTGCTTGTAATTTATTAGACCATAAAGCAAAACCTTTTCCCAGGCAGCTGAGTAGCATAACGGAGTGCATGTTATCAGCAGTAGAGAAATGCTTGTGGGAATTGTGTATGCAAAAAATATGCAAAGCAGTTGCTGTTGTCCAGAGGATAATTAGACTGCACCGGCGGAACAGGCAAGATGGGAAAAGGAAAGAGTGAGGCCTTAACAAGAGTGATGCTGAGTGGGAGATGGGAGTGGTAGGGGAAAGCAGAGACCTTTCAGGTCTGTGGCCAGGGCCTCCACTGGAATGATACCTTTGTAATTATGAGGCTACAGGAAGGAGCTTGAATGTGGCGTGCACTCTTTGGCATGGGAGTGAAATGTGAGATCATCTGGGCCCATGGTGTCGGTGGCAGACAGATTCTAGTTCTGGGGACTTGTAGACCATGACAGTTGGAAAACCAAGTAGTGCTCATTTTCTACCCATAAGCCTTCAGCTGCTAACAAATTAAATTTACCGTTGCCTAGGAGACTGAGGTAACCGGATCCAGATCAAGGTTTGTCTATGCTACATAATGAGACACTGTCTTGGAATAAAATCAGATTTAGGTTATAATTCAGGGGTAGAATGCTTGTCCATCATATAAAATGCTCTGAATTCTATTCATCTCCAGTAACACTACCCAACTTCTATTTTCTCTCTCTCTTACATACACACACACACACACACACACACACACACACATACACACACACACACACAGAGGCATGTATATGCATATATGTACAGATGCACTCAATTTACTGAAAGCAGGGTCATCCCACTTACAAGTGTTATAAAATCCAAATGTGGTGTCAGTGATTATAATTGACTTATTTTCCACTCCTTTCAATTTTCAGAGAAGAATTTAAAAAACAGAAAACTCTCATTCCAGTCAAAATTCAGAATTGTTTATGCTTCTTAAAGCATGTGTTTGCTGGCTTCCCAGTGGAGTGGGTAAGGAAGAGCTGGCTGTGATGGCTTGGGTGGAGAAGAGGAGGCAACCTGACCAATTCAGCCGCCACCCAGGCCCAGAGCCAGGGCTTGGAGTTGGCCCCACCCCAACATCCAGTCCATCTAAAAACTGCTAGAACAAGTGAAGGGGCTGGTCCTGGGGAACCACAGCCACAGGACCTCAACAACTCAGGGTCACAGGAGGAAACTCACGAGTCTCTCTGAAGGTTCAGTACTGAAGGTGTAGCTGAAGCCGGAGACCTTGGACTAGACTAATGACTCATAGCCATGTCCATTTTTTGTAACTAAAGATATTTGGGCAAAAGGTTGCACTACATGACATACTTCAATTTCCAGTACTACTACTATGAGTGACTATGTGATGGGAAAGAGGGAGGAACTGACCAGCACACGCACAGAAGGCTGCAGGCGACAGAGGAACAGGTCATTGCCCAGAAGACTTGGTGAGATTTTTGGTTTTTGTTTTCTAATCTTTTTATTTTTATTTGGGGGGCGGGGGAGAAAGATTATAAGGATGGAGGGCAGATATGGAAGGAACTAGAAATGAGTGGGATGAGGTGTGTGATGTGAAAGTCCCAAAGATTAAATAAAATTATATTTAAAAACCATAATGGAAACACTGAAAGAAGAAGAAGAAGAAGAAGAAGAAGAAGAAGAAGAAGAAGAAGAAGAAGAAGAAGAAGAAGAAGAAGAAATGTAAGACTGGCCATCAGTACAGTTCCTTATATGGAAGTTAGAGTAGGGGACCCTTTCCAAGGCCCTTGAAGACAGGAGAGAGCTGGAAGTGAAGTGGGATTTGGGTGGAAAGAGGGGCAAGAATAAACATGGCATCACTCAGTAGTAAATACTTTGGTATATGCAACTAACTTCAAGACTTTTCTTTTAAAAAGTAGAAACATTGTCGATAGAAAAAAATAACATATATATGTGTGTGTGTGTGTGTGTGTGTGTGTGTGTGTGTGTGCGCGCGCGTGTGTGTGTATCTTGTTTATAGATTGCAAGGCTGTCACATATCAATTCTTTCCAAAGTCATTGCCTCAAAATTTATTTATTTATTGCTTAAAAATATAGGCACTAGCTTTAAAGTTTAAACAGAAAAGCAGAACACCAAAATTCTTTTGAAAAATACCAACCTGGATGTCTCAGTGTGGATCTTATTCTCAGCTACCATGAATGGTACAGGTGAGGGGTACCGCAACAAAAGAATATTTCAAGATAGATACAAACAAGGACTTTCTGAAGGTCCCCAAAACACAGGAAATAACCTCAAGAATAGAAAGTGGGTTTGCATGAAATTAAAAGGTCTCTGTACAACCAAGACACAAGACCTTCAGAATGAGGGAAAACCTGTACCATCTATGTATCCAGAGCTTATTAATATTAAGAATTTTTGGCTAGGAGCTGTAGCACATGCCTCTATTTCCAGCACTCTGAGAGACAGAGGCAGGTGGATCTCTGTGAGTTCAACAACAGCCTGGTCTACAAAGCAAGTCCAGGACAGCCACAGCTACACAGAGAAACCCTGTCTTGAAAAGCCAGAAGAAGAAGAAGAAGAAGAAGAAGAAGAAGAAGAAGAAGAAGAAGAAGAAGAAGAAGAAGAAGAAGAAGAAGAAGATTTTGTAAAATTTCTAAAAGCTTATCAACCCACTCAAATGTTCCTGTCAATAAATGGACAGGACCTCAGTCTCACCCACTGTCTTACCATAGAATTTACTATCTGCCATAGATATAGGCACTTAAGAATTTGTGACTTTTAGTTATCTATTTTAAAGCAATATGTCACTTTTAAGACCTGCATAGATACATGAACGCAATGTTGATATAGCAAGCCAGTGTCCCAAGTCCTCTGTCAACCCTAACCCCCTTTCTCTTATACAGAACTGATATCATTATTTCTGCTCTTTGATTCTATTGACCTTAATGATCTTAATTTCAATTAATTTAAAAAATGACATCATGAAGAACAACCTGGCTGGAGGTTGACAAATATAACAATTATCTGAGCATTCTCTATCATTTGAGTGTGTTACAGGACAAACAGAAGTTGTGGCTCAACAGGAGGACAGTATCCAGGCAGAACTTGTTCTTCCGGGGACTCTGAGGTAGCTTCAGAAAACACTCACTTTCTCTTGCCTGTGTCTCAAGATATAACTTGTTTGTTGCCTTTGGCAAGTACCTGAAAAGTTTTCTGAAGTATAGCTTACATTAAAATAAGAATTTCATCAATTACTTCTTGGAAAATTCTCTCTGCTAGGTCATCCAGAACTTAGTTTCTCTTTACTATATTTCATGAAAGCACTTTTCCATTTGGTTTTCACCTACTCATGGTCAGAGTAAACTTAACAGAAAGCCTCTTACAAGTCAGATGCTTGGCACCATCATCTATGCAAGGCTTGCATAGCTGGACAGTCACAGTCAGGTAGTTTTATGGTTTTGTTTTTGTTTTGTTTGTTTCTTTTCCTCCCTCCTTCCATGCACTTTAAGGGCCTTAGAAGAAGTAGAGTCCTTGAGTTAAATAAATTCTGTTTGGATATTTGTTTCCACCCACAGCTTTAAACAGATCCACTCAGAGCTGACACAAACATTTTGTTCAGCCCATCAGAGAGACATGTGACATTATCGTCTACCATGTGTTCCTCTCTCTGAAGAGCAGATTTCATTTCACATTACAGTGTATTTTGGAGAACTTTTCCTCTAGGAAAAGAGTCTCTGTTGACAATGCTCATAAAATATTCTGTTGGAAAATGTCACGTATTTTCTCAGTGATCCCACAGATCTCCTGAATGCTTTGTCTAACCCATGAGGGAGACCTTTCTTGACTTCAGAATGGGTTCCTGGGCTGCTCAGTCATGACCCTGTGATTCGGCACTAGCCAGTGGATGGGCCCATGACTATGAAACCAACACTCAATAAGCATGACTACATACACAAGTGTCTTTATATGATCACCCGTGCATAAAGACTCTGTGTAGCAGTGTCATTTATCATTTTAATGCTTCTCAAATGTCTAGGATACTAAAGTACAATGCTTATTTACTGAAAACACCACCAAAAATAGTTGAGTCAGCAAACTCCTCCACTGGAATGGTCTCTCTCTGTTAGGGAACATGTGTTTTTAAGAGCCCAGGGTAGAATTGGCCCCTTTGAAAATGGTGATGAAAGTATTTGAAAGAAGGGATATACAAATCTACCAGCCAGAGGTGCACAAAGTGCAATCTTGTTGATAAAGCCTCCTGGATAAACAAGCAATGGTACTGTGATATATAAAATATGGAGTATGGAAACCTTAGCGCCTCCTCTAAATGGTGTAGAGTTAGAACAAAAAACATAGGACAACTACTGGGTATCCAGGAATGTTAAATACACTTGTCCTTTTAGTGTAAAAATGTAAATATTAGTAAACATGAGAGCTGGGTTTTAGTGCAGTGTTACAGCAAGACCTTGTCTGAAAAGAAGCAAATTAATAAAATTAACAGTTAAGTAGAAGAATCCTGAAAGAATCACTTAAGACGAGTTTCCTAACTTTAACCATAGATAAATCCATGTTAGTGCTACAGTGTCTTGTTATCTATTATCCCAACAAGAAACACGGACCTTGACAATTAACTCTTCACTAGTGTCCAACATTGAGATAAAATCGTTCATGAAACCATGTTCTTTATCATTGAGTTAGTAGGGAAGAGCAGTGATTGCTGTGAATGGCTTTAGAAAGGCTACAAAATGGCCTCCTGTTGTGCTCTTAGTCTTTGGTGGCCAGATTCTGGACTGTTAAGCTAAGCATCGGCTTTTGTGAGGCTGGCCGTCCTGCCTCGAAGCATAGACATGAAACTAGGAAGGATGCACTTGATGGGTTACAGTCTGACCGAGCTGAGTGTTCTAAGAAGACAAGAGCGAGTGTTCACATTCAACACTGGAGCACTCCTGTGATTTATCAATACATGGTACAGTTTAGCACTGCTCTGACTGTGTGTGTGTGTGTGTGTGTGTGTGTGTGTGTGTGTGTGAATGTGTACATATGTGAACATATTTGTTTATGGCATATATGTGTACATGTTTGTGCATATGATGTAAGTACATGTATTTTGTGTGTGTGTGCCTGTGCATGTATATGCTGGCTGGTTTTTGTGTCTCTTTGACACAGGCTGTAACCTCCACTGAGAAAATTTCTCCATAACATCCAGCTTTAAGGCATTTTCTAGATTAGTAATCGATGGAGGAAGGCCCAACTTACTGTGGGTGGTGTCCTTCTTGGTCTGATGGTTCTGAGTTCTATAAGGAAGCATGCTTGGCAAACCATAACGAGCAAGCAAGTAGTAATCAGCATGCTTTCATGGCCTCTGAATCTATTTCTGCTTTGAGGTTCTTGCTCTGTTTGGCTTCATGTCATGACTTCTTTTGATGATGAAGTCAGTGGTATGAAAGTGTAGGCCAAATAAATGCTTTCTTCCACAAGTTACTTGGGTCATGGTGTTTCATGATAGCACTAGTAAGTGTATCTAGGACATGTTGGTACCAGGAATGGGGTATTGCTATGACATACCTGACCATGTGGTTTTGGGAAGGATCATGGAAGACTTTGGGCCGGAAAATCCAGTGAGTTTTGATAGCTCTGTGAACTGTTCTGTGAGAGCTTGGAAGATGAGAATGTTGAAGCCTAACTTGTGAAGTTTTAGATGGATGAAAAGACCCTCCTGGACCTTTTATGTGAAGAATCTGTGGTGTCTGGTGAGCTGGAACTGATGGATCTGCCGTGATTATCAAGAAACCAGAACCACTCAAGTAAAATCTTTGCTTTGCTGGGACAATGAATGTTGCTGGTCATCTGGGGCTAAAGAACCATCTGTGATTAAGAAGAGAGCAGTACCATTGAGGTGAAGTCTTCTGGGAAGTGTTTCCTCAGGATCAGCACACAGAAGCTATGTTCTAGATGCAGCCAAGGTTGCACTTCATGCTGACAGCTTAACCTGTGTGAGAGTGGCCCAGGTAGTACTGTTTTTGAAGGTGTGAAGGGTTCATAGACAGCAGCTGAGGCTTGGCTATGTGGTAGGACTGGACTCCCAAAGAGAGTCTATGAGAGGCTACTGATAAAAATGCAACACAGAAAAAAAAAAGAAAGAAAGAAAGAAAAGAAAGGAAAAGAAAAGAAAAATAGAATGTAACCACATTGAAAGATTTGTACTGCTTGAAAGATTTTGCTTGGATATATATACTGTGGAAGAAATAAACATTGTTGGAACTCAAAAAAAATGCAACACAGTTACAGGAGGTACCCTAGCATTTTTGATGATGCCAGTACCATGGCATGACCACCGAGGACAGCAGCAGTCGTAGAGTTAATCCAGCCAGAGCCTTGAAGACAAGCTGCGTGTGCTACAGAGGGCAGAGCTGGAAATGTGACTCAAGTCTCTTGGAGGAGCCCAGGAGATGGTGAGTGCATCCCAGACCACTGTACATTGAGATATGCACATTGTTGGAGTTTGGTTTTGCTTCGTTAAGACTGTGGCTGTGCCCTGGTCCTTCTCTCTTGAAGTAAGAATGTGTTTAATTTATCTTTGATTTTACAGGAGCCCACAGTTGAGAGACTTTGGGTTTTAAAAGATTGAATTCTTAAGCCTTTGAATTTGTAATGACCATGGAGTTTTTAAAAATTGGAACATCCTGATGAGACCTGATAGGCTGGGGCCAGATGGTGGGGGTAAGCAGGCCCTCCTGTCAGAGGTCTAGGGGAGGGGAATAGGGCAGAGGAGGGAGGGAAGATGGGAATGGGAAGATAAGAGTGAGAGGATAATAGTCAGGATGTAATGTGTGAATAAATTATAATAAATAGAAAAATATAAAAATTTGGAATGTATATATTAATGTGTGATGGCAGAAGAAAAGAAAGGAAGTGGTAAGGCTTAACAGTGATATGTTTATGTGTCAAGTAGACAAGGAGTCAATTGTGGTAGATTTTGTGTCTGATTGATACAGGCTAGAGTTTTCTGAAAGGATAACTCAATTAAGAAAATTCTAGCCTTTTCTTGGTTCTCTCCGAGTCTTGGGGACACTGCCAACTATAACTTTGATCCACCCCTCCCCCTCATTAATGGACACTGCATACTCTGTTATTTCTCATTTTCAGATGCCCTTTAGAAAAATTTCACCCCCTCCATCTGGTACCCAACCTAAGAGACCTCAAACGTATTCACTTTTGTAAACCAATCTGTCCTCAATATCCCTTAGATAACCAGTTCAAATGGCTACCTATGGCACTCTGAAGCTCATTATCAGTTGCAATTTTTAAAATTCCTGTGAGCAGTCTGGAAAACAGAAAGAGATAAGATCTAGCAAAGTCCACTCAGAAGAGGCTCCTCTGCAGGCAGATGTGGCTAACCTGCACTGTGAAAGGCATTGAAGGAATTCTCATATAAGATGCTCCCTCTCTCTCTCTCTCTCTCTCTCTCTCTCTCTCTCTCTCTCTCTCTCTCTCTCTCTCTCAGCATATTTTAAGTGATTACTCTCTGGATAAAGTCAGATGCTAACTCATGTGTGTGCTTATGCCAAAGATATGCATACATGTGGGTATACATATGGCCAGAAGATCAGGAATACCACCAATGTAGAGTTGGCCAATTAGCCCAGGACATGTGGCGCCCCAGGGCTTTGCCTGTATCTACCTTTCCAGTACAAGGGTTTCATGCACGCCACAGATTCAGTCTCCTCCATCGGCTCTGAAGGTCTTCATCCTTGCTCAGCCCCAGATACTGATTTTGAACCCAGGGTTGTTGAGTGGAGCTTGAGTTGGGCTGGAAGAGCTACTGAAAGCCAGGCTCACAGTTGCCATTCCTGCCCGACAACATCCCAGGAGCCTTGATCAGATGTGCCAATTTTTCTTCCTCCTCGAGGTTTTCCAAGATTTATAACCAACGGCTTTCCCACTTAAGTTGTCAAAATCATTCCATCTTGTAAGAATATTTTCTTAGTTTATTTCAATGCAAGGCTATTTGTTTTGTTCTTCCTAGGCATCATGACAGCATCAACGTGTAATAGATGTGTCACATTTTTCAAAGCCCGATATTTATGCATGGCTCTAAGCACTGGGCCTGTAGAAAAGTTGTTGACCCAAACAAAACAAAGCAAAGACAGCCCTAGCCTCTCACAGTTACTGTCCACAAGGGTTTTAAGGAGTGTTGGGTCTATTTAACAAACCCTTGGAGGGAATTAAGAATCAGGAACTGACTGCCAGAAGCTAGATGCAGCCCCTGACCCTGACATGTGGGTGATGGCTACACTGTCCTCAAACAGAACTAGTGCAACAGATCACTTCAGCTTTTAAATTGAGGTTATGGGCATGGTATGCCAGATGCCAATGGTCTTGTGTCTGAGACAACCAAGCAAGGCAGCATCCTTACATCTGTGTAAATGTTTTAAATGGATATGTTTGGTACTCCTTAGACACAGGGAAAAATTAACCAAGATACTACTGCATGCCACAGTTACCACAGCCCAGCTTCTCCGGGACGTTGAGTGGTCCATGGATACTAATCTACCTGTCTCATGCACATTCATCTCATACAGGCTGCCATCCCACTGTCACTGCCATCTCTTCAGAGAGGAACTGACTTTCATAGCTATGAAAGTTCTTTACCTTTAAAAAAAAATAGCATGACCTCAGTACCATTTGGCTAAAGAAATAGGAAACTGTGCAATGCAAGGGACAGAAGAGTCCCACCCTGCCTCCGGGAACCCACAAATGTGCAGCACTAGAACATGAAAATCAAGAGTAACTCTTACAGAAGATGTGAGCTTCTGGTTCAACTCCACGTCTTTGTCTATACGATGAGATGTCACGTAGGCATGCTGTTCTATAGCAAGAAGACTCCTCCCTGCTCTGGGGAGTCAGAGTCCACAGTGTGGGCAGCACCAACTCATTGTCTTGTAGTGTTTCAATTAGGGTGACATTTGCTGCAGTGAAACGCCATGACCAAAAGCAAGTTATGGAGGACACAGGACCATTCCGCTCATAGTTTCACATCTGTTCATCATCAAAGAAAGTCAGGACAGGAACCTGGAGGCAGGAGCAGATGTGGAGGCCACAGAGGGGTGCTGCTTACTGACGTGCTCCCTACGGATTGCACAAGTGTGACGTGAGATGTCACAAATGATGGATACCTCAGTACCTCCCTTTTCCAGTGCAGAAACAGAAACCACTTTAAACACTGAACTTTTATACGAATTGATAAGAAAGACCAAAAGAGTACATTTAGTAAATCTATAGTAAATTTAGTTGGTCTAGCTTTTGGAGGACTCACCAGTACCAGGGAGCAGCAGCAGTGAACCCTCCAAACACACCTCAGCCATCTCTTTGCAGTCATGATTTGAGGATGGCGTTTGAGCACATATATGTCTACCAAGGGAGAGATGAAGACATCTTCACCATGTGCTTCCCTCAGTTGGTCAAAGTTGAGCTTCTCTGACTTTCCCAATGTGTCTCAGGTCTATGATTTCTAACTCTGGCTGCTCCACTTCCCGCTGTCAATTAGGCAGGCTGCATCCCCGCTGTGTTTGTGTGCTGTCACTTACTCTGTTATGCTGAGCAGAAATGGAGCTTAATTGGCAGAACTGAGCTCTTTCCAGCTACTGGAATCTTTTCTTTCTAGAACCATTTGTAAAACACCCAATGCCATCAATTCTGGGGGCTTAGATATGCTTCTTGCTCAAGGGCCAATTAGTTATCGGTGTCTCTTATTTTTTACACTAAAACCCCTTGACCCTTTCTTAAAGGTAAAAGCTACCCCTTAAGCGTGTGAAGGGATAAGCCCACCAACCCCACATTCCTCCAGAGGCTGCCAATAAGAACTTAGAAGTGAAAAAAAAATTAGAAGTGGGGCAGCCCCAAATGTTATAAGTCCTTAACCTTGGACCATGGTGGCAGCACTGATGCCTGATTTTCAGAACTCATGCGCATGAGCTCAGCCCAGACCAAAAAGGAAGGTGTGAGTTGCTAAAGGACAGTTTTTTCTCCCTTTATTCATTGTAATAAAATGCCTGCTGCAGGCTGTTCACATAGCAAGAAAAATACTCCCTGTTTTGGGGAGTAGAAGTCTACACTGGGGAGAGCAGTCAGTTCAATGTCTTGTAGTGCCTTAATTAGGGTGACTGTTATTGTGATAAAACACCATGACCAAAAACAAGTTGGGGAGGAAACGGTTTCTTCTGCTTACACTTCCACATCACTGTTCATCATCAAAGGAGGTCAGGACTGGGACTCAAACAGGGCAGGAACATAGAGGCAGGAGCTGATGCAGAGGCCATGGAGTGTGCTGCTTACTGGCTTGCTCCTTATGGCTTGCTCAGCCTGCTTTCTGATAGAACCCAGGGATGGCACCACTCCCAATGGACTGGGCCCTCCCCCATCAATCACTAATTAAGAAAATGCCCCACATCCAGATCTTATGGAGGCACTTTTTCAATTGAGATTCCCTCCTTTCAGATGGCTTTAGCTTGTGTCAAGTTGACATAAAGATGGCCACTGGAACAAGTAAGAAGCAGTTTCTACTGACAGTGTCGTCCAGGCATGATGGTAGCCCCTACACGAGGACATAGATACCATTTATAACCCAATTCTCCTCGGTGAACAACTTTATGACCTTCACCTTGGAGCCCTGAAGTCTAAGTGTAGCTTGAATCGTGAATGCTATTTCTTCCAACATGCAAAGCCCATGACAACCTTGACGCCCTTTCATAGCGCCCTTTCCTTCAGATGAGGAGGCCTGAAGGAAGGTGAGCACACTCCAGCCCTGAGAGGAGAAGCCTGTACAGGAAAGAAGCAAGATGATCTCACAGAGGAAGCCTGGAACTGTCCACAGCTGCTCTCTTTAGCCTGGTGCAGACTGGGATCTCTGACCAGCTCTGGGAACACCTCATGTGTTCACTGAGTGCCCATATTATAAGAGTATCCCACTGCTGCACTGGGGAAGTCAGAGGAGCTCCACAGCTGGCCCTGAAAGTACCATGGCGTCAGGAAACACCGCTGTGTTCTCATGGCACACTAAGAAGCTCAGGAGAAATACTTCCTAGAATCCAGCCTGGCTGAACATGCCCATGCACGTAGCATGCATGCGCGCAGGCAGACAATTTAGAATGTTGGATTTTCTGGTTGGTTATACCAGGGCCATGTTTTCCCCAGACTCCTTGGTGACTCCAAGTCGTCAGCAGTTTCATTTGGTCCTTCTGTCTTCAAAGCAGTGGTGTGAGGGTAACACCTCACCACGAGATCCCAGCAGCTTCTAGTGAGACCCACAGGCTCTGGGGACACCTGGCTCCTTAGCTACAGTTGAGAGGCTTGTTCACCCACACACCAGGAAGCCCCTCTGTTGCACAGGGTCTCCCTCCCACATGCTCCTTTCAGGTATCAGAACCTTCCCAGGTCCAGCAACACTCCTGAGGGGTACAAGAAAAACACCAACAATCTATTCTCAAACATATTATTTTCCCAAATTGACCTGGAGGACAAAATATAGGCATGAAAAACATGCCAGGAATATTATATGGAGTAATTTATGAAAACCGAGGAAAGTTTTACTGCCTTAACCATGTGTCCTAATATACTTCATGTAGTGTCATTTGTACTTATAAAAGCTGGCCCTGTTAGTGTCTTTGAGAGAAAATACATAATTGTATGAAGAAAAATATACTTCAGCCAAGAAGAGAATCTTAATATGATTTTAAGACTTAGCTCAATTTTATTATTGATGTCTGTAGTAAACCACATTTTTTCCTAACTAGCATCGTGTTTCAGTGTTTAACATTTGATACCTTAAAGGTATTTATGAAATGGATTTAAACACAAGAGCACAGGCACAGATAGGTCAATAAGTAGAATACTTAAATTCTCAAAATAAAAATGAAAGCTTAAGAGGCAGCTTGCCCCAAAGATTTTATTACTTAGCATCAGAATTAAAAGTGTATGTGTATAAGCGTCATGCTGCACAAGTGTTCAGTCATGCATTCCCATATGGGGCAAATATGTGTGTGTTAATGGAAGCACACACACACACACACACACACACACACACACGACATGTCCTTCTCTCACTAGTACATAGTCCAAAAAGACTTTATTATGCATAAGATATGCTTGGGAAATAAAACCGTCATGCCAATACAATGGGTTTATTACAATTTCAGGGTATGATACCAAAGCAAAATGTAATCCATGTCTCTAATAAGAGCACGTGTGTGTTGGTTGCTCTTCTGCTTCTTGATGTGTACTGACTGGTTGTTGATAACCTGAAACTGGGGAGAAGGAATCTGAAGTTAAGAAAATGTCTCCCCAGGATTGATCTGAAGGCAAGTCTGTGGGGTGTTGTCTTGACAGGAAAGCACCCAGCTCATGTGGATACATATCCAGTGAACAGTGTTCTTTTGTGGTTTCTACTTCATTTCCTGCCTTGAGATCCTGCCTCAATGTCCAGGCAGCTGGTCATATCACCTCCACAGTCAGGGAGCAGAGAGATGAATGCTTGTGATTGGAGCTCTTTCTCCTTTGTCAATGACTCCATCATGTGGGATGGTGTTTATGATGGTTTGTCCCACCTCGAGCCAATCAAAGTAATCCCTCATAGGCAAAATCCTGTGGCCTAGTGTGGATATGCAGTACTGTGAGTCATTAAATCCCACTGAAATAAAAATATGGAGCTACTAAATTTTCTCTCACACCCTAACCTATGAATACAAGCTCTCCAGATCCAGCATTGGTTCATAGTCTCTTAAAACTATCTTCTTCCAGGCTGGAGTGATGGTTCAGCAATTAAGAGTGTTTTTTAGCTCTTATAGGGAACCTGGACTTGGTTCCCAGCATTCACACGGCAGCTCTAATATCCCATATCTCCAGTTCCAGGGGATTTCCAAGGTCACTGGACTGGAAAATTTGCTCAGTGGTTAGGAGTCTGGGCTACTCTGACTTGGGATCAATTCCTAACATATACGTAGCCATCTGGAACTCCAGTCTCAAGGGATCCAATACTCTCTTCTGGCCTTCACAGGCACCTAGTATGAACATGGTGCACAGAAATATATGTAGGCAGTGCACCCATATACATATAAATAAATAAATAAATAAATAAATAAATAAATAAATAAATAATACATAAAATCTTGCATAATATTTCTGTTATGCAATCATGCTAGACTTGGGTGTCTGCATCGCAGTCACTGTGACTGAGAAAGTAAGCCTGCAGGGCTCACAAAGTTAACACAATAATGTCTCAGGAGGTTTTTGAAACTTACAAGATTCAGAATCCCTCTCACCAAGACTGTATAAGCACTTAGGACAGACAGGTAGATATAAGACTCTCCGACTAGCCCAACTGCTTAAACAGGGTGCTTCTGAGCTGATACCCACTGTGGGGCAGACAATCAGGCAGCTACGGCTCAATCCCTTGTGCTTCTGTGTGTAATCCCAAGAAACTCACACTCACTGAGCTCAGCTGCTCTGTTACCAGTGCCCCATCTGCAGTGGGTACACGTTTGTTCACTTCAATCCAGGAAAAGTCTGACAACACCTCAGATAATACCAGGCCTGGTCATATAATCTGTTAAGTTGAAAACTTGCCATACATACCACACATTAATATGTTCCTATTTAGTTTATGTCAGTCCACATGAGTCAGTACTCAAATAAAAGCTAGTACAAATACTGATAAATATTATCAAATTAATAGATATCCAAAGAGCCTAAAAATGTCATAAAAATCAATATATCATCTTGTAAGGCATTGCATTAATTGCCACATCTTGATACTTGGGTCATCCAAAAGATGTTTGGGTAATTATTCTCTGGACAGTGGTAGTGACACACACGAATCTTTTGTTCCTCAAACATCTCCCTGCTTCGAGGCAGTCTGTAGCCAGGTCTTTTGGCTCTATCTACCACTCTTCTACACCCCAATCCCTTACAACTCTCCAATACTAGGTAAGTGAGAACGAAGGTTAGAGGGGAAAGGGGGGCATAGACCTGTTTGGATTACTTCCTGCTCTTTAGGGGCATCATGTTCATTGGGGCAGGTCCAATCTTTGTCATCAGAAAATCTCCAAACAGCAGATCCAGCAATAGCAAAAGCAGCAGCAGGGGCAGCAGCAGCAGGGGCAGCAGCAGCTGCCACAGGTCTTGCTGGGCTCTCGTATTTATACCTTCTCAAGAGTCTCCAGACTTTCAAACATAAGCTATCTTAAGCTGGCAAAGTCACACCCCTACTAGAGCACAAGTCAAATTATAGCCTGGTGCTGTGAACAGTCTGAAGCAGCTCCATAGGCCACACCTGGTATTAAAACACAAACATATTCACATAACACAACTGGGTTTTTAAAGAAACCAAAATTTTTACTACAGCTTTCTGAAACATACTTTCAAGGCTGGAGTCTCTCACCATCCCGTGATTGGTGCAGTCACTCTGGCCAGCCACAGGGTGGACTGTTGGACTTCTGCCACCACACCCAGATACCAGTAAAGAGCTTAATGGAGAAGATGGATTGTGATGTTCAAAGAGCCAGAAGCAAAAGTAAAACTGTGAGGGCAGCAGGTATTGTGGAAGCTGCTTTGCCAACTGGACACAGAATGTGAGGAAAGCGCGGCAGGAGAGCGGCCTGCTTTGTCCTTCAGCTTCTGCTCTGAGTAGTGAATTCTTTCTTTCCCTGGCTAACAAATTGTGTCTACTGTGATTTATTTATAAGCATTTGTGGGCACAGCAATATATTGCTTCACGGGACTCTTTCAAAAATTGCATCCGTTCCCTTGTTGCTCATTCCTGCTGCTCAGAATTGGCAGTTGCCTAATGACGCCTTAGCACTTAATCAGCGCGCCAGTCTGTGTTGTAGAGAATCTATAGCAGTGATGATTAGTGTTGGGACAGGCTCCAGCGACGAGCGCCGCTCTGCGAGCTTAAGAATCTATCGATGGTTATAAATGGGGTGTTAATAAACTTTGGCATTTTATGGCACACACAAAAAAATTATAAGATGTGGTTAATTAGTCATAATTACAGGTAGAACTGTAAAAGAGCCCTTAGCTTAGAGACGCACAATGATGGCTTCAAAACAAGAAAAAAAAAGAGAGAAAGAAAAGAGGGATGTTTTATGATACTATTGATTTTGAAAATAAAATGAGTTCATTTTAGTTAATTGCCAAATAAGAGTAAATTTTAGAATACTGTACAGTTTCTCTGAGTGTCTTGTATTCCATCGCTGCATGGACACTGGCAGAGATGAGGATGATGGTCTGATAACACTCAGATCAAAACTATAAAGGACGTAACACACACACAAACACACACACACACACCCCACTTGGAATGTATATGGATGCCGGGTATATATATATATGCAAAAGATACTGGGTATATATGTGATGTATGTCCAGAGAACACTGTGTGCATGCAGAAACATTGGGCATATATGTGCAGAGAACATTATATATACAAGAGACACTGGACATGTTTGTGTAGAGAGAACACTGTATGTGTGTGTGTGTGTGTGTGTGTGTGTGTGTGTGTGTGTGTGTGTGCAGAAAACACTGGAAACACTGGATCCTTATACATAGAGAACACTGTGTATATACAGGACACACTAGGCATATATGTGCAGAGAGCACTGGCTGCACAGATGTAACAGTCCCATTGTGGATTCTGGATAAGCATGTTGACTGCAGGATCTGTCCGAGAAGAAAAATTAAGCTTAATACCCTCATACACTCTGATATTTCCTAGCCAGAAAAAAATTACCCATTTGCTTTCCTAGTGGAGTCCATCTTTGGTTTGGGTCTCAGACAAAGCAGGCTGCTTCCTTCAAACCTTGGTTTGGTCACTGTTTTTCCTACACACTTAGGATAGAGGTGGGTCTCCCAGCCTCAGCAGGCAGGAGTTATTTCATCCTGAGTAACCAAACATGGGTGAATACACCATGTGCCAGGAGGTAGCTGAGCACCGTTTTCTAGCAACAAGAACCCACGCGCATGTTAAAGACCAAGGATTAGTGTCGAGGGTGCCAATATCCAGCTTCTTTGAGCTGGTATTTCCTGCTGACAGGTGGTTCCAGATACTGCTGCCTTAGCAACTGTCCAGCAGGATGACAGAGAGGCCACCAAGTACTTTTCAGAGAGGGCAGTACAGGGAGAGCACTTGGGCTGGAACACATTGGAGCCCACCATGGGTCCACAGTGACTCCTGAAGGATTCTCTCCTCAGTATAGTGGCTCAGGGCTCAGTATAGCTTGCCTTGGGGTGAGGTATGTGGAGTAAGGCCCTCACTCCATCCCTGGTCACCTCCTCAGGAGGAGGGATCCCACCTAGGCAGCGTCTAAGCACTAAGAGTTCTAGGAAGCAAGTGTTCGATACCAGACCAGGTCTCTGCCCAGCTGCTTTGATGTTGCTGTTGCTCACACTCCCAATTCTAGAAGGCCCAAAAGAAGCTGTGTTCTAAAGAGCTGGCAGTGTTGGGACTGTGGCTGCCACTGTGCTTCAGGAGTGGGGAGCAGGAATAACAAAAAACAGCTTTTTCCTACCTGCTGCCACCTCTTTCCTTTTGCGTACTATTATTTTTAAATTTATTCCTCTCTCATACAGTGTATCTGCAGCTTATCCTTCCTCACCTCCTTCCAGTCCTCCCCACCTCCCCTCTCTCCTGGATCCTTTGCTCCCCTTTTGCCCTTCAGAAAAGAACAGGCCTCCCAGGGATATCAACCAAACATGGCATAACAAGATGCAGACAAACTAGGTATAAACTCTCATATCAAGGCTGGGCAAGGCAACCCAGGAGAAAAATGGTCCTATGAGCAGGCAAAAGAGTCCAAGATACTCCCACTCTCATTGTTAGGAATCCAACAAAACCCCGAAGCTAACCAACCACAACATGTATGCAGAGGGCCCAGCTCAGACCTTTGCAGGCTCCATGGCTGCTACTTCAGTCTTTGTGAGCTCTGCTTACATGATTCTGTGATCGCCATTCTCCTGGTGTCTTCAACTCCTCTCGCTTCTACAATCCTTTTACCCCCTGTTCTGTGGAGTTTCTGAGCACTGCCTAGTGTTTGATTAGGATAGGCTGAACACCTATCTATGAGTATACTACAATATCACTAGGAATCATTTCATTGACTTTTTCCCTTTGGTAGACATTGTTTGAGGACGTTGGCTCTGGGCAAGGGTGGCTTGCAGGGGCATTTGTAGGGTTCCCATATGCAAGCAGGTGACTTTGCACCTCAGGGACAGGAGAAATAAGAACATGTTTCTGTTTGTGAGAGATCCTTGTGACTGTTGCACAAAAAATAAGAGCAAACTTTTAAGTTTTGCATCTGTGACAAGCTCTTTAATAGGGGAAAAAGTGAAAAGTGGGCAGGTCACTATGAAATCATATGAGAAATAACACTTTGGCAAGCAAATTTCTCATAGAGCAGCTAAGTGCATGATGACAGATTGGCTCGGTATTGCCTCTAGTAACTTATTAATGAAAGATCATGATGCTAAAGAATTATCTTTATCATTTTTACAATAAGAGAAATCTGAGCAATGTCCCCATGGTGATGTTTGCTCCGTGCTGTTTGCTAACGAGGCTGAATTACAGATAGGGCCACGTTACAGGTCCTCCAGTGGACCAGGGAAGACTCACACTTCGGTACCCTGCTCGATAACTGAGCCCATAGGAGCCCAAGATGCTCACTTTGAGACTCAGACACATTTACACACGTCAGCATTTGGGAGAGGGGTGGGCAGCTCCAGGGACATACTTTCTTTCAGAAGGAGCTCGAAAGAACTCATGACAAAGGGAGACAAATCAAAACCTGAACATTTGACTCAGTGACAGTGACTGAAATGACCCGAGGTCTTGGTGCTGACTGTGCTGAGCGCTTTGTGTCTATTATTTTATTTAGTGCTCACTGCTAGACGACTGCAGCTGTGACTGATTGACCCTTAGAGAGAAGAGAAGTGAGGCTGGCTCAGAGAGCTTGAGTGGTTTGTCCCCACTCACAGGTCATACCTGTCGGGGCTAGACTGTGAAGCGAGGCCGACTGCGGCTCTCACCAATCAAGTGCCGTTCAAGGCAGTAGTAGAGCTTGCTGCAAAGCTGGCTAGCCACTCCTTAAACCCTCACAATAGGAAGACCTGAGGTACAGACTCTGTGTGCATTGACTTGTGGGCCAATGG
The DNA here is from genome assembly GCF_964271855.1 of Acomys minous. Lineage (NCBI taxonomy): Eukaryota > Metazoa > Chordata > Mammalia > Rodentia > Muridae > Acomys > Acomys minous. The sequence continues at coordinate 9,829,949 of NC_140497.1, forward strand.
CAACTGTGAGGAAAGAACAGGAATGCTGGCGCAATGGGATCTGCCCCTGCCCTTGATAGCTATGTGGCAAAGCCAATGCCAGTCCTCTGGGAAGGGACTATGGCTGTCTTGGACTCTGGCCGTCAGCTATCAATATCCAGACATGTGTGGTGAGAGTCCCCCCCTAGCCAGACCAGCCAGCAGACATCTCAGTAGCTGGCCAGAGGCCCACAAGCAAGCTCAGAAAAGACCAGGCTCTGCGGAATAGAAGAGGCATAGCGTCTACTCATGGGACACAGAAGGCAACACACAGCCTCTCCAGAGAAGACAGGACAGAGGCAGAACGCCTGGACAGGACTAGATTCATGAGGTACCTGAAACAGAAAGATAAGCATGCAGAAAATCTCCTGCACAGTCAAGGAACTAGTCAACACCCCAATGTAACCACTAAACATGGATTAGAACTGAGATACTGTGTCAGCATTCTATGAATCTAAAAGAGTTATGTCATCATGTGTGTGACATGGCTGCAAGAAACCTAAATTTATGCCCATGGCATGCTGTTTGCACACACATATAGAAAGCATAAAGGATGTATACATTATCTCGACACTTAGGAGTTGATTCTAGAGAAGGACAGTGGCTTACCCAAGGGTGTGGCTAACTGGGCCTCATCCCAGTGTCTTTGTGTTGGGAAGTATCAGAAAAAGCCCAAACCATGGGTGGCTGGTCACAGAGAGCCTTTGGAATCTTCAAATGGTATCCAGCTCAGTTATTTCATAACCTTGTTATAGAAATTGTTTAACAAAATGTGTAGGCACTTGAACTCCATCAAGTAAAACACATCTGGACCAATCAAGTTCTTACACATCAGGTACAGTTAGTTCCCTGAGGGTTTGAGCTCTGATTGAACTAAGATTTTTCTCATCTGCACACTGCTCTGCCAACCATGTCCCCATCTGCTCCAAGTGTGGTGACAATGCATTAGGGCATAGAATGAGTTGCCTAGGGGCTTGGGCAGAGAGACGTAGGACAGTGAATGTATAGTGCAGATTTGGCTAATATCCCCGGCCTGTACAAGACCAGGAACAAAGAGATCTTCTACAGAGGTGCTGGGAAGGCCATGGCCATTGGCATCACCAGTGTTGTGAGACCCTGAAGGAAGTCTGCAGAGGAATGGAGAAGGCCAACCTTCGTGTCAAGAAACTGCCTCTTAGGGTTCATCAATGTACGAAGGAGCCAGTAAGAACAACCATCACAGTTGTATACAAGTGTTGTTGAGTAACTTAACCATCACTTTTGAAACAGAATTTAGACTCTTTACAATTTTAATCTCCTGGAAGTTTAAAAAAGTATATTAAAAACCCTAAATAGGTTTGTTACATAAAAATTGTTATATACAAATATTTCATATATATATATATATGTTTTATCTAGCCAGAATTGGAACATGATCATTTAAAATACTTGAACCTAATCAGATGCTTGCATGAGTTTTAACTGGGTTTTGTGACTGCTACTCAAGCCTTGCACCAGCGGATCTAGATCCCTCTTCCATGATACTCTAACTCCACAGACCGTTCTTTCAGGGCACACTTAATTTTTGTCTCTGCTGTCCCCATTCTCCGTGTCCCTCCATCATCTGTCCATTGTCTCTGAGATCCTTAAGTACTTCCAACAAGACCAAAGCTGTGAAGGGTTTACTGGATGGCATACATTCTTTCATTTAGCTAAATCACTAACTTTATTTAAATATATTAAAACTTGGTTCCTATCGTTTCATAGAAACTGTGACCAGTAGAAAGAAAATTAAGCATTACCCATTGATATATGTAACATTTTCTTCCTCTGAAAGAAAGAAAGAAAGAAAGAAAGAAAGAAAGAAAGAAAGAAAAAGAAAGAAAGAAAGAAACTGCGTCTTTAGACCAGGGACACCATTCCCCACAGCATCACCTTAGGCACTACAAAGGTGCTTGTATTTTAAACAATTTAGATGGATGTGATAATTGCGTGTTTTAGAAGACTGTTTGGTGACTCAAAACCCAGCTGTCACAGTTGAGAATGGGAAACGTCAACTCCCATGTAGAAATTCTGAGTGAAATTGCCTTATGAGGCCTAATGGTGGAGAATATAATATTTATAAACTAAATTTACATAATGTGACAAAATGCATGGGTAGTCAAATGGAATGTTAAACAACATAAATCGACGTGACAATTTCTGCCATGCTCACAAATACTTGTAGAGTTGCTTGCTGTGTGTTTTGGGTTTGATGGTTGTGACTTGGAGGTATGAAGGTGGCTGGGGGCAGATGTCAGGGAACTGACACCCCTTAGTTTCCATTGAAGGGTTTTCAGAGAAAATTGCCATGTGGGTGAGTGAAACATGGAAGAAAGATCTGGTACAAGTGCACAGGGCACCATCCATCAGACAAGAGGAGAAATTTCTTCCTCCCCTCCCTCTGGAGTTGCTGTGTTTCTCCATGCTGGCATCTTGGGCCTAAGACTCCAGGCCCCTCAGCCTCAGCCTTTGACAGCACCAGGGGCCCAGTTACATTTGGAAACAGTAGAAGATATTTCACATGTATTCTACTTAATAACAGGAAACATTTGTCCCTAATAATCAAAAATCGTGATCACTTTAGGAAAGATTATAGCTGAGTTGTATTCCATAGTGTAAATGTACCACAGTTTCTTTATCCATTCTTCTACTGAACTGAGCATCTAAATATGTTCGTCCTTTCATACATGTCTTGTTCCGGTCTGTGATGCAAGGCTAACTTGGTCTAGACTGACAGACTCTCTCACTCTGTTCAATGCTAAAGACACCTACCAGCTGCCCTGCCCTGGAACAAGGGACCTTAAAAGAAGGGAGCAAAAGCAGCACAGAGCTTCATAAAAGTTCCCACCCCTTCTTAAAACCATGTATCTCTCTGCCCTGTCTGAGCCCAGTTAGACACCATCAGTCCTGTCCTGTGCCTGAGGCCCCTAAGCCTAGACAGGACGGAGTTGTGAACGCTGCCCCTGTCCTACATTGTCTGTCCAGTGAGTACAGCCTGCCTTTACCCAGCATTCCTCTCTCTGCAGACACTGCATTGTCTGTCCAGTGAGCACAGCCTGCCTTTACCCAGCATTCCTCTCTCTCCGGACACTGCACACTATATGAAATGAACATTTAGACTGCAGTGTAGAAATAGGAAACTGAGTTCCTCCTTGGTTAAGATGCCTACCGCATCATTCACAAGACAATTGAGCTTAGTTGGTTAGGGGTTAAGGTGTTTTTTTTTAGGTCTAGATAGTTGTTTTAGGTTGATAGAGATGAGATATGACAGGTATTGATTTACATTCAGAATTTTAAACTCACCAAGATTGGCACCTTCTTCAAGGCTGCCAAATACACATAGCGAAGACACTATGAATGTAACATTTATATTATTCCTGATTGTTTCATGATTCTTCTTGCTGTATGTAGTGTATTGTATATATGTGTAATAATATAAATGTATATGTAAAAAATTTAAATTAAAAAATATTAGATATAAAAAAGGAATGACCAGCTCTAAAGATCTGTCGTGGTCTCCCCATAATCCACTGGGGTTATGAGATCAAATGATTCATCTTGGTTCCTGTCATGTGGAATGCTCTTTCTTTTAAATTCTACTTTATTTGAGGTGTTTAGGCCTCAACCTCCCTTCATCCTCCTAACCCTATGCAGGAGAAAGAAGGTTAATGGGGAGAGAGTTCCCTTTACTTCTGGCTGTTTAGAGTCTATTGAGTTCTTTGGGGCTACACCATCTCTGTCAATAGCAGATGCAGCCAGCAGTCTCCTCCAAGCCACTGAGCCCCCAAACATTTCTGTCTGCTCCAAACTGCAATACCGCCTGTCTCTGGTCTCTCAAACTGCCACATGCCACACACCAACACGGACACTACCCCACTCTATCTCTCTCTGTGCTCTTATTTATATCCTCAGAGCCCTAGACCACGCCTGTCTCCATGATGCACAAGGAAGGCCCTTACCAGCTGGAAAGCCATGTCCCTCATGAGACAATTCGCAAGCTAAAACTCAAACTAACATCCCACATGGTATTAGAAGAAAACATATTCGCATAACACAACCGAGTTTACAAAGAAACGGAAATTTCCATTACTGTCATGCTCTTAGGTTGTGACATCATGATTGGTCTTAGTCACCCATCATGCAATGCAGTTGCACTCTAATGACCTATCTGAGTGCCTACCTCGGTAGCAACTTTGGACATGAGTGTTAGACAAGTAAAGCCTTTTGATAAAGTAGGACTTAGACTGGACCTGAGTTGACGACCTTACAGGATGAACCCAAAGCCCTTTAGTCTCTGACGTGTGTGTGTGTGTGTGTGTGTGTCTTAGTGCTGTGTGTGTGTATCTGTGTGCTGTGTATGTTTGTGTATCTGTGGTGTGTGTGTGTGCTGTGTGTATGTATTTGTGTATCTGTGTGTGGTGTGTGTATGTGTGTGGTGTGTGTGTGTGTGGTGTGTGTGTGTGGTGTGTGTGTGTGTGGTGTGTGTATGTGTGTGTGTGTGGTGTGTGTGTGTGTGGTGTGTGTGTGTGTGTGGTGTGTGTGTGTGGTGTGTGTGGTGTGTGTGTGTGGTGTGTGTGTGTGGTGTGTGTGTGTGTGTGTGTGTGGTGTGTGTGTGTGGTATATGTGTGTGTGTGTGTGTGGTGTGTGTGTGTGGTGTGTGTGTGGTGTGTGTGTGTGTGTGTGGTGTGTGTGTGTGTGGTGTGTGTGTGTGTGTGTGGTGTGTGTGTGTGGTGTGTGTGTGTGTGTGTGTGGTGTGTGTGTGTGTGGTGTGTGTGTGTGTGTGTGTGCGTGTGGTGTGTGTGTGTGTGTGTGATCAATCCCAGATCCTTCCCAGGTGGGTCTGCTTGTGATCCCTCCTTGAGGTTCTGTTTCCTCCATCTCTCCATAGAATAACCCTAACTTTTCTGCAGTCAGCTATGTGCCATTAAGGCAATTCAAAAGAACTGAATTAGCTCCCTTCAGTCAATTAATATAAGTCTTCATATTGAACTCTTTTCAAAATATAAAAAAAAACAAATGTGTGGACAGAGTCAAGGCTTAATTTATTCTGCACACTTCCTAGCCCCTCCTGTGTGCTAGACCCTCCACCAGCTAGTGCTTGCTAGACAACCTCCTCCTGAGAGTGACAGCCTCCTGCTGCCTGAAAGAAAGAAAGAAACAATTCATTCATATGTCATTAGGATGGTAAAGCCTGAACAGTGACCAGTAGTTGGCAGAGGGAAAAGAAACAGCATGTTTGGTTTTTTTATTTATTTTTTGGTGGGTGGGATTGATTTATGGTCCAAAGGCAGACACCAATGTGAAGTGTGAAGGGTTCAGCAGAGAAGAGAAAATGCTGATGGGGTCCTAATAAGTCATCAAGTTGCTTCCTTGCAAGGGCAGCTGCCTGAAGTGAAAGGAGAGAAGGGAAATATATATATATATATTTATGAGCTTTGACTACAGCCTTCTCCAGTACAGCCTGATACACCACAAGAAATTCAGAGTTCAGAGAGCACTTGCTGAGGTGACGTAACATGTATATAGACATACAGAAGTATACACACACACACACACACACACACACACACACACACACACACACACAGTAATGGTGGATAACAAAAGGAACCGTCAATATTGTCAGAGGAAATATAGGTCTCTGGAGCTCAGTGCTGTACTTCTGAGCTCATAGGGCAGGACAAGGCTCAGACTTTGCTATGAAAGTACTTGATAAGTAGTTGATGGCTGGTTTTCTAACTACCTGTTTGTGTGTGAGAACTAAAGATACAGAGAGACACAGAGAGACAGAGAGACATGGAGAGAGACAAATACACAAATGAGAGAAGAGACAGAGAGAATGTGTGTCCAGCAGGGCCAAGTCAATCCGTCCACAGCCAGTAATTGACTTGCAATAAGTAATGAACAGATGAGGGGTGAGAGAGGCCTTCAGAGGAACTGAAGGGAAATAGAGTTGATATAAAAATATTTCCATGCACTGGATTCATGGGGTAGGATACTGTATCATAAACATATCACGTTTTATTGATGCCCTTTGTGTGGTCCCTTGTGGTCCATTTCCTTCCTTAGGATGAGGCAACAGGAGTTCAGATGTTGGCAATTATGACTGATAGAATCTAAGGATGCTCTGTGCACATGAAGTAACTAATCCTGTGGCACTCAGAGCATCGAATGGGCAGCCGGGAGCTGTTCAGCCTGCTTTCTGGACCTCAGCCTAAGGGAGGCCAGTCCATGGCATGCCGAGCATGTCAGGGAGGGTGCCTGCCACAAAAGCCAGGTCTTGGCTTCTTGACCATCTAAAAGACAGACAGACAGACAGACAGAAAGAAAAAAAGATAGGAAGGAAAGAAAGAAGGAAGAAAGGAAGGAAGGAAGGAAGGAAGATGGAGGCTTTGGATGAGAGGGAGATGAACCACCTTTTGCTCAACTAGTTTCTCCTTCTCTTTCCCTACTGTCTGGAAGGGCTTAACCTGGAACCCATACCCCTGGTTCCTTGGAAGCTCAGTGCATGCACTTATACCCAGGAGGCCCAGTGAACAGGGCTGGGCTTGTAGTGATTCTGGCCAGGCCTATACTTTGTGTGCACTAATGTTCTTGGGCTTTCCATGCTGATCAGATTCTATGTGCTCCTGGAACTCCAAGAAACCCTCATGAGAACTTTATTTTGTTTATGCAGGCTGTGTGTGTGTGTGTGTGTGTGTGTGTGTGTGTGTGTGTCTGTGTGTGTGTGTGTCTGTGTGTATGCGCGCGTACATGTGCAGTATGTGCACATGTAAGGACAGAAGGCAACTTCAAGTGTCATTCTTCTAGAATTATTCATTTTGGTTTTTGAGCCAGGGTCTCACTGGGTCCTAAACTTACTCGATTTGACGAGGGAGCCATAGTTTCCACTTGTCTTTTCCTCCCCAGCTCTGGGATCACACGCTTGTGTCGCTGTTTTTTGTTTGTTTATTTGGTTTTGGTTTGGGGGAATTATGTTTTTTTAAAAATTTTATTCTAGGTATCAAAATCAGACCATCATACTTGTATGGCAAACTTCTTAATGACTAGGCTGTTTCCCCAGTCCCTGCCCCATGCTTTTCATCCTATTGTTTAAAAGATTTATTACTTGTATGTGCGTGTGCGTGTGCGTGTGCGTGTGCGTGTGCGTGTGTGTGTGTGTGTGTGTGTGTGTGTGTGACTGCTTAAGTGTATGTGCACCACGCATGTGAACTGGCCCAATGAGGTCAGAAGGAGGATTGATCTTCCTTAGAAGTGAAGTTAAACACAGCTATGAGACACCACATGCGTGCCGGGAACTGGACTTGGGTCGGGTGCAAGAGCGACAAGAGCTTTAACTGCCCAGCCATCTCTCCAGCCATTTCACCCTATATTTTGCATGATGTTTTTCCTTCAAGGTGTCAGCTAAGTCCAGTGGACTTGCCAGCATGTACAAATACCATGGTGATACACCATTCAATGTCCGAGAGTGAAACGGGGAACACTTCCACTGTCAGTGCACTGAGGCCTTTGCATAGACTGAGCTAAAAAATTACGCCTTGGTGTATTTAAAGTGAGAAAGGAGCAAGATAATCCTCCTCAGAAAGATGAAGACAGTACCCTGGGATGCTAGCTTATGGGCATCTGCCAAGGCAGGGGGAGGTTGCTTCAGCCCCATAAAGACACCCTAGGGCTGCCATCACCTGGGCCCCAAGGTGAGCACTCTTAGTAAAAAACTGGGCTAATAAAAGGGAATTGGAAAAGATGACACTGAGCATTGAGGGACGGCAAAGCAATAGTGTGCTGTGTACGTATGTTTTTATGGTGTTCATTTCTCAGGCTGTGGGAGCCTTTAGAATTTCACGAGCTTAGAAGTGCTGAGTTAATAAGTATTTGCTTGGGCACAAAACATCTTCAAGGCCTGAATGCCTCATGGTGATATCGATTTTCTGGCTTGGATCTTTAAGGCAGAGGTGGCTGATTCCCAAATCCTGACTGGGCCACTGTGTTGTTCCAGAGCCAGAGAGAGTTGCTCATGGGACACAGGTTTCAAAGCTCTGTCTGCTTCTTCCTTCATGGATAGGACAGAGGAAAATCGGGGAGATGACAGAATACAGAACACTCGTGATGGCCTCGGTGGGGACCAGCATGCTTAACTTCTGTCCCCCAGCCAAAGTCATTAATGATGTAGGTAAAGGCTGCTTCCAGGTGACCTGGAGGGAACACAGGTGCAGGAGAGGGAAGAGAAGGACTCCAGGGATCCTGTTAACCACAGTGTGGTGAGTGGCGTTTGCCGCAGCATCTCTGCTTTGACAGAAGTGTGATTAACCTATGGGCCCAGCAAGGGGCCGGTGGGATTCACAGCTACATCACGGCTGTAAGACTGCAATGAGGGGAAAGAAGTCTCCATGGAGTTCTAAATTCTCCCACTGCCCAGGATTCCTCTTGCCAACACCAGCCATGTTCTTTCAAGGGTCTGTGGACTGCATCAGATTCAGCCCTGCTAAAAAGAGCACTAGTGAACTTGACCTTTGGCCTGCCACTTCCCTGCTGTGTCACCAGTGGAGGCATTGGGATGCTACCTGATGTCACCAGGTGTGCAGCCTGCCTTGGAGAGGAAGCACTTGTAAGCAGCATATTCCCTAACAAGAGACCTGACAGCTGTGGTTTAGATTTCTGGACCACTTTCCATCAGGCATTTTCATTAGTGATGCTGCCATTCCAGCCCTCCGTCTGCTTCCTTCCTCCTGCCTGGAAAGATTGCATGGGCAGAAACTTTTCCTGTTTGGTTTCCTTTCTACAAAGAGGTGCATCACAGGCTGGCTTTGTAGTAAAGGCACAGAGCTCTGGAAGATGGCTGTACACACCTCTCTGCCTCTTTTCTATTGAAGTGTTTCCCTCGGCTTGCCTGGCCTCGCTGTTATGAGGACATAGGGCACGGAACGTCCATGCAGATTGTGCAGGGGCGAAGGTGACCAGCACGAAGCCTTCCTAGCATAAGAAGAATGGTGTGTGCTCTCTGGTCATTCGTACAGTAAGTTGACAAAAGTGAGTAGTCATCTAGTGGTCAAGCATCATTCATTTTTATAAGTAGTCATGGTAAGTGCAGATTATAGGATATAAATTTAAGTGTTCTAATCATTGGTTTCCAAAATCAAAAGCCTGCATTTCTATAAGTGGAATGAAAATGATTTGATATTTTTCAGAACTGTCACATACTTTATAGCCAGCATCACAGTTTACATTTTGTATAATAAGACAACTGACCTTAAGAGACAAAAATAGGGTACCAATCAAAAATAGGATCAAGGTCTACGATCTGTCACTGGCAGAAGAGTCCCAAGTGAGCCTGGAACCCTAGATACATCATTCACCATGGCCACAGGAGGCTTCTCTTTCTGTGTCTTCACTTTCTCCACTCTACCTGTTTAAGCTGGCCAAAGACAGTGACATTAGTGACTGCTTTCCCCATCCCCATCTCCATGTAAAGAACCTTGCCTAGCCTCATCTTGCTGCTCTCCAGTAATTTCCCCAACTGAGATCACACCAGCCGCTTTGTTGTCCTCCCTAATAGAAGAGGCCCTTGCTCTTCGCGGTGAAACACTATAGCACTTCAGTTCCGGTAGGCATTTGCAAACTATGGAACGTGTAGTGTTTTCAGTGGAGGCCCTAAGCCAGCAGGGATGAGGCCTTCCTGTCAGTCAGAAGAGCAACTTATAGGCACAGAGCACTGAAGTTGACCTTGAACCCCTGATGCCAGCGCCTAACTTTGGGTTGTTGTCATGCTATGTAGAATGCCTGCATGGGGTCTGCCTTGGCTAATTACCTTTGAGCCTCCCTTGAGAAATGTAGTTATACAGCTTAAAGGGAGGGACAGAACTGCATCTAGACCTTTGACAGTTTAAAATAAAACCCAGGGAAACTCTCTCAGCAGCCAAGAGCACATAACTTCTTCTCCAGAGGGCTCTGTTTCTGGCACCCACGTCAGGTGGCTCACAGCCCCCTGAAGTTCCAGCTCCAGGTGACACAATGCCCTCTTCTTGCCTCTGGAGGGGCCTGCATCTGTTACAGACACTCAGAAGCATGTACACAGGCATATACATAACTAAAACTAAAAGTGTAGAAAGGTCTGGAAGGGGTTGGTGGGAAAGGGTGAATGTAATCAGAATTCTCAAATAACTAATAAGATGAGGACAAATATTTAAACAGTAAAAAGAAAAGCCACCTCATTTCTTAATTACTCACAATAGGCTGCGAAAGCAATGTTTAATTTAGGGTTAAACTAGGTACAGTAGGTGAGCTCATAACCCAGCATTCCTGCTCTAGGAAAAAAATAAAGCTAATCAACAATTATTTGGGTTTTGAATTCCACAATGAGTGTGCAGTTGGCCAAGCTTACCATGAAGGCCTTCACTTCACCGTGGCACCTGGAAAAGGCATGTTAGCCAACTAGCCACTGATCCTGCAAAATTCTGTGCCATGGACTCCGTTAAGCAGCGCCACCTGGTGGCCGCAGCCGCAATAACTGGCGGATGACCCAATTCTTAGCGGTCTGCAGCCAGAACTTGGGGTACCCTGAGAAGCTGATGATCAAGCAGAAAATCAAACAACACATCCATATTTTATAAAGGGTCTTGGAACATTTTACTCACTTTAGATACAAATTCCCCTTTGAGGAGCATTTCTTCAACTGATGAATAGCACTGAAGTGTATTTCTGTACACTTTTCTTTAATTTTTAATTTATTATAGTTTATTTACATTATATCACAATGCCATTCCCCTTGCTTGTATCTTCCCATTCGCACCCTCCCTCTCTCTTCCAACCTGTTCCCCTCCCCTAGATCTCTGACAGACGGGACCTCCTCCCCCATCATTTTACCTCAGCCTATCAGGTCTCATCCGGATACTCAGCTTCCCTTTCCTCTGTGTTCCCTCCGGGCATCCCCACTAAGGGCAGTGATCAAATGGGGAGGGGGTGCATCAGAGTTCCCGTCAGAGGCAGTCCCCACTCTCCCCGCAACCTTGGAGAAGGGGCTGTCCATTCTAGCTGGGCACATGATTCTGTAAGGTCGTGAGTTTAAAAGCCAAACGCTTCCAGCCGTAAGACCTTTTCAACAAGCCAGGAGGAAATATTTTGAATGTATTTCATAATCAAATTTAATTACAGCATTTATTTGGAGACTAAATGATAACCATTAATGACAACTGCAAGACAGATGCAAATTTAGCTTTGTATTAATCTATTAGGGAGCAAAGTGTTCTGTAAACAAACAAGGCAGCTGTCTAAGGGGAAATGCCCAGAGCACTTCGGCTGGATGGTCACAAGTTATTTGGATTTGCTGTTTTTCAAGTAACTCCTCACCTAGGAATTTAAAATCCATTCTATGGATTCCTGAAATGTCTGCATGGTCATCTCTACCTTTCATAGGTGAGATGACTTTCAAAATCACATTGATAAAGACTTAGGTTCTTGCCAGTGTGGGGCTGTGATAGCCACTGGTCACATGGTTCCATTTCTTCAGAGTACTAAGAACTCAGAAGAAGAACTCAGAATGCATCTTTAGCTTTTCTCTATATTACCCTGCCACAAGCAGTGTCTTAGTTGGGGTTCCTATTGCTGTGAAGGGATGCAATGACCACAGAAACAGCAACTCTTATAAAGGAAAGCATTTACTTGGGCTGGCTTACAGTTTTAGAGGTTTGGTCCATTATAGTTATGGTGGAAACCGTGGCAGCATGTAGGCAGACATGGTGCTGGAGAAGGCGCTGAGAGTTCCACATCTTGGTCCATAGGCAGCAGAGGTAAATGCCACAGTGGCCAAGCTTGAGCATTTGAAACCTCAAAGCCTGCCCTCTAGTGATGCACTTCCTCCAACAAAGCCACGCCTACTCCAACAAGGCCACACCTCCTATTAATGTGGAGTGGGGGCATTGTTATTCAAGCTACCACATTATGTAAAAGTGCTCATAGCTCTTCCCCACATTCCACACCACCCTCAGATTTTGTTTCAACCAATGTAGTGGATACAAGAGGCTGCATTGTTGTGGTTTTAATTTGCCCTTTGCCGTTGATAGTTTAGCAAGTTTCAATTTGTTTAGTGAAGTCTGTTTCCAAGTAAGCTTGTCTGCTTTCTCTCCTACAGTTTTCTCTTCATTGACTTGGAGTTTAGGGGTTGTTTTTGCTTTGTTTTGAGACAGGATCTCACTACGTAGATTTTACTGGTTTGGAACTTGCTATACACATACCAGGCTGGTCTTGAACTCACAGAAATCTGTTTGTCTCTGGCTCCTGAATGCTGGGATTAAAGGCAGGTGTTACCATGACCCACTTGAAAATAGTCTTTAGTTATTTGGTGTGGTATTCTAGATAAATGCCTTGCCTACATAATCATATGACACATGCCTCTCCCTAGAGCCTTTGATGTGTCTATTTCTTTCTCAATAGCTAAGAGCAGACTGGTTTAATTTGATAAGGATAAATTTACCTATTACTAGGTGTGTCCACACTAACATTTTATTTTGTTTATGTCAAAAGTAAGCTGTGTTCTTCTGAGCCCACTACTGTTTGTCATATGCTTAAATAGTGATTGATTCCAAGTCTGTTCCACGAATGGCTTGTGGGGGACTCATGGCTTGTGCTTATGGCAATGCAGTGGTATGGCAGCAGCTGTCTGAATACCTCTCCATCCTCAGAGTGCTCTTCCACCGTGTCTGTTCTTAAAGTGTCATTGCATGTGGTACTTTGGCTGCATGAGGCCCACATATCCGGTCTTCTTTCTGCGATGACTGCAAAACACTTTCATTACTTGTGTGACTCAGATACACTCAGACAAGGAGAACCTTGAGTGGAACTCTTGTGTCAAATGACAGGTGGAGGAGAACTTATTTTATGCTTCCAAACTATGAGAATACAAGTAATGAAATAACAGGGTTACCATGGATTGACTTAACTGTCTTGACTCAACAGTTGTAAAACGGTAGAATGTTTGACTGTTCTCGTGCCCACTCTGTCAGACCAAAGAAGGCAGCACGTACTCAGTGGGACTCAATCCTTTAATTTCTACCCTTATCTATCCTTAGGTAACCATATTCAGTGGGATATTCTGTGTTCTGGAGCAGTGCCATGAGCCATGGACACTATCAGAAGCTTGTGACCCTAAGGTTGAATGGTCCTTTTACAAACTTTGCGTTACTTGGCTAAGTCCTCTGCTCATCAAGGCCTTCCATATGACAAGCAGCTGCACTCTATGTGCTTACAGTTACCTAGGGCTGTTGCTTCTAGGCTACTTTCTTGTGCATGCATACTCTTTACAGAAAGCCAACTGAGAATCACGTCACCTGAAGAGTTTTGGTAAATTCAAAAGCACGGGGGAATGTTCCTAAGAAACTTGGTGCCCATGTTCTGGTGTGACCCAGATAAAACAGAGCTTTGCTAGACTCAAAACCTTGGCAATGTTCTTCGCTGCAGCTTTATTTCAACAGCCAGTTCGAACTATCAAAAACAGGTAGGTTAGGCTCAAGCATTGCTATACAGGGTTCCACTTAGCTCTCAGCTGTGGCGTGGATGGATCTCATAGCATGTTGAGAAAAAGGGCCAGTTTCAAGGGTTTCTGTGCCCTGTTATTCTGTTTATATAACATCCTTGAACTGAAAAAATTACAGAGAGAAAAAAAATTGGTGGCTTCCAAGGTCTGAAATGGAGAATAGAAGTTCAGTTATTTCTGTAGAGCAGTAGCTGTAGAATGGTATTGCTGCATTCACAGGTCAGCACAGTAGAAACTACTCATGTTGTGGCCATGTCGGTTCCTACCGTGACAAGGCACCCTCGTCATGTGAGGAGATCATGTGGGTTGATGGGACCTCACTTCCTTATCCTTGCAACTAATTCATTATTAAACTTATTTAAAATTTTTAGTGTTAAAACCCCCATGATTTTTGGTAAACTAAATTAGTCAAATTCCCTGTTATCTGTTGGCCACTTTGGAAGGAGTTACATTTTTCCAGGCTGGCCTCAAACTCATTGTGTAGCCAAGAGTGACCTTGAACACCTGACCTATTGTCTCTGTCTCCTAAGTGCCGGTAGACATAACTGAACTGAAGGTGGGTTATCCCAACCATTCACGTCAGCTACAGGCTGAAATGTATTCACTTTTACACGTGACCCAGAAACTCCTGACAACATAGAAAGGACAAGCGCTACATCCCCCACAACTTAGATTGACTTTGTGTGACTATCTGTATCTATTATTCAGGCTTGACTTTTTTGTCAGCTTTGTGAGTGAACCTGATATTTAATTCCTTATACTAGTTTTCAAAAAAAAAAAAAAGTACTCAAGCCAGAATTGGCCAATGAAGTAGACATTTTGAAAATATTTCACCAAAAAAAAAAAAAATCAATGTAATGAACAAAGGGCTAATATCTATCCAATCCATATTTCTATATATCCATATATAGATACATATAAACATAAATTATTCAGATGTGTAAGAATATAGGCTAAATGTCAGAAATAGCAAAAAGACATGTCTATACTAAAACCTTTCAACAGCCACATAATAGGAAATGACTATGTATTGAGGAGCCCCTTGGACTGCAGTCTCAGAAGCTTGGGGTGTGCTCTAGTCAGAACAAAGGGCATCTGGGTACACAGAGCAGGACACTGTTCAGCAGATTTGTATTGTGAGGCATTGCTATGTTGCACCAAGGCAAGGTGTGGTAGACAAACTGGCCTCTCTGCTCCATACCTGGTGTGTGTGTGTGTGTGTGTGTGTGTGTGTGTGTGTGTGAGAGAGAGAGAGAGAGAGAGAGAGAGAGAGAGAGAGAGAGAGACAGACAGACAGACAGACAGACAGACAGACAGACAGACAGACACAGACACACAGAGAGAAAGAGGTGTGTGTGTGTGTGAGAGAGAGAGAGAGAGAGAGAGAGAGACAGACAGACAGACAGACAGACAGACAGATACAGACACAGACACAGACACACAGAGAGAAAGAGGTATGTGTGTGTGTGTGTGAGAGAGAGAGAGAGAGAGAGAGAGAGAGACAGACAGACAGACAGACAGACAGACAGACACAGACACACAGAGAGAAAGAGGTGTATGTGTGTGTGTGTGTGTGTGTGTGTGTGTGAGAGAGAGAGAGAGAGAGAGAGAGAGAGAGAGAGACAGACAGACAGACAGACAGACAGACAGACAAACAGACAGACAGATACAGACACAGACACACAGAGAGAAAGAGGTATGTGTGTGTGTGTGTGTGTGTGTGTGAGAGAGCGGGGGGGGGGGGGGTAGGGAAGTGAGGCAGGCAAATAGTAGGTGTCAGACAAGGAAGAGAGGAGCTATCCATCCACTCCATGTTTGGACAAGAAGGACGTAGTTGGGAGCCCCTGCTGTCTACACTGAAAGACACTTCTCTGATGGAAGGAGGTTAGCTTGAGATTCATAAACTGAGGAAACGAGGAGAAAAGTAGACCACATTCAGTCAACGGGGGCAGCTGACGCCTCTCGATGGCTGGAGACAGAAAAAGGATGGCCCTTTGATTCAACAGATCTCCTCAACCACGCCTGGCAAAGGGCAACAGGGCACTTGGAGTTGCAGGGCTGACGTGCTTTTTCAGTGTAGGCACTACCAGGTTAGAGCAGTCGGCAGGTGCGTAGGCATGGGTGAAGAACCTGTAACCTAGCTAGGCAACGTGCACCGCCAGCCTCTTTTCCGCATGCGTCCTTCGTCCTTCGGTGCAGATGCGCAGAGCTGTCTCTCTTCAGAAGCTCCGGATTCACCGTGGTCCCTGGAGTGACCTGTCATTGATTTCACTAAACACTGGGTGTCACTGTTGCTGCTCCCTGACAGAAAGTAATGTATTGAAAAGAACTTTCCCACTCAATAACCTCAAATGCATAATAATTCCTGTTTAATTCCTTTCATTGAAGAGAAAGGGCCTTGCTCTGCAGGCAGCCTACTTCCTTCAAGCTGTTTTTTGGTTGTCTAATCAGTACCTGGTGGATTCCTGGAGATCTTATCTGAAATTCTCTCTGGGCAACAGTAACCTGGAGAGGAGGTGCACACACCGACCCTTCCTGCCACTATGACCAGCATCCAGAATCACCATGGGACAGCTTCTGCTTGTGTCTCTATTATGAGGGAAGCAAACCAAGAGCTTGCCACTTTCTGTCATCAGTCACCTGACCCCGACAAAACCCAAACTACCGTCTTACACGTGGCATCTATGTGGGCACAAGGATGCCTTGTAGATAATCAAGCTGTCAAAATGCATTACGGTGTTTGTATCGTTTGCTCTATTAATTAGCTTGTATGTGACAGTGCATTCAGGAAATGTGAAATAATAAATAACTCAGTGCCCACCTGTAAAGTCGGCGCTGTTAGAGTTCTGGAATAGGATTTTCAGAAAAGTAGCTTGTTTAAACTGAGGTACTGAAAATATCATCCACCGGTAGCATTGTCTGTCCATGTAATTAGCACTTGGACAATTGAGACTTTATAAACACTCTTACTGTAAAGTGCAGTTGGCAGGAAAGGCACAGCCCACATTCAGTTAAAGCTGCAAAGAATTGGGTGTAACGATTCCTCCATGACCAGGAAACATCTCGATGTTCATCCCATCTGAGGAAAGTGACATTTGCTGAACCGCCAAATCTGTGCTTCCGGTTTTAACTAACTCTGTCTCTGTCTCTGTCTTTCTTTGTCTTTCTCTGTCTTTCTCTGTCTTTCTCTGTCTTTCTCTGTCTTTCTCTGTCTCTGTCTCTGTCTCTCTCTCTCTCTCTCTCTCTCCCCGCTGAAGCCCCAGATATAAGCTATCAAATGTATCTAAGAAGGAATCTGCTTAGA
Source organism: Acomys minous (assembly GCF_964271855.1). Classification (NCBI taxonomy): domain Eukaryota; kingdom Metazoa; phylum Chordata; class Mammalia; order Rodentia; family Muridae; genus Acomys; species Acomys minous. Next base: position 9,846,817 of record NC_140497.1, read on the forward strand.
TGCTCTGTACAAAGTAAATGAGAGACTAAGCAAGCTCCAGTTCTAGATCCTGTGTGGTGAGGATGGGTCAGGATGGAATCCCTTAAAGGTTTTAAAGTGAAGCTCCCATTTGAAAGCGCAGTTGAGTTAGTCTACATAAAGGAGACATTGATCTCGTTTTCAATGAATAATAAATAGACCTTCGCAGAATGGGAAACCAAAAACCCTGTGAGCAAAAATGGAGATGGAAAGTTGATTATGGCAGTTTTGGCAGGTGACTGTCTCAGATCAGTGCAGGTGGGGAGACCAATAAATAAACAAACAAACAGTGGAACAGAGTTGGAGATCCTCAGTGAAGTCGGGCTAGACCACTGTCCAGTACTCCGGTTTTTAAGTTATCATTTGTTCTTTTGTACTTTGAACAGTCACACAATGGCACCGCATATTGCTGGCATTAACATGTGAATGCATGAAGAGCTAACAATACCCAGTTTCCTTTTAAGAAATGAATTATAAAGAGTCTACACTAAATTTGAAAATAGTTTCCCTCTTATGCTTGGGGAAATAGAGTCAGATCTTAGGGTCAGTTACTAATTCTCGAGACTTACCTCCTAGAATTTAAAACTCAACACTGTGCTCATGTCAAAGAAGCAGACATTTTCCATGTATACTTAAAAATAATGTCGAGCAAACCTGATGTTTTAAAATGTGACTATGATTTAAAAAAACATCTCAGCAAGCCCTTCATTGTTAAAAAAAAAAAAAGAATTCAATTGGGACCCTTTCTGTCAGTGTTCTCAACATCAACACAGGTCATCTTTACTTACTTCTTTTTATGGGTTTGGGTTGAAATAATGCAGAAATTAGAATCCTCTGTAGGATGTAGCATGAACTTTCTTCTGAGGTAAATGCCATCTCCTCCCCACCACTGCTAGGAAATCTAGACACTTCCTAATGCTGTCAGATGTTAGGTCAGGACACACACAATTAGTGGATTGACTTTTTCTTTCTTTCTTTCTTTCTTTCTTTCTTTCTTTCTTTCTTTCTTTCTTTTTTACAAACCTGTCTGTAAAAAGTGCAGTTGAAGTTCTAAAATCATTTGTAGAGTTCTGACTCTTTGCAGATGGATTCATCCTTGGATCAGGACCAGCCATCTGATTCTAGGTACATTGAGGGTATGACAGTACTGCATAGGCTTGAAGATGGATGAGGTAAATTTGTCCAATGCTTGTCTTCTCTGTCCCCCACTCTAAGAGATGCTCAGTCATGTACCTGGGAATCAGGAAAGGGAGCTTCTTACCCCAGGTTCTGTTTTCAGCTTGGGTAAGTCAAGTGAGCAATTTTTCAGTGTGACAACATCATACATATTCCATGGGCTCTGGCTAATCTGCGTCTCAAGTGGCTGCCTTCTGCTGGATTTAAACTATGAGCAGATTATATAGTACTGTGTGAACAACATGGTTACAGTGTGTTAGAAAGGAGGACTACAAACCAGAATCATGCAGAGTAGCATTGTGTATATGTTATTTGCTTTAATTGTTGTGACAAAAATACCCGGCAAAGGCAACTTAGGAGAGCAAGGGTTTGTTGTGGCTTACACTTCTAGGGTACACTTTGTCATGCTGGAAAAGCAAGCAAGGTCACTGGGGCTTGAAGCACCTGGTCATACTGCATTCATTGTCAGGGAGCAGAGAGAAATGAATTCTGGTGCTCAACCTGCTTTGGGCCTTTTATTCAGTCCACAACCCCAGCCCGTGTGATGGCACCATATACATCCACACACATTCAACACAGGTCTTCCCACAGAAGTTACCCTCTCTGGAAACACCTTCATGGGCACAGTCAGACTTATGTTTCCATGGTGATTCTAAATACAGTCAAGTTGACAGTGGAGATTAACTCTCATGCTGCAGAAAATGGAGAGCTAATATAAGGAGTGAGAAGAAAGAGATTCCTGGATAGACTGAAAAGTCTTTGGTTCAAGTAGGGAAGGTTTTATCACAACCACTGGCAGTGAGCCACACTGGCACCTCTGGCATGGGGTTTCCATTGAAGCAAGATCACCATAGCTTATGGCCATCTAGGGGATGAGAAGGGAAATGCTTACCTAAGCTCTCCCTTGTTCCTTCATGACAAGTCAATGGAAGTGGTATAGAAAGACTGGGAAACCCTGGGCACGGAGCTCAAGAAACACACCAGGTGCTGAAGCTCATTTTCTTTGACATTTCTTATAAATTTTTGGCTCTACAGTAAGTGTTAGTCACTCAACAAGGATAGAAGGATTGGGTATTTACTTTGAAACCTAACTGGGCAGAAATTTCACAGACACTCAGGTGACAGTGGGGAAAGCACAGTGGAAACGACTGGAATTGAATGGAGACTGTGCACCGGATCTAAGGAAGAATATTATGTCAAATTGAAGACTTCAGAAAGCAAAATAGATTAGAAAGGAGTAGCACAGTAAAATGACATTTTCTTTTCTAACTCAATTTGAGAAACTCTTAGGGGTCATAAGCATTTTGGCAAGGATGTGACTGCCTTGGTTTTTTAGTGTAATTTTGGGCAGATCACTTGCTTCTTATGCTTATTTTTTTGTTTATTTTTTATTTGTGTATGTGTCTGTGTGAGTGTGTGTTTGGGCACATGCATGTGTGTGCGTGTGTGTGTGTGAGTGAGTGTGGTGGGGTTTGCACACCTGCACACACGTGGAGACCAGAAGAGGCACCATATGTCTTTCTTTATCACTCTCTACCTGTTCTTTTGAGTCTCAGACTGAACCTGGAGCACATGCAGAAGCCAGCAACCCCCTACGGTCCTCTTGTCTGTCCTCCCATCTTGCTTTTGGGGTTACAGGTGTGCTACACCTGACTTGTTATGTGGGTGCCAAGGGATCTAAACTTTGATCATTGTGCTTATGTGATGAGCATCTTTAATCACAGGTTTCTTTTGTTGAGACCACAAGGGAGAAAAACAAAGCAATCAATAATGTGTGTCCAACAAAGATGCCCCTGGCATAGGATGAGGTCACAGCCTAATACCTCACACCTCATCCTAAGGTGACAATGTAAGATGGAGATGATTGAATGCCCCAGTCCTGCCCAGCATTCTAGCTTATGCAGGGCACACAATTGCTGCTCTTGTGATTGCATCATTTGCACTATAGTCCAGCATCAAGAATCAGGTACCTCATGGTCCTGCCCCAAATTCCAATGCAACATGAGTCATATGTGTAGTGGAAGTTTTGGTTATGTTATGTAAATATGTTTTTTGTTTTGATCCCAAGTGTGGGATGTGAAACTGCCTTTAGTTTATCCACATCTGATAGCAGCTTCTTGTGAGGGTGCATGATCTTTGTTAGCTAGAAACTGCCTTGTGGGATGGGGGCAGTCTTCGGCAGCTGGAAAACATCCTTGTGCAGGAACTCTAAGAGAGAATAAATAGGAGCTGAGAGAAGCATGGGGGGCAAGGGAGGCTCTTTGAGATGCTCCTACAGAGAAAAGGTTTGAAGAATACTTCAAGAAGGCTGCTGCTGATTCATTGTGCTGGTTGCTGTTCAGCTGGACTGCTGGCGTCCTAATGATGACCTGTGGAATCCCCCCAAGGAACTGAATCTAAAATGTCTACATCCCCTATCCCTACTAACCTTATTTTTCTCCTACCTATGGTTGGTAAGTTGGAAGGGAGGAAGAGGCAATAAGAAACAGCAAATAAAGTATATTTTTTTAAAAAATCAAAGCTTACACATATGGTTTGTGCCAAGTGGATATTACTTTCATGTCAGCATCAACTCTAAAAGTCCTTAGTGATGCCATCTTAAGTTAGGGTCTATATTGAAAGATGTCTTGGTTTCATTTCTGCTGCTGTAAAAAAAAACCAAAACCAAAACAAAAAACAAAACAAACAAACAAACAAACAAAAAACTTCCTGCTGAAAAGCAACAAATGGGAGGAAGTGTTTAATTTGGTTACAATTACAGGGTAAAGTCCAACACTGAGGGGAAACCAAAGCAGCATCTCAGCTCCCAGTCACATCATATCCAAAGTAAAGAGCAGAGAAACAAACACACCCACCCCTCCTTGCTTGCTGTGCATGCTCAGCTAACTTTCACCTGTCTCATATCTCAGGACCCCATGCCTAGGGAATGGTGCCACCCACAAGGGGCTGGGTCTTCCTATATCAATTAACAAGGAAATCACCCATAGACAGGCCCACAGGCCAGCGTGATCTAGGTGATTCCTCAACTGAGGTTCTCTTCTCATGCGATTCTAGGGTGTGAAAGCCGGCAGTTGAAGCTGGTCATCATGGAAGAGATATTAGACACACACGTCATGACTTCTGAAAAATCCCTCTGAGTTGATTCCAAATGATGCGCACTCCTAGGTCAATGCTTCTGTCACCTGTGTGATGTTGTCAGCAGACAGGCATGTGGTAAGGTCCGGCCAGGTATCTGTAGCGCCATCTCTCTTGGCTCTATTATTGCCTTATCAATCTTACTTCATAGGTATAGTTCAGTAGCACTGTTTTTCCCCTTTTCACTACAGCACAGTCCCATTCTTCACTTGACTCTATTCCACAGCACACCTCATCTAGTGGGTTCTCTAACTGTAATTTTAGTAAGTTCAATCCTGTCTATACAGCAAATTCTATTTCCATGCAATACTGTGCCATAAGTCAATCTATCATTTTATATTCATTCTTCATAACGATGCTAAAAATCGTGACCCGTAGAACATTGTTCTAAAGGAAAAATAAATCATACTGTTTTCTTTCTGCTTGACATTATGGAGTAAATAACATCTCAAAGTTTCATTACAGAGTCCATAAAAAAATTGTCAAGTAGTCAAAAGAAAAAAATAGGAGAAATGCTCTGTGCTAGATTTTTCAGTGACTTTACAACATATTTTTGCTCCAAATTTTTTGAATGCAGTACGTATGTGGTTTACCAGGCTATAAGCTCCGAGGTGGAGATTTCAAAGGCTTGATGAACACACACTGAGGAGGAAACCTGGCTGAGAGCACATACCAGAAGGTCATGAGGAGATCACAAGGAAAATCGCAGGACAAGAAAATCCTCAGAGAAGATATCCATGAGACACCTCCAGCGGTCACCAGCCACCACCACAGCTAAAGCTTTTGTTTTCATTGTTAACTCAGATCTTGCAGAATAGAAATGCCAAAATTGATGGTCTATTGCTTATTGTCAGCCATGTTGACCATTTCAAGCATGATGCTAAACAATAATTTAAAAATATTTTTGCACGTGTTGCCTGGTACACACACTGGGGAAGACAGTATTCTCACACATGTGCACAAGTCTGCCTAGGCCACACATATTGGAAGTAATATTGACCACAACCCATGACATCCTTAGATATTTCAAGATAGAGTAAAGAATTACATTTTAGCAATTATGGCAACTGAAACAAGTCTAACATGTTTCAGTTAAATGACCACAAGCCTATATCTACCTTTCTTTCTTTTGGTACCATCTCTCCAGCTCTATTGCACAGGATCTAATGACCTGGCCTACTTTCTTTGTTTTCCTAAAAGGCACCATCACAAAAACTCATCTTTGGTCTGAACTTCATAGATAATTCACCAATATTAACTCTGACTAGTTTTTGACCCTGGAGTCAAATCACTTCCAGAACATCTGCACACAAACTCTCTATTATGAATGTGGTGGTAGCATGGACAAGATTAATGAAAGACATCAAAAATAAACTTCTGGTTGGGAAATACAAGAGATAATCGTTTCCTGCCCCATGTTAAAGCAAGAGTCAGATCCAGCACTCAGTGTGGAGAAGGCCTCAGGGGGATGGTTGCTCTACTGACTTTCTAAGATCATGGATCTAGAATGAGCATCCTGCCAGAAGTCAAAGTCACCCATCACCATGCACTGGCTCAAATGTCACTCCACAAAGCTGTGTTTCCTAATTTGTTTTTTATATATTTCAAATTTATTCTTTGAGCACTTCAAGCAAGTATATGATGCAGTGTGATCACAGCTCCCTTCCATTTCAAACTCCTCCCAGACCTGGGATTGCATCCCCCCACCAACTACATGTGCCCTGTTTAAAAACAACAAAAACAAGTGGACAGGCAGATAGATACTTCAATCAGTGTTGCTGGTATGCATGGTGAAAGAGGCATCCTACGCAGAGAAGAGGTGTCCTCTCGGGGGCCACAAGTCTGAAGACAACAGATTTAACCTTCCCCAGAAGCCATGGACTGCCAATGTTCCTCAGTTGCGAGTAAGACCTCCCTGAACACCTCTTTCATCCATGTCTTGTGCAGGTTTGGTGCATGCAGTTTTAGCCTTATGAATTCATGTGTGCAATGGTCCTGGCCTTGTTACATCCAGAGGGCATTTGAAGAAAACACTTTCAGTCCATGATGGTGGATAGAAAATTCTAGAAGGCACTTTAGACATGCATCAGGTTGATAAGAACACTGGAGTGTTGGAACAAGGAACCAGAGACCCCTGAGGCATCATGTGCCATGATACAGGACTGCCAACCTGTGTGGAAATTGCTAAATGTTCATTCAGGCTCCTTTGAAGCCACCATTCAGAAGCCTGTGGTTTGTGGAAAGAATACTGTTTTTGTAGACAGTCAATATTTCTGTGTTTTGACAGACAGAATCAATAGGTTCCATCTGTTCAGCTGGGTCCAAACTACCACACTGACACTCACTGTTCAGGCATTCTTAGTTCAAAATAATACTTTAAATCTATGGTTATAAATCCCACTCAGTGTGTATCCTTCATACCACCCATGCATAAAGAGCTCAGTGTAGGCAGGGAGGCCCAAAGCAGGCATGGAGCCTGTACATGCTATCCACAAGGCCTCCTCTGCCTCCAGCAGTTACGGGCTGGGATTATGATGTAGCACATTTACTTTAGGCCTTAAAAATGTATATTTAATTATATCCACTTTACAGGATCTACCATTAAAAATATCTATACTTTAAACAAGGTTGAAAAATCAGCCTTGGAAGTAGCAAGAACAGTTCCTTCAAAAATCCTCCAAGATTACACCTTTATTTAAAAATGTGTTTTATACAGATGGCTAGTGTAGTGAGAGTTTTGATTCTTTTAAAACCTAGTTATGTTATGTAAATATGTTTCTGTTTTAATCCCAGGTGTGGGATAAGAGGCTGCTTCACAGCAGGTGATTATGCTTTGCCTCTTGAACTAGCAGGGCGTGATCTTTGCCAGCTGCAGATAGTTTAATTCCTGGGACTCTGGAGGGGTATAAATTGGAGAAGCCCCCAGAGGGCCTGGGGTGGTTGCTGTTGACCCTGCTGCTGCATTTGATATTGAGTTTGCTACAGCTGGTTTGCTGGACTGCTGGATATTATGACAATGAAGATTGAACTTGCCCCAAGGAGCCCAACATCCCTAATCAGCAGGAAGTTGCCTATAGAAATCTGTACCCCCTTTTCCCTCTAACCTTTTTTTTTCTCTCCTACCTAGTTTTGGGAGGTTGGAAGGGATTAGGATGGGATAAGGGTTAGAAGGGATATAGAGCTATAATAATCCAATAAAACAGATTTTAAGAAATACTCAGGTGGGTCAGTCTGTACAAAAGTCATCTAGGGTAGCAGCTTAAAGACACTCTGAAAGGGGTTTTCTCTTGCAATTTGGTCTCTGCACATCATTTCTGAGATTCTTGGGGTTCCCAGATTCTGCATACAAATACAATGTCATTGTGCTGGGTTTATATATGCCACTTAGAAACTGGACAGTGGACATAGTTCTCTAAAGTAAGTGAGTTAGAACTGTTTCTGGTTAGGTTTCTGTCAACCTAACACAGCTCAGGTCATCTGGGAAAAGGAATCTCAGTTGAGGAACTGTCTCCATCGGATTGGCCTATGGGCATGTCTTAATTAATAATTGATGCGGGAAGGCTCAGCCCACTGTAGGCAGTGGCGTCCCTGTGCAGGGACTTCTGGACTGTATGAGAAGACCACTGAGAAAAGCCAGGAAGCAGTGTTCTTCCATGGTCTCTGCTTCATTCTCTGTCGCCTGACTCCCTCCCTCTTTGTGTCCCGCCCTGACTTCCCTCTAAGGTAGACTATGACTTAGAAGTGAAAGGCAAATAAACCTTTTCCTTTCCCAGGGCTACTTGTGGTCAGTTTTTTTTTATCATAGTGACAGAGAAACAAACTAAAACAGAAACTTGAAGTGCTTTCTTTCCAGATCATACCCATCCCAGATAAAAGCAGGCTATGGCTTCTCCCTGCTCTGAGCAGAAGGGGGACACAGGGTCTTTGCCAGGGCTTTCTTGTTCCTACTTGGAGCACTGAAGCTCAAGACAAACATGTAGGCCAACACAATAGAAGTCCCAGAAACAAGCAGACAGCTGTGGCCGTGTGAACTCTAACAAAGGATAGAATACATACATTGGGTTAAAAGGTTATCCTTCACAAATGATGCCTGGAGAAAATGGATGCCCACATGTAGAAACTAGATCTGTATCTCTCACCTTGAACAATGAGAAAAATAGAACAGAGACGTTGGTAGAGTAGAAACTTTGAAAGCGGTGCAGGGAAACACTTCACGCTCTAGGCCCAAGCATGCGCTTCTGAAGAGGAAGAAGCTCATCCTAGGAAATGACAAGGGATTACCTGAAAATAAAAAGAATCTTTATAGCAGAGAAAAGAATCACCAGAGAAAACAAACAGCCTACAGAATGGGAGAAATCTTTGCCAATTATACATCAGATAAGATTGATATCTAGCAATATAAAAATATTTTTTAAAGAATTGTACAGTTTAGATGCCTAAAATATTCATCAAATCATCAAATTAATTAATGGGAAAATGAACTGAGCAGACAGCTCTCCCCCCCCAAAAAAAGTTACTAGTGGCCAATAAATACATGAAATTTTGTTCTTAATAACCTGAGCTATACAAGAAAAGCAAATTAAAACACTTTCACAATTTTCTCTATCTCAGACAGAATGGCTGCCCTTTGTAAAAATAAAGTACAACAAGCGCCAGGGAAAATGCGTGCAACCGCGGTGGCAGTCACTCAACACGGAGGTTCCTCAAAGAGTTAAAAACAGATCCACCATATTGTCTAACTACAGAATTCCCAGGAACACATTGTGAGAACTCTGCAGAAGACCTCAGGGAAACCTGCTCATCCATGTTCCTGCTGTAGTGTTCTCAATAGCTAAGGAGGAATACCAGCCTACGTGTTCATACACGGAAAGTGTAAAAACCTTGTGGGGCACATGTGTATGTGTGTGTGTGTGTGTGTTTGTGTGTGTGTGTGTGTGTGTGTGTGTGTGTGTGTGTGTATGTGTGTGAAAAGAAGGACATTTCCCCACACTTAAGAGACTTTAATTATTCTGGGAAAAGCGATTTCATAGTTGATCACCCACAAATATCCCTAATAGTTTAGATTTGTTTCACACATTTAGTGTATTTTTGTCTCATTAGAGATTAAAAGAATAACATAGACTGCTTGTACAAAAAGGCCTTCTGACAGACTGCTGTAAAACATATTTTAAGAGTGGGTTTGGAATAGAAAATTTCAAACCTGGGTGTACTATTTGCAATGTCAATAACTTGAATTTACAGACTTTACAGCGCATTTTAAAATTGTATACACACATTTAAAGTAAAACATGAAAAGAAACAAATCTAAAAGTAACATTTGCCTATTTCAAAAAGAAAGAATTCTGGCCGAAAGTCAGACAGTGGCACAAAGAGCTCCTGATATTGGTTCCTGAATTTCTGAGCATCCAGCCTAATGTCCTATTTCTGACATGGTGACACTGAGCCTACATTCATGGAACACAGGATGAGGGGATTTCTTGAGTAAGGTGGTTGTCATGTGAGAATGGATTTGTGTACACCAGATGACGTAGGCCCAAGAGCATTGCACATCTTAGCATCATTGTATGCTCTTATCACTGTTGCGCTTGGCGATGGCCCTGAGGTCTTTGCTGTCTCTTGACATTTTTCTGCTTCAACAATTTGACATGATGATGTTTGTTAAGTTTAAATTTGATGATAATTTTGGAAATCTTGGAGAAAGTTGAATGGTATATTTGTTCCTTGGATAGCTTATAATTTTTTGTGGCAAGATAATAGAAGGTATGTGACTAGAAATTTTAATTTGAAGCAAGAATAAGTAAAAGAAATGAATTAAAATCAACCTGTGCCCTCAGATGGCTCCAATGTGTAGGTATATTAGACAGAAGCTAATTTTAGTTCTAATTCAAAGGTTTTTCTATCAAAAAAATTTAATGAAAATCATTATTTTAATTATGCTTATTAGAATTTGTTTTTGTTTTTTAATGAATAGTTCCTAATTTTTTAGACAATTATGTTCTCCATGTAAGAACAAACATCCTGGCCTGAGAGTCCCATGGCGTTAATTAAATAAAAACTTTAGTATTACCTAGGAATTGCAGTGCTGTCTATAAGTGTGCATGTATGAGCGCAGTACTGCGGAAAGAGCTGAGAAAGGAGGAATCCAAGGCGAGCCTCACTTTCCTCCCCAGAAACTTGCTGACTCTACGAAAGCAGTTCAAATCTCAGGGGTGGATCCCTGGGGAAATCTAGGACTCAAGCCTACGGGAGCTGGAAGACTGCCTGGCCCTGTAACCAAGAATCGCTTTGCTCACACTCACCAGTCAACACAAATCTTAAAGTAAATCCTGTGTGGCTCCAAACAGATATCATAAAGAAACTGTAAGGATTCTTTTTTTTTTCCCTTTGCTGTGACACAGCCACCTCATGGGCCAGAAGGTTTGCTTTGGCTCAAGCTTTAGACTCCACCCATGACAGTGGGGAGGGAACAGCGCTATGAGCATGTTCTGATGTATCAGGAAACAGAGATTGAGCTAGAAGGAAGGACAGCCTAGAATACTCAAAACCCACGAGAGTCCCCCACCTCTGTCTTACACCCCAAAGCTTCCACAGCCTTCCTAAACAGAACCAGTCACTGGGGACAACTGTTCAAAGCCATGAATGTGTGGGGATAACGACAGGTCCAAACCATAATACAATTATTTGAAAAACAAAACTAAAATAATTAGCTGCATACTTACTGAGGACTGAGAGGGAAAGGTGAAGAACTCCAATTGCAACCGTGAGTGTGGCCAGTTCCCCGCGTGCAGTAGCCGTGTTGTGTGAAATTCAAAGTGGGCTTTCTTTGCAAGTTGTTAAATTGTTCTCAATGAATGTATATTTAATTCCCCTAAGTAATATATTTTTCCCATATACTGTTCTTCATTTTTCAATTTGATCTGTCTTTGAAAGCAAATCTCACACTGCTGCCTTCTGCAGCCTACCTGTCCACACACATTTTTTTTTTTGTAGACAATGCATGAAGCCTGGCTTCATCTTGGAGACAATTTTCTGTTCTTACCTGAACAGTCGCTCCATTTGTCTGTGTCTGTGTGTGCCATGTGTACAGGTGTACGTGAGTGTGGGGTAATGCATGAACATGTATGTGCTTCTGTGTGTAATCTGGTGTCTGCCCCTTATCACTCTCCATCTTTTTATTTTGAGACAAGCTTTTCATTGGCCTGGAAGCAACTAGAGTGTGTGGCCAGTAAGCTCTCCTCATCAACCTGTTTCCACTTCCCCAGTGCTTGACTTTTGTATGGGAGCTGGGGCTCCAAGCTCATCTCTCAACGCTTACACAGAAAGCACTTCATCTTGAGCCATCTTCCCAGCCTCCTGTGGAGTTTTTATGTAATATAATTATCAAAATTAAAGTACATCACTTATATTCCACAACTATTGTTATGTTGTTTTTTGCTTGTCCAAAGTGATTTTGTTCATTTTATCCCGTCAAGGTCTAACTTCAGATAACAATATGCCACTTTTATGGAAAATAGAAAAGCAACAATTTTATTTTATTTTTCTTCTCTCAATATGTATGGTGTTGCTGAAATATTTTATTTCTCTGTATTTTTATGGCTATAAATTAACAACATAAATTATCTGCAAAGCACTTTGCCATCTGCTTATATATCCTGGTGAGTTGTTTCAGCTTCAATTCATCTCAAAAATAATTTCAAATATTGTTTTGTTATATTCTTTGATATGCTGATTGCTTGGGAGTATGTGTTATGATTTCTACATATTTGCAAATTAAAATTTCTTCTGTTTACTCTTCTTAACTTTAACCGACAGCGATCAGAAAACATACTTCATAATATTTTTTTCTCAAGGTATTTTTTTTTTAGTTTTAAGGTTATAATATAACCACATCATTTTTTCTTTCTCTTTCCTTCCTCCAACTCCAGACTTGAATGCTTCTTTCATGAGAATGAGCATTCTTTCAGAAGGTACTGTGCAAGCTTCACAAAGGAGGGAAACAGCCACAGGGCCGACCCAGAGATGACACCTCTGAGTCACAACAAGCACCAGTATGTCACAGTGACCCTGGGGATCCATCCGGTAGTGGCACGCACACCATGGCAGTAACCAACAGCTCTACCACTGCACATAAGGCCTGCTCAGCAAGGAGGAAATCATGCCTGGTACCGGAAACAGCATCAGCTACCCAGGCCTAGTGAAATCCTGGATCTTGGCAGAGGACCTACAACAGCTAACACTTTATTAAACCGGCAAACATATCTACGACCTAAATAGTTTCCTTATACCCACAGGTAACAACTGCACTTCTCACTCCTTATCTCACTTTACTTTTAAAATCAATTCATGTTTTTTTGTGGTTCCTTTCTGAAATTTGAGTGTGTTGGTATGTGTGTGTTCACATGTACTCATTTGCCGTGGCACACATGTGGAGACCACAGGTCAGCTTCTGAGAATCAGTTCTGTCATCCCCCCATGTGACGTCCAGGGATTGAGCTCAGGCCATCAAGCTTGGTGGCAGGAACCTTTGTCCCCTGATCTATCTCGCTAACCCAGGTTTTCACGTTTATTAAAGCTTTTCTAAAAATGTCCTATTATTTCTATTCCTGGAGAACGCTCCACATATGCTTGAGAACAACCGTTATTGCTGTGGTTTGGAGTATTCCTAAATGTCTGTTAAAGCTCTTTGGCTCACAAGCTGATAAAATATTTACATTCTTATAATTATGTGTGTAATGAAATTGACTACTTAAAGTCTCTCCTTTTGTTATAATATCTATTTCTCTGTTCAGTTTTGTCAAATTTTGCTTCTTGTGTTTTGGGGTTCTGTTATTTGTCGCTTGTATATCTATTATTGTCTTCCTAAGATTCATCTTTTTATTATTATGGAGCATGGCAAAGAATCTTTAGTTATAGTTTTGATATAAATGTGTAGTCTATTTTGCCTGGTAATGGAATAGTTGGAACAATTTTTATAATTTCTCTGTTAATAGCACTTTCTCTCCATCTGCTTACCATACTGGATGTGTTTAAATATTCAAATGTAAAGTTGGTCTCTTTAAACAGCATGCCATCTGAATTTTTAATCCAATTTGACAACCTGTAGATTGCTTCATTGATATTGCTGCATTGTCTCTGCCTTTTGTATAGTTGTTTTTCTGTTCTCATTGGAATTAAGTGGGGAATTCATAAATTTTTTGTTTATTACTTCATAGCATTTGTAAGCAGTGCAGAATAAATGGCTTCAAGGATATATGTATTTGTAGAATTTACTACATTGACATGTTTACTTACCATTTATGAATTATTCTTAATTTCAACCTTTGGAATTGGCATCCATTTGATGATGCCACTTGCTTGCTTCAAAACAACCATTTTTGCTATTTTCCTTGTTGCAGTGAGTGGGTGGTGCCTTTTTGGCATAAGTGACAATCAATGTTATTGTGTTATTGTGCATGGAGTGTGCATGCACATGCGTGTACTTATGTGTGAAGGCTAGAGTGGAGTCAGGTGTTACGGGGCCCATACTTTCAATCACCTAAGAATGAAAAAGAAATATAAATATACATGTTTGGCTGGGCTTATTTACATAGTTGCAGTATCCCTTGGTTTCCTATGTGGACTCACCTTCAGCCTAGGTTACTGCTTTTACTATTTCTGTCAAGGCAGAGCGCTGATGATTTATTCTTTCGGTTTTTGATAACTTAGAAAGGTGGGGTTTTTAATTAATTTTTAAATGATGATTTTTTGGTAACCATAAGGTTCTTGGCTGTAAACCAATGTGGTGTTGCCTGCAATATTGACTGCTCAGAAAGCCAGAAGACTCTCGTGGAAGCCCAGAATGTTGAGGCCAGCCCCAACAGCATGAGTACACGTGTCTTTAAGAAATAAATAATATAAAAATTCCTTTGATTTTTTTCCCCACTGCCTGGTAGATCTCATTGTTCAAGATTACAAGTCAGTTGTCCACCCTTTTAGTGTTATGCTCTCGCGTGGCAATGCAGAAACTCTGCTGAGTTCTGTCTCGAGTCACCACCAGCTGTCAAAAGAAGCAGGGTATGGGATGGTAGTTTGGAGCTTAAACCTCACCTAGACACTAAGAAAATATGCTGCCTTTTCTGAATATATTTTTTTCACTTCCACAGATTGAAATGGCAATTTGTGCAGATAGAGAAATGGATGGCCAGCCATGGAGGCAGACAACCATGAGAAGAGTGAAATGTGAGAGATCAGGTCCTTTCCTGGAGCCTCCAGAGAAAGCCCTGGTTCCAGCTTGACTCTCCACTTAAACACATTTTGAATTTTCAGCATTCATAAAAGAATAAAAGTATTATGACTTAACCTATCAGGTTGATGGCGACATGGTAAGTTGTCATGGCCTATGACTCATATGGGGTGCTCTGCTAGAAATCTGTAATTGTTAATAGGTTATTTATTTCTTATCCCAAATTCTAGTGTCCAGAATGGGTGTTTTGATCACCATTTGTCTATCTGCTCAAAATCAAATGGATTTTGGAATTATTAGACTGTTTTTTCATCACCAGAACAGAGGTCCCATGAACAGTCAGTTGCAGGTTTTAGGGGAGATAATCTTTATCATCTTAGGTGTCTTAGTTAGGGTTACTCTTACTGTGATGACACACCATGACCAAAAGCTAGATGAGAAGAAAAGTGTTTATGTGGCTAATACTTTACTCTTCCACATTGTAGTCTATTATTAAAGGTCAGGATAGGAAGTCAAATGGGGCAGGGTCCTAGAGGCAGGAGCTGTTGTAGAGGCCATGGAGGGGTGTGGCTTACTGGCTTGCTTCTCATGGCTGCTCAGCCTGATTCTGATAGAACTCAGGACCACCAGCTCAGAGAGAGCCCCACCCACAATGTTCTGGGCCTTCCTCTATCAATCACTAATTAAGAAAATGCCTCACAGCTGGATCTTATGGAGGCATTTTCTCAAGTGAGTTTCCCTCTTTTGAGATGACTCTAGCTTGTGTAAATTTGACATAAAACTCTTCAGGACATTAGGTAAATATCAAGTAGCGAGATTTCTACCTGGTATAGTGAATGGCATTTTAAAAACCTGATAAAATATTTTGCAATTAGCGGTATCCCTCTCCATCCAAAGTGACAGGGTTATGGATGCCATCTGCTTTCCACATCTTGGAAAATATGTATTCATCTCATTTTGAAGTTTTGCATCCTAGAGTTAATCATTTTATTATACCTGTAGAGAAATGTGATTTTAAGTTTGTTCAAGATGAAGGCATTTCTAAGATGCAGAACTCATAACCATGGAATCTATAATACTGTTAAGCCAGCTGCATTTTAGGGCAGGCAGGGTGTGGGGTGGCAGGTAGCTTGGACAGAACTACAGCAGTAAGGCAAAGTGACAGAGTTCTGAAGTCTGTGTTGGGCTTGGAGGGCAGCAGAGAGACTCAGCTTTTGCCTAATATGTGAGTTCCTGGGTGTGAGCTCTAATACCATGATGGAAGTTACAGTTTAGTGGCATAGAGAAGGATTTTACAATTTTAATTTTGATTCTTTTGAAGTTACTGAAGGTGTTACCATTGTGTTGTGGGTGACACCATGCTTCTCACTTTACATCTTGTGCTAGTTTTATTCAGCTTAACCCAAGCTAGAGTCTTCTGAGAAGAGGCAACTTCAATAAAGAATATGCCTTCAAAGGACAAACTTGTAGAAAAGTCTGTAATGCATTTTCTTAATTAGTGATTGATGGGGGAGGGCCCAGCCCACTGGGCATGGTGCCATCCCTGGGCTGGTGGTCCTGGGTTCTATAAGAAAGCAGGCTGAGCAAGCCATGGGGAGCAAGCCAGTAAGCAGCACCTCTCCATGGCCTCTGCATCAGCTCCTGCCTCCGGTTCCTGCCCTGTTTGAGTTCCTGTCCTGACTTCCCTCAGTGATGGAGTGTGACCTGGAAGTGTGAGCTGAAATAAACCCTTTCCTCCCAAAATTGCATTGGTCATGGCACTTCATCACAGCAGCCGTTACCCTAACTAGGACACATCTTATAACAAATAAAAAAATCCTCTTCTTACCTCAGTGGGACATAGGAGTGCCCCAAACCTCTTCCCAACCTCATCACTATAACTTGTTCAACACTTGCATCTGATAGTCTGCAAGATTAACATCCATTATCTGTAAGTGGGTGGAGGGTGTTATTTTGATTTCCAGGAATGTTATTAAAAGTCTGAAGTTGTTCCAAGACAGAAGTATATATTAAACCCCCGGAAACAAATCTAGCATTTCTTCAGCCCTTTCTATATGACACACAGTGTGCCAGGTGCACATAGCAATCATTTAATTTTTATGAAAACCAATGGCACATAACTGTGCAGTGCCCCCATTAAACTGACAAAGAAACCAATATTTATAATAGCGTCTTGCCAATGTCACAAAACCAGTAGAATAATAGGATTTCTGCTTTATTAAATCAAAGCAAAAGGGACTGCATTAGTGAAAGAGTATTAAGACAGGTGAAGTTTGGAGAGGGCTTCTTATTACTTGTAAAACTATTTTAATTTCAAATGGTTGCTTCCAGGAAGTGTACTGGGGTGAAACGATGAGGACAGGAATTTTTGTGGTACCAGATAAAATGTGCAGCTGGGACTATGTTTTGTGTAGCAATGCCAGGGAAATGTGTTGAGGATAGACTCAACCCACAGGGAAAAAAAAAAAAAGGTATGTTAATAAATACCAGCCACAGGGTTGGCAAGATGGTTCAGTGGGTAAAACTGCCTTCAGCCAAGCATGGCTGACTGAGTTTAATTCCTGGATCCAAGGTAGAAAGGGAAAGTTCAAGCTGTCTTCTGACCTCCACGTGTGCCATGGCATACTTGTATCCTTCGCCTCATGCATGGGCATTCACATTAAATGCAAGTGAGTAGGTGTACACACACACACACACACACACACACATACACACACACACACACACATACACACACACATACACACACACACATACACACACACATACACACACACACATACACACACACATACACACACACACATACACACACACATACACACACACACACACATACACACACACATACACACACACATACACACACACACACACACACACACACACACACACACATGACAAGTGTGCAAGAATAGCCAGGGAAAAATAACATGTACTCAGCCCATTTTCTGCATTTGATTATTATCTTACATCATCCTCACAGCATGCTGTAGGAAATTATTCCTGTGGGGTCCATAATTCAGGGGAGTGATAGTTGCATGGTTGACAGATGCATGAAGGTCGGATAGTCTTCCAGGGAGGGAATCTGTCTGGAGAGCCCAGGCCTTCAGCCCATCTCACATACTGCTGAGTCATTTGCCCAAATCTCTGTCTTCAAAGTCCAAAATCACAAAAGGGGGTTTAAACTGTGCGCCAAATTGACCATTGGTGGGTGCTGAGACAAAGGTGTCTTGGGCAGAGATTTATGATAGTAAAGTCAATAGGAGAGAGGGCTGGGCTGTCCATAAGGGCTGGGCTGAGATTCTGACAGTCTGCCTGGTGGCTGTAAAGGACACCATGTCCTTCTCAGAAAAAAAAATGGATGTCAGGGGAGACCATTGAAATAAGTCCACCATGATGAGAACATCGCTTTGCAAGAAACTGGGCACATCTGAGAGCCCACTTCCTGGATCTGAGTGGCAGAAGCGTTCTAGCACATGCGTGGCAAAAAGCCACTGGGTTTGCCACCCTGGAGACTTCTCTGTTATCTTTCCAGAATGAACATGGGATGTGTCTGGGATGCTGTGAGTTTAGTAGATGTTCTGGATGCACAGGAGCATCAGAGTGGGCAACTGGCTCATAATGCTACATGGTTTTCTCTACTCTTTTCCTTTATACCTAAGTGCAGTGGAACAGAGAGAGACTTGTGGTTGTCTAAAACTCTCTGTGTGTGTGTGTGTGTGTGTGTGTGTGTGTGAGAGAGAGAGAGAGAGAGAGAGAGAGAGAGAGAGAGACAGAGAGAGACAGAGAGAGACAGAGAGAGACAGAGAGGGAGAGAGACAGAGAGAGAGAGAGAGAGAGAGAGAGAGAGACAGACAGATAGACAGACAGACAGACAGACAGAAAGACAGGCCAGGGCCAGAACAAATACCTCACAGGTTGAAATAATACCTAAAGAGAACACACCTTGCAGGCTGAGAGTTACATTTAGTTAAAACAGTTTGCTTGCTGCTGAAATCTAGCTAAGAGATAAGTCTATTTCTCCTGTCACACCCCTGCTACTTAAGGCCTCTGCTTGTAATCAAGCGTAAGTTCCTGTTCGGACATAGACTGCTTATAACCCCCATTCGCTTGATGCGTGTCCTTGCCTCTGTCCCTCCCCTTCTTATTGTACCCTTTTAACAGTGAATAACCATCAGCTCTCTCACCACCAATGACCGTCTTAACGAATGTCTTATCTCTTCTATAAAGAGAACAAGAAACCAGTGGGACCTGCTCTAGGAAAATTCAAACTTCAGGGAGACAGCTGAATGGCCAGCCTAGAGTGCACTCAACTACAGCTTGCTTTAATTTGGACAATCCTGGACTCTTTTTTTCCCCCTCAAATCCCAGGATTAACAGTGTGTAGAAAGGTAAACCCAAGTTATAAGATGAAGACTGAACATACTAGGGGTAGAAGCCAAGTTGTCGCTGCTTTGCCTTCAAATTTCCCATGGCAAGCATCTCCATCCAGGCAGCAAAGAGAATGAGTTCCTCACCTCCTAGCCTTTAGGGATTAAAGGTAAGTTAGAACTAAGTAATAGTAAAAGATAAAATTCAGTTTTTAAAAAATAAACTCTGCTTTCAGATCTGTGATTTCAAACCTACAAGACAAAAATAATAAAATTAAATGTTAATTGCTTCTAAGTGGTGCAAATATGAAAAAAAAATCATGAACATCAAAGAGGTTTACCACAAAGTAAAGACTGTTTTGCCAGTGTCTGATGCACTTATCATACATAGATCATTTAGCCAGCTTTGTACTTTCATCCCATACCCAATACCTGAGAGTCACATGCCAGTCATAAGATTCCTTCAAAGGTGGAATTAAAAGTAATGTATGGGAGGCCGAGGCAGACAGATCTCTGTGCTTTTAAGGACAGCCTTGTCTGCAGAGTGAGTCCAGGACAGGCAAGTAGCCAAGGCTATTACACTGAGAGATCTTGTCTTAAAACAAAACAAAACAAACAAACAAAAACTTATTACATGCAGGAGAATGTCTTCACCATGGTAAAAACTGCAATCTGTGGAGGGTAGAGAGTAACACATTTGTAGTAAAAAAATATATATATAATCTGTGATTTTTTTCTAATTACTGTAATTTTATTTAATTTTTGAAAATACATTTATGCAACTTTTGAGTTATATCCACCCACTGTTACCTTCTTCCAACTGCTGCAAAAGCTCCCAACATCATTGCTCTCCCAATTTCATGTTCTCCGCTTATTTTCCTGTAACCTGCTGAGTCCGACCAGTGCTTCCATTGGTAGATTAGGCAGCAGATGTAATCCCCACACTTCTGGAGGTGGGAGGTCTCAGACCAAAGTGCCAGCAAGGTGGGAGTTAAGAAAGAGGGTTCCTGTCCTGGTCGCTTTCTCACCATCTTCCTGAAGAGAGAGGAGGACTCTGGCCTCTTCCTCTTCTTCCAAGGAGACTGATCGCACCATCACATGGCTACCCCTTGACCTCATCTCACGTACAAGACTCACCTGCAAGCACCATCACATAGAGGTGAGTATTCCAGCCTGTAAACTTCAGAGACACAAACATCCTATCCACACCAGGAGTCAAGGTGCTTAGGTGTGGGCAGAAAGAGGAGCTGGGGCCACAGCAAGATGCCCCAGGACTGAAACACCTGCTTTGCCCCTGGCTGCTTTACCCCTCACTTGCAGATAACCCCTGCCAACAAAGCATGGCTACACCCTCCTGAGGACGCTTGGCTCACAGGTGGCCTGTAGTATCCTTCAGGGCTACCGGCTGGCCAACACCTAGCATGCAGTGCAGCTGGAGTTGCCATCCTTCCAAGTAACCCCTTTCCCACAGCTACTACTTCCCTCTTAGCAGAACAGGCTCCATTTCTGAAAAAAAAAATCACTATTAACTTTTCTCACTAGACCCATGGACATGAAATTATGTGCTCTCTAACTGCTGGCCTTTCTCCTTGCTTTCCTAGCTCCCCAGGCACATTCTTTGAGCATTTCCTGACACTGCCTGCCCCCAGCCATCTCTGTATCTGCAGTTAACCAGGAGTAATAAGCTTCCAGGCTGGGACTGGGACCTCAGGCCTGGTAGCACACACCTGTGCTCCCAGAACTCAGTAAGTAGGAGCATTATCCTAAGTACAAGACCATCCTGGGCTACCTACCAAGAACATCTTTCTGAAAAACAAAACAAAATGGGGGAGGGAGGCATCCACTGCCAGCCCTGCGTACCTGGCGCATCTTTCTTAGCATCTGGGAGCACATGCTGGACACACACTGAGGCCCCAAACTGTTCACTGGGCAGGGTTTGCAGCTCATTCCAAATTCTGAAAATGTATATATCACAGAAGTTACTAACCCCAAGTAGTTCATAGTACCTCATTCTATGCACTCCTTTAGTCCCCACTCAGCTTTAAAGCATGCAGGTTAAAAGCTGGTTTTATGTATCTGAAGTTTATGAACACAGCATTCACTTCCAAAGGTCAAATACCAACCCGAAGCTGACTGGCTCGAACAGCTCATAAAACTAAACGAGGTAAATAATAATAGAATCTAAACTGAATGTGCATCTGGATATGGAAAACGGCTTGGCATCAGCCACTCTTTCAGGATATTAAATAGCCTACAATACATTTTTTAGTAGTAAAAGCTTTGAATAAAAGCTTTTTATAATGTAATTATTGGGCAAACGATAAGATATCACTCCGGGGCTAAACATTTCATCCATGTTTTATCTATATTTAATTTTTATCCTGAGGAGATTGATTTCAGATCTCTTGGATAGAGCCATGGTTTCTTTGATGTAGGGTGGTTGTTTTGTTTCATTTTTGGTGTATGCATGTGTGTATGTGTGTGTGTGTGTGCGTGCGTGTATGTCTATGTATGTGTGTGTGTGCGTGCATGCGTATATGCATGTGTGTGTATGCGCGTGCGTGCATACATGTGTGTATGTGCGTATGTGCATGCATGCGCTTATGTGCATGTGTGTGTGTGTATGTGTGTGTGTGTGTGTGTGTGTGTGTGTACTACTTTGCCAGCAATGCTTCATGAGTACACAATGACACGGAGAGTCCAAGCTGAATTAAACAGACCAGCACTGGCATCAAGAATACTGAGCTAGGCCCAGAAGGACCCCACATGGAGAAACACAAACAACACTAAATAGAACCAGGAAGGATCTGGGGTCTGCAGTGCATTGGTGATCAGTTACTGAGCTTTGACTTGATGCCCAGGGATAAAGGAAGGTTGGACTTGGTGCCATAGAATTCAGACAATCAGCCATGCAGACGGAACCCTCATGATGACAAGATTAAGACAGGACCATGGAGCTGAGCAAGCTATGCAGCCAGAGCAGATCCATTAATGCTTTGCCCGACAGTGATCCAAATTAAGCAAAGACCACCATCAATAGCTACTGCTCCTAACTCACCTGCATTGGGAGCTGCTCAGAAGGAAAGACTTGTAGAGAGGGTTGGTGTGGTTATCTGAGAAGCTTCCAGAGAAAAACACACGTGCTGTTCATGTTCTGTCTGTTTGACACAAGCTAGAGTCATCAGAGGCTGAGTAGTGATGTGGGTCCCACAGACAGCAGGAGTCAAGAGAATGACAACAGCTGCAGAATCTATTCTGCAGAAGCCTTCTGGCATCCTCTGGATGTTTGTGCAGAAACAGACCCTGATGTCTTCCTGAGCAGTAAGCAAAGAGAGCTGGAGAGCTGGAAGGGCATCTGAGAGCCTGGACCAGGGCACAAGCAGTGCTATCTCAGGGTTCAGTTCCATCGTCACTACCAGATGCCAGACACTAAAGACACACAGCTGTGTGTGCACAGAACTGGAGGAGCCACACCTGTGTGCCACAGCACTGGTAGACCCATTCAAGAATCACAGTACAGGGGGAAGGAAAGGCCTGGCCTAGCAGAACCCAGAAGGAAAGACTTCACAGTGCCTTTCCACACCTTTCACCAATGGTGTTACCATTACACAAGACCACAGTGGTGTGCATCCTAGCTAAACTCTGAAGATCAGGCAAGAAAGAGAAAATCAGGAACGAAAACCTAACATAAATCTGTGCACAGCTTCATTCAGCTTCATGTCAGCTGTAGCAGGCACCACATCCTCCACCATGTTTTCCCCATGTTTTCTCAACTGGCTGTTTGCTCCACACTGTACCACTGTGGACCCCTCATCACTACAGCCCCTGGACTACACAGCCTCTAGCATGCATCTTGCATCTGTGCAGGAACAGAAAGATACGACCAGAGAGATCATGG
The DNA here is from genome assembly GCF_964271855.1 of Acomys minous. Lineage (NCBI taxonomy): Eukaryota > Metazoa > Chordata > Mammalia > Rodentia > Muridae > Acomys > Acomys minous. Next base: position 9,869,639 of record NC_140497.1, read on the forward strand.
AATTCTGTTAGTTTCTCTAACACTCTATGAGTCAGTGTTGGTAATCACAGCCTCTCACTGAGGCAGGGGAGATGATGCCAGGAACATTGAGAGAAAACTGAAATTGGCATCCAGGAGATGATCTTAACACAAAGGAGGATGAAGAGGTTGAGAGAAACATCTAACTTCATGCATAGGACACAGCCCCAAAGATTAATTTCATTGAGGAAATTATTAAGAAAAAATTCATCTCTTAGACTGAGTTTTAGCTGTCAATGAGTGATCGAGGTTCCTTCATGGGCTGCTTGGTTTCCTCAGAAAGCACCTGAGGTACCATGGAGGACATTAATACCACTGTATTGGCCATGGAATCTAAAATATGAGAGGATTTACAAAGAAAATAGCACACACACACACACGCACATGCACACGCACACACGCACACACACGCACACACATATGTTATGCAGTGGTTGATATTTTCTAGTCCATCCTAATGTTTTTAACTATAAAAGGGAAAATTTGTGGGTAAATTGCAAGATTACCAAAAGTTAACACACACACACAAACACCAGGCAAGTATGTTTTCAAAGGAGGTATGAGAAATCCAGTTTCCTGTGTGAACTCAGACAGGCTCTTCTATGTGTGTTAAATCCACCTAAGTATGTTAGCTACTTGGTATCCTTCTAGGACCACACTTGCAATAGGAGGAATGAACACCATTCAGAGAACGGTGCCTCTCACTAGCAAGTGGGTTGGCCTCTAACAAGTTTAAAGATGTGTGGTGTGGATGTGCCTATGGGTTTCAAGCATGCCTCTCAAATGTCTACAGTTTTACTCCAGTAGTTTAAAAGCAACAAAGTGAATAAAAGTGCGTGAAACCACTAAACTCACAACATTCATCCTGTCCAGGTGGGAGTCAGAGAGTAATGCAGACTGACCCTGGGAAGATCACATCCAAGGGGAACAAAGGACCCCAAAAGCAATTCTATAAGGGTTATGTGCTGGCTATATGAGGCTTGGGGCATTTGCAAGCAATGTGATTGACATGTACAGTGAGTGGCCTTATCGCTTGAGGGGCATTAGCATCATCTGAGATGCACTTCTGGATGTGTCTGTGATGGCATCTTTGGGGCCATCTTGGTTGTGAGTGGTACCATCCCATGGGCTGGGGTTCCTAGACTGAATGAAAATAGAGAAATGTTGCTTGCAGACTATGACTGCAGGCACACTGTGAGCAGCCATCTCACTCTCTTGACAGCATGCTTTCCCTACCACGAAGGCTGTATCACCTCAAACTATAAACCAAAATAACCCTTCTTCCCTAAGTTGCCCTTACCAGGTATTTTATCTCAGCAACATGAAAAATCATTAATGCAATACACATCGCATCCACATCTCCCAATAGAACATCTGGCCTCTCCTCCATGCCCTTTCTAGGTATGATAGGAGAGGTCAAAGGTTCACTTCCCAGAGAAACCTTATAACACTTCTCCATAAGAGCCTCAGACCACACTCTGAGTGCTCAGTGTTGCCTAGAGAGAGAGGTGCACACTGAACCACAAAAATGCTAATGAATATTCAATTTTAGAGCTTTTCTACCCTCTCACCAACACCCCAGAATCACTTCTGTAATCAAAAACAACATTAAGCACACTTTTTCTAAGTAATTTTTGGATTGCAATATAAAATGGAAATTATTTTGTTGAATTTACAAATATTTTGAAAAGAATTCTTGCCGAATGGAGTTTAGTGGGAAAACAGACTTCTGATCCCTATTTGAGTTAAGATTCTAGCACACTGTGTATGTAGATGTCCGGGGAAGCATATCCACACAAAAGATACGTTTGCTTGAGAAAGAAGATCTGTGCTTATCAATTAATACTGCCAAATACTGAACACAGATAAGGCAGACATTAATGGGGATCAATTGCTTGTAAATTTATCTGCTTGTGGACTTCAGAGCTCTGCTTCTTCATACAAATCACTTATGATCACATACAGATGCAATGACCAACAGCTGAAGAAAAGCAATTAATGTGAAGAGCTTGCACTTAGAAGGTTAGAGGATATTAAAAGCATGTATTATAAATCAGCTTGGTCCAGCAGTAAGGAAATAGCCTGTTTGGTACCCTCACCACTGTTTGAGTGTACTACTACAATAGTATTTAAAAGAATGAACCGAGCCGGTGATTTGTAGTTGGAGTGGAAATATGTTTTTAAAAAGTAAAATAAAATACTTACTTTAGACTAAGTACAGACTGAGGTGAGCATTACAGAGGAGCAGGTACCCGGGCTGAGCAGCAGTGGGCTGGCATGAGGGTGAGATGCCTGGTGAGATTGCTTCCAATGTCACAATCTGCAAGCAACCTTTTCTCTGGGTCTTGACAGAGCAGGGTGCATAGCCACACTTAGTGCAAGGAGACATTTACTAAGTCATCAATTCCCTCCTGTAGCCTCTGAGAGTTTGTTTTATCAATTTCAGTGAGTTAATAGATGGTCTTTCTTCTTAGTAAGTTTCTGTATACCTACTGTATGAGACAGACTTTATACTAATGAAAGACCTGGTTTTTATACTTTAAAATACCACACTTATGCTAAAGACTCTCCAAGTCTGATCGATGGATTAGAATGTCATTGTTGTGAAGAGGAAGAATACTGCAGATGCAGAGCCAGATTATCTCGGACTTCTTTGGCTCCGTTAATATTCATGCATTGCCCAGCATCCTATGACTAGCGAGTGGAATTCAGCTCCCAAGGTCAGCCTCACTCTGTGTCCCTTTGTGGTGATGCTCACTGGGGCAGCCTGAGTGATGGCTGCAATACTATGTCAACATTGAAAACAACCTTAGAATCTCTAATGAGAGGGGTACCAGTGAGAACATTTGTTGGTGACCCCAGTTTGGTGGAGAAGTATTGGGTCCCAGCCCGTAGGAAAAATTGAATCAGGGTTCACCTGAAAGAGGGAGTGGGGATTGAAAGTAAGATACAGAGACACTAGAAATAACGAATCAAGTCAGGAAACTTTTAATCAAGATTCACTTTATTGCTGACTAGCAGGAACATATATAGAGCAAGGTCAATAGGATTTATCTTAATCTCATTCACCCTAGCCCCTAGGCAAGAATGCAATAGCCTAAATCGCTCACTGTAGATCTTCCTAGTTCTCTGAGTAGTTCCTTGTAAGAACTTCCTAGATCCTCTGGGTGATTCCAAGTTGAGAATTCTCTACTTCTTTCAAAGGTAAATAGTCCAAGGATAGCCTAGAACACAGGACCTTGTGGTGAGGTAAAGGTCAGCAACTCGAAGGTCACAGCATACAGCCTACACACAGGATTTCTGACATGGCAGAATTTGGCATAAATTCCCACAGAGAAACTGAGTTAAATTTGGAGGGACTGGGGTTACTTTTCATTAGTGACTTCAGAGTCACAGAAGGTGCTACTGATTGGGCCAGGCTTCCCACATGACCTGCTACTGGGATTCCAGGTTGAGGAGGCTGCTGCTGATGCCATGGTACTTATGCAACACAAGGAAGATGGAATGTGGGTATTGGTCTTCTTTATGGGATCCTGTTGTCTGTGTTTCTACCTTCAGTTTTTTCTTGTCTGTCATTCTGCATTCATGCCGTTTCCATAGAGTCCAGCGCCCTCATCCCCTATCCTGTTCCCTGCATCATCACAAAAGACCATGTGCCTGCCACAGTCTAGCTGCAGAAGCTCGCTGATGGTTGTTGTGACTCTGTCCATGTTTTAGGAACCCACACTCTGCTTTAAGGCTGTAATTCAGATTCCTTATGCTTCTTGTCACAGCTTGGGTGCTGAAGGTCCCTACAGAGTCATGTGGTGGAATACTTAGTTCTCAGGAGGTGGGGCTGTTTGGGGAGGTTTTGGAAAATTTGATAAGGGAAGTCTTTCTAAGGGTGGGGATGGAGTTTAGAGCTCCCAAGAGCCTCTAGTTAGTTCTCTGCTTCCTGGCATGTTCACATGTAAGCAAGTGAGCTGGTCCAATCACTTTATCTTCTTCAACACATGGGTTGCACCCTTAACTCTCGAGCCACAATAAGCACTTCCTCCTTTAAGTATCATTAGCCAAGCATTTTATTACAGCAAAGAGCAAAAATGCTACCGTCTTTCCTGAGAGAGAGAGAGAGAAAGAGAGAGAGAGAGAGAGAGAGAGAGCGAGCCAATGGTTTTCAGTGATCAATACTTGTAGACTGAAAACATACCAAGGAGGGATGAGGAAATCACTGCTTGACTGTCATCATGGAAAACTCAGGTTCTAGAGCATAACTCTGGGATCCAAGCCTGCAAGTGAACACTGTAAATGTTTGATTTGCCTTCAGGGATGGTCCTGACACTCGGAAGAGAAGGAGCGTGCTAGGATTATGGAAAGCATGTCATCCCACAGTGTATCTTTCCTCCAGGGAAAATCCATGCAGCTCTGCTTAAGAGATGAAAACCATACCTTAGGGACACAGTGTTGTTTTTGGTGTCTATGTAATATCTTAGAAATTGAACCTCTCCATGTCCATGTTTTACATTTTATAAAACATTAGGGAGCCCAGGTAGCACGGAGCGTCATTGCCAGGAGGTGGCAAGAAACGCAGCTGACATTCCTGTTTGGATGTGTCCTTCTATGTACATGATGGGACACTTCCTGTTGTTAGTGCTCATCTGTGTTTTGTTTTGTTTTGTTGAGGGACGTCAAGAAAGGCAGAATTGAATTAGAAATTGGACTAAGTGGTTTTAGTCAAATGTGCTGTTTTTCAACTTTGTGAGGGGAAAAAAGATTAGCTTATATGCTTTAGTTTCTATAATAGAGAAACATGTAATTTTGATCCCATGGAAAACACAACTTATGTGGGCATCACCCCATCCTAGCTCTCAGGGAGCAGTTCACATTCAGCTCAGAAATCAGAACCTGATTTTCCTTCAGGAAATGGTCAAGGGCATCACCCACTTCTGGTAGGATTGGAACTAGTCTCAGTATCTTACTGTCTATCTGTCTCCCCAAGCCCATGGGAGGCTGGGGCAGGGGAATTCTAAATTCAAAGCCAGAATGACCTCATATAAAGACCTGATCTCAAACATAAGAATAAGCCAACAAATTCTAGAGTCTATTGAATGAGCATCCAGCAGGGAACCCTTTTTCAGAGTAGTTAACGTGGCTGCACAGGGCTATGTCTTGAGAACTCTATAGAATTGGCTTGCTGTTAAGAAGTTTTGTCTGTCCTGGAGACCAAAATGACCAGAGAACCGATCTGAAGGCTGTCACTCAGGTAGAAGGGAAATCTTAAAGTGAAGAATCATGCTGCAAAGAGCAACAACATGGCTGATCTCCATGCTCTGCCTCACATCCCATAATTTCTGTGTGCCCCTACCCTTCCCAGTGCCTCTTGGAGAAAAGATATTTTAAATATCAGAACCATAGATTTTATAATTTAATACAGTGTGCATTCAGAGGTATGGACAATCATTTCAAGGAGCCTTCAGCAAAGAAAGTAAAGCTTTGCAAACACTACAGAGCAAAACAACCGAGGTGCTGGGTACAGGTGAATGGACTTGGGAGTCAGCTGTGGGTATACAAAACCAAACAGTCATTGAGTGCAAGGAAGTCAATTAAAATGCAAATATTATGCTTGTCCTCTATTAAAAGGAGAAAGGAAATTAGGAAAACAAGCTAAGGATTAAAAATTGATTATATATTTTAATTAAGTGATAATTTATGACAGAGCTTTAATGGGGATTATATGAACATATCTGGGGGAAAAGTTCACCAGTGACAGTGGGTTAAAAGTTAATGCTCTACAAAGGTTATAGAGGATGGTGCTTTCTAATGCTTCTGGAATGTTTTAATGCATGCTTCAGAAATTCAGTGTTTTTATTAATCTATAGTAAGTTCATCATTACCAGCAATTTTATAAACTCATTGTACCATGTGTCCTTTTGGGAGAAGCATTTTCCATTTGGACAATGCATTGCTTTTCAGAACCTTCACTTTGGTGGGGATAGTCAGGTTTCTCCTGCTCTGACAGCGACCAGGTATGACCTTTGAACTCACCATTTCTAGTGCCAGAGGTCAGGCCTCCTCATCCAAGGTTGCTCCATCCCAGGATTCTCCATCCCTTCATCCTTGGAGGCATTTAAGTTGGCAGGAAAGCCTTGCTTGCCAACAGAAATTAGCCTAGATCCATCATTTTAACGAGTACTGTTTATGGAATGCAGACTGCCCAAGCTCCAGTTGGACCTTCTCTCTCCTCTCTGATTTCCTTACCTGAGATTTGATTCACTGTTCAGGACTCTATTTCCTCCATGGACGACACCAAACCACCAGGTCTTCTACTGCCTGGAGCTCTCCAGGGCCTCTGTGAGAATCAGACTGAGGAGGCTGGAGACAGCAGGACTGGGGAACTGACACATGGAGAAGGGACTGCTTAGTCAGAGAGGACAGTCTCCTTCTTGGTGGTAGGAGTGGGTAGGGAGGGCGGAGGAAGAGACCTGTGTCGCGACTGTGCTAAGAATGGAAAACACGCCCAATTAGAACAAACAGTAGTGACTACAGCTCAGATCTGTGTGCAGTCATCATGTCTCTCAGCGATGTGCATGCAACAAAGGTGCTGCCAAACTGCACAGATGTCTCTGTGTGTGATATTTATATCTTGACCTTCAAGATCAGTCACTTGCAGGGACTCTTCCAGAAACACTTAAGGTAGTGTGCTGGCTATTTTGATTTCATCTTGACACAAGCTAGAGCCATCCAAGAGGAGAAAACCCCAATTGAGAAAATGCCTCCATAAGACTGGACCATGAACAAGCCTATAAAGCTTTTTTTAAATTAGTGATTAATAAGGGAGGACCTAGCCCATGGTAGATAGTGCCATGCCTGGGTGGGTGGTCCTGGGTTCTATAAGAAAGCTCACCCTGGTGAGTGAGCCATGGGAAGCAAGCCAATAATCAGCCCTCCTCCATGGCCTCTGTATCAGCTCCTGTCTCCAGGTTCCTGCCCTGTTTGAATTCCTGTCCCAACTGTCTTCAATGTTAGGCAGTAATATGGAAGCATAAACCAAATAAACACATACAACTTGCTTTTGGCTGTGGTGTGTCATCACAGTAATAGTATCTCTAACTGGGACAGAAATTGGTACCAAGATAGTGAGGTATTGCTGTGACAGACTTGACCAAGTGTTTTTTGGCGGGCTGTGGGAGGACTTTGGAACTTTGGACTAGAGTGTTTAAAGCTTGCTGAGCTGCTCTTCAGGAGATTAAAAGAATGTTGAAAGCAGTGCAGATGATGGAGGTCTGGCTTGTAAGTTTCAGAGGGCATCAAAGACTCTTCTAGGCTATTAGTGTGAAGAATCTGTGGCATCTTATCCTCTGGGATTAAAGATTCAAGTGTGATTAACCAAAGACCAACATTATTGAGGTGAAATCTTCTGGGAAGTCTTTCCTCTGGGTCAGTACACAGAGGCCATGTTCCAGAGTTGGCTAAGATCCTGCCGTGAGCTGGCAGCTGACTCTTACTTGGTAAGTATAAGAGTCACCCAGGTGGAATTAGTTTGGAAGGCATGAAAGGGTCATGGAAAACAACTGAGGATTGACACTGTGAGAAGCCAGAAGCCACAGGTGAAGGTGCAACCTCAGTAGTTGGAGCAGTTGTAGACTTGGGGTTAAAGGGCTCATACAGAGAAGCTGAGGTGTGGTAGCATGAAGAGAGCCCAGGAGAGGCTATTGGTGAATGTACAACCCAGTTGCAGCAGGAGACCCCAGCATTTTGAAGATGACAATACATGAATGATTGCCGAGGACAGCTGTGGGCTGAAGTGGAGCCTTAGAAGACGAGCTGTGCGTGCTGCAGAGGGTGGAACGAGAGAAGCGGCCCAAGCCCCTCGGAGGAGCCCAGAATCCCAGACACTGGACACTGAGGTATTTACAACGTGGAGTTTATTTTTGCTTTTGTCTAGATTGTGAATCTGTCCTGGTCCTTCCATCTTGAAGTAAGAAAGGATTTTACTTTTTTTTTTTTTTAATTTTATAATAGCGCACAGCTGAGACTTTTAGAGAGACAAACCTAATACAGTGTTTGAATTAGTACAGATTGTGGGACTTCTGAGTTTGTAGTATGTTTTATATTAGATCTCAGGGATGAATAAAAATGAAGGGTTATGTCTTAATTAGTGTAGTGTTTGTCAAGATGACAACGTTGTCAATTGTGCTGGCTAATTTTATGTCAACTTGACACAAACTAGAGCCATCTGAGAGAAGAGAACCCTCAATTGACACAATTCCTTCATAACATTGGCCTGTAGGCAACCCGGTACAGCATTTTCTAAATCAGTGATTGACAGAGAAGGGCCCAGCCCATTGTAGGCGGTGCCATCCCTGGGCTGGTGGTCTTGGGTTCCATAAGAAAGCAGGCTGAGCCAGTAAGCAGCGTCCCTCCATGGCCATTGTATCAGATCCTGCCTCCAGGTTCCTGCCCTGCTTGAGTTCCTGTCCCGACTTCCTCCAATTATGGAGTACAAGGTAGAAGTAGAAGACAAACAAATATTTTCATCCCAACTTTTTTGGTAATGATGTTTCATCATAGCAAGAGAAACCATAACCAAGACACATGGGGTCTAAAACAACTCCGGTGTTTGCCCGGACTTTGTTGCACTTTCCTCAAAATAGATAATATTTTGTTTTTACTCTGTATTGATCTTGGCTTCATATTTTACTTTTTCACATAATTTCAAATGTCCATCACATCAAATGCACAGCATACAGACAAATATATAGGGATATTACTCAGCAAATTAAGAAGGAAAGGAATCGTGTCCAGTTACAACAGACACCTTGACGCATTATGCTTAAGTGAAAAATTCAGACGCAGAACACGGGTAACTACACAGTCTTGTTCCTCTTATGTGGGGTGTGAACCAGCTTCTGAGTCACCAGGATGAATGGGCATCTTGTTGTAATACATCTCCTAGACCTTTTTTAACTGGGATGCTTCCTCAGACACAGGTACAGAAGGCAAACAGTACTCCCCTCTGACACTTTACACATAGCTCTAATCCCAACACTCAGGAGGATTGTTGAGAGGTCAAGGCAAACCTTGGCTACAGAGCAAGACTTTGTGATGGATAAAGACATCCTACCACCAGCCACTCAGTGCTTGAGTAAGGCCTGATGCTCCAGGAACTTGTGTCTTGCAGTTCTTGTTTTCAACTGGAAGCCAGCATGGCCTCTAAGAGGCTGTGGCACTCTCTCGGGTCAGGTGCTGCTTGAAAGGCTGTAGTGCTCAGAAGAGTATGTTCTAGTTTACTGGATGCACACTGCAGGATCGGGGATATGTCAGGCAGTGGAGAGGGGGAACACAGAGGGTGAAACAGCTTCGATGTGACATTACTCTTGTGTCTGAACACCTTGGCAAACTTTAGGGAATGACGTCAGCACTCCCAGCTCCCATTTCTTTGGCTGGTTGGTCCCAGGTTCTCCCCACTACTCTGCTACCCCAGCACATATCACCCCCCTATACGGAAGCAGTATGGCAGGACTAGCTACAGGTGGGGACCTGCTTAAGGCACCTGTCTACTGTTTAAAGTATCTTGTGTGCCTCTCTGAAGTCGGGCAGCTGTCTGCTGTCCCAAGCCAGCCAGAAAGGAAACACCTGTGTTCAACTCTAAACGTAAAATGTAGCATGTTTATGAGGTCCTAAATCTCTCTCCCAACAAGCCAGGCTTCTTTAATTCCCTTCGTTCCCACTTGCCCAGAAGGAATAAGGCTTAAAAGCAGCATCAGCGTGTTGCTGTTTTGTTCTGTCTGTGGAACTCATCTTCGGAATGAAGAGTGCATTTGAAAGCCTGCTGTGAAATAGAAGTCATGCTGGGTTTATTTTCTGAGGTTGTTTTGACTTTCGGGGTGACCAGATTTGAACTGGCTTAGAGACACAGGGCCAAACACTACGATTCCAAACAGGTCTCTTTTGTCCTCCTGCCAGGGAAGGTCCATTAGTTAGAACCCCATCCTTTCCCTTAATCCATTCAGTCAAATGGAAACAACACTAGAAAGTGTCAGACTTGCCTTTTAAACAGATTGCTTTAAGGGGAGGAGGGTGGTGCTGGTTCAGCTTTGGGAGTTCTTTAGGTGAGTGGGTTGGTTCTAGAGGGTAGGGGTTCAATTCCTAGTACACCTCTTGGCTCACATCTGTGACTCCAGTCCTAGGGGATCTATTGCCTTCCTCTAGGGGCCATGTACATGGTCCAAAGACATATTTGCAGGCAAGCATCCATGCTTGAATGTTTTAAAGGTATTTAAAATGTATTAGGTGGTACTATGTACTAACAACACTAAACCATAGAGGAATTCTCTGATTTGACAAAAGTGGATGAGTGAAGCATTTGGCTTCACTTCTTGAGTTTAGCAGTGCTGGGCTGCCCCTGGCTTGGGTGTCATTAACACAATGATGGGTGAAGACCTCATATTTCCCAAGGCTCAGGACACCTTTCCAAGAAACCGGCCAATGAGATTACAACTCTCCTGTTATCCCACAGAACAGACTAGCAAATACAGGTGCCTCTCAACACTTCCACTTGCCTGCTCATCCTAATCTTGAACTACATAGGTTTTTTTTTCTTTTTTTCAATTTAACAAAAATTGTTAGATTTATTCATTTTATTTTATGTATTTTGCATGTATCTATGTGTGTCCACCACATGTACACCTATGCCCATGAAGGCTAGAAGAGGTTATCAGATCCCTCTGAACTGCTATTATAGAAGATTGTAAGCCTCCCTGTGGGTGCTGGGGACCAAACCTAGGTCCTTTGCAGGAGTGTTTTCAGCCAGTGAGGCATCTCTTCAGCCACAGACCGCCTTCCTTCTAACATGAGTGTTATGAATGTTTATACACATTCATATAGGTACCACATATTGGTGGTACTTATATAGCAGGATCACAGATTCCCACATGTACATGATGATATGTGGCTTCTTCTTAGCAGTAAGCGGCAACACGAAGCTTAAATGCAGCAATTGTGGCGAGGGGGTGTGAGTTTTCCTGTTCAGACTATTAGAGCTTCCTCGGGTGCGATCAGAAGGAATTACTTGTGGGTTTAAAAGTGGTTGTCTCTGGCGGGTGGAGGATCCTGGGAGCCTAGCAAGGCTCCTGTATGCCTATTTTACAGTGAGACTTTCTAAAGAAAAAATAAAACACTAATCACTCCGTCAATTTTAAAATCTGCATTCCTAATGAAGACCAACACACAAGAGCAATGCAAATTTTTAAAGAAAGTCCTTTTAAGAAAATTACCCCTTCTAAATAATACTTTAGACACACACACATATGTGTATATATAATATGTACATATTATATATATTACCCATTGTTACTGAAGAACATCAAATGCTGCATTCGCAAGAGAAGCTTGTTTTGTAATAAACCTATCATAAAGCAAACATCCTGACATCTCCATGCAGGCTCTTGTTTTGTAGCTTCCAGTGTTTTATAATTTTCCATTAACTAATTCAGAAATTAAAGCATAATTGGGAGAAACTCCAATTTCTAAAACTCTTAAGGGAAATAACTGGGTTTTTCATATTATGATTCTTTGTCAAAATGTTGAGTTTTCGTAGTTCCCTTGAAGTGGAATATTCTGGATTGTGAGCCAGTTCTGAAGAAGAAACTGTTTCATTTTAGCCTGAATTTGCCATAGACTGATATAAATTCCCCCGAGACTGGAGACTCATGGAGGGTCCATGCAGGGTCCCAGCAAGCATGGCAGATACATCAGAGTCTAGTGTCCAATCAGAAAGCTGCACAGATAAACTATGGCTCTATTGAACAAGTGCAGTGCAAACTCATAGTGTTCCTTGGGGGCTGGTGGCCAGAGTGTGTGAACATGGTCCACCTGCTCAGACCTCACAGCAAGGACGTGTCACACAATCAGTGAGGCAGTGAAGGATGGAGAGACAGGAAAGCTGGAATTTGTAGGAGGCCGTCATCACACTTTGACTATGCACTGTGAGTCACAGCAATGGGGCTCAGAGTCTCTCTTGATATACAGATGCCTTTCAATTTGCCTCTGATGATGGTGGTCAGTCCAGCCTGGCCTAGGTGGGGAGAAACTCTTCTGTTCAGAATTAAGAGCAGCAAAGTGGCAGACACAAGTGGACACAGGTGCCAGAGGCAAGAGCCACTTGGAGAGTAGTTTTCCAGTGGGTAATTATTCAAGTAAAAGACTACTTATTGATAATGAGAAGACACATCAAACAGGAAGGACAGGAGTAGGGAGTGTAACATTTTTTGAGGGGAAATGGTGACAGACTAAGAAAAACCAGACTGGAAGATACGACATTTATATCCCAGCAATCTGCCAAGACCTGTGCAGCTTTGATGGGTGTGAGAGGGACATGAAGAATCACCTCAGAGATGGGTACAGGGAAGCTGGGCTCTGGTGGGCCCTGGGCTCTGATGGAGACACACCAGCTGCTGGGAAACTCAGCATCCTTACCATACAGTGCTGAGTGGTGAGGCTGGGTTGTTGTTGAACTCGGAGGAGGCAGGCTAGCTAATCTTGGTAGGAGGTCTTTGCGGGGGAGCAGTCTCAGGCATCAGTCATCTGGAAGGAGGAAGCTGTGGTGGACAGTTTCCACACACACTGGCTTTAGTTTAGTCAATCAATTGGAGTGTTTGTGCTTGGGCTACAGAAGGGCCTTGCCACTCCTGAGTCTGGCTGTGGGGAAGGCTTTGCCATTCCCATGGGTCTGAGGAATTGGGATCCTTAACATGGCTGTGCTTAGGCCAGTACTACACTTTTTCACTCAGGACTTCATCCACTCTTCACAATAGTCCAGTCAACTTCCTCCATGAGCCTGAAATTAAAAGAAGGAACAAATTACAATAATTCTGCCAGTTTCATTAATGCCTTACTGACATTTTAAGTAAGCTAACTCATACATAGCAACAATTTTGATTGACGCTTTTCTAAAAAGACTACGTAAAAACTGGGGATTTGTGCTGTAATGGTAAAAGTGAGGTGACGTCAGGACAAGGCCTAAAGAATCTGGGGCGTTATGTTAAGATTAAGATAATGATAGATTGAAGATACCAGATATTATATGGAGTTTATTAAATGAGAATGGGAGGAGAAGGAAAAGGGGGAGGAGTAACCCAGAGAGAAGGGACAGAGACAGGGACAGGAGGGAGGAGGAGGAGGGGAGGGAGGGAGGGAGAGAGAGAGAGAGAGAGAGAGAGAGAGAGAGAGAGAGAGAGAGAGAGAGAGAGAGAGAAGAAAAGTAAGAGGGGGGCGCGAGGCAGGACTGTTCTGCCCTGGGCAGGGCCACACCTCCATGGCGGGCAAGCAAGACATCACAGGTAGGGCGGACTGAAGCAGAATGCTAACATGGGCCCTGACATGGTTTGTTATGCACAAATCTGGGCAATTCTTCATTGTTTTATGTGATTCTCTTAAGCCAGAGCTTGAGCCTGGGGCAGATGAACAGAACTGTAGCTGATATTCTGTTGATGCCTGTTTCTTAAACTCTATTTTATTTGGGGTATTGAAGCCTCTACCTCCCTTCCACCAACCCCTTAACCCTAGGTATGAGAAAGGAGTGCAGAGTCCTTTACCTCTCCTGCCTGTTTAGGGTCAGTTGGGTTCTTTTGGGGCAACATCAATCTCCATCAACAGCAAACACAACAAGCAGTCTCCCCTGAGCCACGGCACTGAAGGTTTTCTGCCACACCAGTCTCTGGTCTCTCCATACTGCTGCTCCCCACAGGCCATTACCGATGCGTGCTCTCTCTCCATGCTCTATTTATCTTCCTCAGAGTCCTAGACCATACCCTCCAAGGCAGGCTGCTCCAAGCTGACAAAGACCATGCCCCAACATGAGACAATTATCAGTTATGGACAAACTGAAGCCCAAATTAAAATCCCACACTTGGGATTAAAACAAAAAAAAAACATATTTAATAACATAACTGAGTTTACAAAGAAACCAAAACTTCTGTTACAACATTCTTTGTTGGCCTCCAAGCCAGGGCCATCCAGGTCCTCAGAGCAGTTTTGGAAGCGAGAAGCTGAGATGTTGAGCTGGGAGAGAATGGAGCACATAACAGCTATGCATCATCCTCTGCTGACACGTTTAGCTCTTTCTAGGAAACTAGGAGTGGCGGAGGGGCAGGGGGCTGCTGATGGCACAGTGAACACACACCTTGTTCATCATTAGGGCAGGTAAATCTCGCCTTTTCCCATGAACACCAGGTGACGTGGAACCCACTGGATGATTTTTCTCATTAGTTTATGCAATGGATATAAAATACCCAGACCACCATGTCCCATAAAAACAAACAACAGAAGAAAAACAGCCGTCATTATTAACTCTGTCTGATAATCTACTCTTTTAACTGCTGAGAAGAGCGCTTACTTTGAATCAAAAATAAATCCTTTCCTCTTTTTAAGGCCCTTTGACAAAATGTAGTTGTAGGACCCATATAACTAGCAAGCTTTTATTCTTAAAGCAATGGAGACACATAAGTGATAGATTTGTAGATAGAGGGTAAAGGATAGAGACAGTAGATACATTTATAGATAGATGGTAGATAGTAGATAAATAGATCATAGAGATGGGTGGATGCTACATGTATAGATAGATGGTAGACAGAGACATGATAGATAGTAGGTCATACTTATAGACATGCAGACAGATAAATGGTAGAATGTTGAGTATATAGAAAGGTTGGTAATGCCTGGGTGATATCTTTTGTTAGGCCCTATTAGGATATTCAAACACACAAATTTATTCTCTTCTCCCAAATATACATCAATGGATAATTTTGAAACAAGAATTTACATTTCATTCGAAATTTTTCTTGATAGAATAAAATATATAATCAAGAAGGAGAAACTCTTCAGGTGGCCTAGCCACACACAGTAAGAGGTAGGAGGTGGAGGTGGAGGTGGTGCTGTCAGGAGATGCGAGTCAGGAAACACAGGCTTGTGGAGTCACAGTTTGGGCTCTGCTTCCCGTTCTCTGACTTTACCGAGCTCATTACTGTCATGCACACTTATCTAGTTTCTAATTTTAAAAGCTGCTGATAACAACAGTGGACACCCCACAGGGTTCGCCTGTGGAAGTGAATAGTCTCATCCAAAATGCTCAAAGAGAGCAATATGTAGGGGGAAACACTTTCAGCTCTGTAGGAAGCCACTGTCGTTCATAGCAAATGCAAACTCTATTCTTGCAGCTGACAGTGGGCGTGGGGTCTCATGTCCACAGCAAATGCACCCTTGTGCTGAGGATGCTGTGGGAAGCAGGTGAGATTGGGGGCAGCGAGTCTCATGTCTTCCACAGCTGATACACCCCTGTGGGTTCCCACCGCTCCATAACGTCTTCATCTACAGCCTAGAGCGGACTCCATGAGTGCTCAGCCTGGCCAATGCATGCGTACATACCATCTCCTTAGTGTTTTAGTTCCCCAATGACATAAGATGCATAGCTGGTTATTTAACATCTGACTATCTTTTGAGATGGAGTGTCTGTTGAAATCTTTTCCTCACTTTTAAGTAAGGCTGTTACCTTTTAAACTCTATGGTTTAAAGGATATTTTGTGTATTCTCGTAGTCATCTGAGCCGGCCAATGAATGTTCATCTCTGGGGAAACTCTCCAGAATCAATTCATGTGCTTTCTGCCCAACTACTTCTGTAGCCACATCAAGGGAAGCTGCCCCAGGCCATGAGCCCTTTGCCAGGAATGCTCACAACACCCTACTTTCCTTTGGTTTTCTGTGACTTTAGTTTCCGTTGATTAACTATAGTTCAAAAACAGTAAATTCAACATCCTATAAGTAAAAATCATACATTAAAGTTGTGTGCCACTCTGAGAGGTATTATGGTGCCTCACCCTGGCCTGACCAGATCCTTCCTAGTGAATCATCATAGCCTCCTGGCCCACATGGTTTTCAAATATATTACTCTGCGGTTACCTCACAGCCATGCCAATGTCAGATTGTTAGGCCACTGCGATATTATTTTTCAGGTGACCTTTATCCTCAATGCCAGAGAAGTCACTTGTGTGAGTCCTTTAGTGAAGAGGTAAAAGTACTTGACTTAATAAAGAAAAAAAGTTGCATCCCGAGGTGTCTGAGATCTGTAAGCACAAATCAACTATCCATGACACTGTAAAAAGGAAGAAAAGAAATGTGTGAGGGTTTTGCTGTCACACTTCACCAAGACAAATCTATGACCAACGATGACATAAAGGATCTATTAAGGTGTCAAAAACCAGTATATACTTGAAATGTATTAGAAAAGGCTGAAAATCCCAAATACTTTAATGACTGCTCCATTGAGAGAGAAAAGCAAAATGGCTGTGGGGGAATACATTCACACTAATGTAAAAGAAAATACAAAATTACCATGGTGGGTCCGATGTCATCTGTAACTGAAAGCAGAACACCCAGGCCGGGCCCCATAGCTAGACCCAGAACCCCAGTCCAGTTGGATTAAAAATAGCCACAACGATTTACTCTTCTGCTATAGACACTGTGTGCACACCGACCACCAAAAGGCTAAATAAACAAACATAAGAATATATTTAACTGTGTGTGGTAAATAACTAGTTATGAAAAGCTCATGTAACTGTATCAATAAGAGAAAAATATACTTCTTAGAGAAAGAAAAATTCCCGCCTCCCCAGAGTATTCTGTCTGTCTTATGGCATTTGAGCTAAAGCTCATGTAACTATATCAATAACAGAAAAATCGGCTTGTATAGATGAAGAAAAAGAGAAACACTATCTCTTTCCCCGGAGTATTCTGTCTATTTTATGGCATTTGAACTTCCTCCTCAGTTGTACAATCAGCTTGTCAGGCTCATTGTGAAGAGAAGGCTGCCGGAATTTACTCTGGGAATAAATTCACTCTCTGTATCAATTTGAATGAGATTGACATAGTAAGAACACCACATCTCCCAACCCACGGAAGCAGCATGTTTTATTTCATGTAGACTTTCAAATTTTCTCTCAGAAATATTGTGTAATTTTCAGCATAAAACATGTGCAGGTAATGCGTTGGACTTAACATCTAGACACTGACTTGTGTGCATAGGTATGGAGTTCTGGAAAGGTCAGCGCTGGCATGGGGGAGGGGCCCTAAATTTTTCCATCCGGCTTTAGGTTCAATGTGCTTTCTGTCTTTACTTACCTGGGCAAAGAGTTCTTCGTATGCTGTTCTTATCTGATGTTTGCGATCATGTGCTTTCCTCACTGAACTGCAGCTTTTCCTTCTCTGACTTATCTCCTGGCAGTGGAATGCAGTACAGTGCTGCCTGTTGTCAATTAGACACCCTTATAGAGGGCTTCAGGGAGAACGGTCCACATTTGTTTTTCAAGCATCATAAGGGCTGGATTTTCTCAGCCAGGCCTTTGTTTCCTTTAGCAGTAAATATTTGGATAGTTTTTACTGGGTAGGATCACAGCATTTTATCAACTCCTCTCTAAAACCATTAAAGCCAGCATGTATACATGTCCCCATTTTATCAGGGGGGCTGTTTTTAAGGTTCTACCAATCTTCTATCAAATGGGTATGGACCTGCTGGGACATATTACACTTGCTTCTGTTTGCTGGTGTTTAGTAATTGTAAGCACAGTCTGTGAGGAGCCTTTGCTTCTCCCTCTGGGTGATAACGTTAGGAAATGTATCTCAGTTTTGTGCTGGCTCATGGAGATGCGGTTTTTTTGTTTGTTTAATTTTGGTTTTTTTTTTAGCCCCATCATGCTGCTGTGAGACCACTGTCATGTTCACAGGATGAAGTAACCCAGAGATGCTTACAAGGCACATGGCTGGCTTTATATTTATCTATATGTGTGTTTTGTTTTCCTGGGCGATGACTGAGTTTTCTTCTTGGATGTGATGAAATTACCAAGAGACGGTATCTGCTAAGACCTGTGGAGGGCGTGGCTGGGGCCAGCGAGTGTCCACTTTGTCTGGACTCCGGTCTTGCAGCTTTCATTTAGATAACCCCTGTGCCCTCAGAATGGTCCCCATGCTTTCTGCCTCAGATAGCTCCCCAGCACACGGGCTCTATCTGTATCACTGAGATGTAGCCAGACTTTGCTACTTTGTGGATTCTTCTTTTTCCTACCTTTTATTCCCCCAGTTTCACCCCCAATATTAGACAGGAGAGAAACAAAAATAGAGGGAAAAGAGGAATGAGGAAAAAATCTCTGAATCTAATTACTTTCCTTTTGTTTCTTCTTTGACCACAGCCACTGACAAACCTCAACCAACCTCCCTCGATGACCAACAACCGCTCACTCCTCCTCTTGGGGATCTGGCATTTATGTAACCTTCCGAAAAGCTCCCCGAACTCCAAATGTCACACGATCACAGAAACTAACTGCAGCTGGCAAAACCACGCCTCTGCTCCAGCAGGAGGCAAATCATAGTCACCTGCTACGGATGGTCTGAAGCAGCCCCATATTCTCATCTCCATGGGATTAAAAGAAAAACCCATTCTTATAATATCTCTGTGTTTTAAAAGAAACCCACATCCCAGAATTCTCACTGCACTCAGGTGAGTCTTCCAGAGGACAAAAGCAAATGGGGGTTCTCATCGTGTCATTTCCTGTCAACAGTTTGGACCCTCTCCTAGGGCATCAGCACCTTTATGCTTTTCTCACACATCCTTGGTTCCTTCCCAAAGCACTGCCCCTTTCTCTCCACCTCCATCTTCTGTACGTAAAGCCAAAGCCTGCTTGCAGATCTGACCTGCTGCCAGTCACAGACCCAACCCTAACCCATTGTACTATCCATACTGAGGAATCAAGGGACCCACTCTCTACCTTGGCTTAGTTATTTTATATTATTGAAATCTTTTTTCCTGTTTTTAAAATTATTCCTCAGTGTTGATGATAGAACCCAAGCCTGACCCTTGCTCAGCAAGCGTCTGCCACTGAGCTGTAGCTACAAACTGATGAAATCTTATTCCTCTGGGTCCTGCAGTAAAGGAGTGGCCTCTCAGATTACCCTCCACCTCTGGGAATCGATCCTTCCCTGGGCCTGCTCTGCAGCAGCAAAAGTAGCAGTTCTCAACCACCCTAATGGTATGACTCTTTAATGCAGTTCCTCATGTTAGGATGAGCCCCAGCCACAAAATTGCTACTTCATAACTGTAATTTTGCTACTACTATGGATTATAATGTAAATATCTGTTTTCTAGCGGTCTTAGGCTACTCCTGTGAAAGGATCATTCAACTCCCAAAGAACCACTGAGCAAAAAGTTCTTGAACACTGCTACAGTAGTACCCATGTCTTCAGCTTAGATCTATAGTCTGAGACCCAAGCAGGGAGAGGTCTCAGTACCTACCAACATCCCCTCTAGGCCTGTCAACCTTTACATCTCCTGTGTGGACAGGGCCTACTCTCTACTCACCCTTGACTGTGTCTTGGGGTAGCTGGACAGCCCTGAGCTTACAGTCCCTGGGGCATCACCATGCTCCTACCTTCATCTTCCCCTTAGGATAACGCAACCTCAGAGAGTTGAATCATCACCTCCCAATCTTTAAAGCTTCTCCTCCCTCTTCCTTTTTATCTTCTTTCTCATTTTTCCCTCCTCCGATCCCTCCTCCCCTTGGTCTTCCTCCTCCTTTTCTTCTATCTTCTCTTCCTCTTTCTCTTCCTCCTCTTCCTCCTCTTTATTCTCTTTAATTCTCTCTGTCCTCCATCTGCCTATAGGATGACAGGAACCCAAAATGACAGTCTTTGTGCTAACATTTATGCAATTACAAATCTTTCAAATATCAACAATCAGCTCAAAGATATTTCTATGAAACTAGATTCCTTGCTTTGAGTTGCTGCCTGGTTTTTATATTATTCTCTCTTTTCCCAGCCAAATTATCCCACTCTCTTTCATGCCACTTAATGAATCAAGGCTTCTACACTGTGGCTCAGTCTTAGGGTCTGCAGCAAACTGTAGGTTGTAAAACTTCTTTGAACTTATTTGAGAAAAATTCAAATAGAAGTGAATAGAGGGAATTTTAGGAACATCTGCCAAAGTGGATATTCAGATCGTCTGCCATGCATTTTAAAGAGGTTGGTTTCTGCATTTTCAGATGAAAGACTTTGCTCAGGGTCTTAGAAATATAAATAGAAAGAGAAAGAGAGAGAAAAAAAAAGAAGAAGGGGGGGGGGACTTCCAGTTAAGCTGATTTCCAACGGAGATGAAAAGAGAGTCACAGAGTTGGTGGACCCTTTGTGCCCCTTGCACTTCCCAGGGGTTCTTCTGCACATTTTAGAAAAGGAGCACTCGTATGTGCCTGGAGAAGACTCCCTTTGATGGCAGGGGATGGTTCACAGTGTGTTTGTGGGCTCTGGCTTCAAAGTCTGCAAGAGGGAAAACAAATCTGTTTTCTAAATAGTGTGTGATACTCTGAAGGTGTAGCCTCCTCCCTCTGCAGGGCTGACACTCCCTGTGCTTGCTGTCATCACATATTGCTGCTCACACTGGCTGTGTACCAGAGTCATCACAGAAAGGACTCTGAGCGAGTTGTTGCCCCCACAGGGACAGAGCTACCCAGTTTAGAAAGGTGACTGGTGAGGCTGGGTTCCAGGTGCCTGGCTGGTGGCTCTGAGACAGGCAGTTGCTGTGGTCCAGCCATGCAAATACATTAACTCTTTCTTTTCGATTCCTGAGAGAACAAGCCAACTGATGAGCAGGGAGAACAGCTGGGAACTGGAACACCAAGAACAAGCTGAGGAGGAGGGCGAGGAGGAGGGTGAGGAGGAGAGTGAGGGGGAGGAGGAGGAGGAAGGAGGTGGTGAGTAAAGGTAAAAAAGAGGGGGATGGGGAGGGAAAGGAAGATAAGGGTGAGGAAAAAGAGGTGAGTGAAGAGGAGGAGGGAAAAAGGAAGGTGAGGAGGAGGGAGGAGGAGAGGAGGAGGAAGAAGAGGAAAACATGTTTGAGCCAGTGGTGCAGGCTCTTGAGGAAAGCATACCACTGTGGACTTCCTAAAACAGGTGAGATTGTAAAAAAGCAACAGACAACCAAAAGGGAAAAAAATGACTTTTACATCTTGGACAAGTAAATAGATGGTGTGCGCATTACAGTTAGGTGAATCCAAGAAGCTGCTTTCCTGGCATGTTGCTTTGCTCCTGCTAGCCAGTCCTGGGGTTCAGAGTTGGGCAGGAAGGGTTGGTTACCTGCCTCAAATGACAACCTCCTTGTTATACAGCTGGCACGTTAAATTTTGAGCATCTTTTCTTTTTGTGATGATTTTGGTTTACAAGCCTTGGCTAGGTTCCTGCAGCTTATACAAGCTTGGATGCCAGTGAGTCCTGTTTTGAGTACAGAGAGAGTAAATCATCATCACCTCTAGAGGAAGCCACATTGCCGATCTTCAGTCTGTTTCCCTCTGCCTTGACACTTGTTGGTTTTTCTTCTGTTAGATCTCTGGTGTCAGTAGCCATGCTTGGAGCAGTAGCTCCCTCCTTTACACCAAGCAAAGGAGCCCTCCATTTCCAAAGAAATAAATTCCGTTAGGAACCACTGGCTCCTTTAATTTTCTGCTCCAGGAGACAATAGCCTCTTTCCTTTTGTTTTAGTGTTGAAAGGAAACCCAGATTCCAGAAAGATATTTTCTCCCTTTTGAGATACAATAACACACTAATATAGAGAGTTAAAAATGGAAATAGTTGGCTTTATTGTTGGTATTCTGGTTGCAGTCTACACCCCTACACCCCTACGATCTGGAAGAAAGGACTGTGCATCTGGGTGGTGAAAGGAATTTTGACACTGACTGCTTTTTGAATGCCTACACACACACACACACACACACACAGAGAGAGAGAGAGAGAGAGAGAGAGAGAGAGAGAGAGAGAGAGAGAGAGGTGATATAGGAAGAGGAAATCATGTGTAAATAGATGCACATATATACACATGCATTCACCTGTTCACATACATATATACAATTCATGTATACATAAGCACACATTGCACACAGGTGCACCCAGGTGTTTGAAAATGCATGCAAATACACATGCACATGTAAATACATTCACCTACTCCTGAGTTTACAACGAACCACAGCTTAACTAGAGTTCATTGTGTATGTGTATGTATGAACACATGTTGAGGTGAAAAGATTCCCCAAGTATCCTGGGGAATCATTCTTTATTTTTATTTCCTTGAGACTGAGTCTCTCACTAAATTTGGAGCTAGATTAGAAGCCAACAAGCCTCACGGTCCTCTTGTCTCTGTCCTTGATGGCACAGGTGCTTGTACATGTACAGCCACATGCTGATTTTCATATGTGTGCTGGGTTTTGAACTCCTGCTGACAAAGCCAGATGCTCTTACCAGGCAGATGGCAGCCCTGAATCTCATTTTTAATGGTTATTGTGAGGCATACTGTTGGAAAATAGACAACTGAAAGTTCAGAAGACTAGTAGAAACAAAGCAGATTTTAACCTACACTTCTGCAGAGAGAGAGATGCCAGCAGAGAGAAAATACAAAATCAAAATGAAAACCACAACAATAAAAACAAACAACATTAACAAAAAACCTGGCTGGATGCTGAATTGGCTCAAGAAGGTGGTTTTTAAAGTCCTCCTTCTCGAGACATTCCTGCCTTCAACACAAGCCTCCTTCCAAAATTCCCCAGATTGTTAATTTAGGACACAGAGCCTTATAGAGTGAAAATTTGGGCCTTGAGATTATCTCCGTTTTTCTGATCCTGGGCTCAGTCACATAGCAGTCACTCTGTCTCAGAGAAGCAGGTGCCAGGTAGCAGCTAACAGAGAGAGAGAGAGAGAGAGAGAGAGAGAGAGAGAGAGAGAGAGAGAGAGAGAGAGAGAGGGCCCTAGTGCTTCCTGCATGCCAGTGACGGTGATGACTCTCATCCTGAAAGTGGACCATCCAAATGTGTCTTACAAGGGCCTCCTGTGAAGTGATGAACGGATTAGCTGGAGAACTGAGACCAGTTGCCTGTGAGGTCACTGTTGCCACTGGACCCTTGTGCCAATCCCCAAGCTAGCAGTCCTGAGTGAACTGCTTAGAATGGGCTTTCTTTGTCTTTGTTCCAGGAGCAAGAGCTCTGGCAAACGCTAGGGCAGACTTCAGTTAGTTAAACAGGGTTAAGTAGGTTAACACTTTTGTTATGGTTTTAAAAATATGATAAATCATTTTTAGTTTATATTTCATTTTCAATGTCTTGGGAAAACCACATGTTTTAAATGAGAGGATCTTTATAGTACAAATGGAAGGAGTTTATTACAGTGACTGATATGAAAGCTTATTTTCAACTTCAGTCATGTACGCACACACACAGACACACATACACACGTGCATGCACACACTATGATAATCATGAATTGATCCATGATGCATGCCCAGGAAGTTTCTGTCTTCATGTTACTTGTAAACAGTCATGAGCTTCATTCATCTCATCTAGAGATAAGAAGCAGAGAGAAAAAAAGGTGACGTACTCCTCCTTAAAGACACTTCAAACCTAAGGAAAGAGATCTCAGCATATGCATGGCAAGTATGCCCCATCCTAGAGATGGCTTGGAGGAAAGGTGCAGAGCACAGGCCAGGGGAGCCGCCTTGAACCACAGTGGCTATGATGTTGGCAGTGTATTGTCATGGCCCTTGGGGACACATTGACTATACCAGAACCTGTGGAAGATACCGAGGACACACTACTTGCGCCTGAACTCATAGCACAGCACACCCATAGACTGTATCCATATCCACAAGGAACAAACACACTGACCACATCGATTGTCTTAGTTAGGGTTTTATTGCTGTGAAGAGGCACAATGACCATGTCAACACTTATAAAGAAAAAAAATATAACTGGTGCTGACTTAGAGTTTCAGAGCTTTAGCCCATTATCGTCACGGCAGGAAACATGGCACTGTGCAGGCAGACGTGGTGCTGGAGAAGGAGCTGAGAGTTCCTCAGATTGATACCAAGGCAGCTGAAGGCGAATGTCTGCCACACTGGATGTAGCTTCAGCATAGGAGACCTCAAAGCCTGCCTCCACAGTGACTGTTTCTCCAGCAAGGCCACCCCTTCTAATAGTGCCACTCCCTATGGGCCAAGCATTTAACACAGGAGTCTACGGGTGCCACTCAGACCATCACAATGACTTGACTATATCCATACCATCAGGGGACACAGAGAATATACTGTACCCATGCCTTCAGGGGACACAGGGAACATACTGTACCCATGCCTTCAGGGGACACAGAGAACATACTGTACCCATGCCTTCAGGGGACACGGGGAGTACTAACTGAATGTGTACTCACCACACAGGATGTAGTGCCTGGCTCTCGTAAGTAGGCAAGGTCTTTTTGAGGCAGGCCCTGTCTTTGTTTTCTTCCCAACATCTTCCCAGTGTCCATCAAACTACCAGGTGTCCTGGGCCTGTGAAGCCCCCTTGCATGCAACTCACAGAGACAAAGGCAAGTGAGGTTCTTCATCTCGTTCTACAACCATTGTCAGGGTTCTTTTCCTCTACAACAGAAGGCTGAGCATAGTCAGGAGAGTTGTAATTAAATTAGAAAGCTGGTTAAAACTATAGACCATTATAAAATCTATGAGTATATTTCCAAAAGGTACATACCTTACCTAAACCACACATGCCTTCATTGGCCAAAGCCTTTTCTTTGGAAAAGTTTGAGAAGGCTTGCATGCTAGTCAGTCAATATATAGTTCATAGTCACTTGCATTTTCCCTATTTTAAAATGTTATGACATTTTGTATATGTTCTCACATTCAATATAAGGACTAGGTATTTTTCTACCTCCTTCCTTGTTGTTTTGAAAAGTCTATAAAGATAACAAATGAAAGACACAAACTATGTCACACAGAGTGGACCCTTAGTCAGAGGGAAGTATGGGGAAGAGAGGGGGCATTCTCTCATGCCATGAGTCTCCTTCCAGGCCTCCTACCATGGAGTGTGGACCATCAATGATGGTGAAGTCACATTCACCATTGTTTCTCAGGTACAGAGAATATAAATCATCGCCATGCACTGAATAAGAGACAGCGTTTCCATGTAATTACTGTCGATCATGTCAACAAAACAAAACACAACACAACACAACACAACAGAGATATAAATAGTTGCTCAAAGCTTAAAGCCCCAGTAGCCCTTCTCCCTGCCCTATTGTCATGGTTCCAGTGTGAGCATATGCTGTCACTCACTACTGATGTCTGTGCTGCACACCACAGTTTGAAGGGCAGAATGTTAACCCTGCAATGGGATATTCACTTTAAAAAGACTCTGCGTCTAAAGGGAATATTTTTTTTAAATAAAAATCATCTTCACAGAAGACATGGCACTTAAATGAATAATTTAAGTAGGTATGCAAAATTAACAAAAAAAAAGTTCTAGAGAGAGAAAAAAAGATGAGAGGGAACTTTCATTTCTAGACAGTCACAAACCAAGCTGCCAATTGCCAGGCCTTGGACTGAGGTAGATCAAATGGCTCAGCCTCTAACCCTAGTATTTGGTTAACAGCAGAGAACTGTTCAATAATATCTAAACACCATTAGTGTGTTTAAACGCCAAACCTTTAATATGATCATCTTTTTAATGTTTTTTTTTTCCTTTAAAGATGTTAAGTGTTGGTGGTTGGGAACAAAGTGACTCCCTACTTCACAGATGTTAGCCTTTTCCATACAGCGTGGACATTTGGAGCAGACGAGGAAAGCCAAGCTGCCTTTCTTTTCTGTGAACTACTCCCATGCAGCCCTGTGCTTTGAGCACTCCACAGACACCTTTGGAAAGTTCCAACTATGCCTGCCTGAAATCAAAGCATAACTCGGGCTTCAGAGCCCAAACAGCTTACGGTGGACTCCTTGCTATGGCAGGCATCCTCTCCAAACTCAACATCCATGTCACTCAAGCCACTTCTTCCCTTGGTGGCCCAACAGAAGCCCTATGGGTAGAGCACAGTGTTTCATTTGCATAAAGGCCTATGTGATGGCTTCTGCAGACTTCGCTCTCACGCCCTTCTCTTTTTCTTGTCTATATAAGCAAGGGATTCTGGTGGCTTAGTGACTTAGGCAGGACACACTCCCCTGTGCTGTTCCCTAATATTGCATCAATAAATGTCAAAAAAAAAAAAAGGTGTGCTTGGTGCAGGGAACATGGCACAACCTAAAGTAACGCAGAAAGAGAATCTCTGTGAGGGATTGATGAGATCGGGTTGGTCTGCAGCAAGTCTATGGGGGAACTGTTGTGGTTATGAGGTGGGAAGACCCAGCCTGAAAGTGGTGGCAGCATTCCATGGTTTGGGACCCGAGTCTATGTATGATTAAAGAAATATCTCACAAACTCCTTGTAGCCGTGATTGCTGCGTGAGACTTCTGGGAGATCAAGGATGAGGGGGAAAGGGATTCATGACCTCCAACCAGTAACTGAGGAATTGTGGATGGTTGGTGACTTCTGAGGAAAGAGAAGACAGTTTTCTTCAGGGGTGTGGCTCTTGGTAGGTTGGCCACACTCTAGTGGATAGCCCCACACCTAAGACCATATAGACAGTACAAACTAGAGTCAGTGGGTTACTAAATAAGTTATTTTCAATAAGTATTTTTAAGACATAGAATTGGGAGCTAAGGAGGGGGAGCCTGGGAGAAGTTAGAGGGAGAAGTTGCGGTGAATGTGATCAGAATACATTGCATGGTATTCTCAAAGAATTAATAGAAGTATTTGCAAAGAAGAAAGCAAGCTAGCAAGGCACCAAGAGGCCTGAATCTACTTCTGTTGTCTCTTGACTGTGGGGGTGACTTGGCCAGCTACTTCCATTCTCTGTGGCTGTGGCTCCCTCACAGTGATGGACCACAACCTGGAACTAGGAGCTAAAATAAGCCCTTTCTTCCCTGAGCTGCTTTTCAGGAAGGTGTTTTATCACAGCAGCTCAAGTGAACTAAAACAAGAAGGCTTCTCTCAGGTGGGCTTTTCTCACCCACTGTTCATCTTCATCAGTACTAGAGGAGGTTGACATCCACCTGCTGTCAGCGTCATCTGGGTACAACAGGATGCTGGCCAGCTTACTGACAATGGGAGCGGACAAGGGGTATAGGCAGAATGTACAGCTATTAATAAAAATGGAAAGTGTCCAAGGCCTGGATTATGGTAATTGCACAGCTCTGAAAATTCCTGTTTGATCAGTAAATGTGATTCTTATTGAAACCATCAAAACACAGCGTGGGAAAGTGTTTATCAGTGACATCATTCAATCACTTATGTCTTGCGAGGAAAAAAATCCAGTGAAAGCAGTGAAAGTTTCTCTGTTGGAACGGAGTATCAAGAGCTCAAATTGTACCTCAGGATCCTGAGAAGAGGGACCAGTGAGATCTGTGAGATATCAAGGAAGACTGTGGAAGTCCCTCTGAACCAGCAGCCCCTTCTGATGGTTAACCTTTCAAGAAAGGTCAGAGACCAAGTGTTTCTTCCCCAGGGCCAGCAGCAACTTGACAGGATGTCAGAAAATAAAGGCTTTGATTTGATAAATGACTCCTTTCGCGTCTCTTTCCCAGTGCTCAGAGGCAACAGTATTCATAGGCTAGACTAAAGCACATTCTCTATGTAGGAAACCACACATACCCTCCACATGGCTCCGCTTAGTGCATGGTCTGGTTTTTCTCCTCTTAGACTTGCTGTCTGCTCTGTGTTCTCAGCAATGCAACCTTTGAGTGAAGTCAGCTTCTCCTGGGCTCTACTCTGACTTTGCCTCCCTTGGGAAACAGAGATGTGACGGGATGAGATATGAGTGGCTGGGTACAAGAACCACAGAAAGGATGGTACTCTGCTGCTGTCCAAGCCTCATGTCCCTTGTGGTCCTCATCATCCTACTTCCCTTACTCAAATTCATGCTCACTTGGTCATTTTTACAGGTGCAAGTTGCCTCCTGTGCTGGTCTGTGCTTCTGCATTGTTGCAGAGAGCTATTCTTCGTTCTTGACAACTCAAAACATGAGGATCTCTGCCTTGTCTTGAATTTATCAGTGGTGCTCCTGCCTCTAGCTTTGCCCTGTGTATTACACTTCTTTTCTGCTTTGCCCTCCCTGAAAGACACCCCTGGGGTTTAAGGGAGGTAAACAACATCTGTGAGCTTATCAAACAGGAAGGAGTAGAGAGTAGCACCCAATCCGCTCTGATCATTTTACTAAATCAAAGCATCAATTTCTTTGCCACTCTTAGCAATCTCCATCCATTTGCCTTTTCAATCAGAAGCCTCTGTGTCATGTCTGTGGGGCCAAGACGTGTTCTAGGTGATGAGGGCTCAGTGATCAGCAAGATGAAGCACTCATGTATGGGAATACCATGAGTAAAATGGACAGAAAATACAGGAAGATATCCACTCTGGGAATCTGCCCTCCAATGCAAGAAAAGGCCTCAGGTGCTGTGGACGAGAAGAAGTGATTGCTTCCTCACCAGCATGGCAGTCTCTGGGCTCCCCAGTTGTACCCTTGTTTGTCTTTCCCTTGCGTTTCTGACCTCCATAGTCCAAATGCAAACTGCAGTCAGTATTCCACATCTGTGGGTCCCACATCCTTAGACTCAACAAGTTTGGATTGAGAACATCCCAAAAAATAAAACAAAATTATGTCTCTACTGAGCATATATCTTGGTATTATCCCAAAAAGGAAAAAAAAAATCTTGCAAGTATTCACACAGTATTTACAGTGTATTAGCCATTATGAGTCATTTGAAGTATGTGGTAGGACTCCATGCAGCTGACCTGCTAAACATATTTTACATAAGTATCTATGGATTCAAGAATCTGTCTGGGGTATATGTCTTGAGACCAGTGTTACTGATGGACACTAAGGCAAAACATATCAGTTTTGATAACATGCTATGTAGGACATTTCATTGATATATTCCCTTAAATTATATTTGCACCATCAACTTAGAAGCTTCTTGAAGTTCATGCTAGTCAACTCATAAAAGCATTAAAAGCTGAAGTTGGATGAATAACTAACTGCTAAGCTATTTATTGGATGTTAAAGTAGAAAGGAGTTAACTACTGCATGTTGCTGTATGTTTATGTTTGATTTTACTCATGATAATGTATTTTGAGAGTATATCTGCTTGAATAAAAAGAGAAAATAAACCAATCCAATGTATTTGATTTTTTTGTATCTCCCTAAAAAAATTCAAATGTCTCAGAAAGGCATTAAATTCAGCACAGCAGAGATCACATTGATTTTTTACCTGAGGTTTTGGAAGTTATGACTTGATGCAATGACATTTGGCAAAACTTCTTTTCAGCATATCTTTAAGAAAGTGATTCTATGTGAAAAATGTTGATTTGAATCTTGATTTACTACATAGCTATTTGAGGAGTCAGAAATACATGGAACTAAGTTTTAATATCGTGCGTGTGAATGTGTGTGTGTGAATGTGTGTGTGAATGTGTGTGTGAATGTGTGTGTGTTTGTGTGTGCATGCTTATGTACATATGTCTGTGTCCCCAAAACAATAAGTAAATTCCCTGGTTAAAAAAAAATCCATGCAGTAAACAGAGCTTATAGGATGCCTTTAGTGGCCTGGGTATTATGGACCATAAGGTAGGAAAAATTATTCTTACCTGTCAGGGCTTGAGACTAGCCACTCGACTGTAGGTTGCTGTGGGAGGCTAGGGCACACCGAATCAAGCAAGGCAAATGTGAGGCTCTTCCAAGGAAGACATGTACAAACTTCTGCTTATCCCATGTAAGGCCAGACCTTAGACTAAAGAAACTGTTCTATTGATGTTTATCTTTCATATATGACTTTATCAGGGTATATACATGAGTGAGGGGTTACTTATAGAACTAAAGGTGACTCTGGCAGACACATCATCGAAAATCCCTACGCTGGCATGAGTGACGCTCATGAAGACAGTATATCAGGAGTGTACTTCCTGTTTCCTGTCCTTCCCAGTTGCTCACTGCTTCTGTAACCTTGGGGAGGGCCTGTTGAGTCTTAGTGATCTCTGAGCTTCCTGGCTCTTTGCAGCTAGTTTCTTCCCTCCTGGAAGGAGTGTTGACATGTGAGGACATAGCCACACAATCAAGTCCAATCCTATTAGAACTGCAGACAGGTGTGGAGTGACTGACAGATGCTGGCCTCCTCACTGAGTCGGTGGAAAGGACAAGAACATGGAACAGACTCTGTGCTTCTCCATATGAGCCCCACAATGCACCAGGACATTTCCACAATACCTAAACAAGCAAAGGAACAACAGGAGAAGTTAAGGAGGTAAAAGGAGCAGAGAATAAAAAGAAGACAAGCCTGTAGTAACCCAGAGATGGATACCAGCCAGTGTGGCCATTAAAGGAAGATCATAAATACTTTCCTCAATTTACTGGAAAGGGATAAACGTCTGTGCAATTGAATATGAAAGTAAGAAGAATAAAGAAAACTAAGTACTGGGCAGGGATGAGGGTGTTATCCTGTTACTTAAAAACAGAGACTTAAAAAAAATACACTCACATTGGAAACCTTGGAAATAAATACCAAAGCTCTGTATAGTGAACTTGGGATGAGTTCAATAAAAGGTATCCAGAAAGAAGTGCAAAGAAAAAAGAAAAAGAAAGACAAGGTTGAAATAGCCAAACCATGACCGGTTAAAAGCCAGGTCCCAAAAGAAGGGCAGAGAAGAGGAGATTCGCATTTGAGAAATAATGTAACTTTTTCCCCATTGTTAGGTGCAAATTAAACTCCAATTCTCCAAATACGCAGAAGTGAGCTCAACCAGCGCGATAGGAGGTTATATCTGGTGGTTAGATAAAAGCCAGCGCTCCTCAGGAGCTTGTGAAACTGGTTCCCATCAGCCAAAAGCAGTCATTTCCTTTACCTCTGGCAGAAGGGGCACGTGGCTACCTGTGGTGCCTATCAGCATATCAGAGCACATGCTGGTCTCCAGGCCCCTTCAGTATCACAAGTCCTGTTACAAAGTCCATGCTGGCATCGTATCCCTTCTTACTGCCTCCTCCTCTGTCCTAAACTCCCTCCAGCTCACTGGCTTCACTCCCCACAGCTGCTCATTCTCCTTATAGCCTCGCTATTCTCACTATGTTCACTCCACACTCTGCTTCCACTTCTCTATGTGTGTGTGTGTGTGTGTGTGTGTGTGTGTGTGTGTGTGTGTGTGTGTGTGTATGTGTGTGTGTGTGTGTGTGTTTTCTCTATTCTCTATCCCCTAGTAGTCTCTCTCTCTCTCTCTCTCTCTCTCTCTCTCTCTCTCTCTCTCTCTCTCTCTCTCTCTCTCTCTCTGATAGCCCTGTTTGTGTCCAGCCCTCTGGCAACGTGCAACGTGCAGTCTTATTTCTTTCTCTCTCTGCTCTGGACACTTGCAGATGTCTCTGGATGTTTGCTCTTACAAATCGTCCCACTTAAATAACACCCATTCATGCTGGGAAAAAAATGGATGAGGGAGACATGGGCTGATAAGGGTGAGCAGCTCTCTCTCTTGCTTGCTGCCCCCATTCACCTGCTACGTGGGCATAGATGGATGCACTACAAACAAAAATCAGTAAGGCAAAAAACAAAAACACACACCAACATAGCAAATACTTCTCTTTTGTGACTTTCTGTTATTCCCCCATTGATGAGTTTACTTGTAATTTGCTACAATGTTAAAAATCTAGATTATTTAGCGAAAGGTAAATAATCCCTTCCTCTCATTTCCTTCTCCCTCTCCCCCACTTTCACTCTGGAGCAATGAGGTCCGTGCACATGTACCCTCCATGTGCAAGTACAGGCCCGAGGATGACATTTGGCTTCTTTATCTAATGCCTTCCTCTTAATCCTTTCAGTCTGGGTCTCTCATTGACCCTGACAGTCGCTATTTCAGCTTTGTTTGCTGGTCCCTGCGCTCCTACCAGGACTGATCTGTGTGTCTGCTTACAACACTGAGGTTCCATGTCTCTGTACCTATGCCTAGATTTTTACCTGGGTGCCGTGATTAGAACTCAGGTCTCCTGCTTTCACAGCAAGCTCTCTTATGTGCTGAGCCATCTTCCTGGCACAACCTGTTAAATGGTAAGGTGTCCCTTTTTTCTCAGACTAACGAAGCACTTGGTGAGAGAGGTAGGTTATAACTTAGAATGCGGTGATGTAGATGAAAACCTTACCTTATTGATCACTGGGCAGTAAAAACTTCCTATTTTGATTGCAATTTAGAGGAAACATGCTAAAAGTGTAATGCATCTAAATTTGCCAGCTATTTTATTAGATTGATGTTAATGACTTTCTGTTTCAAGCTCTTAAAAGTTTCATGTGAGCACTGTAACAAACAAGGGAATTACTCATAAAATCAATTACTGAGTAAGTCAAATAGTTTGAAGGAAAATGTCCATGAAAATATTTTCTGTGAAAAAAAATTGTACAAAATCAGACATGGATCCATTATATTTTTTTGCATCA
This sequence comes from Acomys minous, assembly GCF_964271855.1. NCBI lineage: Eukaryota > Metazoa > Chordata > Mammalia > Rodentia > Muridae > Acomys > Acomys minous. The sequence continues at coordinate 9,902,034 of NC_140497.1, forward strand.
AGACCTAGTTAAATTTCCAAGGAACAGAAAATACATTGTTAAAAAGCATCTGTCAGGATAATTACTCTCGTTTATAACCCTAAGGATTGCATTATAGTGTAGTAGACATCTCAGAAGTCTCCTGCAGAGCCAGCACTAGCATCAACCTGTCATAAAACAGAGAAAACTCTATAATTGCCTCTTACTTCTGTCTATCATGACTTATTAGGAACCTGATATTTGAATATTTTTCAGATTGTGATAAGAGAGGAAAAAATTATTCTACCTTCTAGAATCATCTCCTGATCAAGTGGTAATGTCTGTATTTCTGATGTCAGGGTGTGATAAAAGCTCAGAGACCTCTTTCCATCACTGCTAGTGGATGTCAAATGCCAATCAATAAAATTTGACAGAAAATTGTAGCTGAGAAATTTAATGTTGAATTTTTTCAAGTACTATGGGGGTCTCTGCAACCACCATGGCCAGCAGAGTCACTATCTATGGGAGACAGAAAGGTAGTTTGGTTCAATAATGTGTAGTTTGCTACTTACTGTGTTGGTTCAAATGTCAGGAGTCTGACCCCTGAGTAGTTTATTCTATATATATTTAAGCACAGCATGATTTGGTGAATACTTTCCTTATGATAATTAACTTAATTCTGTGTCCACAGTGAAACCACACACACACACATACACACACATATGATATAGTCACATCTTAGTTTTATGTAATTTAGTTCCTCAAGGTGATTATATATATGGAATAATTAGGGGGAACATGTTTCATGCCTCACAGATACAATATTGAAAACCTACAATATAGAAACACAGACACATGAAGGATACTTATAGTATACCATGTGGCAATTATGACACAATACCATTACAATACCACAGTGGAAATAAAGTGACCAGACATGCTGATAAAGATCTAGTTGAGGCTGAGGATCACCTGGTCTTGGGACCTCACCTGAGATGCTGGTTGCCCTTGGTATGGTGAGTATGTGGAAGGACAAAAATTCCCACATTTAAATGACCTCTTATCTACACCACAGCAGCGATGCCTTTGCCCTTGGGCAAACAGATTACTAAACTTGGAGACATTCAACTGTCTATACATCCACATTTGCTATAGGAATATCCCCATAGAGGAATTATATGGATGTTAAAGCTTTTCCAAAAGTGAAATCAATTTTTATTGATTGCTAAGTCATTTCACCACCATCCCCCCTTTTTTTTGAAAAGGGGAGGTAATGTTTTAGTAAGGAACACTTTGCAACCATGCTTCCATTAGCTGTGCACGCTATGCTTTCCCTGAGCAAGCTGTTGCCTTCTGCAACACCAATCCCTGCTTGCTAATGGGAGAGCTGAATGCTCGCTTGGTCGAAAGCGCATCAACCATACCTCCAAACCTAGGAGGAAATGTTTCTTGTTATCCATGCTGCTTGCCTTATCCTTGACAGGTCAGCCTTGTAGCCGTCACACATTGCCAGATCTACACTAACTCCTACATCTTTCTCCTCACATGTATCTCAAACTGGACCATCCCAATAAAAGTGCTGACATGGCTATCCTAGGCTTCCCCTAGAATCTTCTGTCTACTGGCAGCTTCCCGTCCTTGGTATGTGGCACTTGGCCCAAGTGCTCATCCCAAGATAGTCTCTTTGCCTAAACCTCATATAGTTCCTTGCATTCTTCTCTCTAAAAATGTAAGCACCCTGACACACAGAAGTAAACAGCTCATCTGATTCAGTGGGGTCAGGTAAAGGATGGGATAGGAAAGAAATTGCTGTTTATTGGTGCCTGAGGTGGAGTCACACAAGGTCCTCTTTTAAACATCAGGCTGTTGGTGGAGGGCCCTGCTGTTTAAGGTTGCAGTCCACCATGTCTGGCTTACTTTCCGATCTCGGTACAAAATGGAGGACTGCCTCCCCACAGCAGGGCCTCCCACTCTCTTGCTTGACCTTTTCTGGAAAGCATCTCTAGACACAGATGCCCAACCATACCTGGAGTATAACCTTTGACACAGTTACCTGGAAATGCTCGCTCTCCCTGCTGCCCATCGCACAATTAGGCATTGTGTTCCCATTCAGATGACAGGACTGTGGTGCCAAGATGCAAATAAAGCACACTGTGTGCACCCATTAGATGATGCCACAAATACCCCATCCTATATATTCACTTCATTTCCCTTGAATAAAGTTGAGCTGTCTCACTGAAGCTGGTCCCAAAATGTTATTCCATCATTCTCATGATGTCCAAACCCTGCCTACTTCAGCTCCCTTTGTCCTGTGCTTGGGTGGCTGAGGACCCCTGGGGGAAGGGAGGGCCATACATCATGTACTCAGACAGGTCCTGAACAGGAAGAAGAGCCTCCTAACTTCTAGAAATGTTCTTAGGTGTTTCTTATGAAAAGTGGTACCCAAAACCAAGAGTGAGGACATAGGATGGCAGGAAAGAGCACATTGGTTACTCTCAGTAAGTTGTTGCATTTTCCTTCCAGGATGGGATGCATTTGAAAGTGAGTCATTCAAGTGTCTCATCCAGTAGGCAGGGAGTAGCCTGCTTAAGGATCCTGCCGTCTCATCCAATGGGCGGAGTGTGGCTGGCTTGCCTTAAGGATACTGTTATCTTTGATTACAGATGGAGCTTAAACTTCAAAATGCTCAACTTTAGAAGTCATCTCTTTAGTGTAAGAGAAAGGGCAAAACACGACTCTTAGAAAAGTAGTTTCTTGTTACTTTCTCAAATGTCCTGCTCTTCATGGAGGGGAGAAGCGAACATGGAGGAAGCTGACTTGAGACAGGGAAGCACCCACAGGAATGAGAGCTGAAGGGCGGCGGGGTGAAGTCCCGGTCCAGAGGGGGTCAGGTAGCAGAGGACAGGCCCATCTCAGGTTTGCATCTGTCAGGTGTAACTCCAGCCCAGGCAGCAACACAGTGATGGTTTTCCTACCTCATTCCTCATTCACTTGTATCAGGAGAGCCGTGTACTCCTGCATGTCAGCGTGTTTGCCTTTTCAGAGTAAAGTGTACCACCAGGCAGAGAGGAGGTAAACAGAAAAAACAGGAGGAATAAAGAGTGCCCGCAGCGCTGACTGACTAGGAGCCCCATCCTGAGCTCTCAGGGGATGGAGGGAACACACTTGTGCGCGGTTTGGTTTTCCCTCTTAACTTAGAACACTAGGAAAATGTCACAGACCCAAAAAAAAAAAATCATCCATTTGTATAATTATTGTGCATTGATAATTATGACAAATACCACATGGCAAATGAAAATAATCTGAACAGACAGGCCTTGCAGGTCCCCTGACTCTAGAGCATAAGATCATGTCACGTCCCTTCCTTCCAAACACATTCCTCAGTTCTGTGGCTTAACAGACCTATTAGAAAAGTCGGTGCTTTCTCCAGATCTTTGAGTCTTCATTCTGGAGGAACTTTGACCTATTTTCACTGCTCTTTTCTGTGCTTGAGCAGTCTTCCCTAACAGCGCTGTCTTCTCAAGACTCTAGAGACTAGCGAGAAAGAGGGAGGGGCTTCCCTTCGCCCCACCCCACCCCAGGGAGGAGCTTCCTGGCGCTCAGTGCTTCCTGGTCTCATAGTGCATTAGTCACTTTTCCGTTGCTAAGATGAAACACCATGGCCACAGCAACTTATAGAAGGAAAGGTATCTTTGGGCGTACGGTGGTTCCAGAGTCCAGGAGGAAGGCATAGTGAGCAGCAGGCGTAGGAACAGGAGCCTGAGAGCTCACGTTTTGAACTGCTAGAAGAAAGCATAGAGGGCAAAATGCAACTACGTGAAACTTTTTAAATCTCAAATCCCACCCATCCCTAATAGCACACTTTCTCCTATCAGGCCACACCTCCTAAGCTTCAGCAACCAGCCCCTCCAACTGGGGAAGGAAAGTTTAAAGGCCCAAGGCTGTAGGGAACAGTTCGAATGTAAACAACCTCAGTCAGCCAGATCCACGTTGTAGAAATGTAAATCTGACTCACCCAGTCCCAGTCTAAACAGCAGGAAGCCTTGCAGTAATCCTGGTCATAAACCCTCAGGTTCTTCCCCTGACTTGAAGGAGTCCGCCTTGTCTGACCCTTGCCATAGCTCTCACTTATGCTCTGACAGCAGCCTCTTCCCACTACCTCCTTGATGCTCCTGGGAAATCAAAGGGCAGTCTGGCCTTGCACTTCCAGGTTTCTGTTTCCCACTCCCACCCCTTTGCCTATTTCCTTGGGCAGCAGCACGACTTAATATTCACACAAGTCTTTGCTCCGAGGTAAAGCCCCTAAGAGCCCTTACAGAGGGCTGTGGACCATACCACATATTTGCTTCAGCCTCTTTGCAGAAGTTTCTGCTATAATTTGCCAGATATCGTTTCTAGCTGATACTGTAAAAGTGCCCTAATTAAAAGTATCATTTGCTTTTCTCTCCCTGATTTGACAATGTTCCAGTGTAAGATGTGAGCAAAATTCATACATGCCCCCGCATTTGAAAAAGTGCCCACACCACTCAGAACAGATATTAAACCACCCTGTTCTGGAAATAATGAGTAAACAATACAACTGCAGCTAAAATCATCTGTACCTACTTCCCTCTGCCGTGGGGTCGCAGCTGTCTCCACAGGCACTAGAGAGATTGTCTCTTCACTCCGAGCTGTTTCTAAACTCCTGAAAGTATCCAGTCTGCACAGAAATCCCCCAGGCTCTATATTTTGGAAGACTTTGGGGTGAGGATGCATCAGGCTTTATGTCTGTCCTGATGTGTGGTTATTGGTCCATAGAACCTGAGGATGCTATGTGCCTCGTGAGAAGGAAGAAACAAGGATGAATAGGCAACTCTGATAGGCTCGTTAGTGATGAACAGGCAAAAGCATAGCCTCCATGCAGCACAGTCAGGCCCCTTTAGGAGGCCAAAAGGAGAGCAGCTTGAATGAGGAGTAATGTGTCTGCAGACCTGATTTTTCAGACACGTTCCCACCCCTCTGCCCCTCCACCCCTCCACCCCTCCTCTTCTCCACCCCTCCCCCCTGCACACACACATGCATTTTCTCATGGCTCTCTATATTGAGGAATTGACACAATAGCCAAATCCGTTCTGAACAGGATTCTAGAGGCCACTCTGGATGTTAGTCCAGAGGACAAGAAAGGGAACTTGGGTTCAGTGACATGTTAGCACTATGCCTCAGTGGGTTCAGCCAGTTACAGGAGTCCTCAATTACTGCACTGTGGGCAGACCTGAGGCTGAAGTGGCCCTGCCTCTTGCTGCCAGGTTGAGGTTTACCTGCATGCTTGATGAAGTAGAGTTACAGTGACTCAGACCAGTTCAAACCAGAGTGTCTCCAGCCATCTGACACAGGAAAGGTGCCTCCTTCAAGAGACTTCATTGCTAGTGCACTTTGGCTATTTACATAACCTCTCTGAAGGTAGATTTTTCACTTCCCCTGTCATGTGAGCTGCACAGAGTTCTCAAAAGCCCCAGGAGCTTCTGCGGGAAATGGAAGATCATTTCTGAGATGGGTCGTAGGTGCCCTGTGTCTAACCCCCTTGCCTGAGGGGTTAGCAAAGTCTTTATCTGGTTTGCATATGGTACTTTCCTGCATCACTTGGATCTCCTGCTTCTGCAGTTTAAAAGGAATGCTCTTCACCAGGTTTCCATGACAATCTTGTGCTGCCAGGCTGCCCAGTGTGCTGGTCTTGAGGGGCAGTGCATGCAACTTGATACTGACGCTATCATAGCCTTATCTTCTGCACTGGACCACATACCCAGCTACATAGGGCAGGTGTTTCTACCTCCCTTTGAACACTTTGTTTTTTATCTGTGCTTTTCTTCTTGCAGCATTCTGGCCCTTAAGGGTCACTCCTAATACCTAAGCCTCGGTCAGCTAATCTCAGGTAGTCCTGTACCTCCCACCGGAAGGCAAAGGCTTCTGCTTCCCCTTGTTTCCCATGTCAGAGTTTCCCTGGTCCTGTTCAGGATGAGTATGGTCCTGGACTTCTTTGACATGCAGATGGAAGAGGCATCTCTGGGTCTCAGCCACATGAGTACCCTAGCCTCTCCTACAGAAGCTGAAGACATTAAATAAGACGGAAGGGCGGAAGGAAGGAAGGAAAGAAGGAAAGGAGGAATGGAAGGAGAGAGGAAGAATCATTTCAACTTCTGTGCAATTACTGCATCCCAGTTCAAACAAAAGTGATTCAAAACCATAGGGCAGTACCAAGCAAGTACTGTGGCCTGGGACTTGAGGTTGTGAAAACCACTGGTCACTGTAGGAAGCAGCAGCTTCCTGTTCTATAAGCTCAAGTCGACGACAGAACACTGCCACGGTAGTAGGAAGTCAGCGTCCTTGAGGGAGCTTAGCGTGGATACAACCGTGGTGCCAGCTGGACAAGGCTGGTCTCTGAGCTGTTCAAATATGGATGCAAAGGGAGAGCGAATCCTTACTGTGCGCATAACTGGCCTGCCAAGAATTCAGCATTCCCCAGCACCCCAACTCTTCCAAGTGAGGGGTCTATGTTCTCCCCTCTGGGCACTGTAATCTACCAGGGAGCATCACTCCCTTTCTGTCCTGACTCCAAAATGTTAAAGTGGGCTCCTTCTTTATCCCGCTGAAAGCTCAGTTCTAGAGCTGTGGGTGTGTCCCAGCGTTGTTGGACCCAGAACTGCCTCCAGGAAAGGAGGTATGGCCAAGCCTCTGGGACAGGAGGGAGGGCACGGGCTTGCAATACTCACAACAGGTACTGAGTTGGAAAGGCAGGGTGCTTCCTTCTGTATCAGCTAGGCAGTGAGCTCCCAACTGAGGGCTGTTTTCCTACATGAGTGACCACATGCTGCCTTGTAAACAGAACACATTCACATGTTATACTGAAGAGCACATGGTCATTCTTTTTCACATACCCCAACATACACATAGACACCTTCACATGCACACTGGCACTCAAGTGCACACACAAACACACAACTAACATACAAATTGACATACCGGATTTTTTAGACCATAAGACACTCTTTCCTCTCCCCAAAGTGAGGAGGGGGGTTAGGGTATGGCGTATGGTCCCATTGCTGTTTTTACTGTTTTTTTTTAAAGTTTATTTATTATGTATACATATGACTGCCTATCAGAAAAGGGCACCAGATCTCATTATAGATGGTTGTGAGCCACCATGTGGTTGCTGGGAATTGAAATCAGGACCTCTGGAAGAGCAGTCGATGCTCTTAACCTCTGAGCCATCTCTGCAGCCCCGTTTTTTACTGTTTTTCTTGTTTTACTGCTCTAAAAACTGGGTGAGTCTTTTGGTCAGGTGTGTCTTACAATGCAAAAAATATGGTACCCCAACATGCACAACACACAAACACACACACACGCACCAAACTACAAAACAACACAAATTCACAAACTGAATTTTAGCAACCACTCTTCCATTTGGTCAAGAAACACAAAGATGGTTTTTAAATCTGCTTTGCATAAAAGCCTTGGAGTGAGGGTAGTATGAAAGCACACATGCACAGTGTTAGTGTACAGGAAATCCCACTGGTTTGCCTTGGCAACCTAGAATCTGCTTATGCCATCACCTGCTGCCACTAGGTGTGCCAGATGCGTGGAGCCAGATAAAAGGATCCACCCTTGAGCCCAACTCTCTCTTTGTCCTGGGGTCCCCTCTCTCTGCCCTCATAGCTTTTCTCCTGTCTGTCTGCCTGTTTGTGTGCCTCCATCACTTCACCACATCCTCTCTACTCTTCCCTCCCTTTATGCCAGATTTGTTGCATGGCAGGATTTCCCAGGGGTACACTACGGCTCAGCCTGCCAAAGATACCTCCTCACTGTATTATTTTTTATAACAGACAGGATAGTTACCTATTTCTTTTCTCAGATGTGCTGTGTGTGTGTGTGTGTGTGTGTGTGTGTGTGTGTGTGTGTGTGTGTGTAGTGGTATATGCACAGGTGTGTACTTGGATGATTGTGCCCACCTATATACCTATATGTGTGGGCCAGAGAAAAATGGTGTCTTTTTGTGCCATTCTTTATCATCATCATCATCATCATCATCATCATCATCATCATCATCATGGAGATAGGGTCCTTCGTTAAATCTGAAGCTCACAGTTTTGTCTGTTGGTCAGCCAGCTTCCAGACCCCTGCTCTGTCTCTCTCTGTCACACAGTGCTGGAGTTACAGGTATGCACAACCATGCCTGGCTTTTATGTGTATGCTAAGGATTTGAATTCCAAGTCTCTTGCTTGCAGAGTAAGAATAACTCTCAGAGCTTTCTCCCTTATTTCTTCTCTTAGATTTTACAAGATTAGTATATTTAAAGCGATTTGGTTTTTCCAGTACTTGGCGTTTGCTGAGAGACACAGTCCGTCATTTCCCTTTCAGATGTGAAGTTTTGTTCCTTAGCAGCTCTTCAAATTAAATGCTACAGGTTAATATCTATGGCATTTTATTTAATTATAAACTCTGGGGACCTATCCCAGTTTCCAATGAATGACAGTCAAGTCAAAAGTAAATGTAATGATAGCGATTCACCTCTTGTGCCCCCAGCGGATGCAGACCAGAATAGCAGGGGTTTGCATATGCAAATGACTTCCATGGCATGGAACTTAGATATGGAAGACTCTTAGGGAGGATATCAAATATCTACATATGTAGATGAGCACTTGCCAGGTGAGTGCCCTTCTGACAGAAAGATTTGCATTTTGCTGTAGCTCAGCAAGCATAGCAAGCTGTCTTGAAGACTCCATTGAAGACAAAAAATGTCAAAGCTGTTTTTTAGGAAATTGAGTTGTTTCTTCCAAGCTAGTATTAAATCAAGGGAAAATCAGTAACAACATGAAGGGGTGGTATATCTCTGGGTCTAATTTGAAATTTTACATATGGTAACAGCTATTGTTAAATTATCCATAGCTAATTGGTCTTAAACTGGAAAGACAATTAAACATGTTCTGGGCTATTAACCAGCCATATTTTAGGTGTTTGCCTAATTAGACATTTCCAAAACTATTCATTTGCATTGGTTAATTTTTCTAGAAATTAGATTTCCTGTTTTTTTCTTGTATTTATTCTTTCTGAAGTTATTTCTATAAAATTCATTGAAATTGTTTCTACAAAGACAAGTAGATGACATACAATATAGAATTCTATAGCCAATCACTGCATTACCTTTGATTCTTAGTCTATAACAGAAAATGCTACACAATAGGAAATGGGACTTGTGCTCAAGTGTCAGGCTCTTCATCAATATCTTGATGCTTATTACATATGTGAATGCATGTGTATCATGCAATGCCATATGCATTTGTATATATATGTATATATGTGTGTATATATATATACACACATTATAAATATATATGAGTTTTAGGAGAATAATGATAACTTTATTCTTGTCTTTAAGTAACGCAGGGTGAAATAATTAATCTTAGGTACTTTTATTTTATTTTCCTTTATTTTTATTGTGGGTTGCATTTAAAAGGGAAACAGCTCTGATCTATTTACTCCTCAGAGCCAGTTTATTTCTCTGAAGCTTCATAGAAATGTACAGAGACAAAGTCCAGCGTGGCCTGGAAAAGGTGGGACAGACAGAGACAGGTCACAGCAAGTCTTTGCACAAGAAGGACAATCTTAGTTTACGTTCCTAAGCTATTTCTTAAATTCCAGTTTATTTTTCTGTCAAATAGCTATATTATGGACCAAGTTTTTCCAGTGACACAAATGGCCTAATCCATTATCATTTTAGAGTTTTTTTTTTTTTTTTTTTTTTTTTTTTTTTTTTTTTTTTTTTTAGAGCTAATGAGCCATCCCTATGGACATCGGTGAAATTTCTGGTTTACTAAGTTTCTCTTCAGTCACCCAGTGCTCTTTCCCGCCCCAGCATTCCTGGGTAGACACATCACATTTAGGTTCCATGGCCCTAAGGACCTCAGACTGAAACAGTTTAACTCTTCCTTTTCAATGGTCTAGAGCAGTGTGGGTCATGACCCCTTTGAGGGGGTCAACAGACCCTTTCACAGACGTCACTTAACGCTATTAGAAAACACTCATGTTTGTATTGTGATTCATAACAGTAGCAAAATTAGAATAAAAAAACCAGCAGCAGCAAAAGTAATTTTATGACTGGGGATCACCACAATATGAGGAGCGGTATTAAAAGGCCTCAGCACTGGGCATGTTGAGAACTGCTGGTCTAGAGCATCTAGAAGGAACCAGTCCAGGGGCCGCTGGGTGCTGTCATGGTGGGGTCTGCCTGAGAGCTTTCTTGTGATGTGGCTGTGGTTATACAGAGCCATGGGAGGAGGCTGCAGGGTCAGGTGTTACTGGACCCCATCCTGGAAGGTGCTACAGGACTTCACTTTGCAACTCCTAACTCCAATCCCTTAAGAAGTAGAATTCCCCAGATCTTGTTTTCCATCTTGTTCTTCCTTTATTGTCCATCCTGATTTCTCCAGGAAGATGTTGTCAAGTACAGCTCACATCTGCATGGTGAGTGTAAGGGTCCTCTGTGAGACAGAGAGGACAAAGCATGCATGGATATTCTTACACTCCAAGGAAAGGTTTCTGTTGTTAATTTCTAGAGTGTTGAGATCATTTTGCTCTTGGTGAGCATTTTTCTTATGATTTGGTTTATAACTCAACACTGTTTTATTTATTTGTTGGTTTTATTTGTGTGTTTGTAGTGCCTGTGGAGGCCAGAAGAGGGCGTCAGTTTCCCGTGGGCCACCTGATGTGGTTGCTGGGAACTGAACTCAGGTCCCTGGGAAGATTAGGAAGCTCTCTTAACCAGTAAGCTATTTGTTGGTCAAATTATTCCCTTTTGCCCATTGGGAGCTTAGTGTTTTGGACAAATTCATAAGGTCACATTGCCTCAACTCATCCTAATGAGGACTGCAGGGAAAGTCGATAAAATAGCATTGTATAGTTAGAGATCAAAGCCAAATAAAAGTGTACTAGAGGTCACCAACACCAAAGTCAAAGGCCAGCAAGTGTGCTCTGTATGAGGAGATGGAGTCAAAGGCACCAGGGCTTTAAAGGAGCCCCTACCCTGTGCTAATACGATTGCAGCCTGTCCACACCTGTGCTTACAGAGAAGACACACTGCCAGCAATCGCAGGCATCTTTACAGCAGCCAGGACCCATATTGGAGCCACAGCCTGTGACTGCTTATGAATGCATCTCAGATACTTATCCTGAAATTTTATAGGAGAGTTAATCATTCATTTACATCTGGGTTTGAGGTAAATAAACTTGACATTACTAACTAAACCTAAACTACCAACACATTCAAAAGACCCCTTGGCTGTTTTAATTGTATGTCTTTAATGTCCTTGAAGTCTTAGCCAGAACAAGAGAAGGAGATAAGGTGGACACAAAAAGGATAGGTGGTTCACCTCCCAGCTCTGGGGAGGCAGAGACTGGTGAATCCCTGGGCTTGCTGCCCACCTGCCCTTGCCAACTTCAAGAATTTCTAACAAGGAGAGATCTTTTTCAAAACAAGGTGGGTGGAGCCTGAGGAACAATACCCGAGGTCACTTTGGTTTTCATAACCATAGCTAACCCCATAAGCATGAATACATACACATGCCATGTGCATGTATACACATACACATATGCCAACCCATACCCATACACACATATACATGTGCACCCACATACACATCCCACATACATACAGGTGCTCCCTCACATATATCACACATATTGCGTGCGCACACGCACACGCGCACACGCACACACACACACACACACGCGCACACACACACACACACACACACACACACACACACACACCACAAGGATCTGAAAGTAGGAAGGGAACTTTTGGGGTAAAAGAAGGGGTCCAGAAGGAATGTCAGGAGGATAAGGGAGAGTAATGGAGAAAGAATAGGATCTAAATATATTGTATGTATAATTAATTGTTAAAGATTAAATACATCTTAAAAACTAGAACAATTGTAAATATGATAAAAATCTTGGAAATAAAACAACTAAATTTATTGATTAAAAACATATGAACCACATATGTAATTATGTAAATAGCTTGAAATACTCTCTTAAACATAGATTCAGATTTCATTGATACATAACATACATATTATGCTGTTATATAATAAAAAAATAAACTGCAGAGGATATAACACTGAAAACAAATGTGAAATTCCCATGCAAAAGAAGGAAGCAACCAACAGTGCCATCCAGTCATGACACCTAAGGACCACAGCAGTGACCAGCCTGGGTCCGTAACTCTAAGGCTGCAGTACTGGCATGCCCATCATGGCTATATCTGAGAGCGACATGGAAACCACATCTAGTTCTAGAAACTTAGCTAACTACTGAGGCCTAGTATAATCATGGACCTAGGAAGAGAACCTAGAACCGCCACTTCCCTAAGCCAGCAAAACTACATTTTGAATGATTGTCCTTATACTCAAAGTGAAGAATAGTTCTCATCCTTTGTCAAGGAAATTTCTACTTGCAATAGATTAAGAGCATTACAGAGATGCGCGACTGATCAAAACACAGAGTTGTGAGGCCCAGTCCCAACTGATGTGTCTACAATACAACTTCTGTACCTAAGGTCCAGGGATCATTGACGAGAAGGGAGTAGAAAGATGCAAGAACCAGAGGGACATGGAGCTTGCTGTGTGCTTGTGTCTCCTAGAAAGGTTGGAAGCTACAACACCCAACAAGTTTGAACAAAATAGCTGACTAAATACGACCCAAACAATGATGCCACTAGCGAATATGCTAACATGGACAAGGGGAAGCTTACCAAGCCTTGACCCCACACAAAGACCTTCAAGGAACTAAAGATTTCTGAGAGAAGAAGAATAACAGGGAAGAACATGACAATTAGTGATCTAACGCTAGTTGGCCAGCCCTGAGATCATATGCATACAAGTACCATTATACAAAATTGTATTTATGTGTTTGTGAATATACACACATACATAAAAAGGGGGACATGAATTTGAGAGAGGGGAAGAGGGTGTACATGGGAGGGCTGGAAGGGAGGAAAGGGGTAGATGATTTAATTATATTATAATCTCGAAAACAAAAATGTGGACACTTAAAGATCATAGTCAAGGGGGCTGGGAGGATATCTCAGCAGTTAGGAGAGCCTGCTGCTCTTCCAGAGGCCATTGGTTCAGTTCTTAGCACCCACAAGGTGACTCACAACAATTTGTAACTCCAGATTCAGGGGATCCAATACCCTCTTCCGGCTTCTTTGAACTCTGCGTGTACATGGTACAAAAACGTATACACAAGTAAACACACAAACACAGAATAAAATGCATTCTAAAAAATGGACAAAAATATTAATCTTCAAAACCAGTAGAATAATCAAAATTAGGAAAATATTTTTGTTGGGGGTGTGGAAGCCCAGGTTCACCCTCACTGTTTAGCTGAGGACAACCTTGAATTTCTGATCCTACGGTCTCTGCCTCCAGAGTGCTGGCATTATAGGCCTCCATCACTATACTTGCTTTCTGTGGAATTGGTCATGATACCTTATGTATGCCTGGCAAGCACTCTAACAACAATGCCATATTCCTAATCCTTAAAATTGATATTTATACTAAATTTTTAAAATATATACTTATTGCACATGCACCAGGGAAAATATGATTAGTAAGGTAGAAGATATTTGAATGACTTGGCATAAGCAATATAATGGGTGTATGGGAGGAGATGCCAATCATTATAAAAAACACATTGTACCCAAGTATACTGTGCCTCCTTAAGGAAAAAAATATTTCATATTGAGCCCTTAACAAATCTCAAAAATTGGACAATATTTTGTATTCCTTACCAATGTTGTTTAAATAGAAATTAATATGAAAGAAGTTCCTAGAGAAATCTCATCCTTGGAAATTAAGCTTATACGTACATCCACATTAATAAATAACTTGTTTATATATTATGTATACACTGATAGCTCATAAAGCAAAATGGTAACAAAAACTAGAAAAAATGAAAAAAAATATCATTAGGGTAGAAACAGTCTTATAGTAATATGAGAGCCAGTCTTAAAAGTTAAAGGACTAGAATAAAATAAAAAAGAGATTATAAGAAAATAAATAAATAATTAATACAATAAAGACTACTTAGTATATCAATGAGTAAGTCATTAAGAAGATCTTATATAAATGGGTCTTAATAAGCTTGAAGAAAGAGACAACTGCTATTAAGAAACAAATGCCTATGTAAACTAAATTTGATACCTTATAACCAAGGAACAAAAAATGTAATAATTCCCTTAAAACCTCTGAGGAAGTGAGATCTTCCCAGGAAGGCAACACAAGCAGGATGATTTTATATGTCATAACCACCCCATTCCTAAAGATGAGATAACAGTAATGTTAATCAATTATAACAGAAATTAAAAGAGAAAGTAGAAGTCAACTTCTTAGTAAGGCCAATAGAATCTTTGTGTCAAATTGAATACAGTAGTCAAAGAAGAGATAGTAGACCATGTCCAGTGATAAATATAAGTACAGATTCTTAGCAAAGAATAGACAAAAACTATTGGCCTACTGTTAAACTGCCAATGAAGACTGATAGATAATCGACTCCTCACATGCATCTTGAAGAACATCCACAAGGCAACTGGTAATATTGTGTATTATTTATGGAAGAACAAAGGAAACAAATCTGTTAGGAAATGGTTCCTAAACTTGAGACTAAGTCACACACACACACACACACACACACACACACACACACACACTCACACACTGCACTGCACACACCACACACACACCAGCCATGATAATCCTTAGGTGCTGTCAGTTAGGAACAATATGCAGATAACCAACATTACAGCTTCTATTTTACAGAGCCCCGGCTTTTTTGCTAGTGTTACAAGACAGAAGGAGTGAAAGTGAGAGTTAGTTTTGTCTCTCATTTCTATGTCCAAATGCTGCGCAGAAGCACAAGGTGGGGAAGGGCTTGCTCTGCCTTGCAGTCTGAGGATGTTATTCATCATGGCATGAGGAAGGCGTGGTAGCAGGAACCATAGGCACCTGTTCCATTGCATCTGCAGACCAGAAGCTGAGAGACATGGATGCTGGTACGGTGTTCTGCTCACCTCCTGTGTATTCAACTCAGGACTCTAGGTCATAAGATGGCACCACCGACAGACACTTAAGGTGCAGCTTCCCCCCTCAGCTGACCTAATGTAAAGCTCTCTCAGAGACATGCCCAGAGGCTGGTCTCCTGGGCTAGTCTGGATCCTATCAATTTGACAATGTATATTAACCATCATATACAAGTACTGTAAAGGGTCATTATAGCTGGGTGTGGTGGTGCATTCCTTTAATCCCAGCACTCAGGAGGCAGAAGCAGGTGAATCGCCGTGAGTTCAAGTCCAACCTGGTCTACAAATCGAGTCCAGGACAGCCAAGGCTACACAGATACACAGAGAAACCCTGTCTCAAAAACAAACAAACAAACAAATAAACAACAACAACAACAAAACGAGAGAGAGAGAGAGAGAGAGAGAGAGAGAGAGAGAGAGAGGGAGAGAAATTAGCAATAGCTTGTAATGAATAGCTATTACAGTATGCTATGGTAAGTTGTTTAAACTGCATCATTACAAGGACATTTTGTAGAAAATGTTACAAATCATGATCTAGAAAACATGACGTAGGGAATTATGATCTTACAAAAAGCGTTCAGATAACTAAGAAAGAAGAATCTGTCAATCTGAATTCACATTTTTCCCTCATTAAAGCTTCTCAATTTCTAAAGAGCGGGCTGACCAACAGATCTTACCTGCTACTGCCTTGTGTAACACTAAGCAACGGACTTCTGAAAAGGGGTCTTGATAAGCTATTTGTTTTTGTTTTTGTTTTCCCAAGACAGTCTCACTATGTACCCTTGGGTGGCCTAAAACTCACTGTGTAGACCAGGCTGGTCAGGAACTAATAGTGATCTTCCTGCTTCTGCCTCCTGAGTGCTAGGGTTAAAGGTGTGTGCCACCAAGCCTGACTGTTACAAGCTCCTGATACATTGGAATTAGATGCTAAATACTCAGGTCATGCCTCTTAGTTACTTTTGCATTCTGTGGCCAAATGCTTGCTGGCAGCAACTTAAGAGGAGAATGGTTTCCCTTGCTTCTTTGTTTCAGGAATGTTTCAGTCAACCATTGCCGCACAGTTTCTGTTTCTCCTTCAGGGTATCCAGGCTAGTTGAGCACCAAGCTGGACCAGAGAGAGAGAGGTAGCCATCTGGGGTGAGCACATGAGCTCCATGACCACCTCAGTTGTAGCAGAGGTGTGGGGCATAAGGCTTCATGTGCAGGCCCAGTGCAGGGAGATTTTCGGCATTTGGGATGCACTTTGACCTCACTCTTGCTCTGGTTCAGCTCCCTTGCTCTCACAGCTCCCTGGCCCTACATCCCTGCCCCATTTTTATTTTATAAAGGGGAAGGGGTTTCATCATAGTCATCAGCCTCTAGGTTGAGATGGTTTGATATTGAACCAGAACCTGGTTGGTGGTCACTCGGGCCGTATGGCTTGCTTGCTGTTTTAGGAATTAGATGAAATAGGGGTCTAAGAGGAAAAAGCCCCAATAGCCAGTACTAGGCCAAGGAAGGAAAGGAGGAAAGAAGCCACACTACCAGAGGATTTGAGTACCATGGTGTGGAGGTACTCAGGGCATAGCGTGCTTGGAAATCCCGCTGGAGATCTTTAAGCACCTGTATGCTTTGTTTTACCAGTCCAAATTCATTGAAGTAGGAGCAACATTCTTCCCACGTTACAATGCAACTCCCTCCGTGTTCAGCTGTCGGTAAGTCCAGAACTGTCCTGTTGTATGGCAGCTCTCATGAGGAAGATTGATCTGTTGCTAGAGGGACTTGAGACTGTCCGTGGTGGAAGCCATGGCCTGCCTGGCTATGCTTATCCTGGAAGTCATCAGCTAGGTGTTGTGTCCGGTCCTTTTGTTCTGAAAACACACAAACTGTTAAGGGAACATTGTGGTTACACTCCTGCGTTACCACCTGCATGGACTGTGTGGCGTGCACAGATCAGCTAATGATGATTCCCTGATGTACGTCTGAGCAGGTAAAAGGCACCTGTCAACTTTATAAGTCCGTTTGGACTGCATAACCAGACGGTAATACAAATCTCCATCCACGTCCTATGAAAGAATGGGATGTAATAATAAGTCATGGTGACCGTGTACCAGCTATTGCAGAGATATTTATGTCTCAGGCATTTCCTCAAGATGTTCTATGTCAGCCAACATGTCACTTGTTTTGTTGTTCTTTTGGGCCTCTTTTTCCATGTCCACAGTCAAGATTTTTTAGGAGGTCTTCTCTGGTCAAATCTAATTTTTATTAACTTTGAAGGAGTCCACAGCTTTTTTGTTTCCCCTTGAAACAAGAGCAAAACCTCTTCACCAATGCAACACATTTTCTGACTTTTATTCTAAGTTTAATTATCCTTAAGATATATAAGCTGATTTCATTCAGCAGTCTTTTCTAAAATCCAGTGATTTTTTTTTCAGCAGCTGTATTACCTATTTCATAATTTAATCTATCTCTGGGAGACCTTGCATCCTCCTTTCATTTTATGAGCATTAATTTTAAGGTATGGTTAGAATTTTTTAGATAATTTCTTGACCAGTAGGATTGTAAGCTCTACCAGTAGCAAGTTTTATGTTATTATTGGACACATATGCTGGAACACTATTAGTTTTAATTTATAAAGCTACCCTCATAAAAATCATTACTTCTAATAAATGTGTAATAAAAGGAACAGTCTTTTTAGAACTCAAGGCAGAAGCTCACTGAAATCCTGAATAGATATCAATTGTTTGATGCATATATTTTAAATTTCCAAACTCTACAAAATGAAACATATCTATCAGCCAAATTTCATTTTAGGGTATCTTTAAGGTTACTTTCAGCAGGTAATGGAACTTGATTATGTAAATAACAAGTAAGATAATTTTTATAATTTCCTTGGCTTGTTGCCAGGTATAGAATGTTTTTTATTTAAACCTCTACTATTAATATGATATCTTTTATGAAAATGTGCAGCTTCTAATTGCAGTTGTATAAATAACAAAGTTAATTTTGAATCATCTTGAATAAGTTTAGTAGATTTTATATGTAAAACAATTTTTTGCATATCTGTAACTATATTAAGAGATTTTGAAAAATACGATAGAACAACGAGAATACCATATAGGTCTGATTTTTTTTTTAAACGGAAACACATGGACTTAGAATTATTTTACTTATAATTCCTGTTTTATAACCTGTCATTCTTGATTTATTGGCATATCTATAAAAGGTAAGAGCTTTAGAAACTGGTGTTTCATTATATGAGAAAGAATCCAATTAATTCTTTTTACAAACTCAGGTCACTTGCTTTTGGGGTAGTTGTTGTTAATTTCTCCCAAGAACTTGTTGTAAGTTCTTTGCCAGTCTCTACTGACTGCACATAATGAGGTTCACTGTGCCCCTGAGTTCTTTCTTATAGCAAACACAGGGGTGTTCCATGGACTACAGAGGGGTAAATCTGCCGAAGTTGGAGTTGTTATTCACTAACTGTGTGAGTGTAAATGTTTTAATTTTTTCTATTAGGGAAAAAACAAAATAAAACAACAACAACAAAATCCCAGGAAGGGACCTTTAATATTGAGTTATCCCCACTATTAGGAAATAATAGAAAGCATTTAAACAAAAATCAAGCAAAGGAGCAAGAAAATTCCAAGTTCTGGGCCAGCTGTGTGATCACAAGCAGCGGCTGCAGTGGCAAAACTCTGTTATTATTGGGATTCAGGTGTTGCAGCTTTGTGCTGGCTGGTTTGTAGATGGAAAAGCTGACAGGCAGCCTGTGGCTAGAGAGCTCTGAGTTCCAGTTGAGGTGACAGGCAGCTACCAGCCAGAGAGCTTTGAGATCCAGCTGCCATCGATTTCTTTCTTCCAGTGGAAACCTTTGCGGCATGGGGCAGGCTGTCTCAGGAGCACTGAGCCTCCTTGAGGGGAAGGTCATTTTTGTTTTCCTCTCCTCTCAACCCCTCCATCCGAGCACCATCCTTTTCTTGCAGCCTACCAGCACTGACCACCTTGAGTTTTATGACATGTTTTTTAAGAGAACCCATATTTCTCTAATCAGAGATTTTACTTCTGATGTGATGAGGTGTTTCTCATGATAGAAAAGGAAAGGAAATGCCAGGTCCAGAGAGAACTACTTTCCCACAGCCTTACAGCTGCCAGGGGATTGATTCTTCAAAGCTGCAGTTTTAAGAGTTCCAATGACCACCCTAGTGGTTTTTTACTGGTTGCTTCATTACCAATTTTTGGTTTGGGGTTTGGTTTCCTAAGGAGATACAAGATAAAAAGAACAGTGGGTTATTGCCAGTGTCCATACCTGCTTTCAGGGTTCACACAGAGGTTTCTGGGCCTTCTAGCAATGAATGCTAAGGAGTTGCTCTGGCCAGAAGGTGTCAGTTACAGTCTCAAAGTGACTGAACCCAACGTGAAGGCACAAAAGAAAAACAAAGGGGGAAAAGATAGATGGACATCTCTCAGCATGGGGTGGGAGGGGTGGGCAGGGGGCCTTTGGGTCTTTTGTCTAATGACAGAGGCCAGAGGCACTCACCTATCCCCTGCCCATACCTGAGATCCTCTTACATTCCCATTGGGTACCAGTTGCTGCCCCATATGTGTTTTCCCCTTGGAGTATCCAGGCTCCTGGCACACCAGGCTGGACTGGGGGAGGGAAACTTAGTGGGGTCGGTGTGTGCAGTGCAGGATCTTGGTAGATGGTGAGTGCACAGGCAAACAGCCTTCTCTGGAGATAGCCTCAGTGAGACAGCTCATTTAATCTGGGGAACAAAGGCTATTTAAACCTTTGGGAAGCGAGTAGAGGCTTTTGGGGGTGAATGTGTACATCATTGGCAGGGGTCAAAGTGCTGGGAATGGCTTATTTGCATGAAGAGGAATTCCAGATGCTTGCTGGACATGACCTTATAAGGAGCGAGGAAGTTTAGTCTGGCTGTCAGGCATTAGGCGGCTACTTAACCACCTGAAGACTGGCAGAGGTTGGGGACTAAGGCTACACGTGCTGGAACAGGGAGACAGAGGGCAAGGAGGAAACGGTCCTATTCCTGCCAGCCTCAAGATGAGATTCTTGGGGTTTGGACATGCTTCAACCTCACTCTTGCTCCTGGCCAGCTCACCCAGTCACTTGGCTCCCAGACTTCACAAACCATGTTAGAAAAAAGCGTGGTGGCATTGCTCAATCCTTGGCAGTTACTTCAAGCAAGCATAGGTGCCACAAGTGAAGAACAAGCTAGAGCTAGGGGTGGATGTAACCTTCAAAGGGCCCCCTTCATTCAGTATACTTCTGCTAGGTAGGTCTTCCCTCCTGAGCTTTCACTGTCTCTTTACAAAGCAGCCTTTGCTGGGAAACAAGCTTTGAAGGCATGGACCTGCTGGGGACACTTCAGACTTGACCCATCACTGCGAGTAGGCGTAAGCTAAAAAAGAGGCCATCCTTACAGAAATAGGCCTTGGTACATTAATAACTCCTACCCCAGAATTAGAGACAGTTCTGATTGTTGGTGTCACCACTCATGTGCTAGAATAAATGACATGGCTAGAGGATGTCAGTGCCAGCTAAAGCAATGAATTCCTTCCATTTGTTCACATAGCTACCAGCGCACATTCAAAGTAGCCAGGTGCATTAAAAACAAGTGCCAACATGATTTAAAACAAAGGTTTGATTTTTTTAAAAAAACCAATCCAGATTTATTTCTGACACACAAAGAGCTTGAGAGTCATTACTCCTGTTTTACAAGAAGAAAGGGGAACAAATTGAAAATCAATAGAATTTCTTGGCCACATGAGAGAATTGAGATGGAAGGGCAAATTGCCACCCTGAAATCTGAAGGGATAGAATATAGAGACTCATGGTGAAGATAGATTTGACTGCGACAGAAGCCACTGGACGTGTCCGCTGGGGGAATGCATACACGGTGGCTGGTGAGTTTCAGGAGGCTGTGAGGTCGCCAGCAAGCATAGGGAGCTCCTGAAATGTCGAGGTCAGAATTCTGCCACACATGAGTGCTCATACCTCCAGGACCACTGAAAAGGTGTCATAGAAAAAGAAAAAGGACATAAGTCATTGCAGCTGTTCCAGGCATTCTCAAGGTTAGACATACTGTATTGGAGAAGACTTTCCTCAGCGCTTCATCCCAGCCTGGGCCACAGAACCCCTCACTTCAGTTGTTATGGGTTTTTCTGTTTCACAAGAGTGGGGAAGAAAAGCTAAGAAACATAAATATACCATGAGAGTCACAGGACCAGGAAAAGGAGAAAGTAAATCATAAATTTTAACCATGAAGCAGAGAGACATGAGACATGGTACTTAGAAAAAATGGTAACAGCTGGGAGAGATATAAATCTATCATCTATTGTTTACCTATCTATATCTATTGAGATATCTATAGAATATATCTGTATCTATCCATAGGTATCTATCTATCTATCTATCTATCTATCTATC
The DNA here is from genome assembly GCF_964271855.1 of Acomys minous. Classification (NCBI taxonomy): domain Eukaryota; kingdom Metazoa; phylum Chordata; class Mammalia; order Rodentia; family Muridae; genus Acomys; species Acomys minous. Next base: position 9,923,528 of record NC_140497.1, read on the forward strand.
TATCTAGATAAATAGTAAGATACATAGATAGATGATTGATAGGTGGTAAATGGATAGATAGATAGATAGACAGACAGAGAGATAGAAATTTAAAGCAAAGTTAAAATTAAGTGAACTCTAGTTTCATCCCTGAAAGTGGGGGGAAAAAAAACACCAAACAATAACTGGCAAAAACAAACTCAAAAGACTTAATCTCAACTATTGTAATATAAAACAAAAACTCAAGTAGATATTAAGCAAAAGTTTTGCTCTTTCAAAGAATTATTAAAAACAGACCTGTGGCAATATCTTTTTTTAGCAAAAGAAAATTAAGTAAACGAGTGAAACAATAACTAGGAACAAAAAAGTTGCTATGAGTTGAAAACAAAGAGGCTAAATGACCCAGGGCTATACCAAGAGCTCACCATTCATTTGGGAACTTAATGGCAGGTGTATGATCCTGGGCAGCAGCAAGACCAGAGGATGCTCCAGTTTGGTTCATTTCATGCTGTAGCGGAGGAAGTGGGGTAGAACTTCGGTCCTAACAGCACCAGGATTCAGCAAGCAGCAGGCAACATGTATCATGTGTCAGGAACCTGTACAAGAAAAGCCCTCAGAGTTCTTAGGGTCTGTCATGGCAGGTAGGACTCAGATAACTTCCTGTTTTACACTGAGTGTTCTTCAGTGATGGAGGCAAGCCATCTAGATGTACAGTGTAGAGATGAGGCTTGACTTCACATATGTTTGCATTGAAAGAAGAAAAAAATCAAGCAGTATCCATGCAGCTATATGAATTTATTTTATAAGTTGAAAGACAAACAATCTATTTTAATTTACAGGGTGGCAGTGTGGACTAAATTAGGGAGGGGTGTGCTTAGTCCCCTGAACAGGAAGCAGAAGTGGTTCTGTGGGGGTGATATGCCTGCTTAGAACCCAGGGAATTCATGGATAGCTTGGGCTTTCAAATAATTATACTATCTCAAAGTTTCACATTTACTATTTTAGTTTCCAGTAAAAATAATATATCAACCATTATACATTTCAACAGAAACTCTTAAGGAGCTTTAAAAAGAATATATGCACAAGAACTATTTAAGTGGAACCTGGGATGAGATTAAATGTTAGCAAAAATTCAGGAGCAAGAACAGAGGCTAACTGGCCTGGGCAGTGTGGGGGAAATGTAAAGGCGAGAACCTGATTGAGGGAAGTGGGGGCATGAAACCTACTACACGTGATGAACACAGATATTGTCAGTCACTTCTCTACCAGAATCCATTGCGGTGGAAAGAGAGAAGAAGTCTTAGTGTGGCAAATGAACATGTTGTCCCTAGGGAAGTCAAACCCCTCCAGATAGGCAAATGAGACAGATTTGATATAGGTATAAAAATGATTGAAAGACAGATGATAGATGGATGGGTAGATGATAGATGGATGGGTAGATGATAGGTAAATGACAGATGATAAATAGATAGATGATATATGTGTGATAGAAGATGGATGGGGAGATAAGTGGATAATAGGTAATCAGTTGGATGGGTAGATAAGGGATGAGGGAGATGGATAAGTAGATGTATGGGTAGCTGCATAATGCTTGAAGAGTCTGAGAACAGCTCAGCCACAGTAACTAATAATTAAACATTGTCAGTTTTACACCAGAATACCTGAGAGAAACTAATTTTACAGAGGAAAGGGTTTGGGATTTCACTGTTTCACAGGTGTCAGCTCAGTGTTTGTTCCAACATTATATTTGGGTCTGTAGTATGTCAGCATACCATGGTTAAAAAAGAAAAAGAAAAAGAAAAAGAGAACAGGATGGTAGAGGAGATCTGTTTATTTTGTGGTAGCCACAAAGCTAAAGGAGAAATTGGGGAGGGTGAGGGTCTCGTAAATACCTTCAGAAGCATACAACCAATGTCCTAACTTTCTGTTGGCTTCCATCTCCACAATTTCTAAAGCATCCAAGTAATAATGTGAGCTGATGACAGAGGTATCAACTCATGGGTCTATGGGAGACATATCCAAATGACAGCATTAACTACAATCTATGAAACTCAAAAAAGAACAGGGTCCCTAGTATTCTTTAAATGTCCCACTCTATTATGCAAGAAGAGAGATGGAATTCTGCACATGTTCTGAGAATGGACAAGTGAAGATGAAAATTTCCCACTTACAGTAACAGTTAGGAGAATGCAGAGAAAATATAAAAAGCAAAAACATCGATGCATGGTTGGGTACCAAGAAAATTAACTCTGACTCTAGAGTTGACTCTATTTCCAGAGTGGAGTAAATGAGATGGAGAAACAGATGAGGGAGGGAAAAGCAATACTTTCAGTAGACCAGTGCAAGGTGTGATGTATGCAATACTCAAGGCAGGAACGGTTAGAGACGTGATTCCTGATTTAATGGACTCACAATATCACTGCATGAAAGGGGGTCACAGTCCGGGTCTATCACCCCAAGCCTCAGAAGATGGAAGAAACCTGATGCATCAGCTGCTCAAATGTGATTCTGTTGTGTGTCCCATCAGCCACCATGATGCAGGTGTTGCTCTGTCAATGACATCACAGCTAGAAGAGGATAGAATAACACCACAGTTAACAAACAGTGGGCAAGTGAAGTCTCAGAAGCATGACTCTTAAGTGGTCATACTCAGATGCTCTGGGAGGTGCACAATCGTGACAAGGAAAACTATGCAAGTTAAGGGAGCATAGAAATTCCAGAAAGATAAGAGATGGCCTCTAGGAAGAGCTAAGGAGAGTATGTGGACATCAGGTCCAGGGAAAGCCCAGTTGGCACCAGGCCAGACACCTCAGGAGAAAGTTTCTGTGCAAATAGACAAGGATCAAATGCCAAGCTAGGAGGAAATTTACAGTATATGGAACAGGGGCTGGAATCAGATCCTTGAGCTCAATAGCCCTATTCAAGAAATGCTCAATGGCCAGTTATATGTGATATTCAACTGGGTTGGCCTGGGCAATAGCACTGCAGCCAGGTGTCAGTGCTGAGCACAGAATAATTATGCCATGGAAGACCAGGGGGAAATGGGGATGAATCTTATAGAAGAAGAGCTAGCCAGGTGAGCTGCCATTTCCCATAATTACAGTGCAGTAAATGCCACAAAGAGGAAATGAATGAGCATCACTGAGGTATCAGTCAGGGCACCCAAAGATGCAAAACACCGAGGCCAGGCTGCACACAGTAAATGCATGTTTAGTTAATAGTTTAATGAGACTGGTTGACAAACACAGTCCTTAGTCAATCCAGGCTTCTAATCCATTGAATGACTCTGGGATATGAGCTTTAAGAGAAAACAATATATACTTTATTTGAAATAAGACATAATGAAATCACACAATAATTACAGTTTGCTTCTACTGAATGGTAGAGCCATTTGGACACCTTTAAAATTAGCAATTACAGTTTTATGCACAATTAAATCCTGTGGCTAATTATGGCACAGTGAAACAAAAAAAGGTCAGCCAGTGAACAATGGAGAGCCGCCACTTGAGGCCTGAGCCACAGTATGAGGCAAAGGCTTCTATGAAATGTCCCTCCAACCATGCAGCTCCAGTCATAAATCACATTTACGTTTCTATTCTCACAATTTTCATTTAATTAGCTAATTAACCAATAGCGGGCACAAGAAAATGAACAGAGAAGCACTTTGTTTACATACTGAGGTTCTAGGCCAATAGCCACTACTAGGAAGGAGCTTAAATAGTTTACAGCACGTTGCACAGTGCCTTGCAGTAGGTTTGCACAAGTAAAATTTACTTTCTGAGCAGCTGCATAGAACAGGAAGTGGAATTTCTTAATGTTTATTCACATGGTGTGTCAGTCAGTGCTCTTTAGAGGAACAGAACTGATAGGATGAAAAAAATATCTATCTGTCTGTCTGTCTGTCTGTCTGTCTATCTATCTTCATCATCATTATCTGTCATCTAATTACTTACCATCATCATCATCTATCTACATATGTATATATGAAGAATTTACTAAAGCAACTTCCTGTGAAGCAGTAACAGAAGCTGCTTGATGCATAAGGGGCTGAGAACCTGGCAGTTGCTGGCAGTCTTGGGTGCCTCAGCATTTCTAGTCTGGTGCCGAGAACCTGGAGGATTCTTGGAGGTTCCTGGAGGGGAGCCAGTCCTTAATCAACAACAGAATCTGGAAGTCCTTGTTGTGATATCAGCAAAGGAATCAAGTCAGTGTCAAGAGAGAAGGCCAAGTGGGGATCAGTCTTCCATCGGCCACACCCACTTTATCTGGACTGCAACAGAAGGTGCCACCCACATTTGTGCTGAGTCTGGCTACATCACTCAGGGCAGCGAGGACGATTCGTTAGCTGAGGCTCCAACTCAGGTGATTCCAATTTGTGACAAGTTGACATTAAACTTAACCATGACACAAACATTGCAGTTTGATGACATACACACTGTCCTAATCCCCAGCTACTTCCTGCTCCTACAGGCATCTCTGAGCATAGTAGCTCTGTGCTTGGACTTACAAACATGCCTTCTGTTCTCTTTGCAGCTCCGTCTTTTTCTTTCCCCTTTGCTCATTTTTCTGAGTTGGTACCATGCTGTCTGTGTGATGGTTCCCATGCTAGGCCTCCTCTCACACTTTAACTCATCAAATATAATAAAAGATTTCGTAAATATGCCATCAAACTAAATAAAAATTAACTGACTTTAATATGAATGGGTAATGGGAAATTTGAGAGACACAAAAAGTAGAAGCTGAAGGTATGGGATTTTGTATATCCTGTGACATGCTTTCTGTTCTTAATAATTTATCAGGTTTCTGTTGAAAAAATAAGATAATCTTTCAATCATAAATGTTCAATATAGTAATTAGCATTATTTTTCCTAATTTTTCTTTGTAGAAGTACATAAAATGATAATGTCTTTTAACACTGATTTTGACTTAGATTTTCTGAAGCATAAAACACCACAGCACCACACTGAAGCCTCCACTTGCTGTTGTGTGAGTGTATATGCTGCCAGAATGTACAATAAAGTATTCTTTAATCTTTGTTTTCATTCTGTCTGTCTGTCTGTCTGTCTGTCTGTCATCTGTCTGTCTGTCTGTGTATATGTGTGCACATACATGCCCTATTGTGTGTGTGGACCGCAGAGGACAAGCAGCATGGTGAAATTTACCTCTCCCATAGGGCAGAGTGGCCACCAACCAGAGCAGCACGTTGGACACTGGTTTTAGCTTGCCACATGTTTCTTCTGTCTAAGTACTCAGTCAAGTTCAAGACTCTCTTCACATCATAGGACACATAAGTGGTGACCATCTCCAATCATGGGCATTTCCGTGTGTAGCCTTAATTGAAGTTCGCTAGCAACAGAACCACCACAGCTTCACACTGGTGCTCTTCCTTCGCAGCACAGTTGAGCATGAGTGAGGGAACATCAGGAGAGAACAGGAAGCGGACCTTATGGGTCCTCCTTTTCCTAACCCATCATGCCTCAGCAGGACCAGACTGCTTGTGATTCACCATATGGCTTGTACATTCCAAAACCTGCACAGAGGGCGCCATCTTCCACATCTACATTCAGTCTTATTCCTCTATTGTCTCAGGACCTGACCTCCCTCTACTTCCTAGCTGCCATGTCCATCCCCCCCCCCATGGGAGGTCTCCACAATTAGAAGCAAAAAACTTGATCATTCATTCCTCAGTGGGGTTCCTCTGGAGTCAAATTCCAGGGATAACACAGGCAAATGCAGGACGAGGTATAGCTTCCCATTATGACAGACTTCTCCCCTCTACAGGCCTCCAACCGAGGTAAACAAAACCAATCTTCTCCTTCATTTGGATAAAATGAATGTGTGCAAGGCCACATCCTATCCCAGCTTTTCTCTGTGTGTGTCTGTCATTGTATCATTCCCAGATGGCCCAGTGAGGTCAACGCTTAAGCCATGCAGATCTGCAGATGTTGGCAGACTTAACTTTTTTTTTTTTTTTAAGAATAATTGTCTGCTATAAAAATGCCTAACCTTTTTCTCTGCTGGAGACATTAGCCTCCAAATGCTATCTACTCTATAATAATCTTAGAAATGACTTTTCTGGAACAAATGCCAAGTAACACCTTCATTCTAACTATATAGAGGAATATGAGAAGCTCCAGAGACACATCACCCAACATTGAGGTGCCACCGTCTGCTGTGAATTGCAGTGCCACACCTGTCAGTGCCCAGTGCTTATAAGCAATTGTTTCATATTTTTTTTCCTTCTGGGGTTTACCATGGCTTTAACAGAGGATCCATTTACTCACAGGTAATTTCACATTCCTAGGACCAGAAGTCCCTGAGATAATTTTAAGTAAAACTTATTATGCCCGCACTATACAGAATAACAGAGACTTAGATATAATTAAGTTATAAGAGCCCCCTCAGTGGGGCAGTGAATTCCTGATAGAAATAGCCGTGTCTTCATGCAGTTGCTATGGACACATCTTTATTTAATTACTATGCAAAGCTATCAGCATCAAAAGAAGAGGAAAGAGACATATGGTGCTAATCTGCAGCAGAGAGGTCACAGCTAGAGAAGCCTGAGCGAAACCCCAAAGTCATCAGCAGTTTCCTCACTACATTAGAGGGTGGGTTGTCCCAGTAGAGGACCGAGGACCATGAGTGCACACAGCAAAGACAACATATGGAAGAGCTGAGATAGCAACGTGGCTGAAGCGTGGTTGGATCTCACTCATGTAGAGTTTTAGTTATCCTATGCCTTGGTACATTCATCCATATGAGACCCATAACAGCCTCCTTCTAGAAGTTCTCAATCACATGCCAAGTCAGTGGTCTCAGATGGTCCCCCTCAGCACTCTCTGAATCGTGCTGATTTCTAAGCAGGGAGTCTAAGAGCATCTTGTTGCATCTGTTTATTTTCATTCACTAACACTGTTCCTTCAGAGGATTACCTTCCTTCTGCATCTTCACTGTCTTGGACTCTTGTGCTTCCAATGTAACAATCTCACAATAAGTGAGTAGGTGGGGTTTGGGGAAACAGTCCAAATGCAAGGCAATCAATGAAGAATTACTGGAGAGGCATTCATTCATACAGTTTATGTATGCATTGTATATATATATATATATATATATATATATATATATATATATATATACAACCATTATGCATATACATATGTATATATGCATGTATGCACATGTATGTATGTATGTATGTATTCAGACCCAAGTTTTAAGCATAACTGGAGCATCTTTGCTATGGAGCCATGAAAGGAGATGAGCACAGCTCAGGGTGGACAATAAAATGTTCCCACAGGTGTTGCTGGTGGATTGAATGGGGCTGGGAGAACAGTGACCACAGGATGAAAAGGGGTCAGGTGACAAGTGTGGGAAGGGAGGTTCTCCTGTGTAGGCGATGCCCGGTGTGAGGACTCCGTTCCTTAGATAGCAGGGTAGGAGCCTTGCTGGTATGCAACCTGCTGGGAGGTGGTAGCTTCGTTCAAGTGTCCCATGTTCCTCTCTGGAGGTCATAATGGGAATGGATGTGTCCTTCTAAAACTTCTGTGCTGAAAAGTCGCCAGAAGAAACTGGCCTCCTGTGCAGGTGAGAGAGGTCAACACCCATTAGCTGTCTCCCTTTCCACTACCTATCCCTCCCTAGGGAACAGAGAGAACCCTACAGACACATTGTCATCATCCTGTGCTTCCAGCTTCTGGAACCATAAGAATACAATTTTTTAATTGATAATTATTTCACCTACAGTATTTTTAAAATTACTGATAATTGCTCAGTCTGTGTATTATGTTTTCCCCAGCTTTCTGGAAAGACTGTGAAGATTGTCTTCAAGTCATGAATTTGCATAGTATTTACCTATATTTAGTATTTTTCCTCTTATTTCCTGGTTGATATTTTCATTGTTTTTAAATGTAGAGAAAGGGATTATTTTATTAGACATTGAGTTCCATCGTGTGTGGTAAAGATTTATTTCCTTATTCTAACAAGGAGCTGAGCCTTGCTCTACTTATGGAAATAGGTTTTATTAAGCAGCCCAGAAAATACAATTGTTTGGTTGTGTTTTACAGGATAGTATCGATATGTGTAGTGGATGTAAACATGTTTTTGTTTTGATCCCAAGTGTGGGTGGGAAACAGACTTGTGAGAGAACAGGTGATCTTTATCTACTAGAAGAGGCGCTGCCCCTTTTGGGGGCGTGGTCTTTGCCAGCTGAAAACCATCCTAGTATGGACTCTGAGAGGAGATACATATGAGCCCCAAACAAGAGGCTTGGTCTTGATATCATTTCCTATTGTTTGGCTGTTCATAAATCCACTTCAAGACGCTTCTAGGGAGACACACTCCAGAAAACACTTCGAGGTTCAGGATCCTGCTGGGCTGCTGCTCCTTTGTTGAACTGCTAGTTTGCTGTTTAATGGGTCGGCTGGAGTCCTCCCAACTGCTCAAGTGGAATTGCTGCAGGAACTGAGTCTAAGAAGGTATTATTTCTCCTGTGCCCATTAACCTCTTTTTTCTCCTATTTAGGATAGGTGGGTTGGAAGGGAGGCATAAGAGCCAAAGAACCCTAAATAAAGTAGGTTTAAAAAGTTCAAAGCCTACAGGTGGTGCCAATGTGGCTTGGACAGAATGGGTAACTTCTAATGTTGGAGAGGCAACTACAGGTCCTAAAGGTATGGAAACACTGTTTCATGGTGTCAGCAAAAGGGCAGCTTTGGCTGCCGGCTTCTTTCCTGCCTTGAATGCGGGTGCGGGAGTAGGGGTAGGGGGTGGGGAGGGGGAGGGAGGGGGCGGGGAGTTCTGGTTTTGTTTTGTCTTCTTCCTGTACTCCGTTTTTTAAGAGAGGACGAAAGACTGAGATACAAAAACTGGAAGTGCCGGTCAATTCTATAGTTCTGGAAAGGACTGCAGAGTTAGCAGTACAACTAGAGAATTTGTAGGTAGAGGGTGAAGATTTGGAAAGCAAAAGGCGCAATTGGTGAAGGGGAAACACGTGGTGCGGGCCCTATCGGCAGAGGGAGTGAAGCCAGCTGAGGCTTGTCCTGCGGACAGGTCACACGGAGCAGTGGAGCAGCGTGGTTGTTGTAGGTTCTGCCAGCAGGGAGGCTGCGCTGAGTTTTCCTTGGCCTTCAGGAGTCCACTAGCTGAGGAAGGCTTTGTCCTGAGAACAGGTCATGCAGACTGGCCGGCCACATTTGCAGGGAGGAAGCTTTCCGGTCTGATCTCCCAGCTTCGCGCAGAGCGGTCAGCACGTAGCTAAGACAGTGCAAGAGGAGTCTGCATTTCTTCGGGGGTAGGGTGGGGAGAAGGGAACCTCGGACTTCAGAAAAAGCCAGATAACGGAACACGCTTGGTCAAAATAAAGACAGCCAAGTGTCGAAAAGCTAGATTTTAATTCAATAAACTAATATTCTATTCAAAGTTAATGGTAAAAATAAAGACAAAGATAGGGAACAATAGAAGGAGAGATGGGAGTGAGCGCCCTCCCACACCCCCTCAGACGTCTGGGTTTTAAGCCAAAGGTATGTGAATTACAGGAGGCTGCCCAGGACACCTCCCAGGGCTCGCCTCCAGGGCAGCTTTGATAGGTGTTTCTTCAAGGAGCCAGCTTTTGACTCCTATTGGCCTAAAGTCTGGGCAGTTTACTTTGAAAGTGTCTCTGCAAGGAAATAGCCTTTTAATAGCCATTTTGTCTAGGGTCTTGTGGATTGTTTGCCAGCACGGGGAACACCCACCTATTGCTGAGCTCGAAGCTTACTGGGAGGGGCACCACAATCTAGTAACTGAGAGCCAGAGTTTCCCACAATTGCTGCCCTGCCCTGCTCTATGCACCAGGTATCCAGAGGACCTGTTTGAGGAAGGGGGCAGGGAAGAACTGGAAGCTGGGGAGGCAAAAAGATTTCCAGAAGAACAGAAAGATGAGCAGGCTAAAAGGGCTTTGGAGACATGCGCGCTACTAGGGGAATTCTCTAGAGCTAGCACCATCAGCTTTTCCAGTCTTTGCCCAACATATCCCTGCTAATGATGGTGATGAGGCTTATGATGAGATGGCATGGCGTCCAGGAGATATGCTAGATTTAAAGCATTTTAAGGAGTCTGTTGTATGGTATAAAATGCATTCGGTCTTTTGTTAAACAAATGTTAAGTAACTGGCCTATGCAGCATAGATTTATTCCCCAAGATTGGAAGAGATTGTTGTCGGCTACGTTAGAAGCTGCTCAGTAATTACAGTGGTAATTGTGGTGGCGAAATGAAGCCATAAAAAATAGAACAACAAAATATAACAAAGGGGAATAAATGGTGTTAACCATCAATTGCTTGGTGAAGGGCATTTTGCAAGAACAAGTCCAGTCTGAAGATGTAGTAATTGAACAATGTCAGTGTTGCAGCCTTAAGAACTGGGCATATGGTTGAGGAGCCTGGAAAAACAACCACCTCATTTACTAAGGTATGCCAAGGCCCTGGAGAGGCCTTCACAGAATTCTTACAGAGATTGGGTTCTGCTCTAGATAGAGCCACACCAGACCCTGAGACCAGACAGACATTGAAACTGATCATGACATATTAGGATGCAAATACTGAATGTAAGAGAGCAGTTAGACCATTAAAAGCCTGAGGAGCCCATTACATGAATGGGTAAGGAAGACAGCTAATATTGGCTCTCAGGAGCATCAAACCAATAACATAGGACAAGCTATAGCTAAAGGTCTCAGATACAAAACATCCGGTGGTTTAATTGTGCTAAACTGCACCATTTACAAAGAAACTGTAAAGTGAAAAGCTCCAGACCTCAAAATAAAAGGCACATTAATTTTGGAGCAAAGGGCAATCACAGGAGAGAACAAGAGGTTTCTGGCCATGACGGTAAGGGTGTGCCAAGATTTCTAGGGTATTGTAGCCACTGTGGGAAGGGAAATCATTGAACTAGGAATATGCCAATCCAAGAGAGACATATGAGGTAATTTCTTGCCATCGGGAAATGAAAAGAGGGGCCTGTTAGCTCAAGGTCCCTTGGAGTCTTGGCCAGGCAAAAGGTAACAAGTTTGCAGGAAGACAGGAACTAGGAATTGATGACCTAATACATGCTAGGGAAGGCAGCTCGGCTTTGGATCTGGCCTCAGATCTTTGAAAGAACAGTAAATGAGGTATGAAAACATCATTTCATCCTGACCTGGGAAGAAAGAGAAAAGCCACCCATTCAAACTCTTAGTGTGTGTATGCATGTGCGCGTGTGTGTGTTCATGTGTGTAAGCTCCTGTACATATGTCTCCGCCTCTATGTCTCTGTGATGATAGACTGTAACCTGAACCAAAAAGCTCAAGCACTTTAATCCTGCTCCCCTGGAGGGCCTTGCACGGCAGTAATACTGGGTAGGATAGGTGCCTAGCACAGCAGGAGGTGGGTGACATCAACCCCAGGAAGCCATCAGACTTCCGTGAGGCCCTGTAGGTCAGCCATGGTTTGCTTGATGGGTAGGAGAAGGGATGCACAGATGCTGAGATCCAGCTTTTGGGAGTCACACCTCAAAGCTCCTCTTTCCTTTTCAGTTTTAAATTCTCCCACAGTTCACAATATTTGGCATAATAATGTATCCCTGACTTCACTAATTTGTATCCTAAGGCCCTCTGTGGCTTGACTGCAATGGCAGCTAACATTAAAATTATCTTTCCCTTTCAGTGTGTTACCCAGAGAGCCAGAGACTGGGGTTTACACTGAGGAGATATTTCTGCCAATTCTAAATGACAGATTTGCTTTCTGTAAGATGTAACTGACAGGCAAATGGAGTTGAGTCTTGAATAAGAAATCTGAGCCCTGTGAGTAAATCACTGCAAAGCTGAAGAACTGTCAATATTTTATTCTGGCATTAATTCTTGGTATCTGCCAAGGATCCAGAGAGCACCCTCTGGGTTTCAGCACCCGTTTCTTTTGCCTTGCGTCTTTGCCTTATAGAATTGGAGCATCTTCTGGGGTCTTATTGATTAGTACATACATGTATATTAGCAACAGCAAGAAAGGAAGTGAAGGTTTCACCCCACACATCACACTGGCTGGCTCTAGGAAGGTACCCTAAGCAACCACATAGCACAGGGGCCTACAGGTCCAAAAGAGGACCATCAGAATGCCCATAAACCACACAAGGGTTAACCTGGGAGAGCGTGAGGGTGTGCACATGTGACTGAGTTCATGCATGTGGGTGACTGCATTCCTCTTTGGTTTCATAAACCACTCATGTATACAGAAAACCATCCCTAGCTTGTGACATCCCTGCTTGCCATTTACACTTTGGCTTTAACATATTTTTACGTTTGAATGCTTTAAATTTCTGTTCAGTATAAGTTTTTAATATTTTATGGATCTTGGTTATTGAAAGAAATGTGCTTCTTGGGCCTGAGGAGATGGCTTGATAGTTAAGAGAATTTGAAGTTATTATGGAGAACTCAAATTTGGCTCCCAGTACCATTGTAGGGTGTTTCACGACTGCTTTCTGTGACTCCAGCTGCAGGAGATTTGGTTCCCTCTTCTGGCCTCCACATGCATGTACGCTCGGCTCGCATGCACATGCACACAGAGGGCACGGGGTAAGGGGGAGGGAGAGAGAGACGGACAGACAGAGACAGGAGAGAGAGACAGACATGTATACATGTATGTGCATGCACACACATACAGAGACATACATATATGCAAGAGCATACAGATACACACACATATACACATGTGCATGGGTGTACACATGCATATACACGTACACATACACACACATGCACACATACACACACACATGCACACATACATACACACGCACATGTAAATGCATGTAAAACATGCCTTTTCACTAACATCAAGATCAACGGTATTTGTTTCATTTCCTTTCTTCTCTTGTTTCCTTACAGAACTCTCAAGGCACTGTGTTTCTATGTATTGTAGTCAAAGTATTTAGAGTCCAGTTGTGTGAGCAGGCCAAGCATTATGTTTCCTGATTCTTTATTTGCTTTAGTGAAATGTATTCAGTGTGTACCTTACGACTGTGATGCCTGTTCATTTTCCTGTTTTAAGTTTCTCCACACAGACTCCATTTCTGTTTTCTTTCATTGTTGGGGTGTAGTCAAGCGCCACATTGTTATGCTTTCATTAAGAAGATTCACAGTCTGGTTTAAAACCCAATGGGTCTAGCCTTCACTCAGAGTTCCTCATTTTGATATATTTTTTTTTGTCAAAAAGTTCCTAAGCTCCTAGTTTATGCTTTCCATATTTCTAGATTCAGAAAAACATGTTTGCACATCCATTAGGTCCATGACAAATAAGTAGTTTTGAAATATTCTCGGTGGTGAATTTTCTTATGTAGTACTGTATCCATCTTTCTAATGTATCCCTTCTCTCTGAGGCATTTCCAAAGCCTGTAAAAATCGTGACTGTAGAGGTTTCATCAAGTTTATTGCTACATCATTCCTCAGGAGTTTATATTTTTGATTGCTACTGTAAATGAGATATTTTGTTGTACTTTATCTTCTAATTTCCCATTATTCCTACTACTGCATTCCATAGATCCTCTGTCTTTACCACAAACTCCCTCCCTCACAAAACCACCTTTAATTTTTCTATTGAGCTTTCTAGTCACACTCTGCTCACTTCCTTCTCTTTGATGTTACCTGTCTCATCTTTCCTGTTTGTCTAATTGCACTGGCAATGCTACCTTCAATAAGCAAGGGTCATAGCTCAGGGTTCTACCTCATTGCTGAATGTGTCCTGAATGACAGCCACTCTGTGCAGGGATGATAGCGGCTTAAAGTAACACATTACAGTTATGTCTTACCATATCTGCCATGGGAACGCTCTGTGGGCATACGGGAGTAGCTGTGTCATACTTGTGGGGACAGATGCAGATGTATTTTCCTGGAGAATATTTATAGCTAGGATTATCTGGCTAGAACAGGCTTCTTAGAAATGGCCCCCTCCCAGATAAGCCTTTTCATTGGCTGTGGGGTTGCCTTCCCATTGCCAGGTATATGTAGCAGGTGAGCAGATCCCAGCTCATGGGAGTAGCTATGTTTGCTGAACACTTCCACTTTCCTTTCTGCTCAAAGATCAGCTTACAACTGGCACAACTGTGTCCTCCCAGGTATCCAAAGGAGGGGCAAGTCTGTAGGCTGGTTTACGGACAGTTTGCTTTCCACTGGTAGCAGAAGGCAAGATTTACCTTCACTGGTCTAGGCAAAAGGGATGAATGCAAAGGAAGATGCTGTGTGGCATCTGAGAAGATGTTCAGATGCTTGGTTAAAGTACATAAAAAAAAAAAGATGCTGGTTTGGTTGCCTACTTAGGCAGCTGGAACTTCTTACTAGAAACACGGAGGGCTCATACCACCATTCAAACTTAACCAATAAATGCTCAGCCTTTCCTGTTAGAAGTGGGAGGTATTTTGGATAATCTACAGCAGGCCTTGCTATTAAAGAAAACTGGGATCCCAGAAAGATGGTGAGAAAATAACTGGTGAATACTTCCCAATGTGACAACCTGTTGTCCCTGGGTCACATGATCCAAAAAGACAGAATATTGACCTAGATAGCACTCATGTTGCTGCTGTAGCCTTAATGAAACATTGCTCACAACGATCGAGTTGGATGTCAGGCATCTGCTTTCACCTGCTCAAATGTTACCCTAATTTGTTCAGAGCTTTCTTGATCGGCAGATGAAAGCGTACTTTGGGTCCTCCAGTGTGAAGACTGACAGTAGGCAGCAATAAACTGGTAGCACTGCTGAGATGAACACGCTTCCAGAAGGAAGAGGCATGGTTGGGAGTCTCTGCCTTGGCCTACAAGAGCCAACACATTCCATCCTGTGCAATTCGTAATTTATCATGAGAAAAATCTAACTTTATAATCTGCCAAACTGAGGTTTAATGGAGACCCTCCAATGAGACAGGGTTTTCCAAGTTGGCTGCTACACTGCTGATTAAATTCTCCCTCTGGAAGTGTAGACCTGCTTGATATTTATAATGTATTTGGGAGATGCCAACTCCATTGGCCCAGGTTTGGCAGGTCCATTTGTCAGTGTCGTGCACCCCACACTCTATCGATTCCTGTAAGGTTCTCTCCTCTCCAGGACTATAATCAATCAAGCTCAGGGTGCAGACATAGAGAACTCAGTGCAGAGGCTGCTGTCTTCCTACTCCGTGTCCACCTTAGAATGAGGTAGCGATTGGGTGAGTGTTCACCTCCTTTCTCAGTATTTTACAGCAGGGACCTGTCATCTGTTTTTGTCAAGGTTTCCTAGATTTTAGAGCCTCTGAGGCTCATGTCTGGGATGCTTGAATACTGCATCTGGAAACTACCACAGCCTATCCGGGTGTGTCCAGATGCATCTAGCATCACAGCGTGTCATAAGAGAAGGTCTTGAGCTTGATGCTCTCATCAAGCTGACCTTAGTTTCCCAAGAAGGGCTCCATACTCAGATCATAACAGACTAGAGATGAAGTTCCTCACCTAAGAGACATGGAGAGGCCCAGATCTGAGAAATGAGAACATCTAAGGTCACCACTGGCCAAGGTCCTGCCACAGTTGTGGCAGCTGCTCAGAGTGTTGGGAAATTCTCTGGCTCTTGTTATGTTTGTACCTTTGTAACATAGCTTGTTCACTGGTAAGCAAACTGTTTGTTGTGATGAGATACCAAAGGCCATCTGTTAAACATCGAGTGGAAAGAGGCTCTGAAATGCTCTCAGCTTTTGTTGCACCAGGAAAGTGCTCCAACAAGACTCCGTCTGCCTCAGCCTCCATTGCAGGAAGAGAGAGATTTGTTTCTGCCCTGAAATCTGTGCTCCATCATGAACTAGCTACAATTCAGATATGGTACATTTCCCAACCCTTTCATGAATTAGTTTTTGTTCTTGTTTTATTATTATAATTTATTTATATTACATCTTGATTGTCAACCCCTCACTCTTCCTGTTCCCACTCACTCTCCCTCTTCTGCCTTATTCCCTCCCCTAGACCTCTGACCAGTGGGGTCCTCCTCCCCCCTCCATATGACCACAGCCTATCCGGTCACATCTATATAGACTGTTTTCCCTTCCTCTGTGTTCTCAAAGGACCTTTCTACCAAGGGGCAGCAATCAAATCGTGGGTACCAGAGTTCGTGTCAGAGGCAATACCTCTGTTCTCACCTCCCCTTCTCCATATGGAGGATGACCTGCCCAACAACTACATCTGAACCAGAGTCAGAGTCTCGGTTCTCTGCTTGCAGTGTCCTTGGTTGGTGCTTCAGATTGTGCATATGTGCCAGCCTTGATAGTCTCCCTGTGGAGCTTCGGACACACACCACCCTTCCACCCTCCATCTCTTCCATACAACTTCCAGCTCTTGAATAAGACTCTAGCTTTGAGTCTCAGTATCTGTCCCGATCCCCTGTTGGGTGGAGTCTCTCAGAGAACTGCTGTGTTGGGCTAATATCCACTTATAAGTGAGGATATACCATGCATGCTTTTCTGGTTCTCCAGTACCCACTCAGGGTGATCGTACCTAGTTCCAACCATTTGCCTGAAAATTTAAGATTTTCTTGTTGTGTAAATGTACCACAATTTCTTTATCTATTATTTGGTTGAGGGACATCAAGATTGTTTCCAGATTGTTTCTGGCTATTACAAATAACAAGATTATATTTGTATTACAAATACAAGATTATTTCTGGCTATTACAAATAAAGCTGTTATGAACATAGTTGAGCAATGTCCTTGTTGTATGGTGGAGCATCTTTCTGATATATACCCAGGAGTGGTATAGATATATCTTGAGATAGCACTATTTGCAATTTTCTGAGGAAACACCAGATTGATTTCCAAAGTGGTTGCACAAGTTTGCATCTTCTTTGTCTGCATTCTCGCCAGCATGTGCTGTCACTTGAGTTTTTGATCTTTGCCATTCTGATAGGTATAAGATAGAGTCTCAGAATCGTTTTGATTTGCATTTCCCTGGTGAGTACAGACATTAAGTGTTTCTCAGCCATTTGATATTCCTCTGTTGAGAATTCTCTGTTTAGCTCTGTACCCCATTTTTTAATCAGATTATTTGGTTTGGTGATGTTTAATTTCTTGAATTCTTTATTTTGGATATTAATCCTTTGTCAGATGTAGGATTGGTGAAGATCTTCCCCCATTCTGTATGCTGTCATTTTGTTCTGTTGACAGTGTCCTTTACCTTACAGAAGCTTTTCAGTTTCACAATGTCCCATTTATTCATTGTTGATCTTAAAGCCTGGGCTGTTGGTATTCTGTTCGGGAAGTTGTCTCCTATATTAATGAGCTCAAGGCTCTTTCCTACTTTTTCTTCTAACAGATTTAGTGTATCAGGTTTTAAGTTGAGGTCTTTAATCCACTTGGACTTTAGTTTTGTGCAAGGTGATAAATATGGATCTATTTGTATTTTTCTACATGTAGACATCCAGTTAGAAAAGCAGCATTTCTTGAAGATGCTATCTTTTTTCATTGTATGGATTTGGCTTCTTTGTCAAAAATCAAGCCCTTCTGGCTTTCAGATTCTCTGTTGAGAGGTCAGGTGTATTTCTGATAGGTTTGCCTTTATATGCGACTTGGCCTTTTTCTCTTGCAACTTTTAATATTCTTTCTTTGTTCTGTACATTTAGTGTTCTGATTATTTTGTCACAAGATGATTTTCTTTTATGGTTCAATCTATTTGGAGTTCTCTGGGCTTCTTATATATGTGTATTATGGGCATTTCTTTCTTTTGCTTAGGGAAGTTTTCTTCTATGATTTTGTTGAAAATATTTTCTGGGCCTTGCAGCTGAGAGTCTTCTACTTTTTCTTCTAGCCCTATTGTTCTTAGGTTTGGACTTTTCATAGTGTTCTAGATGTCTTCAATGTTCCGTTTTAGGAGCTTTTTAGAGTTAACATTTTCTTTGAGTGTTGTATTGATTCCTTCAGTGGTATCTTCTACCCATGAGATTCTATCTTCCATGTCTTATATTCTGTTGATGATGCTTATGTCTGTAGTTCCTTTCCTCTTCCCTAGGCTCTCCATTTCCAGGATTGTCTCAGATTGTGCTTTCTTCATTGCTTCTATCTCCATTTTTAGGTTTTGAAACCTTTTATTCATTTCCTTCTGTTTGACAGCAGTTTTCTGTCTTGTACAAATTTCTTTAGGTGATTTGTTCAATTCTGACATCTCTTTATGTATTCATGTTCTAGTTTGAGGGATTTATTTTCCTCTTTTAAGGTCTCTATCATTTTCATAACCTCAGATTTGAAATCCTCCTCTTGTGCATTGGGTATGCTAGTGACCCCAGTACTTTTTGTTGTGGTAGAACTGGTGGTTTCTGGTGGTATCAAGTGGTCCTGGCAACTGTTGTTGTTTTGTTTTTTGTTTGTTTGATTTTGTTCTTATGCTGACTTCTTTCCATTGTGATGTCTCTGATTGAAGCATGTACCCAGTGCCTGCTTGGACCCCAGAAATTTCTGTGGATTTGTTGAGTACCTGAGGTCAAATCCACTTGTTTTCTAAACTGTGGTATCTATTCTGTGCTAGAAACCACAGACACTGGGTTTTTTTTTGTTTGTTTGTTTATTTTTTTATTTTTTTATTTTTTGTAAGCCACAGTTCCCTCTGCACCCTGGGAGTTCAGATACTGCCTGCCAGCCAGGTATGTGGTGTTACTTTTGGTGAGCATGCCTGGTGTCTGCTTGGACCCTGGAACTTTCTGTAGCTTTGCTGGGTGATCTGAGGTAAGATCCACTTGAGTTCCATACTGTGGTGTCTTTTCTGTGCTGGGAGCTACAGAGGCTGTTTTTTTGTTTTTGCAGGCCACAGCTCCCTCTGCACCCCGGGAGTTCAGAAACTTCCCGCCAGCCTAGTATGTGGCACTAGCTTCTGATGTGCGGCACTAGCTTCTGATGTGCAAGCCCTGTGCCTGCTTGGACCCTGGAACTTTTTCTGTGGGTTAGTTGGTGGCCCAAGGCTGTACTCAAGCATGCTCTACACAGTTTGGACCCCTCTCACCTCTGGATCACCAGTACTCATGTTTTGTGATTCTCAGATTGGTCCTTAGGTTGCTGTATAGTCAATTGCCATCTTGGATCCTCCTCCTAGTTTTTGTTCTTATAATTTGGGGTGGGGATATTTTGTCTTATAGATTTTTTGTCCTTTGATATACCAATAGAAATACAATCTTCTGAAACTTAACAGCATTAGATATGAATGGAGACACTAATATGAAAACTCATTTAAAATGCCTCAGTGCCTATTACATTTTCCCTGGACAATCTCTACTCTTGGACATTGATTTAGGCTATCTAACTTTATATTGTTTCATAAATGCAACCTCTGAGAGTCATGAAGGAAGAGTCCATCAATTGTAAGGGAGTGGGTTGACTCCAATCCAGCCCTTTATCCTACCTTGCACCTTACTCTGGTGCTCAGGAAAACATTACAAACATACATTAGGATTTCCTGAAGCAACCCAAAAGTCCTCTCTCAGAGCCCTAATACCCTAAGTGACATCGAGGACAATATACTACAAATAGCAGTTGGAATCTTGATTTTCCCCTAGTATATTCTGTAGACAATGACACTAGAACACATGGGGCAAAGTTCTGGCCCTGCATCACTTATCATGTTTTTTTCTATCTTTTTGTTTTGTTTTGTTTTGTTTTTTTCCAGCCCACTTCTCTCAAATAAATTACATCATTTGTCTAAGGCAGTTTCTAAATAACACAGAACACTAAGATGGCAGACAGACAAGCTTTTCAAATTCTCCTCCCTCCTAGGCCCAGGCCAGTGACATCTACATCAAGGTCTTGGCTTTCTGCTCTGGTGCTGACTCTCAACACATGTCAGAGAGCTGCAGGCTTGTTCTGTTCTGGAAACTTAGACTCCAACTACAATGCATGTTCCTTAAATAATTGCCCAATCTTTCCAAATTAAAGAATGGATTTTATCTGATCTTGCTTAACTCTGATTAGAATTTTTCTTCAGGGCTTAGAACAATCAATCAAAATAAGTAGTCTACAAACAGAAGTGGATGAGCCCATCTCCCAAGAGGGCAGAATGAAGAGGTCAGAAGTTTTCTTCCTCTCCCCAAACAAGAATAAACATTGACATAATGATAAAACCCAAACAATTCAGTGCTCTGGAGATAGGCTCAGCGCAAACAACAAATTGAGAAGTGTTTGTCCAAGATGAGCTGCTGGGCTGAGGGTCAGAATAGAAAGGAGAGTGTGGGCTTGTGTCCAGGACCACACTGCCTCCCCCCTCCCCCCTCCCCCAGGCATTTACCAGGAATCACTGACTTGGAAAAGCCAATGGCCTGGACTCTGAATATGCCAAGGCAGAACAAGAGGCTATGGATCCCAGTGCCTCTGTACCAAAGTGAAGCATGCGTTAGACTATTTGTCCAATGTATTATTTACAATATGGAAGAAAGGAAGAAGGAAGACATACACTTTCTGATCTCAAATCTACTTCAAATTCTAAGTTATCACAACTAATGTGGCAAAGGAATAAAGGTAGATCTCACTTCACGAAATAAAAGACCTCTGGAAGAAATTCTTGTACATGTTACATGACTTTCTTAAAAAAAAAAAAGATCATGTAGTTGGAACAGGAGAGTCCTTTAAACAAGATGCTGAGAGAATCCACTCTAGTACACAAAGTAATTATCTTAACCAATATACAAAAGTATCACAAATAGATGAAACATGTAAAAAGTGAAAGTAAAACAGTTAAAAGGGAAATGAAAGCAATTTTCAGAATATTGATTTTTGACAATGGTCTTTTGACATAAAAGCACAGACAGATGACTCTTAATTAATTCAAATGAGTGACTTTGGTCACCAAAATACATCAATAGGTTGAGAGGACAAAACACAGAAGGGAGAACAATAATGCATCAAATGAGAGATCACTTTTTTAGCATACATAAAGGACACCTGTAATTCCACAAATGAAAAAAGTAGCCCATTAAAAGCTTGTCAGAACAGCTGGATAGGTACATTAAGAATTAAGGGCACTTTTGGCTCTTCTGGATGCCCTGAGTTCAGTTCTCAGGAACCACATCAGGTGACTCACAGTGTTCTGTAACTCTGGCCTCTTTGGGGACCTGTACATGTGTGTTGCACAAACATACATTCAGGCGCAAGTGCACACGCACACCCACCCACACATATAAAAAACAAAATCAAAATAAATACCAGAATCTTAAACTTCAGACTTAAAAATTTAAAAACTTAAAAAATAAAACTGGCTGGATTTGCATAAACATTTCTCAAGGAATACACACAAATGATGAACACAATACATGTGTTGTAACCAAGAATTAGTGGAGTCGGGTACGCAAGGCCACAATGAACACGTTTTGTCCTAACTAGGACCAATGTCCTAGTTATGATCATGATGCATGATCATGCCCAACACAATAGGAAACATGTAGTTTTAACAAGGAGGCAGAGAAACTGGGACTCAATACGGACCCCACATACAGGAATGGAAAATAAACTAAAATGTAAACTTATCACATGACCCAGTAATTCTACATATATCCCACAGGAGCTGAAAATGAAATGAAACAGACATTTGCATCATGATGCTTATAGGAGTATTGGTCACAATAAACAAAAGCAAAATATCCCCAAAGTCTATGAGTAGAAGTAAGACTGTACGAAGACACCGGAACAGCATTCAGCCTTGAAGATGGCTGACAGAGTTGAACCTTGCAATGTGAATAAGCCAGTTACAAAGGGACAAATGATGCCACACATATGAGATGCTTACCATAACAAAGTCACTGAGACAGAAAAGAGAGTAAGTAACAAAGAGAGGGAGCTGGTGAACTTGGGAACTTGCTGCATGGACACAGGACCTCTTACTTTGATTGATGAAGGGTTTTAGATTGATGCTGTTGGTTTTGTAGCAAGGCAGATATAGTGAAGGAACTTAAATGTATAAATATTTGTTTTTATGATTGATATATATATATATATATACTTATTTTGGGAAAATAACAATTAAGAGACTCCAGGTTGGCCCAAATGGTTAACTTCAGACAACAATTTTGTAGGACAATTTCAGAAACTGTTCATAATGTGTTCCAAAAATATTAAGACATGCTAGACCTTATTAATTAAGGGAAAATATACTCCTAACTCAACACCTAATCCTCTTTTCTCCTACATTTTCAAACCCTGAAACAAATAATTGACTTGAAACTGTGAAATGCCAAGTTAGGGAACTCTGAGACTGATCAATAGAACAGATCTGGTGTTAAAAGTGGAGAGGGATTAGTACTGTGAGCCACTTACCTAAAACACTGGCTGAGCTCATCTTCTCCTCCCTTCCAGAGCTATGTCCTTAGTGCTCTACAGTTTTCATTGTAGTGCTATTTACTACCAGTACTGCTTAAGTTTAGGCCTATGTGTTTTATTTTTGAAGATATTGTGTCTGGGATTGTTTGTCTTAGGCCCTTTTCAATTGGACTGCGTTTGGTGCATAGAAAAGATGGTAATTATTGTATATTGATTTTGTATCCTGATACTTCACTCTTAAGTATTGAGCTGACTTATAATTCTTCTGGATCTAAGTACAGATTGCAGCATCTGTGCGGATAAATCAGCTTCTTCCCCCTACTGTTTGTTTCTATTTTCATTTCTTTTTCTTGCCTTGTTGTTCTAGCTAATATTTCACTTCCTATACCAAGAAGAAGCAGAGAGAATAGATTTGTTCTCATTTCTCATTTTATTTATTTATTTATTTATTTATTTATTTATTTATTTTCTCTTTTTTTCTCCCTCCCCCCTTTTTATTATTAATTTATTCTTGTTACATCTCAATGGTTATCCCATCCCTTGTATCCTCCCATTCTTCCCTCCCTCCCATTTTCCCCTTATTCCCCTCCCCTATGGCCGTTCCTGAGGGGGATTACCTCCCCCTGTATATGCTCATAGGGTATCAAGTCTCTTCTCGGTAACCTGCTGTCCTTCCTCTGAGTGCCACCAGCTCTGAGTGCCATTCCACTCCTCGGAATATACCCAGAAGATGTTCCAGCACACAACAAGAAAATTTGCTCAACCATATTCATAGCAGCCTTATTCATAATAGCCAGATCATGGAAAAAGCATAAGTGTCCCTCAGTAGAAGAATGGATAAAGAAACTGTGGTACATATACACTGTGGAATACTACTCAGCTATTAAAAACAAGGAATTCCCGAAATTTGTGGATAAATGGATTGAGCTAGAAATGATCATAATGAATTAACCCAGAAGCAGAAAGACTCATTTCTAATTTTAAAGGAAATGCTTTTAGTGTTTGTCTTTTTATTTTAATCTTTCTATAAGGTTGTGAAACATGGCCTTAAGTGTCTTCAGGTTTATAGTTTGAGTTTCTTTGGGGATTTTTATCATGTACGGTTTGGGAATTGGAGAGCAGTCTTTTTCTGTGTTTTTATTGTGATAATTGTGATTTTTTGTGTCTTTGATTTTGTTTATACAGTAGATCAAGTTCATTGTTAAGAAAGAGTAAGTGATCCTTGCATTCTTATAAATAAATTTGGTTTGCCAGGATTTTATCGAAGTTTTTGCAGAAATAGTAATCAAGAAAATGAGTTATAATATTTTTGTTAATCTTAATCTACTTTTGGCATTAGAGTGATAGTAGCTTTGTAGATTGAGTTTTGGAGTGTTCCTTACCTTTCTATTTTGTAGAATAAGTTGAAGAGAACTAGTATTTTATTTGAGGGTTTGTTAGATTTCAGCAGTAAATGTTTGGTACTGTGCTTTTCTTTGTGGGGAAATTTTCTTTATTAGTGCAAGTTTGTTCTTGTTTGTTACTGATATGTCTATTGATATTTTATGGTTTAATTTTGGGAGCTTAGGTGTGTCTAGACATCTATCTTTAAAATATTTTGCAAAGGTATGGCATAGCGCTGGCAATGGAGGCAGACATATAGACCAGTGGGATAGAAGAGAGGATCTAGAAGGTAGCCCAAGCAGGTGCAACACTGTTGATTCATGAAAATTATGCAGTGGAGAAAGAGTACCTCATCCAAGAATATCTCTCATCAAGAAATCTGACACAAAAAAAAAAAAGAAAAGAAAAGAAAAAGAAAAAGAAAAAAAAATCTGACAGTAAATGTTGGAAAGGGTGTGGGGAAAGAGTAACTCCTATTCGTTGTTTATGGGAGTGTATATAAGTGCAGACATTATGGAGGTTCTTTAAAAATTAAAAATAGAAGTACTATATGATGCAATTATACCATACCATGGCATAAGCCTGTGGATTGCATGGCCTATCATAGACAGAGCTGGACAACCAGGTGTGTTACTGCTATAGTCACAAAAGCAAGAAAGTGGTACCAGCTTAGCTATCCACTGAGAGATAATGGATGATTAAAATATGGTGCATATATCATTGGAATTTTACTCAACTGTGAAGAAAAGTGAAATGGTAAAACTTTTAGGAAAATGGGTAGATGTAAAGAACATAAACTAAAGTGAGGTCAAACCAAACTAAAACAAACAAACAAACAACAAAACAAATAAAAAACCTATAAAACCACATGTTCTCGCCTATATGTCAGTCACAACCTGTTATATACCATGCATCTATGTAAACTGGTATAAGTGTGGGTAAAGTCTAAATATTTATAAAGGAGACCAAATGAGGATAAGATTGTGTGATGGAGAAGGATAAGGCGGCAAGTGGCTAAAGGACACATGGGACACGAAGAGGAAAAGTGTTTGGTAGTGAAGGTACAAAGAAGAGGTAGGGTCAACAGCGGTGAAGGAGGTTGAGGAAAGAGGATCATAAAACATACTTTGTTTAAATATGTCCCAATTGTAACTAAATATTGTGTGTGTGTGTGTGTGTGTGTGTGTGTGTGTGTGTGAAAAAGCTTCAACAAGTGATATAATAAAAACTATGTAGAAATCTGAATTATCCTCTTACATATCACTCTGTAGAAAGAAAAAGTAAAGGTAGATCAAATGCCTCGTTGAAAGAAAGACTTGAAACATTGAAACTTGGAGGGAATGGAGGAAACAAATAAAAATACAGTACAAGTACAGAAAGTGATTTTCTGATGGGACTCCACTGTTCTAGACATAGGAGGAAGTATTGACAGATAGGACTGCAGCAAACTAAACATATTCCCACTGTAAAATAAGCCACTGACAAAGTGAAGAGAAGGTACGAAGAGTGGAATAAAAATCTTTGCCAAATGATTCTCCATTAGGTTAGATTTTTTTTTTTCATCTAGACACAAGTTAGAGCCATTTGAGAATAGTAAACCTCTATCGGGAAAGTGCCCCCAACATATCAGCCTGAGGGACATTTTCTTGATTAAGGACTGAGGTGGGAAGGCCTAGCTCAATGTGGGTGGTACTATTCCTGGGCAGGTGGCTCCAAGCTCTGTAAGAAACAGACTGAGAAAGCTCCAAGGAGCAAGCCGGTAAGGAGTGGTCCTCATGGCTTCAGCATCTGTCGCCACCTCCAGGTTCCAGCCATGCTTGACTTTCGACTCTGAATTTCTTGATGATGAACTTGTGATATGGGACTGTAAACTGGGATCAGCCCTTTCAAAAATAGCTTTTAGTTGTAACGTTATATGACTACAGTAGAATACACCATTAAGACATTTATGCAGCAGAGGATTAATATATATACTATATTAAAAGAAGAAAACATTAAACTTCAGAAGCATGATTAATTCAATCAATAAATGCGCAGTTTAAATGAACAGACACTTCAAAGTTAAGGGTGAACAATAAACACCTGAGAACAAAGTGAATAACCACAGTCACTAGGGAAACATGGGTGAAATTACACTGAATTCCATCTCACTCTTGTCCAAATGGCTAACGTTATGATAACCAATGAGGGCTGGAAATGTGGATAAGTGGCTAAGAGAACTGGCTGCTCTTGCAGAGGTCAAGGGTCAGCTCCCAGCACCCACATGACAGTCTCTAACTCCAGTTCCAGGGAACCCAATGCTCTCTTCTGAGCTGTGCAGGTTACCAGGCATACAAGTTGTGCACATACATACATGAAGGCAAACACACACATAAAAACCAAAATAAATAAATTTTTAAAAGAAAAGACAGAAAAAGGAGACAAATCGTACTGGAGGTTGCTGCAGGTGATTGCAGAAAGGTATCCTACTTCATGGCCCATAGAAAGGAAGATTGACGTAGCCACTGTGGAAATCAATAAGAAGGAGCCTCAGAGAGTTAAAAATAGCACTTCCATATAATATAGCCACACTCCTGTGACTGTATGCCCAGAAAAATTAAACCAATTCTTAATAACCAAGGTATAAGCCCTGCCTAGGTGAGTTTCAATTCAGGAATAGATTAAGAAGATATAATGCACTGTATAGAATTTTACTCAGCCATAAATAAAAATGAAACTATTTGCTTTTAAGAAAAAAAAATGTGTTAAGTGAACTCTGTTAGCCTTATAAAGACAAACATAGAATGCTTTCCCTCATCTACCAAAAACAGAAAAATAAGACATGAAACCCAGAAGTTAAAGATCATAGGAATACAGAGTGAGCAGGGGGAAAAAAGAAAAGAAAAGAAAGAAAAGTTGGGCGTAGTGGTGCACACTTATAATCCAGGCCTCCTGGGAGGCAGACATAGGAGGTTCTCTGTGAGGTTGAGGCTAGCCTGGTCTACAAAGTGAGTCCAGGACATCCAAGGACAGCCAAAGCTATACAGGGAAACCCTGTACAGGAAAACAAAACAAAACAAAACAAAACAAAACCAAAAACAAAAAAGTAACAAACCAAAACAAAAACCCAAAACAAACAAAAAAAAAAAATGAAGAACCCCCCCGCCAAAACCAAACAAACACAATAAAGGAAAGTTCATCAGGATGACAGGGATACACATTTGAACAGCACACTGCAGCCCCTCAGAGGCAAGTAATACACACTTACACTAAAAGTAAATGGAGGAGGAAGAGGAAGAGGGAAGAGAACAAAAAGTCTCAAAAGAAGCAACTCTTCAATAGAGCAAATGAAGTCTCAGGCAAAAAGAGGAGAAATAAAATGCTCAATACAATGCTGTCTAGATCTTCCCCAATGCTATCAAAACTAACATAGGAAAATGCTATAAACTTAATAAGCCCAAAGCTGGATAAATACACAGCTCTACACAGAGACACTCAGCTGTCAGCTTCAGAGAGGGAGAAAGAGGACCACAGAGGGCAACCAGAGCACCATCATACATTCAACACCCATGCTATGCCTTGTCTTTTTTTTTTTTTCAAAAAATTTTTTATTAATTTATTCTTGTTACATCTCAATGGTTATCCCATACCTTGGATCCTCCCATTCTTCCCTCCCTCCTGTTTTCCCCTTACTCCCCTCCCCATGACTGTGCCTGAGGGGGATTTCCTCCCCCTTTATATGCTCATAGGGTATCAAGTCTCTTCTTGGTAACCTGCTGTCCTTCCTCTGAGTGCCACCAGGTCTCCCCCTCCAGGAGACATGGTCAAATATGAGGCACCAGAGTACATGTGAAAGCCATACCCCACTCTCCACTCAACTGTGGAGAATGTCCTGTCCATTGGCTAGATCTGGGTAGGGGTTTGAAGTTTACGGCCTGTATTGTCCTTGGCTGGTGCCATAGTTTGAGTGGGACTCTGGGCCCAAATCTGCCTATCATAATGTTCTTCTTGTAGGTTTCTAGGACCCTCTGGATCCTTCTACTTTGCTATTCTCCCATGCTTCTCTCATCTAGAGTCCCAATAGGATGTCCTCCCCTCTGTCTCAGTTTCCTGGTAAGTGAAGACTTTTGTGAGACATGCCCCTTGGGCTAGTATGCAGATATAAGTGAGTATATACCATTTGAGTCTTTCTGCTTCTGGGTTAACTCACTCACTATGATCATTTCTAGCTCAATCCATTTGTCTACAAATTTCGGGAATTCCTTGGTTTTAATAGCTGAGTAGTATTCCATAGTGTATATGTACCACAGTTTCTTTATCCATTCTTCTACTGAGGGACACTTAGGCTGTTTCCATGTTCTGGCTATTATGAATAAGGCTGCTATGAACATGGTTGAGCAAAGTTTCTTGTTGTGTGCTGGAGCATCTTCTGGATGTATTCCAAGGAGTGGAATAGCTGGGTATTGAGGAAGCTCTATTCCCAGTTTTCTGAGATTGCACCAGATAGATATCCAAAGTGGCTGTACTAGTTTGTATTTCCACCAGCAATGAAGGAATGTTCCTCTCTCTGCACATCCTTGCCAGCATGTGGTGTCGCTTGAATTTTTGATCTTAGCCATTCTGATGGGTGTAAGATGGAATCTCAGAGTTGTTTTGATTTGCATTTTCCTGATAAGTAAGGAGATTGAGCATTTCTTTAAGTGTTTCTCAGTCATTTGATATTCCTCTGTTGAGAATTCTTTGTTTAGTTCCAAGCCCCATTTCTCAGTTGGGTTATTTGGTTTGGTGGCGTTTAATTTCTTGAGTTCTTTATATATTTTGGATATTAGACCTTTGTCAGATGTCGAGTTGGTGAAGATCTTTTCCCAGTCTGTAGGCTGTCGCTTTGTTCTCTTGACAGTGTCTCCTGCCTTACAGAAGCTTCTCAGCCTCATGAGGTCCCATTTATTAATTGTTGACATTAATGCCTGGGCTGTTGGTGTTCTGTTCAGGAAGTTGTCTCCTGTGCCAATATGTTCCAGGCTCTTCCCCACTTTTTCTTCTAACTGACTTAGTGTCTCTGGTTTTATGTTGAGGTCTTTGATCCACTTGGATTTGAGTTTTGTGCAAGGTGACAAATATGGGTCCAGTTGCATTTTTTTACACATAGACATCCAGTTAGACCAGCACCATTTGTTGAAGATGCTATCCTTTTTCCATTGAATGGATTTAGCTCCTTTGTCAAAAATCAAGTGACCATATGTGTGTGGATTCATATCTGGATCTTCGATTTGATTCCACTGATCACCCAGCCTGTTGCTGTGTCTGCACCATGCTGTTTTAATTTCTATTGCTTTATAGCTACGCCTTCTCTTAAATGTTCTGCGAGGTCCCGGGTAGTGACAGATTGATTCATAGCTGGCTGCACCATTGTGGCAGAAACTTTAAGTAGGATCAGATCACAGAACGTAGTCTTAGGAGACTGTCCTCTCCACCCCCTTTCTCTTCCTCCTCTCAGCTGCATGATGG
Organism: Acomys minous; assembly: GCF_964271855.1. NCBI lineage: Eukaryota > Metazoa > Chordata > Mammalia > Rodentia > Muridae > Acomys > Acomys minous. The sequence continues at coordinate 9,952,671 of NC_140497.1, forward strand.
GGAATGGCTTTGCTTTATGGTATACCTTCCCTCCTGTCTTGAGCCAGGGCCCTATATGAGGTCAAGCACACAGAGACAGGCACCTTTAAAAGACGTAAGCCAGAATTAGCCTATGGTCATCTAAGTTGGTTTCCCCAGGTGTTTTGTCACAGTAGCAGAGAGCTGCTTGTAAAATATTTGTCCTAGGAGACTCTCACAAAGCCCACATAACCTTGTGTGAGTCTCCATGCTGGCTAGTTAGAGTTTAAGCATCCAGTATAGACCTGGGCACTCTGGTGGGGTACAGTTTTCCATGACTGGCACAGCCACATGGGGTGTCACTCTTTCCATCCTAGTACTCAGAGTCATAGCGGCACTTGTTTCTACATGGCTTTCCTCTGTGGACCTACCTTTGTTCAGGTCAGCACTAGAACTGCCTACTGTCTAACCCCGCCCTTCCTGATTCTCATGGGAGAAGCATCTGGACTCTGAGGTCTCACCCTGTTGACCAAGACCATGATAAAGAGCTACAGACCTGTCCCTCCCTCAAGAAAAGCGACCTCACTTGGCCTGTTCGATGTCTGTAGCTTACAGTGAGGTTGCCTCTACTTTCACTCTTTACACAGTCCCTTAGGCTTTATCTCTGTTTCGTACGGAGAGATAAAGAGGATGTTCACTTGCGGATCGCCAGCAGTTCAGCTTGCCTGCATCTTGACTTCAGCTAGGAAGATTCACGATCCTGATTTCTGCTCTGCAGAGTCGTAGAAGTTGATGCTATTTCAGCCATCAAATATCTGGCAAGTCACATAAGCAATAGGAACCGGATGCAAACATTAATCTTCATCAATGCAACATAGAAATGATTTTATGAAATGTGTCTCTTGGCCTTCAAATTTATTTATACTAACTTTTGCCTTGTAACACTTTTAAGTAGAATGCCTGCCTCCTTGGAAAATCATATCTGACAAATTATTTTTTAAATGGATTCTGCAACTCTAAAAGGCAAATATGAATAGTCTAGGGAGAAGCAAGGGGATATGTGCAACAGAGGATGCAATAAGAATGGTGGGACAAGATGGACTATGGCACAACAAAACCCACTCATCTGTAGCATTGTTATTAATATGTTAGTAAATATAAATATAATAAAAGTATGGCCAAGAAAAATGGATTCTAAAATTTGTTTGAAGACTTTAAAACCCCAGGTAAAATGCCATTACTTTTGTTTATAGTCCACACTTTTCAATCTTGATTGAAAATCTATCTGAGGCCATATGTCTCACCCCTGACCCAGGGTGGGATGATGCTTGTGCCGGTGGCCTCACGTACGCTTAGTTCAAATATATGGGTGTGACACACACACTGAAAACTACAATGCCTGCTGCTCCAGATACAAAAGCAGTCTCTTTCTTTGCAACTGGAGATATGGTTCTGGCTCTCAGCCTAATGAGATATTGGAGAAATGTCAGGCACTGTAAATAAAAAGACTACACCTTCACTACAACAGAATGCTTCAGCAACCCAAAACCTCTTGCTGCTGCCATTCTTGAGAGGCAGTGTACAATATTCTAAACTGTATTACAGAACTCTCTTCCGATAACAATGTCAGTTATCACGAATCAGTATTCAAACACCATTTATTGTTACCCTCTGTATGAATACAAAATGAGGTACAAAAAGAATCAGTAGCTTTATTTTCACTACTATTTTAAAAAATCGTGTGTTCTTCTCTTTATTATCTTAATATCTTAAAATGAGTAAAAAAAAGAAAGTTTCTAGGCACGACTGAAACAACACACTAGAGTGAGTACTGCATTTTTACATTACTCTACAGTTCTTGGAGGAGGGACTTTTTCTGCTGAACTTGCCCTATTAATTTACATAAATTCACTGCTGAGTATTAAATAGATGACCAGTGCACAATAAACCTGAGATGAAAAGCATCCCTTCCTGGCGAGTGACGTAATCAGAAAAGCTTTCCATACATGACTAGTTTACAGCCTGTCCGGTTGGTACCCCTCTCTATTCCAGCACCATATCTCAGAGAGTCTATAGACCCCAGGGAAGGAAACTATGAGTAGCAGAGGTTCAGGAGTGACAGATGCTGTGTGAACCTGCATCCCAACACTTGGTAGAAACAAAGAGGTCGCTGTAGATTTGAGGCCAGCCTAGGCTACATATGAAGTTCCAAGACAGCTAATAGTATATTAGAGCCAGACTCTAAAGACAACCAACAGTTGAATAAGGAAGAGATGAATTCACAGCAACATGGGACATGAAGAAAATCAGGTGGTGAGATGACAGTAACTCACTGAGCAAGGGCATTTACAAGACACAGCCTAGACTAGCATGTATCACACAAGCTCTTTCAAATGTCAGTGCCAATATTTACCCTGTATCAGGATGCCCTGGGTACCTGTTTGACTATTCTAGGGTAGACCAGGTATCTTACTGCAGTGATGTCTGGGTATGCATCCTATGGCTGTCAGTTTCTGTTTAAGATAGTAGGATGCTCCTCACTGCCAAACTGGGTAGATGTTCAAGTTAGAGGCAATTCAGATGGCATAAGAACCTCCTCTATCATTTGCTGAGGTTTTAGAGATAATCCTAAGTGTTGCCTAGATATAAATCATGTTTAAAAGCATAAAATATATCTAATTAAATTTATGAAAAAACTAATAGACACCGGAATAGAATTGTTACAAAATGTTAAGGCTTAAATCTTTTATTTAAAAATTTTAAAATTTGTTCACTTTACATGCCTATTGTTGTCCCCTCTCTCTTGTCATCTCTTGTCACCTCCTGATCCAACCCTCCCTAACTCATACCCTCTCCATCGCTCTTCTAGTCCTTAGAAAGAGGAGCCCTCCTCCCCTAACATCTGACCTCAACCTATCAAGTCTCAACTGTACTACCTGTATCCTCTTCTTCTGTGGCCCTGCAAGGCCACCCTGCCAGGGGAAGTGATCAGTGCATGTGTCTGTGTGTCAGGGGGCGGGGTGGGGAGGAGTCCATGTCAGAAGTAGTCCCTACTCTCCATAATCTTACATTCTATCTGCTGTATCTGAGCACAGGTTTAGGTCCACATCATACATGGTCCTTGATGGTGCATCAGTCTCTGTGTGGTAGTGTAGTTATCCTGTATCATGTGGCTAACATCTGCTTATGAATGAGTACATACTATGTGTGTCTTTCTGGGTCTGGATTACCCCACTCAGAATGATCTTTTCTAGTTCTATCCATTTGCCTGCAAACTTCAAGATTTCCTTGTTTTTAATAGCTAAGTAGTATTTCAGTGTGTAAATGTACCACAGTTTCTTTATCCATTATTTGGTTGAGGGACATCTAGGTGTTTTCCAGATTCTGGCTATTATGAATAAAGCTGCTATGAACATAGCTGAGCAAATGTCCGTGTTGTATAGTGGAGCATCTTTTGGGTATAGGTCCAGGAGTTGTATGGCTGGGTCTTGAGGTAGGATTATTCCCAATTATCTGAGAAAGTGCCAGATTGATTTCCAAAGTGATTGTACAAGTTTGCACTCCCATTAGCAATGGAAGAGCGTTCCCTTTCCCTACATCCTGGTCAGCATGTGCTGTCACTTGAGTTTTTTATCTTAGCCGTTCTGACAGGCATAAGATGGAATCTTAGAGTTGTTTTGATTTGTGTTTCCCTGATGACTAGGGATGTTGAGCATTTCTTTAAATGTTTCTTGACCATCCAACATTCCTCTATTTAGTTCTGTACCCCATATTTTAATTGGATTATTTGGTTTGATGGTGTTTAATTTTTTGAGTTCTTTGTATATTTTGGATATCAGCCCTTGGTCATATGTAGGGTTTGTGAAGATCTTTTCCCAGTCTGTATGCTGTGGTTTTCTTCTGTTGACAGTGTCCTTTGCTTTACAGAAGCTTTTCAGTTTCATGAGGTCTCATTTATTAATTGTTGATCTTAGAGCCTGAGCTATTCGTGTTCTGTTCATGAAGTTGTTTCTTGTGCCAATGATCTCGACACTTTTCCTTACTTTTTCTTCGAACAGATTTAGTGTGTCTGGTTTTATGTTGAGATCTTTGATCCACTTGGACTTTAGTTTTGTGCACAGTGATAAATATGGGTCTATTTGCATTTTTCTACAAGTAGACATCCAGTTAGACTAGCACCATTTGTTGAAGATGCTATCTTTTTTCCATTGTATGGTTTTGGCTTTTTTGTCAAAAATCAAGTGTCCATAGGGGTGTGGGTTTGTTTCTGAGTCTGTGATTAGATTCTCTTCATCCATCTGTCTGTTTCTCTGCCAGTACCATGCTGTTTTTATTACTGTTCTTCTATAGTACAGCTTGAGATCAGGGATAGAGATACCTCCAGAAGATATTTTGTTGTACAGGATTGCCTTAGCTATTCAGGTTTTTTTCCAAATGAAGTTGAGAATTGTTCTTTCAAGATCTGTAAAGAATTGTGTCAGCATTTTGTTGGTTATTGCATTGAATATGTAGAGTGCTTCTGGTAAGATGTACATTTTTCTATGTTAATCCTACCGATCCATGAGCATGGGAGGTCTTTCTATCTTCTGATATCTTCTTCAATTTCTTTCTTCAGAGACTTGAAGGTTTTTTTCATACATGTCTTTCACTTGCTTGTTTAGAGTTACACCAAGATACTTTAGGTTTTTTTGTGGCTACTGTGAAGGATGTTGTTTCTCTAATTTCTTTCTCAGCCTGATTATCTTTTGTATAAAGGAGAGCTACTGATTTTCTTGAATCAATTTTGTATCCAGCCACTTTGCTGAAGGTGTTTATCAGCTGTAGGAGTTCCTAGTAGAATGGGGTCATCTACCCATGATGGGAGTTGAGAGCTGGTTCTGATTTTCCCCAACTCCTTCTCTTCTGTCGATTTTGCAGCCTCTGATCTTCAGCTCCCTAGACAGAGTCCACACTGGGTGCTGCCATCTGGTTTCCTCCAGGCTTAAATCTTACTTTTTACTTTATTCCCAGTTTTTCCATTGAAATCCATGGCTGCAATTTAGGAGAAAAGGAAAGGTAATATATTTTTCTACTGGTACCTTTGGCTGACATGAAGGCTAGCACAGCAACTATTTCTTGAGATGGAGTGACAGCCATGCAAGCTTCATTGTCCACATTTGCTGAATCCATCCCCAAAATCCCAAGCCACATGCCAACATGCTCAAACAGTTCTGTAGGCATGCGTGCTTATAGAACTTCCACTCTAAATCCAAAGCAAATATCTGCTCTGGCGTTCTAAGCAAGCAAGCAAGCAGACACACACACACACACACACACACACACACACACACACACACACAAACACACACACATGCTTGCATGCGCACATGCACACACATAGTATATATGTGCACACACATATACATATACATACACACATGCACGCATGTATGCCTATGCACATATATACATACATGCATGCAAGTATGCACACAGACAGACAGACAGACAGACACAGACACACACACACACAGTTATTCCAGTAACAGAAGACTCTGAATTATTATTGCACTACCTGTGTTGGAACATAGCAAAATCAGTTCAGTACGTGTCATCATTAACATTTCTGTGTCCTTTCATTTAAAACCCCACACAAAGAGGCAGGACACTGGGATTCTGATGATAACATAGTGAGAACTGAGCCATGGTGCTGAGTCAGGGGGTAAATGTGGATAGTCATTGTGTTACTCTTAAAATACAAACTGTAAGTGGGGGCGGGATCCCCAGCATTTCTACAGGTGGAGAACCCAATGCCATTGAGCAATTATACTCCATTGCGTTCCTCATTCCCTTTGTGCCCATGGGCGGCCTGCGGCCAGATGGTAGCTGACGTGAATATGGGAATCTGCTGGAGATGGCAGTGGTGGTGGGAAGCTATATTTCCACCTTGGTTTTCATGGACACATTATGGGATGGCTGCTTCCTGCTGGAACTTACCATCTTCCTTGATGACCAATGGGAGCTCATCTCACACATGAGGCCAACTGAGCTGAGCTCTTTGTTCTCTTTATGCAGCACATGGACCATTCTGAACTCCAGTGACCTCCAGATAAGACAGTAACATCTCAGGACCTACTAAGTGCAAGACTTGGGGGAGGGGGCTTATGCTAGGCTGCTTTGGGAATACAAACTACTTGGAGTCTGCATGTTTACAGAAATAAATGAACCCTAAAGCTACAGAAGGGAGCTGTTGAGTGGATGGGATAGAAATAATGATGTCGACACAACCTTCATGGCACTAACTAGCTAAGGAAGCATGGGACTATTAGCATCATCATGAAAGGACTGGTCCAAGGTCTTTAATACCATAGCCGTCTGTTCTGTCTCCAACTGTGTTTAGGTATTTTTCTCCCTTGTCACAGGATGCATTCCTCAATGTAAATACAGAAAGGTGTATTCATCACATTTTGTTGTACCTGTTTGCACAACTGACTCTCCAGTTGGGCTGTGACTTCTAGGAGGCTAGTCTGTGTCACTTACTTTGGACTTTATGAACCTCGCCCTGAGCTTAGACACTGGGTGGCTGCTCTATAAACACCCATTAAACAAGCTGATTTTACAACTTACGGGGTTACAAAGGGTGCCTGCTGCAGAAAGCTAATCAGGGTGAGTTATGTCTAGTCAGGAAAATCTTTTAGGACAGATTTATCAACAGCCTACAGAGTGCAAACCTTGAAAGCGGATTAGTTCTTTACAACCTCAACTGGCCCAATTTCTGCTTCTAGTGACTGAAATAAATTGGATAATGTTTACTTCTCGTTTAGAATTCCCTTTCTATTCCTGCCTTACTTCTAAGACTCACAGCATGTAAAGCACAAATCAATGCAGTTCAGCTTGGCTTTGTCCAGTTGCTGTAAAGTTCTGGTAGCAATTGAACAGAAAAACATGGGACACTGTGGAAACTGAAGGGCGTCAGTGGCCCCAGGCTCTTCAAGAGGTAAGAGCTCACTAACATGAGCTGTAACACTCTCCAAATCCAACAAGCTTCAGCTTGTTCCTAACATCACAAGCACAAAGCAATATTGGATTCTGAGTCACAGCCATCCAGCGTCTTATACTGGGAATGAATGTGTTTGAGGCAGGTACAGATGTCCAACAACTAACATCGGCATTTGTTTTTATTTGAGTTAGCATGTATGTTCAATTTCTTGAGGAAGTAAAAATGCAAATTTTAGCCTGTAAAATGTTACAGAGGGGAATGTGAGACTGTCTTGCCTTAGATTCTCATGGCAGAGAGAGTCATTGTTTACTTCTTCTTACCTATTCTTTTGTATATGTGAACATTACTTCTGTGTAGTGTGGTGTGCATGTGTGTGTACACACATATACACATGCATGGATGTACATTTATGTGCATGTTAGAAGTTAACCTCAGCTGTCATTTTTTACATGCTGTCAGCCTTGTTTATTTTATTCATTTATTTACTTTTTTAAAATAAAATTTCTCATATATTCCTGACTAAAGTTTCCCCTCCCTCTGCTCCTCCAAGCACCCCCACCCCATCCTCATCCATGCCTCCTCTACCTCCCTTCAGAAAAGGGCAGCCCACCCTGGGATATCAACTGAGCACGGCATGTCAAGTCGCAATAAGTCTAGGCATTTCCCTCATATTAAGGCGGAATGAGTCACCCCAGTAGGAGGACAAGAATCCTAAGTGTAGGCAAAAGTGTCAGAGACATCCTCCATGCCCACTGTTAGGACTACAAGAAGACCAAGCTACACAACCATAAAATATATGGGGAGGACCTAGGTCAGACCCATGAGGGATCCCTGGCTCTGTCCACTCTCTGTGAGCCCCTGTAAGCACAGGTTAGTTGGTTCTATGGGTTTCTCCTGGTATCCTTGACCCCTCTGTGTCCTACAGTTCTTCCTCCCACCCTTCTGCAGGATTCTCTGAGCTCTGACTAATCTTTGGCTGTGGATCTCTGCATCTATTTCCATAAGTTGTTGGATAGAGACTCTCTGATGATGATTATGTTAGGCTCCTGTCAGCAAATATAGTAGAATATCATTGGGAATCATTTATTTTTGTTATTGTTGTTTGTTTCTGACATATTTGGTTCTACCCTAGGTCTCTGGGGCCATCCAGCCTCTGGGTCCTGGCCCTCCAGGCTTGTGGCATGGGTCTCAAGTTGGACCAGTCCATTGGTTGGCCACTCCCACAAGTTTCACCACCTTTACCCCAGCACATTTTGAAGGCAGGACAAACTGTAGGTTGAAGGTTTTGTGGTTGGGTTTGTATCCCAATCCCCCCACTTGAATCTTGCCTGGCTAGAGGGAGTTGGCTGGTTCAGGCTCTATATCCCCCATTACTTGGGGTCTTAGCTAAGGTCATCCTCATAGATCCCTGGGAGTTTCTGTCACCCTGACACCTAAATTTTATTAATTTTGAGACAAAGCCTGTGGTCATTTGAATGACCCCTCCCATAGGCTTGTTTGTTTGAACACTTGCTCTCTAGTCAGTAGAGCTGTTTGAGAAGAATTAGGAGGTGTGGGCTTGTTGGATGAGGTGTGACACTGGGGACAGGCCTTGAGTTTCCAAAGACTCACAGCATTCCCAGTTAGTTTTCTTCTCTCTCTCTCTCTCTCTCTCTCTCTCTCTCTCTCTCTCTCTCTCTCTCTCTCTCTCCTTCTACCTCATGGCTATGAATCAAGATTTGAACTCTTAGCTGTTTCTTTCCTATATGGCTCACTTTGGCAGTATCATTGAAATCCTTGAAACCGTAAGCTCAGTTAAACCCCCTCTCTTAGAAGCTGCCTTCACCACAGGGTTTTGTCATAGCAATAGATAAGTAATTACAACATCTCTCATTGGCACAGAACTTCCCATGTAGGCTATATCCTGACATATCAGTAAACCACAGGGATTCTCCTGTTGTTTCCTTCTTAGCACTGAGATTACACGTAAAGGTTACCATGCCCAGCTTTTGTTTTTAAAACATAGATTTTTGGGGATAGAACTCAGGCTCTTACAGGTGAGCACTTTCCCTGAGTGACCTTTGCAGACTTGAGTCCAGTAGAGACTTCAATCTAGGTCCCTCTTCCATGGTTGGCAGATCACAGGAGACATGCTAAAATCCCTGCCACTTGCTACCACCAAGTTAGTGCCAGGCATGGCTAGACTTCCGTTCTCTTACACCCTTTCTTCAATCTATCTCCTTGAAGACTGAGACACTACAGCCTGATGTCTACTTTCTTGTTTTGTGGCTATAACGATACCCAATAATCAAGTTTAAGAGGAAGGAAATATATGCACTTACAGCTCTGGAGGCAGAGACATCCAGGGGCAAAGAGCCAGTGTCTTCCCAGGGCCTGCTTGGTCCAGCACCTCCTGACAAAGGGCTGGATGCTCTCCTGGCGGGGGCAGGGGTGTCTCAAAGCTGTAAAGGATGGATATGCTTCACATGGTGATGGGCAGGTCAGGAAAGTGCCTGCGGCTTGTCTTCAGATGGCATCTTCCTCATTGTGAGCTCATGTGGAAAGAAGGGAACAAAACCCTCAGTGTTCCCCTCTGTAAGGTCACTGAGCCCACTCTGTGTTCCCCACTCAGGATCTCATTTGAGCCTTAGTACCTCCCACAGGCTCATCTCCAAATACCTCTGTACCTTGAACCCCCCCCCCCCAACATTGCTGCCACTGACCTAGACTCCAGCATTCTGTCTGCCACGAGTTTGGTCCTTCAGCCTATCCAGGAAAGACACACTCGCTACAGGGAAACACTTAGATATAGATTACGGGCCTGGGTCAGAACAGGAAGCTTCAAACCTTGCTGAGATGGGGATATTTCCAGTGAACTTAGAAAGTCCTCATTACTAACCAAAGGACACAGCTTTGTAGATAAAGTAAGATACTGTAGTGGCCATGCTTAAAGTCTGGAAGAGTGTAGCTCAGAAAGTGGGGCTCCCATCTCTCAAAGTCAAAAGGAAACAGAGCTGGTTCAGAACTCTGCCAGGTTTCAAGGCTCATTGTTTTAGTATGTAAAATGCAATGTACTTAGAATTAATTATACAATGTAATGAGTTGGGAGCATGTAATGAAATTAACATACAGGGAACTGAAAAAGAATTGTCTGAGGCAATAATTGGCAAAGATTCCCTGAGATTATATTTTAAATATGCAAATGGCAGAGGACCCAGTGGAAGGCAGATATTCAGGTAGAGATGAATGAAGATTGATGGATGGTAAGGCTGAGCGGGGAATAGTAGACGACAGACAGATGACTACACATTTGTACACACAAACCATACTACACTGTTTTACACTCAGTTTCGCACATTTGCCTCACAGCTCTGTGAAAGAGGACATGTTTTCAAATCATGATAAGTACCACTGTGGAACTGTGCCACAGACCCCGTTCCAGACCCATCAGGTGTCCCCTCTGTCCCACCCTTTAGTTACCCTCATCTTGTTCCCTCTTTACCCACTTACCTGAACACAACAATCCAGGACCTCTGTTTCCACTAATTTTGACAAAATGCAGAATCAGAATAATTTTAATCATCTCATCACACAGGACCGTGTGGCCCATGCTCTGTGTCCGTCCTGTGTTCACATGATTGACATGCATGCACCAGAATGTGGCCAGGTTCTTCTTGACTGTTGTGTACTTCTTCACTAGATGATTCTGGCCAAGAAGGCTGACTACAACTACACACTAGATTCAGATGGAAGCCGCCCAGTATCTCCTGTCCACATCCACACAGTGAGGGCTGCCAGTACAGGCACGCCAGGCCTCAAGGCCAGTCTCTCACACATGAGCTCTCAGAACCTGCACATTGGAAACATGCTCAGTGTGGAGGGCATGATGTTCTTCCCCCCAGTAACACCGAAGCTTAGATACACTTCTCTGACTCACATATTCTGAACAAGCACCATCTTCTGAAATAACCACAGCAGACAAAATAATGCTACAGTCGCCGTGGAGGGATATGGAAACATAAACTTCTGAGAAGGATTATAAAATTGCTCTGAATTTTCACTTAGGCAAAGATTTGTCCTCACTGGAAAATGTAACCATGGATATCATAGCATCTTGTCCTTCAAAGAACCAAAACATTTCTGGTGACATGTGGGTCCTGTCAGATGGCAGTGCACACAACAGAATTGTATTCTCTGAAAACACACTGAGTCAACATGCTAGGGAGGGTGACAGTTACATATTAGCCACCATGAACATCTCTGACCTTTCCAGCCTAGGGTTGGGTAGCATCTGCACATGTAGAAACAGCTGGGCTGTGTTTGGAGTGGACAAGCTACTTTAAGAGTCTCTTTCCATCCATTTCCATTGAAGCTGTTAAGTCTCTTAAAGCACAAGTAACAAAGCTTGGGAAGTGAAAAAAGAGAACTTTGTGAGACAGGCATGTGCTCCAGAATCCTAGCTGGACAGTGGGAATGCAAGTGCTGGGTGAAATGAATCCGGGATCTGGCTGTGCTGGGTGGGTATATTAGTCAGGAACTTATAGAATTATATAGGATATATATATATATATATATATATATATATATATATATATATACACATACATATATAATACATGAAATGATTTATGTGTTATAAATATGTTTTATAACTTTTATTTTATAAAAATTGAGTTTTTATAAATCTTTTTTAAAAATTTATTCATATTACATCTAAAGGGTTATCCCATCCCTTGTATCCTCCCATTCCTCCCTCCCTCCCATTTTCCCCTTACTCCCCTCCCCTATGACTGTGACTGAGGGGGACTTCCTCCCCCTGTATATGCTCATAGGGTATCAAGTCTCTTCTTGGTACCCTGCTATCCTTCCTCTGAGTGCCAATCTAAAGAAAGAGATGCCTATAAACACACAAGAGGCCTATAAATCTTATTTTATTTTAAATGTTATAATATATATGACTTATTAGAATTACTTACAAGCTGCAGTCCAGTTAATCCAACAATGTCTGTCTGTGAACCAAAAGGCCAAGAATACAGTAGTTGTCCAGTCAGTAGGACTAAATGTCTTAGCTGGTATTCAATATGTGCTGGAATCCCAAAGAAATAGACTCTACTGCCAGTGCAGGGATGCACTTGCTAGAAAGGCAAAAGCAAGCAGGCAAAGAACAATAGCTTTCTTTTCCCCATGCCCCCATGTCGACTTCCAGCAGAAGGCATGGCCCAGATTAGAGGTAGATTTTCCAAACTCACAAGACCCAGATTAAAGGTGTGTGACCTCGAAGATCAGAATTAGAAATGGATCTCTTCCCACTTCAAAGTAAGAAAAAAATATCCTTCACATGTATGCCCTCTATTTTTAGGTTTTAGTCCTCGATGTAGTCATGTTGACATCACAGTGGGTATGTCAGGGTAAGTTCAGCTAGGTGTTCTATGTCTGGGCCCTGTGGCTCAGGCTCTGGTTCATGGGACACTGTCCTAGTTAACACAGGTAAACCTCCCATCACCCTTGGCCTGGGACAGGTGGTAATAGATGGCCAGCTAAGCTGATTGTCATCGGGGAGGCGGACTCCAAAGGATTAGTGGGCTCTGCTGACACCGAAAGAGGGAGCGTGCTGTGTCTCCAAAGCACCTGCTGTCCAGAGCTGTGGACGTTATTACGGTTTGCTTTGTCCCAGTTCCTAATACTGTCCCAGTAATACTATAGCCCTATAAAAACCCACCTGCTGAGGAACTATCAGACTGCACGATTCTCAGAAAGTCTGTAGTCACTGTTACAGGTCCACCCCAGGACTCTGCTCTCAATCTGAATGCACTTTGAAAAAGCACATAGCCATCAAGAGTACAGCACGGACAAGGTACTTGATTCAAGGTCCACAGCTGTTAGAAGATCTACTCTGTATAGAGAACCCTGGCTGGGGAAGAACTTTCTAGAAGTAGGCATTTGATAATTCATAGGCACCTTCCCAAGATGCACTGGTTAAAAAAAATATATAGCTAGAGTTGTGCCTTACCTGTGGAGACACTCACAGGCACTGGCAGAGCTGCTGTGCTCAAACGTCAGGCATCAGATGCCCCTTGGAGGGCACATTATGATTGACAATTTTAAGAGATAGGGACTCAAATAATGAGTGTGTTTCTCTTAGGATTCTTAATTTGCCATTACAACCAGCTAAAAGGACAGGGGTGGGGATATTTACAAACATAGTAACAGAGACATTCAGCACACACACAAAAAATTAATTGCTAAAGAAGGGAAGCATGATACTAAGAGTGTGACGAATATGGCGAAAAATAAGAATACCGTAGCTATAGAAACCTACCTTTACCCACGTTCATTTGCAAGCCCATATGTGTGCCTGTGAGCCAGAGAGCCCTCTCTGAACTCTTGCTTCTTTACCTACCAAACCTGAATGGCAAAGCTCACCTTGCCTTCATCATTGAGTGTCACTAAGAATCTCCACACGCTGTTCAAGTCTCCAGTGTGGCCAACTGCTGGCCATGGCAGCCACGCACAATCAAGGGCACCCATGAGATTTGGAGTGGAAGGACAGTGGCCCTCCAAGCTTTTTTTTTTCCCACCGAGATGCCTGTGTGGTGATATTTTTCATTATTGCTTGTAATTCATTCTGTAATAACTTGACTCTCAGGGAAGTTATTACACCCTCGTACTTAACCTGGTGGACACTCAGTGAGGTTACCAGTGAGGGCCTAGATGTGTCCTGACCTCTCAGCCTGGAAGCCAGGAAACAAGGTTCTTTCCCTGTGGTGACATGCTGCCAGCAAGGATGGCTATTTGCTGAGCTTTCTTCTAGATTCCTTTCTCTTCTACTTGATGTGCTATTATAGGGCATCTACAGTCATCTGACATGCCACCTCCCAGAGTTGTAAAGATGCACAAAAAAGACTTCCCCACTGAAGAGGCAAAAACCATCAACCATTACTTTAGTCCCATCATACTCACCTTTTGCATGGGGGTTCTGGGGATAGAACCCAGGTCCTCATGCTTGTGCAGTGTACAGCAACCAGGCCACCACCCGAGACACTCCCCCAGCCTCGTGCACTAATTTCTGATGGTGACCATGATGCCACTGGCTTGGGAAAGGATTTGAACTTCATTCTAAACATTATTAACGGATTAATAAAAACACTTCTATTTGTTCCCTCCCCAACCAGAGACTTCCTTGTATTTAATAAAGCTAAAATAAATTCACACAAAAAAATAGAAATCTAAAATTAAATATTTAATTAGAACTCTGATTTGCTTTAAAGATAGGTGGCATTACACAGGTTATGTTACACTCTCTTTATAATTTTTTTTGACAAAAAAAGAATACTGTTCATTTTAACAGGCCGCTTTAATATTAATACAGTGTCGAATAAGGTTGGAACTGAAAATCAGCTAGAGAGGGTAATGTTACATTATCGGGAAAATTACAGTTTTGTATTGTAAAAACATTTATTTTTTTTAACAATTTACCTACATTAATCAAAAAATTACAGCATATTTAATAATTTTACAAATTCTTCATAAAAAATATATCTCTGTACAAAAAGGTCTTCCGCACCTACGTTGTGACAGCAGCGTGTGGAGGGACGGGAGGGTGGGGCAGCGACAATGGGTGGTGTTCCTGATCATAATGCCAGCTTTCTTTTTCCCCTTTTTATAATAGCTTTTGTTGTTGTTGTTGTTGTTTACAAAATATTTTACAGAAGAAAAAAATTATTGCAGCTAGCCAGAAGGCAAGATGGGCAAAGACAAGCAACAGCTGAACAGCTTTGAAGCACATAACCTGACACACAGCGCGTCTCCTCACTGTGTTCTGGGCGCTTCAGGGAAAAGTCTTTTCGTACCTCACTGAGGAAGGTGTTCCTGACTGCCCTGCTGGGTCTTCAATGCCTCTGAGACCTGGTGAAACTTCACACTCACACACACACACACACACACACACACACACACACACACACGGAGCCTAGGAAGGACTGAGCTGGGTGGACTCTCAACTAAGAGTGCCACTCAGTGTTGGTATGTTGGTTTTAAATACCTTGATGCAGACTGGTAGCTGTGGGTCAGTTTGCACACAACGGAAAATGACACTGGTCTGATAATGTGGCTCCACGCATGTACGCATGCCCTGTCTGAATCAAGTCTTCTTAATGAAACTGTCCAGCAAAGAGGCCAGGGATGTGGGGACAGAGAGATGTTAGTTTAGACTTCAGAGTCAGCATTTTGCACCTAGTCTGAGTGACTCAAACTTAGATATGTACAATATATATATATATGTGTGTGTGTGTGTGTGTTTGTGTGTGTTTCTATATACATCTGATATTTATAGTAACCCTGTTCTCCCTTGCGCACTATGGTCCTCGGGCCTTCTGACATCTTCTGTTTTGTTTTGGCTCAGTGTGTGGTTAGGATTACACTCTTGTTGACATCATCTGAATAACGAACCTCTGTGGTTACAGCTGAACCCTAAGGATATTTGTTGGCTTGGCCAGAGGAACCTCTGTCAACACCCTTTCCTAGGACATGGACTCCTGCAATATGGAGCCCAATGGACATTGTGTCACCAGAAAGAGGTCAGGAACCCTGATACACAACAGAGAGTCCTTGCAAGCAGAGCAGGCTGCAGGGAGCCCAGTGGGGCCTCTGGGATGCTCAGAATGCAGTGTATCCAAAGCAGCAAGCAGATACCCCAGTGGGCTCCTTTACCCTCTGCACTCTGGGAAGTCCTGCATTTAAACATCGTGTAGATAGACAGATCCATCTGTCTTAAAGCTAGGCATGGATGTCATCACCAAGGCAAACAGAACATCAGCATGACATCCTGACCCACATATCAGTGCAAATCTGGGATGTGCAAAGGGGAGGAATTTTTACCATGTGGACTGTGCATGAAACATCAAATAATAAAATAAGCATCATCTTTCCAAAAATACTTTTATCAAACAAATATAAATAAAAATAAACATGATCTTCTCATTAAATTTCTTACAGACATTTCTCTGGCCTTGCTGTCTTTACAGGCCATTTATTTTATCCTTGTTGGCCATGCCACCTACCTTATTTATATCATAGTAGTCTACCAATAAGGAATTTTATGTGTGAAAAACCACTGCAATAATTTTTTTTGCAAGAAAGGCAAATCCATAAAACCAATCATCATGAGGGTGTGCAAATGGCACCTGCCCTTCCGATTCTGATTTTGACTTTGATTCCCCTTTGATTCCTCTGAGCTTGGGTGTGGCTTGGAGATAGACTTTCAGTGCCATGTGGGAGGGTGATGTTACAGAACAGAGAAAGAAAACAACAGAGGGAAGACTGCTCTGTGAACTGAGACCCACGAGTTCATAAGCTAACCCAAAATAAATTACTATTCACATCTGTACATGGAAAACAGACATTGCTACAGACCCCGGTTAGTTATTAGTGTGGTGTAGACAATAGTTGCACGCATGTGAAGGTGTGAAAACAAGGGAACTAAAAGGCTTGATTTCAACTACCAGAAGTAGGCAATGAATTTGACACATAAATGTGGCTAACAGCAGTGATAATAAAATAACTTCTGCGAGTACTAGTACTATCTCCTTTTCAACACCTGTTCCACATCTGGGGATACTTTTTACCTTACACCCCTAACTTAACTCATGGTGGCATTTTTGCTTGACAGTACAATATGAGAAAATGCTTATGTACAATGTATAGTGTATATAAACCCTGTGTAAATAGTTTGTTTAAAAATCAGACTCAGTCGTTTTTAACACACTAGTGCAAAATGTTGAGCGTCAAAAATTCTGGGATGGAACAGCTCTGGCTGTGAGATCTGCAAACATCCCTAGTGGTTGATGGATGCCCAGGGGAGCCTGAAGATCCTCAGAGCTCATGTCTCAGGCAGGGCAGAGTGAAGCAAGTGTACCTGTGTGCGTTTTCCAGAAGCTGTCATCTTCTTCAGGAAGGCTTTTCTTTTGAAGAGAATTCATGTCCAATGAATAGGGTTAAAAAGAAAAGGAAAAAAAACCCACACAAAACACATATCAAGTTGCTACCGTTTTGTCGCTGCACCTGAAGGATGTATCCATGTGCTCAGAAGACTACATCCAAAGGCATCCTGGCCACACAGAGACACAGAAGTCAGAGGCATGAAGTACCACCTGTCTCTAAGACTCTGAAGTCTTCCTTGCCCTCGCCATTGTCGGTGTCTTGGTTTCTGGTGGATGCAGCAACAAGGCTTTTATAATCCAGATGAAGATGCATTTGCAATTTGATCCTCAGAAGACTTGATCATGACCGAGAGGAAATTCCCACTGCGTTATGCCAGCAGACGATGGCCAAGGCTGCTGCAGCAAGGCAAGAGTAGAAGGGAGGGTGGTATATGGCACCAAAGGATTTTACTGCTTGTCCATCAGAGGTATGGCTATGAATTGGTCCTAGGGGGCACTGAGGGCTATACCACTGTACACACTGTGTTCAGAGTCGTGTCAAACCTCACAGCCTTGGCCTCTGTGGGTTTTAAGTTTGTATCATACATGGGGTTTTCAAATGAAGCTTGTCCATTACTGTTTTCATGGCCAGCATAGCCATTGTATTGAACTTTTGGTCTTGTTCTGAAGAGAAAAGAGAGTACACAGTCAGACCCTCAATGGCAACAGCACAGCCTGGTAGCCCAGCCTCCACTCAGTCTCCATGCTTTCTCAGCAGGAAGTATTCCTATAAGGTTATGGACAGGGCGGGACATAGCTACTTCACCACAGTTGGTGCTTTAAAAATTGGTAGTTGAGCACTGAACGAAGGTATGAGGAACTGTGAAGGTGTCAAAGGCAGCAGGCAGGGAACTTTTTGGTCTGGAAAGCCTTCTTTTGCCAGTAGGCAGCAAGGACTTGGTGAAGTTTCCAGTCTTCGCCACAGTGGGATCAATGATCACCCTGTGCATTGGGGGAATCTCAAGGCCATGCCAATGCCAAATATGTTCATCACCATTATCAGCACTCACTGAATTCTAGTCACTTTCACAATGTAATATTTTTTTTTCTGTGGGTCAAAAATAAGCCAGCTTGGGGCTGGGGAGATGGAAGTTAGAAGATCTAGGTTTTGAGGATCCAGGTTTGGTTCCCAGCACCTACATGTCAGCCTATACCTTATAACTTCCGTTCCAAGAGATTTAGTTTCCTCTCCTGGCCTCCATGGGTACTGCATACGCATGGTTCACATGTATGCACACAGGTAAACACGCATAAAACAAAAATACACATTTAAAAAGAGCCCATTTTTTGAAATAAAGTTCACTATTAAAACATGTCTATAATTTGTGGTGAAAGGAAGCCCTGTACTTAGAGTCCATGCTTAAAGGAGAGGTTTAGAGTAAACAGTCTAAACATGGGGATAACGTAATTGCTCACAAGCATGGGACCTATCTTCAAATCCTCACATAAAAAGCAGATGCTGTAATCCCAGCACTGAGGAGAGTCAGGTGGATCACTGGAGCTCGTTGGCTTCCAGTCATTCTAGCCAAACTGGTGAGCTCCAGGTTCACTGAGCTATTGTGCCTTTGAAAAAAAAAGTGAAGAGCTACAGAAGATGAGGCCTAATGTAGACCTCCGGCCTGCACAGAGATGCACGTATGCATGTGCACATGAGCACATCACCTAACAGAATGTACGTCTAATACTGCTATAGCCCCAGATACACTAAATCTATCCCAGTGAGGCGGGTTGAATCAGGACCATGGGCTCTGGCTAACTATCTCTTCTCCTTTATTATTACTTTTTTTGTTTTTGTTTTTGTTTTTTTGTTTTGTTTTGTTTTGTTTTTGTTTTGTTTTGTTTTGTTGAGTCTGGGTTTCTCTGTGTAGCCTTGGCTGTCCTGGACTCACTTTTTAGACCAGGCTGGCCATGAACTCACAGAGATCCACCAGCCTCTGCCTCCTTGAGTGCTGGGATTACAGGTGTCGCCTCCACACCCAGCTTTTTATGAACTTATTCACTCATACATTACCTTCCTGACCAGTTTCCCCTCCTTCCTCTCCTCCTAGTCTTTACCTTTTTCCTGTTACCTATCCATGTCTCCTCTATTGCTTTCGGAAAAGAGCAGGTCTCTGAGGGTTAACAATCAAACATGGCATGTAACATTGCAGTAAGGCCAAGCACCTCCCTTCATATTAAGGTTGGATAAGGCAATCCAGTAGAAGGACAAGGGTCCCAGAAGCAGACAAAAGTGTCAAACAAACAAACAAACAACCCAGCCCTGCTTACTCTATTAGAAGCCCCATAAAAACACCAAGCTATATAGCCATAACATGTATCCAGAGGACCTAGGTTATACCCATGAAGGCTTCCTATTTGTCAGCTCCGTCTCAGTGAGCCCCTGTGAGTTCAGGTTTGTAGATTCTGTGAGCTTTCTTGTGGTATCCTTGACTCTTTCTAAGTCCTTCAATCCTTTCTCCCCTCTTCTGCAGCATTCCCTGAGCGATGGCTAATGGACAGCCGTGTGTCTGTATCTGGAGAACCTGTTCTTAACAGGAATGAAGGAAAAGGACTCTAGCCTGTTGCAACCTTGAGGCATCTGTGAAGCAGTGCCCACCTGTTTAATCAAGGAATGTCTGTCTGCTGGAGCTCAAAGATGGGGCAGAGAACCCAAAAGCCTTCGTGCTCAGAGCAAGAACTCAGAAGAGAGTCACCTAGTGAGGGAACGGGATTCTGGTTCTCTGTATCCTTTCTTTTTTTTTCCCAGAAATATTCTTTTTTCCTTAAATGACCAGGAAGTAGAAAGCAAGAGAGAACAGATCCTGTGGAACTGCTCATCACAGTGGCCTCACTGTATCCCATGTTAGCCTGAGAGGAAAACCTGGCTTCTCTCTCTCTTTACCATGCAGCCTTCACAGCTTGTCTGGATTGAGGTAAGGGATCCATCAGTGACATCAAAGGCTCCACTCACTGGGGAAGGCAGTGGTCCATTGCTAGCTGGTTGTCTAGTTGGTGACTCAGTGTGGGAGCCATTCCTCACATCACTTCATGGAACTACCTGACCATTGAGACTTGCTTGGAAGCTCCTGGGTTTACAGTCAGATGCTGTAATATTCTAAATATACCCATGCTACCCTGTCTTGGACTTCAGATATAGTAAGAACTCATTGATGGATATAGATGGCTGTACAATATTGTCATTGTCAAGGACACTTGATATAGCTGAGGCCTGGCTCTCTGACACACAGGGAATTGTGCAGCTGGTCTCAGGGCTAAGAGAGGAAGAGAGGCTTGCACCACCCCTGACAGGATCAAAAGGTAAGTAGGCATTCTAACAGGCTAGGCCTGTCCTTGTGGTGAGGTCATTAGGTGGGTGAGAAGGAATTTAGAGAGACTATGAATCCTTGCAGTCACTGACAACACTGAAGGAACTCCACAGCAAGACACATTTTAATTTCTGCCTCTTTAGAAGAAAAGTATTTCCTGCCATAGTACTGTGGGACACATGGCAGCTTCAAAATCGGCAGAAAGAAAGGTTAAGTCTCCAGGATTGTTGCTTAGGATACTATTTTATTCTTCAAAATAAACAATAACAATATAGTTGCATGTCTGTGGGGAGCAGGGGAAGCCGTTTGCACATTGGTATTGTTTGATGTGGGCACAGACCTATGAGGGACCCATGGACTTAGATGCAGAAGCACCAGAGAGTCCCAGCCTTCCCCTTAGGGGTAATGCTTAGAGGGATAGCAAAGCCTTCCTTTGGTTAAAGTGTGAATGTTCACAGTGTGTGCAAAATCCAGTAGCCTCCTCCTCTAGGATGACTGCAACCTGAGATCTCTCCCAGACAGAGACCTCCTATCAAGATGAGCTAGCCCAGCCCCCCATGCTGTGTGTGATAAATATGCAGAGGGTCTTAGTTATTGCATGGATGGTGTTGTTCCAGCTGAGCATGCCTGGCCCAGCTTTTCTGTGCAGGTATCTTCATATCTGGTCTTTCTTCATCCCCTTACCCCCTGAGTGAGGATGCCAGGACCAAGCCATGCAGAAAGCGGCAAAGATCTGGGATTTCTTTCCTAGAGTTGTGTTTTTAAAGCGAGAACAATGAGAGCCACAGGTAAGCAAGACATAGCTACAAACTATGGATAGCCTTAGGACCTCATATTTTCTTAAGTGTAAGGCAGTATACATTTAAAGAAATTCATTGTATATCTTATTTAAAAATAACCTTATTTCAGTTCTGTTTGTATAACAAAGATTAAGTGGAAACTCGTGCATTATGTAAACAAACTTGTGATGCACTTAAGGACTAACATTGGTTTTGGGGGCCATAACTGTGCTATTCCTGTAAAGTGTTACTACTCAGAAACCTCAAATAGAACATTAGAGTGACTTGGCATTGAAAAAGTTTCTCTTGAAATATATTATCCACACAGAAAAATACACATGAAGACTTCGGGTTCCTCACAACCAGTGTTCACTTGTTCATTTCAGATAGGGTCTCACGCAGTCCAGGCTAAACTTAAACTCTCTATGTAGCTGAAGCTGACATTGAACTGCTGGTCTACCTGCTTTCACATCCAAATGCTGGGATTACAGGCATGCAGTGCATGAGGTAGGACCCCGGGTCTTGTGTTCCATCAACGTAGGTATATCCCTCTCCTGCCTACAATATTTTTAGTTGTGTGCAAGCACACTAAAGGAACCCATCTATTCAAGTTTTGTCAAAACCCCTAAATTTTGAAATTTTTCCATTAATAAGGATTTTCAGGTTGGTAGATGTCAGTGCCTCTTTCTTAGGGATGGGGAGCAGGCACAGGTAACTACCCAGATGGAGTAAGAACTACTTTGCTAATTTGCTGAAGGAAGAAAGTTGTCAACAATATATAAATCTGTTTGATTCATAGAAGTGAAAGGACTACAGAAACCCTCTTCCCTCTTATTTTTCCTCTCGAGCTGGAAATATGCAACTCTATCACAGCTCTAATATCCTGACAGCTGGCTACCAGTATATGCTCTTTATTAGACCCGTCTTTCAGCCCTTTAAAGCTAATTACTTAGATGTGCCTTGCTGACAAAATAAATGAAATCAAACAACGAAAACAGAACAAAATAAAAATCATCAGCAGACACCCCCAGAGTCTATGCATTCATACATAAGGAAGCAGTCTGCAACAACTGTTTGGCAGTATAAAACATGTGCATTGCTCCAACCAAAACACCACACCAAGAACACTTGGAGGCCACACACAGCTCTGCAGTACCTGTGTTTGTAGAGGTAAAATGCAAACCCTGATAAAATTAGAGCAAAGAAGGGAACAAGAATCGCAGCTGCCACGGAGCCGCTGCTGGTGCCCTGGTAATGATTTGAAGAATCTACATCAGAATTGGAAGGATCTAGAAGACAAAAAAGGATTTGTATATTTCTTAGTCAAAGGAGTGTCTGTTATTTATATGTTTCAGAAATAAACACAATAAGATTCCCTATCCCACGGTGAAGCAACCTAGTCTTTTTTCCTGGAGATTGTTCATCGAACTTGCTCTCTGTGGATTTTCCTTTCCTGAGGATGGTATGCAAATGGAATCCTCTAAATTTCTCAATTAGCCTCATGGCTCACAGGTGATCCTTACCATATCTATCATCAGGATCTTATTATTTTCTAATGCTTGACTGATATTTCATTGTACCAATGTCTGCACCACATTTTTTTTCTTACTCCTTAGTTGGACTTTTGAAGTTTCCACTTGAGTGATGATAAAAAGTGATTCCAGAAGCACCTGGGACATGTGTGTAGGAGCAGGGCAAGTAGGGGAAGCATTCTCTCTCTGGGTCACTCTGTATCTGATATTGATGAGCTGCATGTTGCTTTCACAGCAGTTATACAGCTGAATGTTCGTTCTCCTGGCAGAATCTGAACTCCAGGCTCTCTGCCTCTTTGCCTAAGCTGATTTTAGGTTTGTATCCTAGCTATGGTAGTGCCTGAAAAGTAGTGTCTCCATAGAGCTGTAATTTCTATCTCCCCGGTGACTAATCTTGTCAGGGATGGTTCTTGTCAACTGTCAGCTTGATGGTACGTACAGTGACCTGTCAGACAAGCCTCTGGGGATGCCTGTGGGGAATTATCCTGATCGATCTACCCAAAATGGGTGGTAGCATAGCATAATACTGTGGCTGGGATCTCGGACTGTACAGTTAAAAAAGGGGACCTGAGCAGGAATCTATTACTCTCTGTTTTCTGATTGTGCATGAGTCCAGTTCCCACAAACTCCTGCTTCACTTCCTGCCATGATAGACTGTAAATTGAATTGTGAGCCAGAATCAAGTCTTTCTCTCTCTTTAGCTACTACTGCCAGAATATTTCACCCCAGTAACTGGAAAAGAAACTAACACCCAACATCTTTGGTTGGTCTTGTTATCTATTTGCATATAATCTGGGAAATTTATACTCAACTCCCTTCCTATGCTGTAGGCTTAGTCATTAGCTTCTGTGATATGGAGCCCTCTGTGCATTCTACATACAAACAAATGCTCAGATCTTTCATGTTCACAGATTTCTTCTCAATCTGTGTGTACTAGGAAATCTTTCCTTTTCCCCGTGGGAACCA
The DNA here is from genome assembly GCF_964271855.1 of Acomys minous. Classification (NCBI taxonomy): domain Eukaryota; kingdom Metazoa; phylum Chordata; class Mammalia; order Rodentia; family Muridae; genus Acomys; species Acomys minous. The sequence goes on from NC_140497.1 coordinate 9,976,146, forward strand.
GTTAACGCTAAGTTTCCTGTGGATGTTTCCATATAAGTAATCTTTCAGATTAACTTGACTTCAGTGTCATTCAACCATGATCACCTTTATTTGACTTATCTGATGGCTGTAGGAAATTAGTAGGTCATTATTTTCTTTTTTTTCTTTTCCTTTTTTTTATTAATTTATTCTTGTTACATCTCAATGGTTATCCCATCCCTTGTAACCTCCCATTCTTCCCTCCCTCCCATTTTCCCCTTATTCCCCTCCCCTATGACTGTTCCTGAGGGGGATTACCTCCCCCTGTATATGCTCATAGGGTATCAAGTCTCTTCTTCGTAACCTGCTGTCCTTCCTCTGAGTGCCACCAGGTCTCCCCCTCCAGGGGACATGGTCGAAGGTGAGGCAGCAGAGTATGTGAGAAAGTAATATCCCACTCTCCACTCTACTGTGGAGAGTGTTCTGTCCATTGTCTAGATCTGGGTAGGGGTTTAAAGTTTTACGGCCTGTATTGTCCTTGGCTGGTGCCTTAGTTTGAGCGGGACCCCTGGGCCCAAATCTGCCTATCATAATGTTCTACTTGTAGGTTTCTAGGACCCTCTGGATCCTTCTACTTTGCATTATTTTCATCTATGTTTTTTAAAGTTTTTTTTAAATCTAGCATTCTTAAATGAACATTGGCCACTGGGCCATCACTAAAACATTGGCATTTCTAATTAGCTGAATGGGAGACTCACTTGGGATCCGAATTATTTTCTAAAGCAAACTGTTTTTTCCTTTTTTCTGACAATAAGGTCACCATCCCAGGAAAATAAAGATTTCTTGTTAACACAAGCTGTTATTTTGTTCTGTTAAACAGAGTGGAGTAATATGAAGAAGACATGCTCCAGTCAATGAGAGCTTCCATCACTCACTGTATGATTAAACCCTGACATCCCTATGGTCTCTGAAGCAGCTCACTGGCATCTGTGGCCAATGCTGACACTCAAGTTCTGTTTAGGAGACAAAATTTGGGATGATGGAGAGAGAATGTTTTATAATGGCTTGTCCTCACTGATTATTTTTGTCATTAACCTATAAGTTGGCGTCCTCTTTCTTTCAGGACCCCTGGGTATCTGGATAGCAGTCCTGTGAATGTAACCTCAATGGCAATCACCAATGTCTGTGATCAAAGCCTGCATGGCAGTATTCTTCTCCACAGAAATCCATGTGGTGATGACACTGTGCAAGTACGTAAAGTAGTTCATGCCATTCAGGAAAAAAATACATTGCTAATCTCATTTCACAAATGTTTCAGGTTTCTCGTTGGCAGACACAAATAAAGGTCTCTGTGTGAACAGAGCTCAGAGCATACAAAGCAAGCACTGTTTCTAGTCTAACCCAGTGAGTCATTCTGAAGTTGGGGAGGTAGGAGGAAGGTAGGTGTGACTGGGAGAGATTGTGGGAGAAGGGATGAATGCTGTACATTGTATGAAAATCTCAAAGAATTAATAAAAATACCATTTTTAAATCCCTGTTGGTACTTCCATTACTTCCACTAATCTCTTGACTCATCTTTCCAGTTTATTTTCAGTAGGATCATTTAAAGGCCCTTGATATTTGCTTTAAACAAACAAAAATAGGTAAGTTTACCTTGTCTTTCCAGCTTGAACTTCCCAAAGTCTTTTCCATGTATATCACCCTGAAAGGAGAATCCTCCTCTCTCAAGTCCTGAGGACACCTGGTATGCAAGGCATAAAAGAAGAGGCAGAAGCTTAGCTGTCCCCACATACAGCTACTAACACTCATTCTACAAGATCACATGGCAATGACCTTCCATACTGGGCAGCACTGTGCATTATTGGGGATTCACTTTGATGAACTTCAGCCTGGAGAGCATCACGTGAGGCTGTGTGACTTTGTCTGCAGATGGTGAATGGGAACCCAACAAATTACTAACTGCAGAGAGAGACACTGAGTGGACATGCCAGCTTATTCTCTTCATAGATCCTGATTCTTTGGAGCCTTCCACGAACTTTCTAGGTGGTCTTCAAATCTCCGAATACCCACAGTGCTGAGAGTGAGAGCTGTGGTATTAGCAGAGCATAGCCCAGACTGAAGAATCTCTTTTCTTTCAGCAACAACGATCCCCTAACTCTGGGACAACTTATTTCTCATCTTGGACATTTGGTTGTATCACATGATGTGGTATGGTGGCCATGCTTCAGGGGTCCCTTCTGAGTTACTGAGAGATGGACAGTGTTTCCCCCCTACCCATAATTCTCAGCAGCTCATGAACCACTCTGCGCAGACCTGAAAGTGGGAGGAAAATGTGAAGAACTTCATAAAGCACTTACATAACCATCCAGTCCCCAGTTGTCATTTTCGAACTTGCCTACAAAAATATCTGCTGGGCCTTTTATATGAAAGGCTTTCAGAAGCAGGTGGGCCTCTTCCTTCTTGTAGACCCCTGAAAGAAGTCACAGTTGTCAGTCCTACACTGAGGAACTCAGTACCGATGACTGGGCCATTCAATAAGGAACAGGCATGATGGGAAATCATGGTCACAGACAGCAGAACATTTAAACACAAGCTTTACTTTGAAAATTGAACCTCAGTATTTTTACCTCTGTGAGTTTGGAAGGTTCACTTCTTACTGAAGTCCGTGAATCTTTGTCAAACATATAACACAGTCCACTAACTCGCTACCCAACAACAAAACCTTAATATGAACTCAAACCTGTGCATTTTCCTTCATATTTTCTTTTCTCTACACACCCTTAATTTTATAAGCAAACAGACCAAAACTCTAATTCAAAACACAGTTCTAATTCAAAACTCTAGTTCACAACCTTCTAGAGATGGCTTGCCCTGTTCATAGGAAAAACATCATGGTGAGGGGATTTTGAGGAGAGCACAGACAGGCTGGCAGAGGGACCAAGTGTCTGTACCTGCAAGCTATAGATACATGGAGATGACCATGCTGCTGAGAGATGTGACTGAAAGATGCCTTGTGCTGGCAAATGAGGAATAAACAAACAACAGACATTAGCCAAATGGTGCTGAACCTGTCACATCCCCCAGGCAGAGAGGCTACGGGTCTAGGAGCCATGATGCATAAAGTGAACAGTGAACAGCGAATTCATTATCAGTCCATCAAAGAAGCATCCCATGAGTGAGTTCCACCAGCAGACACCCAAGTGGGAGGGACCCTTCTGCCAGTGGACAAGAGACCACATGTTCTCAGCTCTGGGCAGCAACTTTCCTACCACAGGCAATGCTGTGATCTTTTTTCATGCAGTCAACCTCCAAAACTTTGAACTTGGACCCCAGTTCTAAAAGCTGCAGGGAGAGATAACAAATCTATCTCCGTGACATTTTTCATGGTTTAAAAAAAAAGCAAGAACAAAAAGTGTCACATATCCAGCAAGTGCTCCAAAGAGAGGACCTTCCACCCTCTTCCTGCTAATCATTCCTTTTCAGATGTCTCACAGTGGGAAGCCTGGGAGTCCCTGGATTCAAACACCTCCCAGGGCCAGGCCATTGAACTCCCAACACTAGTCTGTGGGGAGAGAGGGCTTTAATCCCACTGGATCTTATTCTCCCTCCCACCTCCCTTTCTTTCTGTCTCTGTCTCTCTCTTTCTCTCTGTCTCTGTCTCTGTCTGTCTGTCTGTCTGTCTGTCTGTCTCTCTCTCTCTCTCTCTCTCTCTCTCTCTCTCTCTCTCTCTCTCTCTCTCTGTGTGTGTGTGTGTACAGGAGAGCTCACTGGTCCATGCTCAAATGCAGGCTAGTAGTTGATGTTGGGTATATATCCCTCTATTAACTTGATTCTGAGACATGGTCTTTCACTGAATTCAGGACTCAGCATTTTACTTACTCTCAATGCTAGCAAGTCCTGGGGAATCCCCCTACCTGTGACTTCCAATGTTAGGGTAACAGACATATGCCATCACACAGAGAGTCACCTTGAGTTCTGGGGATGTGAACTCAGATCCTGATGCTGGACAGTAAAAGGTTTGCCCACTGAGCCAGCTCCCCAGCCCCATACTGGAGAACTTCATTGAAGGAAAAAAAAAAAAATACCAAGTTCCCAATTCTATGAGGAGGAAGAATAAGGAATTTAAATATTTAAAATTTCCACGTGGGCTGGGTGTAGTGGTATACTCACAACCGTAGGGAGGCAGGGGGTCTGGTCTACAGGGTGATTTCCCAGTCAGGGATAGAGAGAGACCCTATCTCAAAAAAATCCTTCATTTCTTTTATTTATGATGTATTTTAGAAACTCATTAAGATTGACTGGACATTTCTCCTCAGAGAACTGAGTCACTCAACACAAGCTTAAGCTTTAAGGAGTTAATTGGGGACAATAATATGCCGTTGTAAGAGAAGGGTAATAAAAATAATGCTAGGAGCCAGATGTGGTGGTTCATAGCCATAGTCCCTACACAGGGGAGCCCGGGTACAAAGACCCTGCAAGTTTAAGACTAGCCTGGTCTACATAATGATTCCTGTGTTATCCATGGCAACATATCAGAACCCATCCTACAAAAAAATGGTTCTGCCCTTATGGGTTTCCAGTCTGAGCTGAGATTCAACGGCTTATCACGAAGCTTGGTTCTGCCAGCCGTTCACCAGGACACACATGGAAGTCATTTGATTTTCCTCAGACTGACTATCTGACCGAGTCTCTCTTATCCTTCTCACTCTCTCTTTTCTTAGAAGAACATATGATAAAGTTGTTTCACCACAGCATCCATGTAAGAAGCCCACAATACTTCAAGGAAGTCCCTGAGCCTTGAAGTTTGCCTGGCACTTACACCAGAGCTTGCTCTGTTATTCAGGCCTCATATTAACCTTTAGGCAACAAAACTCATAAGGGCCGTGTGAGTCAAGAATCAAGACATCAAAACAACTTAACCCTGAGCCACTGAATTCAGCATACGAATGGGGCTTCTTAATTTAATATGTCACGCATGTAGTTTTGGCATGTAGTTTTGAGAAAGAAAAAAAAAAGGCCCATTCTCACATTAGCTGCATAATCCTTGGAAAGAAAAAGTGACAGGAACAGACCATGGTCTCTGAGAACCACAGTAACATTCGGTGTAGGCAAAGCCAGTACCATCTAAGAAGATGAGCCTGAGGCCCTCTACAAGGAGGCGCCAGGCCACATACCTGTCAGCTCCAGCTGCACCTGTGATGCTGCGGTGAAGGTTGCATTCACCTTGCTGCTGGTTGCATTGAACCAGTCCACAGTGAGAGTCGCTGGCTGTCTCTTTCCTAAATATTCATAATATCCCTTCCATACCGAGTGGATGAAAAATACATCAGAAGGAACTGTTGGTGGAAGCAGGGAAAGATTGGCATTATGGCAGGCATAGGCACAGACTCTAGGCAAGTTTTAAACACAAGGAGACTTAAGACACAAGAAGGCCTCAGTAAGAAAACACAGCTAAGGACAGCATAAAGCCAAGGGTGAGTTTGAGCACTGTGCTTTGATTGTGTGCAAAGCACAAAAGAAACAGGGAGGCCGAGTGTGTGGCAGGTGGGGAGGCTCTCGCTGCTCTTTGGGAAGTCATTTGGAAGCATGGGTGTGCTGGAATTGATGGACATGCCAGGTCCATCACAGAGGGCTCAGTGACTTGGTTCTCCCAGCCCTGCATTAGTTTTAGCCAGTAAGAGATACACTCGACCGACCCCTGACCACAGCTGCTAAACCACTGGCCTCTAGAGTTACTCTTTGACAGCCATGGGAAATCTGTCAGGAGCCCCATTCCTAAGAAATTGTCACTTTCCAGTATTTGATGGCCCCTGCCCTACGAAGACAGAAGGCATACCCATAGTTTGTACTTTGTATACATTTCTATGGGAAATATAGTCTAACGGTAATTTGAAAGGCAGACATGACAATCTCACCTGTCACTTTTATGTATGTTGCTCAAATGCAGACAACAAAAGAGACAGGGAGTCTTTAATACAAAATTCCTCTGCCACAGGAATACGCATAAAGGTAATTGAGATATTTCTTTGGGTTTCAGTGTTTATTACACATATTAAATTTGGTTTTCATAGCTTCCTGGCAACAGTCTTGTATAAACTCCTGCCTTCCTGATGACATTAATATAAAACTGAACAGTGTAATAACACCCTGAAAGTTCCCACCAATGTCAGCACAGAGGCTTTCAGCGCTCTTCACCTTACAATAGGTCTCTAGTATTTAATTAGGGAAAAATCACCTGTAGGCAGCATGGGTCTCCGCAACGTTGGGGTTTTGGAGGAGAAATACTTATTTCTCTGTAAATATATAACCTTTAGCAAATTTAATGATGTGACAGGTGATGATGATGTCACAAGCACACAAATGCTTACATCCATGTTTGTCCTCTCCCTTTAAGTGCCATCCTCCCACCTCACTAGACAGCCAAAACGTCAGAAACAAGACTAGCAAATTAGTCATAATGGAAGAGTCCAATCTGATAGTTTGCCTGTGGCTTGGGTACACCCAACTTACTGGTAAAGGCAAGAATGGAGTGAAGTTAAATTAATAAAGAGCTGATGTAACAGCACAAGTATTTAAGGTGCCTATAAATAACCAACATTAAACACTTCTATTTATAAATGGTCTTAACAGAGACCCTCACTTTAACTAAACCCACTAAGTACCTTACTTTATGTTACTTAAACCAATTGTCTTTAAAGCAAACATTTGCCCTTTAGAATCTGCATGCTTAGCTGAGGACATTGCTATATGTGGTCCAACTATTGCCTTGAGCCACCATGGTCTGAGCCTGACATGGTCGCTTCACCATGTGAGGACAGCCTGGCTGTGCAGAATTAGGAAGAACCTAGGGCTTAGGTCTCAGTTTCGGAGTTGAGTTAGTCGTCAATCGTAGATCCAATGCTTTCATGTAAGGTCCTTTTCATGTCACTATCTGTCTCACTACTGGTTACATGCAAGAATAAGGCTAAGATTAGGTTGCTGAGCTACAGTATAATTGACTACTCTGTCCAACACCAGCTTTAAATTATCACTGCCCTTTGAGAGAGTAAAAGGCATACTGATGCTAATATTTGTGCCCACAAAGCTGTTTGTAGCAATTTCAACATCTGTAACACAAAACTGGCAAATAAAAATCAGGGTTAAAAACTACAATAATAAAAGCATATTATGTGTAGCTCCCCAGGAGTAAATGTTGCTTTGCAAAAGTGTTGGCTCTGTCATTGATTTATTAGTTATATTTAAGTAGGATAACTCAAAAGATCAAAGTGTATTTTTTTTTCTTTTGTGTAGACTGGGAGAGTTCCCTACTCCCACTGGTGGGTTTTTTCCTTTCATCTGAGAATTGAAGAAGCAGGTAGCACTTTGAGCTATCAGCACTGTAAGCAGCTTTCCAGGTATATTCTGAAATAGTATTTTGTATCCAAGAAACCAGGGCTAAAACATGGATACGGAAAGTACTAGTCAAATCATTTTGTATATTTGCAAAGTTTTACTATTTCTGGTTAAAAGAAAAATCAATCATGGCTTAAAACAAAACATGAGGATACGCTTTGTTCATTCAAAGCACATTTAAATTTCTAACAGGATCCACTGTGCAAATGGTTTCCAACTGTGATACCTTTCTTTGGGAACAGCATGGCGGCTATTGAGTTCTCCACGTGACACATTTAGCACAGGCCCATATATGATGGCAGGCTATAATGTTCATTCTAGAAGACAGGATTCCTGAATTATGGAGATACTAGGAAAAAAAATAGGGCTCCACATTTGAACTGCTCAAATAATGACTTTTAAGCTGTCAAATGCCTTGTGTGTGCTAACTCCCTCGAGGAGGGGGATTGCAACCCTATTTATAAGGCTCTCCATCATATCACATGTGGGGTCAAAAAATGCCCAGTGTGTCTTCTAATGAAGCCCTGTCATCACACCAAAGGGTTCCTTGTTATGTGGTGACATTCCACTAACCAGCCACTAGGGTGAAGGAAACAGAGATGTGCACAGGTGTGGTGCTTAACGGTGGACCAACAGATTCAGAAATTTAAAGTCTAAAAGCCGTTTCAATGTGCAGGGCTGAGAACAAATCAGTTTGGAACTGAAAGCTAGAACTCATCCGGTATACGAACCTGGAGTTTTAGTAACTGTTTCATTAACTTCTCTCACTCCTTTACCTACAAGTAAAAAGACAAATTATCATTTTCAAAAACATTTATTTTTCTGGAATCAGGTTGAAAAAAAAATGTCAAATTGAAGTGATGCTCCTTTCTCTGGATTTTTAAAAATGTACAAAAGATTGTACGCATGAACACTCTAGACCCAGGTATTTGCAGCGGAATCTCCTTGTGTTTGTGGAAATGCTGAGCTCGGTGTTTGGCCCCGTGTTTGTGCCTCTACCGTGGAGGTCCGCACAGAAAGTGCTACAATAGAGAGCCTTGCAAATGAGGGTGGCCAAGGGTGACTTCTTGACAGCCTCTGAGTGGACACTGCCTCCAACAACAGGAAATATCCCAAGGGAGGAAAATGTCATAATCCCTCATTTTCCTAATCCTACCACATCTGCACATTTTTAAGTTAATATTGAGGAATGTCATCGTTCTTCCCCAGGACATTGTTGAATCTGGTCAAAGTCAGATTTCTAAGCCCTTAGCTCTTAGAGCACTGTACTAAACTACAAGCTATTTTCTAATATTTGTTATCTCCTAGTTAAGATAAGGAATGAGACTTTTACTTAGAACTGTGACTAAATGGGCTCCAGGTAGTTCTAGCTGAGTTGGGGTACCTAGCACTCTGAGATGTCTGCACACGTTGCTCAGCGATTGTCACATACGGTGTGCTGGGTCCGATGCTGGTGGCCTCTCTCATCAGATCCAGCCCAGACTTAGCCCTCCCCTCAGTAAACCTATGCATTGGTGAACGGCTAAAGGCACTGTTTCCATGCTAATTGTGCCTGCAATCTTAAGTAGGAAAACCAATATCAATAATTGAAAAACAGGTGTTTCACCACCCAATGGCATGTGGCCTTGAGAGTAACACAGGTTATTTGACATATGCTCAGATTGCTGATAACATTCATTGACTCATCTCATTTTAAAGAAATGCATTTTCTGACATCATAGTGCATATATTGTTCTCTTAACTCAGCATGTTTTTTCTTTATCTGAGCAGCTTTCCTCTTTCAGCTCAAAATTCAGTTAGTAATAAAGTCTATGCATCCGTTTAATCCTGCTCCTGAGTTAGACACTCGCTGTGCACATGTCCATGACACAGAGCCCGGGCGCTGTGGAACACTGTCAGCGGTTCACTGATGGGACATCACAATGACACCTGAGGGTCTCCTGACTTGCACACTAGCCTGACCACAGGGGCAGATCCCCCTTTGCTCTTTAGAACTGCACCTCACACCTCGACTAGGGACTTACTTTTACAAATAGGTGATTTTCCTGTCCATTTCATATCTGCTTTGCACGTCCTGTGTTCAGATCCACCGGCAAGGAAAAATCCCGGATGGCAGGTGTAGACTAAAGTGTAGCCAAAGGCTGGAAGATCGATGGCTCTCACATCTGCATGGGCTGGGGTCTCTGGCTGCCTGCAGGCATGGGCTGAAAAGGCATTTACTCTATTAAAAAGCAATATGATTTTCTGTTCCTTGTGAAACTTCTACTACATTACATATGTCTATAGGAACTAACAGAGAAAACATCTACAAAAGAATATGGAGTTAGGGATTATAATATGTGAGAAATATGTACAAACACACAATATATGTATATGTACATATGTGCATATATATACATATATGTGTATAATTATGCCTATAAATTTAGAGAACAGATCCTAGCTTTAATAAAAACAGAATACTTTGGTATGATATAAGAGACATAACATATTAAGAATCCTTAGTGGGGCTGGAGAGATGGCTCAGTGTTTAGGGTAGCTTGCCACTAGCCTAGGTGACTTGAGTTTGTCCCCCAGCATGTCAGGTGGGTCACAACCGACTAGTACTGCAGCTTCAGGGGCCTGGCACCTCCTCTACCCTCTATGCATGTGTGCACACAGGTAGCACATACTCATATAGTCATGTATGAATGAAAAAAGAAAATAAATCTTTAATAACTCTTAATAACCACTCCAATAAGCTAATGTACATGGACCAGTGCATACTCAGATAATATGCTTTGATCCTTGTCAGGTAACTTCAATGATATTTATTAACTAGATGAGTATTAAAATTTGACGTGTTTTAACAGTTTAGTTAAAAAATTGTAAGCTCTTATTTTTTTTAAAATATTATTTGGGAAGAAATGAAGTTGGAATAATCATGCCCTACCACAAGTAACCTCATTTTGTAATGCTCACACAAGTCTTCAGTTAAGGATGAAAATAAAGCAAGCCCACAGTTTTACAGTTGTGAATTTAGTTGCTTTAAGTATTATCAATGGTTGATATTTTAGCAAGTTTTCAATCTTTATTCCTGCATTATAGCAAGCTTCATGACATGCATACGCATATCTGAGTATGTGAGTGTATAATACACACTCAGTGCATGGCTTCTCCACATGGCTGGGTACTGCGGTAGATATGTTAGCCTTGCAGTAAGTGACGCCTGATTACTCTGACAAAGAGGTCCACAATCAATCCTGCCTTGCCTGCCATCGCGATAACTTTTCAAAGCATTCAACTAATGCTTTTATGCTCAACAATAGCGTGGCACAGGGTTACCTAAGATAAATGGTGGGTGATACGAATCGCTTAGCTAACATTCCTACATCACTTTCTTATTCTCATAATTGAATCACAACGTAAAATTCCCTCTGTCCATCGCTGATCAAATGATTAGCTGTTATATCCTTCCACTGACTCTCTAGCTACACGGCCATGCTGAGCGCATAGGCTCCTTGACTCAGTCAGTGGAGTATAAACACGTGCTCAGGGGTCTTCTGCCAAACGCTGCTGAGTTTGAAGTCTTTCCTTGTGTTGGGTTTCTGACATTTGCCTCACAGCCTCTGGGAACCCAGTTCTCTGTCATCTGCTGACTCCTTCTACCTCCCCAGATGTTTCTGGGGCATCAGATCTTGGGGCTGAAGTTTGTCATTACCACCCAGCCCTCAGCCTGGTTGGTTTGACTCATCGAGGAGTTGCAGGAGCATTTTGGGAAATGTACAGATTTAGAATTAGAGGATGAGAAATAAACATAGCCCCCACGTCTCTTTACAGCCTCCCCAGAAGCTGAGCGCTTCGCAGACACTTGGCAGCAGCTCTTGCAGCTGTAGACTTACGTATGCACTCTGTCTGGATCCCGCTCCACGTTAGATTTGCAAGGCAGGTCCGTGTGGTGGAGCCTTGGATGTGGTAACCCTTCCTGCATCTGAAGAACACAGTGCTTCCAACCTGAAGAGAAAAGTGACAGGTCTTCAGAGGAAGGACAGCACCCCAGAACCAGGGACAGCATAACAGGGACCTTTGCTCCTGAGCCTCTGTGGGGATCTTCACACCACTTCTAGATGCATGATGGAGCATCACACTCAAAAGAGACTAAGTGCTGAGTACCAGGAGGCTAAAGGGAAGGCCCAGGAGCAGGATCTGACAATCAACACAGTTGTTTATTTGGGTAGAGAGAGTACGTTTTAGCATGTTGGCATATGGATGTAATTCAGAAGGCTGAGACAGGAGGATCGTGAGTTCTAGGTGAGCCTGGACTGAGATTCAGGTCAGCCTGGGTTTAGACTGCAACCCTGTCTCAAACAACAAATACAAACAAATGTGTGCTTTCTCTCCATAATGTCAGAAGCCTCCCTCTTTTATTTGTGCCTATTGGTTTATTTTCTCTCCCTTTGCTCCACATATATGAAACCACAGACAGCACAGGGGAGGGGGTGGAGGACTTGCTTTTGTTAAGACTCTGGACTTGGGCTTCCTACTGTGCCTTCCTGGGATCCATCCAAACAGGATGGGTCCAGATCTGTGAACAATGTCAACTGCCTGAACAACTCCCCATCCATCTCCCACTTCATCTGGAGACTTTGCTTGTGCCTTAGCTCTCTGCTTCTCTCCTCCTGTCCTTCCACACAGGAGCTGTGTTCTTCAGGAGCCTCGCCATGAACCTAAGTCACCAGGCACCCAGTGTCAGAGCTTCCCCTACATTCTTTCTCCTGTCCCTACCCTAACCATGGGAGTTTCCAGAAAGCCACATTTTTAAAAATAATGCCCTATGGTGATGCTCTGGGTACACCCAATATATATGACTTCCATAGCTGGGATGTAAACACAGGCAAGACAGAGCAACAACTGCCAGGAGAAGGCTGTCTGTTGTGAAACAGCTCTGCCAGGCCCTGATGTGTCCACAGCATTCCTCGTGCACCAGGCAAGAGTCCACGGGTTTAAAAATCCATTTCTATGAATCTCAGAGGTTTTTAAACTGTTCTTTGTCTTCTCTGGAACACTAGCCTGAACCATTCTTTACGTGCTCCCTCCCCTCTGGGGGATTTTGGAAAAACTATATTCAAAACCATGAGAACCCAGCCAGCGTGTTGAGTGAGAGATGTGGTCAGGGTGTGCTCTGAGCACAGGATACAGTAGAAGTGGGAATTTATAATCCATAAAAACAAATTTACCTAAAGTTCTCATTAAGCACTGCTACCAACTGGAGAGAAATAACAGACTGTCCCCTTCCAAGCAGGGGTGGCTTTGACCAGATATGACCTCTCAGGCTTCCTGGTGACACAATGACAGCATGTACCAGTAGGGAGAGGAGGAGTCTCGCCATTTACTGGCAGAAGAAACCACAGAACCCCATTCAGTAAAGCAGCTTCAGCCTGATGTGCGAATCCACGGGACCTGAACTGTGACTGTATGGGACAGGAGATGACTAGCCAATCCGGGTACTCTCTCCACTTACACGATTCGTATAGTACAAGTGGAGCATCCCAGAACTTAAGAGCAAGTTCAAGACAGCAAATCTCTGGTTCTAATTAAAGAGAAAGGAGACCCTGGGGAGGCTGCGTCTCCCAGGTGCAGCCTTAGCTTTAACACGCCATGTCAGCATCTTTTAAAAGATAGATAGGCATGCTGCTGGGAGCTGCTCACTATTATCTTTGAGACATCTCTCCATCTTTATCAGCTTCGTGTGTGGCTCCAAGGACTCAGGGTACTTCTAGCATCTCTGTGACTGTAGGTCATGTCCAGGTAGGCTAAGAAATTCTGACATCTGTAGCAGGCAACCAATAGTAAGGTGAGCCAATGAGAACAGGTAGCCATTTATTTTCCAAACTACTGAGCATTGCCCTGTCTGAAAGCATTTATCTGAAGCCCCAGGCCATACCTGGATCATAATATAAACTCTACTAAATTCAACCCACCTACTGTGAGAATTGCTCTGCGGGACACCAAAAAGAAGTGACAAAAGGAAAAAGATGGACAGAACAGGCAAAACTGGAAATGCTTGAGCTCTCCTGAGAGACAGGATGAAGTGGCGGAGAGAAAAGACTTTTATTCCAAATTGGTGAGGTGGTTAACTTGAAAACAGCCAAGTACATCTAATTTTGGGTGTCTGAGTGATGCCACAGAGGGCCAGGTGTCACTTGAGGAAATCAAAGTGAGGATGGCTGATTCTTGCCAGATCAAACTTGTCATCTTCCATTTGAATCATTTTTCCATTAACTGTAGTACTAATACACATTAAATTAAAGGCAAAAGGACATTCCAAAGAGATATGCATGTGCCAGCAATTCAAGGTACTTTCCGACGTCTTACAGAGAATGGAAATCACATCAAGGCTTGGTGTGGGGGCTGGAAGGCATTTCTTCTGGTTTTGCTTTTTTTTCTGGACGTGCGTGTCATTTTCCAACTATATATAGTCAGTCCTCAAATGGAGTTTTCCATGTGTCAGTAACAAGTTACTCTGACTTGATAATGGTCCTTTTTGTCACTAAACCAAAAATATAGAATCATGTGTGCCTCCCAGTGAAATTACTATAGCCGTTGGCACAATGCTAACAAATAGGTTCACAGGCTTGTGTGTAGAAGGCCTAGAAGAAGTTCTGTGTCAAAATATAAAATGACTAATATCAATGTGCACATGATTGCTATCAGCTAGGACTCATGAATCTAGGACATAGAAAATGTAAATAAAGTACCTCGTATCCTTTAGAGCTATTCTGTATTCCAAAGTGGGGAGTGCCAGGGTCTGGGCAGGCCGTGTGTGCTGGATCTGCAATTCACAATTAAAAATAAATTATCATGCCTTTATTGAAAGATCCTGCAAATTTAGAAAATGTTTTCAAATGCATATGATATTTTATACAAATTGTTGAAATAAGGGGCTGCCTTTATCTCCTCTGAAATCCTTGAAGCTTCATCAATTTTAAGTAGATTTGCATATTCAACTCTAATCTGCATATTTGCATCTATTTGAGAATAGCCCATTCTTCCTGGCTCTCTGGTGTAAGTCCCCCCCCTTGTTCCTGAATATTCAAGTCTCTCCAACTGTTTTCTACTCTGATCTTTTGGTTGGTACAGATTTCCTGGTCATCACAGATACTGTACACATTTACTGTACTGTACACATTTATTGGTCATTACAGTTGTTCACCCATATTAGTCCCTATATTTTTAGATAAAATTTTCAAAATGAAAAGCATATATACTATCCCAGTGGAAGCTTCCAGAAGCTCCTGGCAATCCATCAGAGTATTTTCCAAATACATGGAATGTAATCAAAGAAATGGCTACACTGTTACCTGTACAAAATAACACAGATCCTGCTTGAAAGGTTTTTTTAAAATGTTTTCCCTAGATATACTGAGAAATCTGGACAAGGAAGGCACTGTGAATACAAAGCTATTTACCATGCAGAACTTAAAGCCAAGTGGCAGGAAATATTCCCAGAGTCAGAAATACAAAGTTTTATGGAAAATATTTCTAATGTTGCCTTTAGTTTTAGGTATAAACAATTTGATTTCCTAGAAAATTGCCCAAGCTCGTCATTAATTACTTTACTGTAAACTTGCACAAGAGTCTCAGTAAAAGCTGCGGGTGCGGGAGGGCGTTGCTAGGGGATGGGGATCATTGCATCCTTCAGCACTCTCGTTCCCCCAGAGACAAAGGTGTAAGCTGACTGACAGAGCATCTGACAGGGCATCTTTCCTATCAGAGCTGGAACACTTCCACAGACGACATCTTCTCACCTGACCCCCACTCAGAGATGTAACACTTCCCACTGGGCAAGCCTCTCCCCTCAGAGCTGCAATGCCTCCACTGGGAAAGCCTTTCCCTTTAGAGCCCTAACACAAGGGCACCGTGTATGACACAGTCACAAACAACCTCCACACTAATGTGTCCTCATTGTACAGCCCCCCACACCCTCAGCTGTGACAGTGCATTACCGATACAAGTGGGCTGGACCCCACTCCATGTGCCATCCGCCTGGCAGGTTCTCCTGGAGGAACCCACTAACACAAATGGTGGTTTGCATTGGATGAAGACCTCAGACTTAAAGGTGAAACTTTTTCCACTGAGCCGTCCCTCTGCCGGAGTGCCAGGATCACCACAGAACACAGCTGGGGAAAGAAACAGGCCATGTCAGCACTCAACATGTCTGGGCTAGGCTAGCCTAGTAATTCTTTTAGGATCCTATGGGATTCTTCAGTGTTTGCAGTCAACCAGCACACTCCTAAGGAGAAGGCACAGCGACGGCTGATGATATGGTGATGGGTAGCTATGTTTAAAAGGTTTAAAATCTCTGTGCTTGAGAGAACTATAAAGGGAAAATCAGACCTCCAACTGTTAAGGGCTATTAAGGGTTAAAACCTTTTACTACTTTTTCTGCTTCTGTAAATAAGCTTTGCAGGATCTGACCTTCTGCTTGCAAGAACAAATTGTAACTTTGTATCGTTTGCTATTATAAACCCCCGACTGAAGTGGCTGGATACTCACTCTCTGGAATCCTTGGGCCGGTAGTGTGTAGACCCGGCCTTTGTATCTGAATAAAAGCCAACTTGTTACAACGTATTAATGGTCAGACTCTGAAGGATTCCAGACACATAAGAGCACCTGCTTTTGGATGCCTGTGCTCAAGTTTATACACTCTGACCACTGTTACACATCACTATGCTGCTGGAAGGGCCCTTGAGTGTCTGGGATCCCAGGACTCATATCACCGTAGGACTTACGCAGGCACTGAGGGACTTCTCCTTTCCACACTCCACGCCCTTCACAGGACAGGATGGCCGAGTGGGAGAGCTGGTAGCCGTCCACACAGCTGTAGCTTATGCTGGCGCCCCATCGGAAGTCTGATCCCTCCACCTTCCCGTTTGGCACCAGCGGAGGCTGACCGCACAGGACAGCTGTTGCCAAGAACAAACAGGCCGAACATTGATTGGCACGGCAGCAGAGCTGTATGTGCCCACCCCAGCCCCGCCCACCACATCTTTCACTGTGGCTCATATCACAGCTCTGAGGACTATTTGTGCCATCGCACTCATCCTAGATCTTACCGTGAATCACACAACCACAGCACCTAAGAGAGTGTGGGACACCTGTATCCATGTCCCTAAACCACATCTCCCACTGTGCCTCCTGTCATGGCTTCCCCCTGAATTGCTAAAGCCTTTTTAAACACAATAACTACTGACAAAACAGTAACATCATGAGAGTTTTTCTCTAGTTATTTCTTTTTAGCTCAGATAGAGTGTGTAAAAGTAACAATGAAGTAAAGACACAAGGTAGTGCAGGATAAAACAGGATCAAATAACCTGTGCTGGTCCAAAGAAAGAAAATTCCTAACTTTATCATTCTATTCCTGATATTAAGAACAAATCTAATGAGGACTTGGTCACGTGACATCAGTAAAGCTTCAAATTTATGATACAGATGGTAAGACTTTCTCCTGGTATCCACAATTTATTTATTTAAAGACAGGATAGAGTTTGCTCCCAAATGTTCATACATTTATTGATAAGAATTTTCTATTTTCTTTTTTTTCTTTTTTCCTTTTTTTATTAACTTATTCTTGTTACATCTCAATGGTTATCCCATCCCTTGTATCATCCCATTCTTCCCTCTCTCCCATTTTCCCCTTATTCCCCTCCCCTATGACTGTTCCTGAGGGGGATTACCTCCCCCTGTATATGCTCATAGGGTATCAAGTCTCTTCTTCGTAACCTTTTGTCCTTCCTCTGAGTGCCACCAGGTCTCCCCCTCCAGGGGATATGCTCAAATGTGAGGCACCAGAGTACGTGAGAAAGTCATATCCCACTCTCCACTCAACTCTAAAGATTTTATTACATGTATTTTTGTGTGACTAGGTGCATATGGGTGCAGGTGTCTGAGGAAACCAGAGGTATTGGATCCCTTGGAGCTGGAGTCATGTGTGGCTGCAAAGCCCCAACATGGGTGCTAGAAACCAAACTTGGCTCTTCTACAAGAGCAATGCACTCTTTTAGGCACTGGACCCCACCACCACCACACACCCCAAATAACTTTAAAAAAAACTAGTTTATAAGTGGTTGAACTTGCTTCTGTGAAATGACACTCACTAAGGTTTTATTAGTTTTAGAGTTCAGTATCTATTTTCTGGGATAGGCCAAAGGCAAAGCAAGAACATTGATTGGGTCATTGTGTGGTGATGGCTTGTAGGTCCAGCCTTCCCAGACTCCAGACCTTATTATAAAATGGGAAAGTCCCCCAAGCAACATGTGAAAATTCACTCTGAAGACAACAGCTTCCTGAGTTGGGAATCAATGGCACCTTGAGTGGCAGCAGGCAGCAAGGGAGGCCATGCCTACAAGTGTTTATACCCACGCATGCCAGCTCAAGGGGGAAGGAAGCACATGTCGGCACACAGCAGCCGCCATATGCATTTAGCAGGAGGAAGAGGGCCCAGGCTGTGACACTTGACCTTCTGTTCATTTAGTCATTTGCTCGGCAAATATTCCTGAGAACTTGTCAGAGCTGATTGGGGGAACATATGTGTACACCCGAGGACCATCCCAGAAACGCTCTAGGTGGGAATAGGATGAACACCAGGGCTCAAAGCATGTGAGCATTGGGGAAAGGCCAAGAAGAGTCAGAGTTGGGGTGGGGAATATCAAGGAGCATTGCGGTGCTAACTAGGGTATGATGGGTGCTACTTGAAGGGGTCACAGTCCCGAGAAGCAGGCGGAGTGTGGGGTCAGCTGCAGAGTGTCACTACGCATTCATTGGTGCCTGTCACAAAGCAAATGTGATGCTGAGTAACCAATGAAGTAGAAGACCAAAAAATAAAAGGATGTGAACCCCTTAGACACATTGGGAAGAACAAGGGTGACCCGATGGCGTGTCCTGTCAGAGGGGTGGAGCTGTGGGCATCAAGGACTCAGGATGCCTCACAACACATTCACGAGCTCAGGAGTCCTTCAGAGACCCAGCTGACAGAGTCTTTCCTGAGACCGTCACAGGGCCCCACTTCCCATTCTTCCGCCTTTGTTCTTGATCAGGTGAGGAAAATGCCACATGTCTATGCATGGCCACCGTAGCTTCCTAGCATCAGCCTTTCTTTTCCCTCTCGTCCCACTCCTCCAGGTCAGCAAACAGAACACAGTACGATGCTTCATCTTCTGCTTATGGCAAGATAAGCAGAGCCCTGGTGTTCCCAGGACTCTCAGCCCCACTTCCCTGTGACCACCCCATCTGGCCAAAGGCTGCCCCTTCTCTGAGTGTTGGACTGTGTAAGCCACAGCCTTCCTGAGCCTTCTCAGTGTGTGCCCATCTTCCCTCTTTATATCTGACCCCCAGAATATTCCAGCGCTAATCTTTGATCTGTATCCTGCCGTGGTCAGATGACCAGCTGGTGTACCTTGTGCCTCTACATTCCTCAAACTAAACTCGCCATCAGGTCGCAAATGCGTGAGGACCACCGGCAGCTTATTTCCCAAGAGGGTCTAAAGTTCCCACATCTAGAGCAGCAATTCTCAACCTATGGGTTTTGACCCCAAATGGGGGTCAAATGACCTTTTCACAGGGGTTACCTAAGACCATCAGAAAGCACAGACATTTACATTACAGTTCTTAACAGTAGCAAAATCACAGTTAGGACGTAGCAACAAAAATAATTTTATGGTTGGGGGCTCATTACCACATGAGGTTGTATAGTAAAGGCTCGCAGCATTGGGGAGGTTGAGAATCACTGCTTCAGAGATAGGGTGAGTTACCTGGACCTTACCTTCTCCACATGGGGATTCTAGGCTTAAGCCATTCGCTTTACCCCTCCATGACTCAGTTTCCCCCACCTATTAAACTGTTACCAATGAGTCAGGAAAATACAGTGAGTGGATATTTACAAATAGGTTGAGAAGAATTCCCAAGACACCTGGCTGCTGAAACAGCATCGTAAAGCACAAAATAAGTACACCACAAGCCTGTAAAGACTGGGTCCACAATGCCAAATGAATGGTGGCACACACCTTTGCAGAGGGGCCGGCTCTGATTCCAGGTGCCATCTTTGGTGCAGCGGATTGTGGGTGATGCTGGGGGCTCCATCAGGTAGCCAGGGTTACACTGATAGCTCACAGTCTTGTTGAAAGTGAAGTCTGTCCCAAACTGGATGCCATTGGGCAGTGTGCCAGGATCCCCACAACTGATGACTAAGAGGCAGGTAGCAGAAAACAGAGATGCAAATTATCATGACAAGAATCAAACTCTGAGTGCTGCTCTTCTGAGAGACAGCAGGCAACCAGAGTGGTGCCCAGCCCAAGGGCAGAGACTCTTCCGACCTGCAGCCAAGAAGCTGTGTTTGGAACTGTTAATTGCTGCCCTATTGGTAGGTGGCAGAACAGATGCCACACCTTGCTGTTCCTGATCGGGACATACCCATAGCTATAGACAAGAAAAAACAGCTTATTTCTTTTTAAACTTGGTAGTCTGGAGCCAGAGAGGCCTTGTCTTTCTCTACCATCCTTCCTTCATTACATCAGTTAAATAGCTTTCAGCTATATATGTTAAAGAAGCAGAATCTTTTGTTTTCTGTTTTTCGAGACAGGGTTTCTCTGTCCTCGACTCACTTTGTAGACCAGGCTGGCCTCGAACTTACAGAGATCTGCCTGCCTCTGCCACCCGAGTGCTGGGATTACAGGCATGCACCACTTCGCCCAGCTAAGAAGCAGAATCTTAAAATATCACACCGGATGATTTTAAAGAATCAATATATTTGGAAACCCCACTGTCTCTCTCAATTGATGGGCTGCATGCCCCCTCCCCCAACCCTTGCCTTCACCTGACCGGGTACTGACTTGTACAGTCAGGGGCTGTGCCTGTCCACGTCCCATTGGCTGTGCAGTGCCGAGTCATGAGCCCAGAGGTCTTGTAGCCTTCCCAGCAGGCGTAGATGACAGAGCTGGAGAAGAGGATACCATCGCTGCTCAGGACCATCCCGTTGGTGGGCGTGCCCGGGTTTCCACAGGACACAGCTGTGAGGAAGCAGATGGTGGCCCACAGGGAAGTAAGTCAGGACTAAAGCTTAAGACAGGAGAGGCCAAGGAGGATGGGTTCCTTATAGCAATGTGGGAACACTTGCACAGAATAAATTTAGCCTCTGTCGTAGCTGACCCTCAGATTTATTTGTGATTGGCCACGAATGTTAGAACTATACTTTCACATCTTTTCTGATCAAAACACTATTTAAAACACCAAAAATCCAATGCTTTGCTACTCTGATCTTGAAAGTACCTTTAAACAAGGTAGAACTAGCATGAATTTTAAGAAGTATTATATGACATTAGAGCTCAAACGCATCTTCCTTCATAGCATTCTTTATTTGTTGGAAATCTGGAAAAATATGGCTGCATGTTATATCCCTCGGAGAGATCACTTGGGACTCAGAGAGTATCTCAGGACTGTAAGTGACTGTACCTGTTGGGGAGTGGTCTCCCTCATGTTATCAAATCTACCCACAATGTATAACTGGTTGGCCCAAGATGTCATTTTTCATTGTTCTCAAAACTACCTTAAGGCCTCCTATGGGCACTGAGATCTCAGGGCAATAGGGCAGGACTCTTATTCACTGTGCGTACCTTAGCCATCACACAGAGGACGCACCCACTTCTACTGCAGACAAGCCATAGTGATGGCTTTAATGTTGGATGTTTTGTCATTTTTATTTGAGACCATCATCAGAATAATTGTTGTATTTTGACTTTGACCCCATTACAATGATGTGACAGAGAAGACAGTAAGTCATGAGATAATTATGGGAGAGTAATAAAGAGAGTACAGCATGAAACCCTCTGAAAGCAGTCAACACGCTAGAAAACATTCTTTCGTATTCAGTTGTTCCACATTCAAAGCTAGTCCAGAGAACAAAGAAAGATTCATTTCTTTTAAAATATGGAAGAAATCAGTCCATTCTTACTTCATACAGAATATCCGTATATGCTCAAATTGAGTTGATTTTTGATGGTAAAACAAAGTAAGCATATCAGTGCTCCTCTGCCTGCGCCTGTGCTAGTCATAACTAATCAATAGTAGCACTCTTTCAGTATGCATTTCTTTAGCATCATGTCATAGCTACTTTGTGGTTAGTTGTGCGGATGGAAAGTCTCTCAAAAAGTAAAAAATTTAAAAAAGGATCACATGTAGTCCAAACCAGAACCTAAATCATTGACAAAGGATGACTGTGACACTTCTGCCTGACCATATTTGCTAAGGTGACCCATGTGTACTGCTTTCCAAGTCACCAACGCAAGACCAAATTAATCAGCTAATTGGTGAGAATCATTCAATTTATCATATAAGCAAATATATGTTAGTGAGTTTCTCCAACAATGATGATTTCTGAATACTGAGACATTTCCTTTTAAATATGGCATTCTATAAAGTAAGGTTTATAATTAGATTTCTTTCTTTCTTTTCTATTTAACAGCAAGAAACACATCCATTGCCTGTCATACCAGTGAAATACAGACGGAAGGCAGTGCCAGCCTGTGTTTTTTGGAGAGACACTGATAACTTATGACAGATGAGGCTGTGATATTAAAAAACAAAGGTTCTATTTTAGTTTCTAGAAAACAATGATACTTTGTAAATTATAAGTTAAGACTTCACTATATTCTGTTTCTAGGGTTTTTTGTTTGTTTGTTTGTTTAAAATGCATCTTTGACCTCATATTCTGACTATGTGACTTGTTCTGCTAAGATACAATTTTGTGTAAGTTAATTCACAGCAAAATGTAACTAATTCTAAACATTTTATTGTTTAGTATCAGCAGAGCCCACCTAGGATTTGGCACTAGACAGATGGCTAGTTACACTGTACTGAACTCTGAGAAATTTTTGCTAAGTGAATTTATATAGACAATAGTTTCCAACTCTACACGTAATGTAATTAACTGTAAAAGGGGTAAGATAAGATACCCCCAAGTGCTACAATGTGTGGAATGTCGCATGTTTTGCCTACAAGTGGCAATGACAAGACAGCATGTAGCTCAGGTTATCTCCGTCGATGCTACACTTTTATTGCTTTAGTTGAAATTATGAGAAAGCGAAAGATTTGTTCAATACAACTTAAATCAAATGGCATCATCATTGCGAAGCAACTTCCTGAGCAAGGGCCTTGGAAGCATTTGCTAATGAGACTGTGGTCAAGAGAACCGACTGCTAACCAAAGCCAAGGTAATGTAATAGAAATCTACAGGTATGTGTTATTAAACTATCATCGGTATATAAGTCATTTGGTCTTTATATGAAAGTTTTTAAAGGTTTTCTTTCCTGACTCGTGAGTTCCTTTTACAGTGCATCCCAGTTTCCCATTGTGGGTGTAAGGTTTTCAGTAGATTAAGAAACAGCAAGGGAACTGGTGCCTGAAGCCTTGCTTAAGACTTCTAAGAGATTCAGTCCCCAGTGGTGACCGTGCAAGAGCGTCTTCAAGTCCTTCAAATTATATAGAAAATATTTTATCCACACAGAAATACCCTAGCATAATCTTTTGAGACCCAAAACTTGAGATAGGCTTACGTGCATATCTGCTAGTTAAAGGGATAGCTGCCTACATTCTGATGCTGTTTTCTGAACTTCAAGCACATTGTTATAAAGCACATCTCAGTTCTTCTTTGCCTAAGCCAGACTTGGGAGACACCTGGTGTGCTACTATAAAGGACTCGTGGTGCCCACTGTTGACAGGTGGACCATCCCTGCTTCCTACTGAAATCAGATGTATTCACTCCAACATGCCACGCAGATTATAACTCTGGATTGCTTTGCAGCTCCTGTTCATGAAGGCACCAGCAGAATGAAACCTGAGGGGACTGAAGTGCTCCCAGCCTGTAGAGATCCTGTCTGACTGAGTTGCTTCTCCTCACTGTCCTGCAGCCTCCTTCCTACACCTTCAGGATCCATACAACAGAGAACCAGTCACAGGCTAGTGTCAGTTTAGAAACCTGCCTTTGTGTGATAAACATCCAAATGCTAAGACCCAGTGTGGGTATCTCTAAGGTTCACTCATAACTTTTGCTGATGCTCTGAAAACTTTTGGGAGAAGGGTTAAAAGCCATCTAGAGACCTCTCAGGATGGCCTCGGCCCCTTTAGGATGAGCCAGTGGTTTGAAGAGTTGGGAGGGCTGAGGGGTTTGAATCACTCACCCTCACACACAGGTTGTACTCCTGACCACGACCCATTCACCAGGCACGCGCGCTCTGCGGAGCCCCGCAGCTGGTAGCCCATCTCACAGGAGAAGCGCAAAAGGCTCTTTGTCTTAAACTCATCCCCAAGACGAGACCCATGTGCAGGAGTCCCTGGATCACCACAAAATCCAGGACTATTTCCTATGGAGAACAAAACACAGGGAATGCATGACTTGTTTAAACAGAGTTGTTTCCTGCAAAACTTCACAGGCTTCTTAAGTACGCTTTTAACATGGATGATGCTTCTGTAGCATCTGGAAAGAAGGATTTTCATCATCATACTTCCTTACAGGGAAGAAACCTAAGACACTGGTTCTCTGTCATTAAAATAAAAATATGGCTAATGCGGAAATAGGATTCTTTGGGGAGAAGTGAAACACTGATGGGTGATTGCAGCAGCATCCCAGGACAGTAAAAAGCACTCTTAGAAAAATTGAGGATGAAGGCGACTATGGATACTAGAGGTGAGAATGTAGGGAAGTAGAGAGGAAGCTTATAATAGATTCAACCAAGGCAAACAAGAGTTCCAACAGGACAATAAAGGGTCCCTGCTGAAGGAAATGGTAAGTGATGGGCTTGTGAGGATGGAGCACGTGCTGCTGCGAGATTCATATGATGGGAACCAGGGATAATGACAGAGATGATGGAGAGGATGTACAGATCTATGAGAATTGGTTTAGTGACATGGGTGAGGATAAAATGATGGTGATCTATGTGGTGGACACCAGTGATAATGGTGAGGAGGGTGCTGATCATGACTTATGTGACGTGGACATGTGACAGACTAATGGTGCTGATGATGGAGATAGTGGTGATCTATGTAATAGGGAACAAGGATGATGGTGAAGATGATGTTGATCTATGGGAAAGGGCCAAAGGTTGTGGTGAAGATGTCAATGTTGGTGACTCCTGTGGTGGGGCCAGAGATGATGGTGATCATCTATACTAGTGATATAATTTGAATCATTACAAACATGTATATAATTGTCAAATATTCTGGGCATAGGGCTCCTCACCTGAACAATGGGGAAGGGCTCCACTCCAATGACTGTCTTCTTGGCAGACTCTCGTGCTGTTGCCTGTGAGGATCTGGCTCCCTTTGCAAGAGTACTGAACTATGGCTCCATATGTAAACAATTCTCCAGTTAGAACAGCATTAGGAGGGACTCCAGGATGCCCACATGATATAGCTGAAGATAAGATTAGAATAAATGAAGATATATGTTTTGCGTAGTAAGGCTTCCATACAGATCTCCCAAGTATTGCCCATTAAGGAACAGGACTTAACTATGTCCTCTCAAGGTTAGAAATGGCTGCTGTCAGATGGCTCCTCCATATTTAGCTACTGAAGAAAAGAAAGGTTGCGAGGTTTTGTTTTACTTAGGAGACCTTTGCTTAAAAGTTGAAATTTACACGTCGGCCTTCAAGGAGAAAAGCACCTGCCCAACTTTATCTGTCTGGCTCTAATTGTATTCCATATGAGCAGAGTGGGGAATTTCTTTCACATGAAAAGCCATATGAGTCCACCAGAACTATTTTCATTACTTTGTCAGTTAACATGATAATCATATACTTTGCTTGGAGACAAGATTATATTGAATTTACTTAATTAAGCTCATCTGTCTAGGAAAACCAGTCTAGTGAGGATTCTTTTAGTGAGTTGTGATCTAAGATGTGTAAGTAAAAATAACAAATGAAAAAACAACTCACCTCCAACATAGTCTTAAAAAAAATCATCTCTGTATTTTCATTCTGATCCTTAAAATTATGCCAATCCAAGTTCATAATATATTGTAAACGCCATTCAGGATCTGGATGAATAGAATCCTGAGTACTGAAATCTCTATCTCCATTTCCTCCTCAGTCTCAAACACAGTGAGGGACAGATCTACTACAATGCTTCATGCAAATAAGGAGCTGGATGGGAGCTGCCAGGGACTTATTCAAACACACAGGTTCAATATCCAAGACTAACTCTATTTGCTTACAAGCAAACTCAGGAGTGATGTGGACCAGAGAGGAGGAGCTGGAGCTGGAAGGTAGAGCCTTCCCTGGGGTCACATTAGGCCCCATTATCTGTGTAGCATTCAGTGCAGACCCACGTTTCATCTAGAGTCCTAAAAGGAAGCCAATTAGACCCCAAACACTCAAATGCTAGGTAAATGACCAATTCTGTGTGAAATAAGAGAACAAAAGGGAAACAATCCAAGGCACAAAGCAATACCAGCACAAAGATGAGGCTGAACCTCGCTGGAGCACAGAAAGTTTTCCTATGAGGCTCTCCTTCCACGTTCTTGTTGTTAAGGACAACAAGTGGGACAAGGAGGGGTAGGACCAGCCAGGCAAGGGACAGGGAGTTTGTTAAATCCTAGAGCCTGCAGATGGAACCATATTAGCATCAGTGCAGTGGCTGATGGGAATCCCCCAGGAGCACAAGAGAACAACAGAAAAGGGGAAGGAACAAAGAAAACTAAGTTCCCTGGGAAATGCCCCAGAGTGTGGAGCTGAGGAAAATGAGCTGCAGACATGCTGATGGGAGGAGAGTGTAGGCACATTCAAAGAGACACCAGTAATCTACAAACACTGCACACCCAGCATTATTCCCTTTCTCTGTGGAAAGCAACCACAGTGTGGAAGTTAAAATGTAAGGCTCTTTCTGTGAAGGACTTGTAAGGGAAACTCCCTTGAAGTGGCAGTGCTTGAAATTCTCCCATACTTGACCACCTCAAAGCGCTACAATTGAGAGGGGCATGAGAAGCACAGAAGTTCCTGGCACAGTGCCACCTCTTTCCTAGGCATCACCAATATGGTGGCATCTTGATTCTAAAGACTGCTTTGTTTCCTCCTGACCAAAGATGCTCAAAGACAGGGATATCTTGGAAGGTGATTTTTTCTGTTCTACAGGACTGTCTCCTTTTGTTTTATTTTCAGGGGTAAACCATCACAGTATGGAGCATGTGTAGACGGATGCATCCTTGTTCATCTCCATCTTCTATACTGAAGAGAGAACAAGTTCTTTGGGAACTTAGTGGCCATTTAGGTCTTCATCTGTGCAGAAGAACACCTCTACCCTTCACAGAGCTGTCCCTTTCCCTGGCTGGGTGAAGTTTGTGTGATGCTGTCTGCCAGCTGGGACCAGTGTTGGCCTCACTGGAAGGGAATGGTAGCCAGACCCATCACTCTGACAAGCCCTCCTTCCCCATCATGGGTGCTTGGTAAGCAAGTCTATATCAGAGCCCTTGGCTGATACTTCTGAACCTGGAGCTGCGGAGAGTAAAGCTGAGGCATGAAGGCACTGAGATTTATGGCCACCATGATGGAAGGTGAAGAGCAAGCCTGTGTCACAGAATAAAGCAGGCAGATGATCACACAGAGGCAGGCGAGGGTTCCTTTCTACCGTTTTAAACTCATTCAAGTTGTATTTGGTGATTTCTGGCCGATCTATTATGAGGATTGACAGAAACAGGAGTAGGAGGGGGAGAAGGAGCTAAAATGTAATGTTTACTTAACTATGTGGAAATGCACTTCTATCGTTAGTGTTTTCTTTGGTTCTGTAGTCCGGAAGCCTGGGAGAAGCCTCACTCACCCAGACACTTGGGTAAGGAGCGATCCCACAAGCCATTTGCCATGCAGGTCAGGGCAGAAGACCCCAGCAAGTAGAAACCCTTCTTGCAGTGATACATCACACTCATCCCATACTCAAAGCTCTCTGGAAAGTTCTGTTGCCCATGGCGGACTGCGTTTTCCACAAATCCGGGATCTGAACAGTTCACCACTAGAAAATAAAACATATTGTTTATCTAAAGCTTTATCCACCTCCACTCATAATTAAGAATAAAGTTAAGCATTCTGTAGGGAAAAGAAGGCAAAGGTAGTCATATTGAGCAAATTAAATGAATCTTAACAGAACAAATATCTACTTCCTCTCATTTGTAGTCCTTAGATTCCATATATGGAAATACAAAGTCACGTATGTATATATGACAGGAAAATGTGTATGAAATTGTCCCGAGGACAAGAGGAACTAACTGAGGGTGGGGCTAAAAGAGGCTGATGTAGGACATGAGGGAATATCCTCAACAAACAATATATAGTTGTGTGAAAATATTCTTATGTAAGCAGTATCTTCTATAATAAATACACAAAGAATTAAAAGCCCTAAATTACAATGGAAATAAATAAAACCAAGAAATCCTATGCCAAAGTGTGAAAGAATTCTGAGTAGATATGGGCAGTTTCTGAAGGGAGAAGTTGAGCCGGGAGCCTTCGCATGACTTGCTGATTTGCCTCAGATTGTACCTACCCTTCGTTATAGACAGCTCAAGCTTTGGCCACCACCACAGTTTTGAAGTTATAGGACCAATCTGCTACTTCCTAAAAATAGGCTTCTTCAGAATAAATTCTAAATCAGTTTTCTTCATTAAGTTTTTACAATCTAAAAAAAATGGTAAAGAGGAAGCGGCCAGGTGATGGTTTGATTACTTTTATTCAAGCACAGTGTTTGAAATCTGGGGCACACTTGTTATTTAGGCACACCTCCCTGCACATATTAATGTGTGCCCTTAAAGGAATGCTGCTGTCAATACACCACAAAAGCAGCTGAAGAGGGCAGTTCTTTCATCAATGCCTCATGGAAATGTAGGTTAGGCCACCTCTAATGGGAACCTTTTGTCTCGGGAGGAGATGGGGAGGCAGTCTCAGCAGGACAGGACACGCTCTGCTTATGCTGAACGGCCTCCATTAGCCCAAAGGCCCATGGCCAACTTGGGAGGAATTAGCAGCAGGCATCCCCAGGTGCAGAAGAGAAAATGGCCTGATTACCTTGCACTTCACCATGCCAGTGAATAGGACAGCTGCCATGGAGCATCCTCTCCAGATATTTCTGGCTCAGGAAAGAGCTGTGCACAGAATTTCTCCACAGCTACTACATATGGTAAGTCTGGAAGCTGAAGGGAAACCTGTCCCAGTGTATGCATTTGGTTACTTTGCTGGGATGGGGGAAATCTCAGGCAGAGACGGGGTTCACCAAGCCCCATTCGGTACTATGACACAATGCTCTCTGCATTTCATGGAACTCTTGATGTTCTGGATGAAGGCTTTGATTTCCTTGAGCTAAATAAATGTTTATGATTCTGAGGAGGTATTTTTTTAAAGCCCCCACACTACATTGTTTCTATACCCAAGTTGTAATCTAAACTCAGGATGCCCTAGTTGGAGGCAATTGAATGAACCCAAAAGATGGTTTGCAAAACCTGAAGCAAACATTTGTACCCCTCCTTGGTCAGTTCTTGGTATGACAAACCCAATTCAAAATGATGTAAATGGTCCCTTGAACAGAGAATCAGCAGCGCTGTGTGCCCAGAGCAGACAAAGGACAATAGAAGATCCTTTGATCTGTAGGGCACCCCATAGCATACCCTGAGCTGACTCAGGAGAGCCTTCAGGGGCTGTGCTATACGGGACACTCCTTCAGTGTGACCCACGCCGATGTACTACAGTCTGGAACCCAGTGTTTTGCAGAACACCTTGTGAGCAGGTACTGAGTTTAAAAAGGGGTATTTTGCATGGAAACAAGTCGTGTGTGTGTGTGTGTGTGTGTGTGTGTGTGTGTGTGTGTGTGTGTGTACTTTGCCTGTACTTCAGGGCAAAATACTCATTTCCCAGACACCTCTCCTACCTACCTCGACAGATCGGCAAGGGGCTGCTCCACTGGCCGTTGCTCCGACACTGGGCTCGGGCAGCACCCTGCAACAGGTAGCCAGTGTGGCAGGTGAAATTCACGAGGTCATTCAGGTTGAACTCACTGCCGTTTGTGAGGCCACGGGCAGGGTTTCCCGGGTGTCCACATGTGATAGCTGTGGGAACAAGGTCTGTATCACTGCCCACACAAACCAGGGCACCCCTCCCATCTGGAGTCACTGAGAACAAATGGGTAGACACGAAGACTGCATGAATAAAGGGGTTTCCTAGAGACATCGAGGGCCGTGTTCTGGTTTGGGAGATCTGGGAGACGGAACAACGCGTACTGGTGAGACGTGACCTCTAACAGCAGAGCCTGCTTCCTTCACCCTAGGACTAACACCCTTTACTCAAGGCAGCGGAGTGCCAAGTGACTTGGCAACAAAGCAGCCAAAGACATGCTAAAAAGTTCTGTTTAGCAAGGATTTTGAGTATTTCCCATTTGGTATACAGCTGCTGATGTCCTGAAGCTTCCATTTGGAAACACTCTGGGGAGTTGTTTTCAACCTCAAATTATAAGTAATTCCAGCACCAAGTTAATCATAAAATTAGACAAATAACTGCACACATGCCAGTATTCATCTTATTGACACCTATCACGTGATCTTATGCTCACATAGCAGCCACACGGAGCTAGGCAGGGTCTATAACAGGTGCTTTCAAAGGAATGCATTATAAGCACAAAATGCCATTTTCTTCCTCATTTATCTGGTCAGCCTCTCTTTTCTTCTAAGTGAAGCTTCATCCTTGACTCTGCATTTCCAGAGCACTGTCAGAGACAACAGAAGCTACTCCTCAGACACATCCACACCTCTGCTTAACTTATGAGAAGGCGAAGGCTATCCAAGGGCTTGACAGGAAGTTTGCATTGAAAACGGGGACCATCTCCAAACATCCAGCATTCACTTTTGAAGAGACAGGGTTGTGGGAACGGGCTCAGGAAGCAAACAGTTCTTCTGAGTAAATTAAGAGCTGCATAACAAACTCTTTATGCTACCTGAAATCCCAATACCAGGCAATATATGGCAGCAAGGGAGTGTCCACACCCTCCTCTGACCGGCACTGTTTCTCAGCCTGAACGTTCTATAAATGAGTGAATGACATCAGTTGCAAGGTGCCCTTTAGTGAACGGATGAGAGAATTTATGGAGGGCTAGTGTCTAGGAGGACAGTATGGAGGATGCTGGACAGGGGAAGCCATCATGACAGGCTTGTACTCTGACTTGGGACAGCGAGAGGGAAAGATCACTCCTGCCATTGACTCAGAAGGGGATAACATGTTTAAAGGATGACTGAACTATACATGAAAATGAGAAACATGGGTCTTCAGCGCAGTTCCACAAACTCTACTCACGGACGCAAACAGGGGTCTGCCCCGACCACTTGTGGTCCTGCAGGCAAATCCTCACAGAGGTGCCCACGAGCCGAAACCCAGGGTTGCACTGGTAGACAACTGTGTCCCTGTAGCTGAAGCCGTCACCACTGATATGACCATTCACAATGGGGTCTGGAGAGCCACAATGACCCGCTGAGGACAGAAACAAAAACAGTGAAAAACTCAACACAAGCCCATGGTATTCGCAATTCACTTACCTTTGCTGTGAACTCAATAACATAGACGAATGCATAAATAACTGAGAATTTCCTCCACTGACATGTGTACTTTTATTCTATGTTATTCTTTTCTACTTTGTCATATTTTCCCCAAGCATTGTGGGGAAATCTTACTTCTTATATAAGATTATTTATAGCTATTTCCCCAATTTATAGCTTCCCTGATTACCTATCCTATTATTTTCTTATTGGTATGTCATTTGATCTATCTTTTTGAATAAAAATTAAAAGATAGGTATGGATTTCCTACTCACTAGGCAGCAGAGATGAGGAGAAGGAAGATACCCAACCTGGGAAATGGAGCTAAGAAACTATGAAATTCCAGAGGGAGGGTTGGAGATCAGAAAATGTGTCCAGTTTTAGAGACATTCATTTGAATCATCTGAAAACCACTGCAGAAGGAAAATGTCTTGCCATCAGTAGGATGCATGACTTAGTAGAGACAGAGCCATACTCAAGGTGCTAGGAACTGTGGATGAGCAAACTTGCTGCTTGTTAAGGAAACAAAGGGACAGCAGGTTGTGCCCACAAACTACACATGGGCAAGAGAAGAAGGAGAGAAAAGATGGCTGCGGCTCTTGCTGAACACATGGGTGTGAGGGACTAAGCAGGAAGAAGCTGTGCGGCCGGGAGAGAAGGAAGGCTTTCTCTATGATCCACCTCCAGCTGCCCTTCTCTCTGGCCACCTTTCTCTTTTCATCACCCTTTCTATATTTCATTTCTTCACATACCTTCAACCTTTTAAAATAACTTCCCCCATATAGAAATAGGTTCTTATTAATTCAATAGAACAGGAAAGAAGAATATAGCTGACTCTATAAATCTGGGTTTTGGATTGGCAAGAGCCCAAGAGACCATCACCATCAGTTTCCGAGCGCAAAGCCTGTGTAGGAGCCACAAGCAGATGGAAGTGGATGGATGCACATGTTCTGGTGAGGCTTTCCCTGGCTGCAATCTCTCTAGCAGGGAAGCCGGAGACCATCAGAAATGAAAAACAAAGCAAAACAACAACAACAAAAAAAACCCCCATCTGATTATAGTTATGCTCCATTGCGCTTTTTTCTCCATTTTGGAGCAATTAGAATAACGATCAGTATTTCTGCTTGGGGCAATAGTCTCCTCTTCTACACAACCTTGCTCTTGATCGGGAAGTGGCGTCATAGAGGTGAGGGGCAGCACAAGTGGAACGGGAAGTATGATGAATGATCCTGATTGTCAGACTGATGGGGTTTACAATCGCCATGGAAACAGCCCCCTGGATGTGTTTGTGAGGGTTAATTGAGGGAGAAAGACCTATCTTAACCAATGAGAGTGGCACAGTTTTATGGGCCTGGTTCCCAGAACAGCGTTAAAGGAAAACACGAGCTGAAAACCAGCATCCACTGTTCTCTTGTAGGTACAACGTGACCAGTGCCTCAATCTCCCTGCATTTCCTCCCATGGTGGGTGTCTACCTTTAAACCGGGAGCAAAAACAAACCCTCCTCCTTTCTGTCTCAGCAATGAAATAAGTACCTAAGAGAGATCATATCAGAAAAGCTACCCTATACTGCCAGGTTCCATCGTTTGGAAGGTTTCCTGGCCATCTGGGCTTAGTCTTTTTTTTTTTTTTTTTTTTTTTTTTTTTTTTTTGTCCATGTAGATTACTTCCCATATACTCAGACTTGCTACCATGGTGTGTGTATGTGTGTGTGTGTGTTAAAACTTAGTGCCTTTGTAGTTGGCAGAGCGGTCTCTGAAGCCCTCACTGATGGCACAGGTGAAGAACACTGGCCTGAGCTGTCATTCCAAACACTGTCGTCATCAGCACAGTGTGCTCTCACGAGGGCTGGTGGAGGCATTGCTCCAACCCCAGCCACCAGGACCAGAGGAAGCATGCAGGAGCCTCCACACAACTTCACACAGTTAGCACGTGCTTGTGAGGTGATGGATCTGATACCCAGTTTCTAGACACACACCCCCCCCCCAAATCACAGTGAGACCCACAGAGTTCACTAAGCCACCTGAATCCTGGCTATCATTCTAGATCAATGGTTCTCAATCTGGAGGTTTTGACCCCTTGTGGGGGGGTCACATATCAGAAATCCTGCACGTTAGATATTTACTTTATGATTCCTAACAGCAAAATTACAGTTATGAAGTAGTAATGAGGTAATATTGTGGTTAGGGCATCATCAAACACAAAGGACTTTATTAAAGGGTCACAGCATTAGAAAGGTTAAGAACCACTGTTCTAGATAGTTCCAAGTGCTTTGGGGGGGTCACTTCTGAAAGAAGGCATTGCGTACCAACCATGGGTTGCTGAAGAAGGCACATTTAACAAAGTTCCCAAACCTCAGGTGAGCTTTTCTGCTCCCTTCAGTTAGACAATCTTGATTGGACACGCTTAGTTTCAAACTCTACATGTCTCCACTAAGCTTTTAGCTCCAGCATAGCTTGAAGTGGCCCATGCCTTTCTTTAACTCACATGGGCATGGATGTATTCCTTAGGGGGCAGGTAACAAGGTGTACCATATTTGCAAGGGAAATTTCCCAGGGCATTGCACTTCCAATTTGGCTACACTACTCTCTGAGGAACTGGCCTGAATACTTAGAGGAAATAGAAGATATACTTCAAAATTCACCGCACTTCAGCCCCGTGCCAAACAGAAAGGAGACTACACAGGATGATTTGGTATTTTGCACTCCTAATTTGAATAAGTGTAGACAAGGTCTCCTGGTTTCATTTCTGTCACTGTGATAAAACACCCTGACAAAAGGCAACTTAGAAGAGAGGTTTATTTTAGTTCATAATTGCCAAGAGCCACCCTGTTAAGAGAGCTCACTAGGCATGTGGGCTGTCTAGGAGGTGATCTGGTATTTGCAAGGTCTTGTACCATGATGTACCCCCAGAACTGCTTCCAGCCTCTGACATGCTGTCAGGAGACATTGATTTGGGAAGTTCAGTAGGCATGAGAGATCTCTAGAGGTGACCCAGTATTTGCAAAGTCTGTATTGTGATGTACCCCAGAAGTGCTTCCAACTTCTGACTACCCTGTGAATTGTACACTACTTCATCTCTCTAAAATCTAGCATTAGAGCCGGGCATGGTGGTGCACGCCTTTAATCCCAGCACCCAGGGAGGTAGAGGCGGGTGGATCACTGTGAGTTTAAGGCCAGCTTGGTCTACAAAGTGAGTACAGGACAGCCAAGATTACAAAAAGAAACCCTGTCTCGAACACCCAAAAAGTAAATACATCTGGCATTGGTGTGAACTGTTACTTTCTGGGTATTGACCAGCTGTGATTGAGCAAACTTCCTATAGGATCGTGTTGAAGATGTACTGTTTGTTATTCAGATGAATTAATCCCTGATTATGGAATTGCTGATTTGATTCAAATAGTTTTAAAAGTTAAAGTTAGTTTATGGCTGCAATAAATACCTTTGTGGACTTGGAACTAACACTTACTTCCCCATTTCTTTTGCCAGCTGTAGCAAGTTTCTGTCTTAGAGTTTTCAGTTAGAAAAATTATAGGCTATTCGCATATACAGAATATTTACAACAATTTCATTTACAGAACTTAACCCAAATGCTAATAATAATAATAATAATAATAATAATAATAATAATAATAAGAAGAAGAAGAAGAAGAAGAAGTCAAAATCATGAGGAAGAAAAATCCCCTCAGGCAAAACTTAAATCCAATGCACTCTGAGTTTTGTTTTGAATTTAAGATGCCATTGTAATGTAATATTTTGCTATATTCTTTGACTGTGAGAGTCCTTTTTAAAAGTCCTTATGAGAGTTGTGGCTTTGAGTAGCTGGGAAACACACTGGAAAAGGGGTTGTTTGCCTCCTCATCACATTAATGCGAGACTTTGCTCCTGAGAGCTATCTGAAGTCCTGTCAGAAGTGAGTTTGTATGTGGGGATAGACGCTTCACCATCCTAAGGTATGGCTGTTCCATCCTTGCCCTCTCTGGATGACTATGCTGTCTTCTATGCTGCCAGTGAGTGATCCAGTATACCCTGGCATAGTCTTGACTTATTACAGTATCGGTGTGGTATGACACCACGACAAAGGCAGCTTACAGAGCAAAGGGTCTATTTGGGCTTATGGTTTTGGAGGGATATGAGTCTGTCATGTCCGGGACATGTGGCAGTGGGCACAGGAATAGCCTGAGGAACATTTTAAGCTCACAGCTTAAACCAAAAAGAGGAAGCAAAGGGACCTCACTGGGCAAGCTGAGAGTCTTTAAAATCCTGAAGCCGGCCTCCAGTGACAGGCGTCCTCCGACAAGGCCACATGTTCTAAGCCTCCTCTCACAGTGTCACCAACTGGAGATCAAGTATTTAAATATCTGAGTCTGTGGTGGACATTGCCATTTAAACCGTTATACCAAGGGATGCTTTATGTCACCCAGGTAATGCTCTTAGGCTAGGAATGAAATAAAAAATCAGATACAGCCCCAGAGGCTGATTATGGATGGGCACGCATGTGTGTGTGTGTGTGTGTGTGTGTGTGTGTGTGTGTGTGTGTGTGCGCGCGCGCGCGCGCGCGCGCGCGCATGCACCCAGGGCTCATAGAGTGCAGGCCTTGTGTGCTGGGGACACATTGGAAGGCTGATTATCCTAAGCCACACAGAAACAAACTACAGGGTACAAGAGAGCATGTGCCACATGCAAAACACTACACACTTTATATAAGGGGCCTTATCTTTTTGGTTTTGATTTTGCTATCTGGAGAGAACCTGGAATCAGGTTCCCAGAAGGATCAGCACGGCAGGGACAGATGAACATATATTGCTCGGGTTTTGGAAAGGAGTATGATGAGTTGGAAATTTAAATTAAACAACATTGTGCTGACTGCACAGAAACCCTGCCTTTGAGTGTATCGTACAGAATTGCACCTGTGTTGAAGGGCAGACCTGGCAGCTTGGGTAGAGGAAGGAATGCTTTTCAAGGAGGTCCAGGATGGAATGCTGTGCTCTGCTCTGCTCTATGAGGCAACATAAGTACCCTGCTGTATACACCTCTCTCCCCTGAGACCCTGCTGTCTTAAGCTCACCTCCCACTCTGCCAGTTTCTGTCATTGTAAATATTCAACATTCCTACAAGGATTAAATTGTAACCATTTTTAGAAAAATCTACAAACCAAATGTCCGACCTTAGTATTTGCCCCATGATTATCAGTATTTTGTGCTGACAACGAAACACTGTGTATTAAAAATATCCCATCTCTTAGGAGAGTCAGAAAGGCAGGCTGCACAGTGGGATGGGATCTGTGTGGGTGAGTGCCTTTGAGCTTAGCTAGGCTTACATGGACAGCAAACACCAGAGCCCACTTTGTAGACCCTCCTTAAGTGTTAACAAGCAGTCATAAAATGCCAAGTGGATCTGATCTGTGAAAGGCATGGAAGCTAGCGCTGGCATTAAACACTCACCGATGTTTTTTTAAATCTGTGTAGCTGTCTGTGCTAAAAGAACACTGTAGAACTCTGACTCGTGAGTCTGTCTTACTTTTAAGTGCGACTTGCAAGGGTGATGCTGAGCAGGTTTTCTGCACCACACAAAGGCAGTGGACCCTGAGAACACGCAGTCCTGCTGAGGTCAACAGCTCAACAAGCTAAGGCTACACTTGATGCCTCCAGTGGCAACCTCAACCCAGGGCCCAATTCCTCTGCCACAAAGTGCACTTTTGTTAATCTTCAAGAAGAACGCCTGGACAAAATCTGAGGATTTGTGTGAGGTGATTCTAAATTGGTCACCCTCCCTAAGACACGATGCACACTTCACAGAAGGACGGCAGAGCAGACAACTTCCCAGAGGAGAGGAGCAATTCCTGCCTTCTAATAGAATCACATTTCCTGTAATCTCACCAGGATCATTCTCAGTGGTTTCATTAAACAGTTTTATATAGATCTCTCAAAATCTACAAGGTATTTGAAGAACACGTTCCAGTTTTATCCTCTTCAATCTATGAAATAGTCTGAAATAAAATGCTGAACGATGAGACCAAGCTATCTCAGGCTTTGTGGATGTCACCACGATATATTCACAGGAGGATTTGCGTCCTTGTAGTCATTATGGTTCAGCAAATGCAAATCTATTTCAAGCAGCAATCCATTGTGCTGGGAAGTTGATGATTTTTTTTTTACATAGGATTCCTTATCAGAGGCATCTTTGACAGCAAGGATTAAAGAGGTAACTCAGTGGGAGAGTTGACAGGTCATTCTCTGCTAGGAAAATCCACATGCCATAAGTTTGTTATCAAGAGATTAATGAAGACTTTTACAACAGGGGCCCCAGATTATAGACACACCACTTTCTTCTAACTCCTGTGCTTGCTGTGGGATTCAAGGAGAACTAGTACAAAGAAGATAACTACAAGGAAATAATTAAGAGAACACTGTGATCATAAAACCTTCCTGATGGGTTGCAAGGCACCTGGCAGGGGAGATATGGGGGTCTGTGTTCTCATGGCTTAAAGACATAGATATTTATGGCTGAAAGTTACACAAGGGGACACAGAGCACATCCTCAATAACTTAGAGCATCCTAGAGCCCCCAGTCACCATGCAGGAGTGGGGTCCTCCACTTGTGCTCTTGGAGCTTACATGCAACAGTGGGGTGACACACATGTGCATGCCTTCATCTTGGGCTCATCTGCAGGGGACAAACCCTCATCCCATTTCCAGCACATGAATTTAATTAGTTTTATTTGTGCCAACACAACTTTTCCTGGTACCTCTACCTATCCATCCATGGCTGGCAAAGGCAAGAAAAGCCAGTCACAACCAATCCATTATATCTCTCATGCCATCGAATTTCAGATACCTAAAATCATCTGTTCTTTATTTCTAATATTTCTGTTGGCCAAATAATGCTAACATGTTTCCCAGACATTCTTCACAAACCAAAGTCACCGGATCCATCACCATAGGGGCATGTCCATCCTCAGTGTCTGTAAATACTCTTTATAGACTAAAATTAAGATGATGGATGTCCTAGCTATGTCACATTGCCACAGCTAGAATCATTGGGGAAAGGGGATTATCCATTATGTTTCAGGAGATTTACATTAAAGCAAGTGTTTAATGTGTTTTCTTAATAGGAAATTGATGTGGGAGATCCAGGCCAGTATGGGTGGGAGTGCCACCCTTGGGCCTGTGGTCCCAGATTTATTAAGGAAACAGACTGAGGAATCCCCAAGGGGCAAGCCAGGAAGTAGCATTCCTCCTTGCTGTTTCTACCTGCTTCCAGGCTTTTGCCCTGCCTCCCTCGGTGATGGACTATGATGTGGGATTATAAGCTGAGATGAACCCTTCCTTCCCTAAACCGTGATCATGGTGTTCTAGTACAGCAATAGTAACTTCAGCGTCCAAAAGGTTCCAAGATGGATTGCATTCTATCAAAAGCACGTTTGTGTCAATGAAGGACCAGCAACAGATCATGTGTCTCAACCTGTTGGCTTCAACCCTTAAGTTTGGAGCACAGGGATCACAGAATAAGTAGAGGCTAATTTGGGACTAATATGACATAAGATGACTCTAGGCCTTAACAGTTTTAGAAACTAAATCAACTTAAACTTCTCAAGCTTCCCACATAGGCTAACTTGGATATTTACCTACAGATAAGACTCTCAAAGACTAGGGATAGGACGGGTACTAGAGTGAAGGAAGATGCTAGAGAAAGCTGAGGTGGTGGAAAAGGAAGGCGTTGCAAAAGGTGGGATAATAGAGAGGGGTGGGATACTACCAGGGTGGGGTGATAGAGGGTGGGATGCTGAAAGGTGATGCAGGATGATGGAGGTAGCTAGGGTACTGGAGAAATGAAGTGATAGAGGGAGAGAGATAAGGAAGAGAGGTGAGGTGGTAGAGATGGGATGGTGGAGGGAGACGGTATGTTGATGTTGAAGGGTGATGAAGGGATAGAGAAAGATGGGATGGCAGACATAGGTGGGGTAAGGGAGGGATGGGGTGATGGAAGGATGGGATA
This sequence comes from Acomys minous, assembly GCF_964271855.1. Lineage (NCBI taxonomy): Eukaryota > Metazoa > Chordata > Mammalia > Rodentia > Muridae > Acomys > Acomys minous. The sequence goes on from NC_140497.1 coordinate 10,015,073, forward strand.
CTGGAGGGATGATGTAATGGAGGGAGGGAGGGGACTGGAAGGGTCGGGTGATGGAAGGCGATAAAATAATGACACAGGTGGATTACTATAGAGTGGGGGAAACGGAGGGAGGCAGAGTAGTGGAGAAAGGTGGGGTAACACAGATGGGGTACTGGGGGGGATAACATGATGGAAAGGGGTGGAGTACTGGAGTAATGAGGTAATGGACAAGGGTGATGGAAGGAGCTGGGATACTGGAGGCAGGTGGGATGATGGTAAAACGCTAGAGATGTGTGTGACATTTCAGTGCTGATGAAGAGATCAGTTGGCGCTACTTTGAGACGCTGGCATCTCAAAGCTTCGTGCACATTTATGCAGAACAATTTCAGCAGAAGCATCCTCCTCCCTCCCTTTAAAATTATCTAAGAATAACATTAGAAAAAACAAAGCCGCAATTACAGACACAAACCACTTTAAATATCTTGCAGTACTTCCTACCTTTAAACGAGCAACACCTCAATTTCCTGATGGAATTTTAAACCACTGAAAGCATAATATGTATTAAACTCCTTGGAAATTCCTATTTCTGTTTGTGAAGGTCTTTGAGTGTCATATAGTCTCGGTCCTTTTAGTGTAGAGATTTTATTTTTAATTTTAATTAGATGTATATGTGTGTTTGTGTGTGGCTACATGGACATAAGCACAGTGCCATTGGCAGTAAGAGGAAATCCCACAGAGGAGGAGTTACAGGTGGTTGTGAGCCACCCATAATAAGCTCTGGGAATGGAACCTGGATCCTCTGCAAGAGCAATTAACACTATTAGCTATGGACCCATGTCTCCAGGCCCTCTACAAGACAGACTTTATGCCACAGAACATACAATATGTCCACCGTTCATTTCTTAGACCTCAGACATTCTGAGATTTAGAAAGGGGCAGGCAGCTATGACCATGGACAGATTCACCAAGCTCATCAGAGCCTTAACAGCCAGAAGCCCACACTTCCTAAACTGCGATCCATTCTCAAGGTTTATTTGAATTACACCACATGGTAACTTACGAGTAGCTTACCCAGACACCTTGTTTCAGATCCACTCCAGAGACCATTGGCCAAGCACTCCCGGACATGGGAGCCCACAAGTGTGTAACCGGTGTTGCAGGTGAAGATGGCAGTGGCTCCGTACACAGTGAGGGTCCCTATCTTGTTACCATTTGGGGGAAAGGACAGGCTTCCACAGGAGATGACTGGAAGAGAAAAACTATATTAGTCTAGGTCTGAGCTTAAAGCAGAAACCCTGACTGTTGGTTTTCCTAAAGAGCATACGGCAGGGAGGTCTGGTCTGCTGGGGCTTGATGAGTCAGCTGTCTCGGCTGGATTTTCCTTCTTTCTTGTTCTTAACACAAAACCTCAGAAGTTCTAGCATAGCCCAAGGCCCCTGAGGTCCCTGCAGTGACCCACTGCTTTTTCATCCTCACAGACTGATAACCCTTTCTTCAAAATCTACTCAGTACGCAGCATAGTGAGCCATAGCAAATTGACTGTACACTTTTCTTTCCATAGCCATCCTAAGAATATGATTGTGGGGACACTCTCATGTACGTGACAGGAACATGAGTAGTGTCTTCTCGAAAGGCCACCAGGCCAAACACAGCATGGGAGGGGAGGGGGGTAGCTTAAACCCAGTGCTTTTGGCTCTAACCACAGTTCTAAGATCAGTGTCCTTCCAGTTACTTGTAGGATGTGTTTCGTGATGAGCACCGTGAAATGGCTGACTGTACAGGATCCACGGAACCTTCTGGGTAATTGGTAAGCATACAAACAAATTGATTCTGTGTGGCCAGAGACAGGATAGCTGAAAGTCCTAAGAGCATTCTTGATGTCCCAGATATGATGGGGCATAGCTGCTGTGACCCCCAAGTTGGTCTGTTTGTGGAGGTAAATTAATGGTCATCCACAGTAGAAATACTAACGATACTCACATGTTTCTACCTTAGATGCATAAACACTTGAGGACAGAACCTTCTGAAGCTCATGGAAAGAAGGAAAGTATCCGAACCTTCTAGGACGACTCAACCAATAGAGGCTCACAAGTGTTTAAACGAGAATAGAAGTCTTAGAAAAGCTACCTAAGGAGAAGTGTTTGGATCACCTAGTAACTCGTGATATGCACAGTACTTAATGCTGTGACAGGAAGTGCCAAAAAGACAGAGTTCCCATCCATAGTAAACTGACAAGAGATAGGAAGGAAACACCATCATGAAATAAGTTCTTTGCTCAGCTACATGAACATATCCAACCTCCTAACAGTCGCTCGTGTCTGATGGGGCTGAGAACAGTGAGAATCTATGTTGAAGACTACGTAAGAAGCTGAGTCAACAGTATGAATATCAAGGCAAACATCATCATAGTGATTTTTCTCATTGCTGTGACATTAAATCCTTACAGAAGCGACTTAAAGGAAAGAGATGTATTTTAGCTTGTGATTTCATGGTGGGAAAGGCATGGTGTTATTTAGAGCAGTAGAAACTCCTGCCATGAGTGTGTCAGGACCCAGAGGCATCTTGCTCACATCTTCCCAGTCCACAAAGAAGCAGAAAGAGCAGTGAGCCTTCAAGGCTTGACTCTACCAATGATCCACTTCCTCCCATAAACTCCGCCTCCTAAAGGCTACACAAACTCCCAAACAGCTTCCACCAGCTGAGGATTAAGTAGTCAAACAAGTCTGTAGGAACAGCTCACAGGTAAACCACACAGCCTTGACCCTAGAAGGCCAACACATTGGTGACCTGGACCCCAGGCCGTGGATCCAATGTTTGACATGTGAGTGGACCATGAGGACTTTGACCTCATGATGAAATTAATCCAATTATGGATTAAAAATTATAACAAACTGTTGTGAGGTTGTGGAGACTACGGAAAGTGAGGCCTGGTTGGAGAGGGGATACTTTGAAAGGCACATCTTATTTACGACCCTTTCTGCTTTCTGGATAAGCAACTTTGTCCTTCCCTCTTACTCAGTAAGCCTCATCAAATCCAGAAACAAAGTAATACAAATGCCCAAGCTGCAGACCCATGGGAACCTCTGCAGTTTTGACCCAATAGAAATTGCCCTTTTTCTAAATTGCTTTTCTCTTCTAGGCAATGTCACTCTGGTCTATAATCCCATCCACTGTTTGGGAAGCCAAGGCTAGAGGACTGCCATGAAGTCTCAGAAAGCTTGGACTACTGTGTGAGATCTCATCTCAAATTATAAAATAAAATAAGATTGCTGAAAGACCATTTTCTTGGGTGCTTGTCATAGTGATAAAAAAAAAAAAGTAGCATAAAGTCACAGGAAGAAAAACTGTTTGAATGCACCATTGAAATAACCCCCCTTAATTCAGCTTCTCTGAGCCCAACGTGTAACTCCCACTCAATTTCAAGGAAATGGGCAGACTTGCAAGCTGCATATGATCTATGTGGGTCACTTGGCAGAAACTGGGAGTCCACCTCCTGAGAACTCTTGCTGAGTGAGCCTCTACATTTCTTGGTGTCTGAATCCGTTAAGCTAAACCTTCACAGCAGTGAGTGTAAGCTTTCAATAATTTGCTAGAATGTACCGTACCAAATGTCAACGGATTCAAGAGGGATTTAGGTTTTTATAATTTGCCATGAACTTTTCTCTAAGCCTTTTCCCAAACACAGTGTGAACCCTACCTTGAACTGTGATATTTAGCAATTCATGTTAAAAACTTCTGCGCTTATCACAAATGTGTTCAATGACAAGGCTGGGCCAGTTTCCTATCTGGGAGCTCCACATACCTTTAGCAGTAGAGCAGGGAGAAGGAGTGCATCAGATTCTGTCCTCCTGGCGTTGGTTCACACATCCAGGTGAAGAGACTATTTAAAGTCTATCTTCTAATGAGGTTCATTAGATCACAAGGAACTAACGGAGCAACAATTGGGCTTCTGGGCAGCTGTATAATGGGGCTCTAAGCCTAGGGTTTCCTTTGGCTGCAAACCTCTGCTCATTAGTGAGGGTGGTAGAGCAACTTGGAAAAGCCTAATTGGAAGAGCCCATCACAGCTAAAAATAACCTTGTCTCAAAACAAGAAGAAAGCCCATCTGTATGCTATTCTCCCTCTTAGCCTCCAAAAATGGATTCATTAGCTGTGCTTTCTCCCTCCCACTGAACACATGTCCACACTCACAACCCATAACACTCTCAGAAGCCATGGGGGTGTCTTTGCACAGCAAAGGTGCAAAGTCGAAGGCACCCAGAAGACACCCTACAAGGGCTCTCTGTGAATGCTATCTTTCTACAATAGTGGTGGGTGACAAGCCACCCCTCACAGGCCAGTTTCCTTTTCTTCTTCACTGGAATTCACAGGAAAATCTACTTTGAAACAGTAACCTGCTGGTAGGTGTTTTCTCACACCAGGAGGCCAGCATTCCCATCAGCAGCATGGATTCTTCTAAGCAAGTTCCAATGCTGACGCTTTCTACTGCTATAGTCACTAACAGTTCCATGACCACATGCAGCTCACAGTGACCACGAACAGTGAAGAGCAATGCACTGTAACACACATCATCGCCTGGGTGATGATGTAAGGTCCAGGGTCTGTCAGTGGGTGTAAGTCTAAAGGTCTCATCCAACATGAGGACACTCATGATGGAATTGGCTGCCCATGCAGCAATGAGCAGACACTAGAGCTGATGTGTCTGCCAGGTTCAAGTGCATGAAACAATGCCCACTCTAATAACAGATGGAGCAAAGATGCTACTCAATCAGGAGGATGGACTGCCTGTGCTGACTTTTGTGGATAGGTCTGTGCCATTGTGTTTAGCCATCAGTCCGCACATGCCTTATGTTAGCAACAGGATCCCACAGCAGCTGTCCTGTACCTCAGCCTGGTGAAGATCTGTTCTCAGAAAAGTCTGGATTAGAAGTGAGGAAACAGGGGCAGTCTAAAATATGAGCCATATTCTCTGGATACACTTTTAAAGGTATAGTTTGGCATTTTGTGTGTGTGTGTAATATATATGTACATATATACATATATTATATATATTAAAATGTAAAGGTCTCTGACTCATGGATCTCCACAATGAACATGTTACTTATATTTAAATATCAGCAATAATAAGTGTGAGAAAAAGAATGCTGGATTCCCTCTTGTGTGGTGTTTTGTCTGCTCCTGCAGGATCCAATGGAAAGAGTCCCTCCTGTGCTGTGGACACACAGGCACTCTGAGAACTTAGAACCACTTGGAGTGAGAATGTGATCCCCTGCCCCACCCACCCAAGAATCTAGAGATCTGAGCTATTCTCAGGGTGCTGTGGATATTTTTAGGGGTGGCCAAGGATCTGTTCTTCCTCCTGGATTACATGATCAGCAGAGGAGGAAATCTTATCATCCTGGCTCCCAAGCAGACATATAACAGGAAACAGTGGGCTGGCCACTCTGAGATAAGCCACGGGTAACGTAACTAAAACCTCAAACATTACAGTTCCATTGCTACACCAATAGTTTCCATGACGACACATTTGGAGATGCTGTTGATTCTGTGCCAGCACCATGTGGAAAGCAACTATTTCTTCTATAGGGATGCAGCCACAGGCTAGCAAACTGGGCTCAGGAAAATGTACCATTCTCAATATTTTTAATTAAGAAATTAAATGGATTTTCATACACTCATTTTAAAGAAAAGTATATTATTATTTGTATTGATCTTGTATTTTTTCTGAGTGTATGTGGGTAAAAATAAGGACAAAGAGAAATAAAGAGAATTTAAATTACAATGAACTGCAACTTTGTAAGAAATAATGAACTGGTGCATTCATTGATTTCTGAAGATTCAAGAAAATGAATGTTGTAAGGTCCTAATTCTGTTTTCTTTCCCTTCACTATTAGAGGGATGAGATCTGAGTTCTTTAGTCCTTCTCAGCAGCCTATTTACCTGTTTGTTTTGAAAGAGGAGATGTTTATCACACTTAATCCTCCAATTTGTTATAAAGAGAAGTGATGTTAGATACAGAACTAAAGCTGGCTGATGAGGACAGCTAGTGACATGAAGACCCACGAAGACACAAGGACAAAGTGGAAGGGAAACTTGAGACAGAGATTAAATGAGTGTGTTCATTTTTTTCCCCTGCATCTGAAACAAATTCCCTGGACCTTGGACCAGTGTGTTCATCATAGACAGCTTTTCCAAAACACATCCTTAGCCTCCAGGAGTTCCTAGCATCCTGTCTGAGCCCTCAGAGTTCCTTTTACTCAGCTGCTAGACTCCCAACTGTCCAAGGTATTTGTATTTCCACTAAAACAGCATAATTAGTGAAGTTCCAAGCCAGCTTGGAAGACCCAGCCACACCCATGCAGCCATGTCACATGGAGATTATAAAAGGACAGCCATCTCACAAGCTATTATTCTGCCTGAAAACAAATTCTCATTGTTTACAAAAGTGTGCTCTTTATATTAGTATGGAAGGGACTTGCTATTATTTCTTATAAATTAATATTATAAAATTATGCTATTTATATTAGCATGGATGGGACTTGGTATTATTTTATACAAATTAATATGCAGTTATGTCTTCTCAGTTTCCATTAAAATTGCTTAAACATTTTCAAATAATTAGAATTGTCAATTTATAATATGCAAAAAGAAAAAATTCAGGAAATCTTCAAGTTTCATTCTCTGGCCACAGAGTTGGTATAATGCCCAGCACTTTACTCAGACGGAGTGTTTCTTCCGGTTACAAGTCAGTGCATTTTTGGCTATAAGGGTAGGACTGACAAGATGAGGCTATACAAGTAAGATGAGCCCTTAAAGAGGCCACGTGGCCCCTGGCTTCTGAGAGATGGAAACCAGGAAGCTGGAGAGGGTAAAGGAAAGTGAGAGAGGATCCCATTCCCGAGACTATACATTGAGGCCCGGGCAACAGAAAATAAGGTCTGGAGTGCTATATGGCACTGTAACCCATCACAATAAGTCAAGAGCATCTGCTCTCATGCCTCTATGTTTCCAAAAAGGAGATTCTAAAAATTTCCAAACCCTTTTGTCAATGCAAATAAATTGGTAATCACTGTGGTAGTTTGAACCAGAATGACATCCATAGGCTCATATATGTAAATACTTGGTGCCCAGTTGGTGAAACTGTTTGGGAGGGATTAGGAGGTGTGGCCTACTTGGAGGAGGTGTGTCAGTAGGGTGGGCTTTGAAGTTTCAAAAGCACAAGAAGTTTCCAGTTAGCCCTTTGCCTCCTGTTTGCCAACCAGGATGTGAGCTCTCAACTGCTGAAGCATCACCATGCCTTTGCTCTGCAGTCATGAGCAGAAGCCCGCTGATCCCGTCAGCCTGATTAAACTTCTTTCATAAGTCACTTTGATCGTGGTACTCCCTCACGGCAATAAAAGAGTGACTTAGACAAGAGTAGCATTTGCCTTCTCAAATACTCTCATTTGAGTCACAAGAGTAAGGACACAGTTCTCAACTTTCTCTTCCTGGACATTGCTTTGTCTTTCTCACACATGACTTCCATCTACAAAACACTCTTCCATGGCACTTTGGATCCCTGAATAATGTCTGGGTTAGCATCCTGTCTTTAGGGGTTGTCCTGCCAAGACTGACAACCTGAAATTCAGGCATGAATAGTAAAACCAAAGCAAACCACAACTTCAGGTGGATGGTACTGATTCTAGAAAATGCCATGCCTCTGTGGTAGCATGCAAAAGAGATACATTGCAGCACATGGCGCAGGACTCATGCCCAGTCACATGTGGCAGCAAGCAGTCACCAGTGTACATGGTGTATATGTCTGGTAGAAAGTGGCTACAGTTGATGTGTGGCTTCCGCCATGGGTCAGTTAGAGTTGAAGAGCAAGGCAGTGTGTATGTGTTGGGACAATTGCTTTCCAGAACCTCAGGATAAGCACAGCAGCAGGACACCAGGACCTGATTCCACGGTCTTCCTTGGTGAAGGGTACCTTAATGCCTCTCAGTTTAGTTCAAGCCAGGTGGTCGTGGCACACGCCTTTAATCCCACCACTTGAGACGCAGAGGCAGGCAGATCTCTGTGAGTTTGAGGCCATCTTGGTCTACAAAGCAAGTCCAGGATAGCCAAGGCTACAAAAAGAAACCCTGTCTTGAAAAACAAAAACAAATGATAATAATAATAATAATAATAATAATAATAAATAAAATAAAAATAAAAAACATCAATAGAGCTCCAAGTTTGAAAAGATTCACATGTAGGTGTGAGGTATTCTGGAAAGGCAGTTTTAGGCAGTGACATCAAGGTGACCCTGCCTATCAAGTTCCCCCCACACGTAGACAGGGACACAGGAGGCAGGAGAGTATGTGAGGCCTGCTGCATCTACAGGGGCCTTCTCATGAACCCTTCCAGGAGGCTAATGTCTGCAATGTCAGAACCTCCGTGGTATCTTCATCTTTTCTTGTCAGCCCTAATTCTGGGTCCCCAAACCACAAAGTGGCTACAAGGAGTCAGGGGATTTGGGTGAGTGGCTTGAGTGTGAAAAGAATATGGTAGGATTATAGCAGGGGAAATTAGCAGAGGGCTCCTTGCCAGGCATTGGTCACCTAAATGAAGTGGCCATCAGAGCCACCAGAGAGCAGCTTTGGGAAGGGTGTCTCAGGGAGGTCAGGCATTTAGGGCTCGTGCTCCTATCCCTCTGTACTTAGCTCAGGGTTTCTGGGAAGAGCTTGTATTACACAAAGAATTAGCATGTGTTGTATTAAAAGTTGAATTAAAGTTATTATGTAAAGCAGCTAACCACACATTCTTTTGTTTTTCTCCTCTTTGTTCTACTTCTATTTTTCCTAAGTTGTGTGTTACATAAAGCTCACACAGTCCAACTGCTTGTTTCAATGTTTGATAATTTCCTGTGAACAATCAGTAGAGATTGGATATCAGAGATGTGCAAATCAAAAAGGGCTCCGAACAATGTCAGCTTTGTCTTACTTTCCTATTAATTCATATTTAGCTGTTCATCATGTACCTGAGAGCATAATAATCTCCCTTTTCAAGACGGCCATTGTGGGAGAGAGAGAGAGAGCTTCAGCATAAATACTATTCCCAAGATCCTAATGAGAAGTTTGTCATGCATTCATGAAAAGAATAGTTGCCTCTTCAAACATGTGCTTTTATTTGTCTCCAACCGCAAGTGTGAAGTATTTGACAATTCTAATATTCTGAAGTTTATAAAACACTGTCACTAATAAAGAAACACAGTTCTGGGTATTTGATCCTGCAGCACCTGTTTGAGCTTGTCATGTTAACACAGAGGATCTGCTTTAGTCAGTAGGACTATGGTGGTGTCTTGATAGGTGGATGCATTGATGCTGTGTCTTGGAGTTCTGCACTCTCTTTGTGGGAGGGCCCATCATCACTCACCTTTGCATCTGGGTCTGTCTTCCTCTGTGTTCCAGGTCCCATTGGCTTGGCACTGCAAGAGCCTCTGACCCTGCAAGAAGTAGCCAGGGCTGCAGCTGAGGAGGACTTGAGCTCCATATTCATTCAGTGACCCAGAAACTAGCCTCCAGAGCACATGCTCTGACAGCTGGCCTTCGATGCTGGGGCAGGGCACCGCTGTGAGAGAAACACCGCAGGGTCAGTATGGCTTCCTGAAGGCGCTAACCATAACTGCTTCTAGCGACTGACAGTATGTGAAACTCATTGTGGTATATGACCTGGATGCCCTCAGCTCTTGCTTCAGGACTTCATTGTTTCCCACATATCCAGTCCTGCTGCATCCCTATCCCAGCCTTGGGGCCATTGTCCTGTTACAAACACATTTTTCCCAACTTCTGAATCTCATGGAGACAAGGAAAATACTTGTTTTTTACTTGGGAAATGCTAGCTTTCACTTTAAAAAAAAAGGTTTGACATTTATTTACGTGTGTTTGTGTGTGTGTGTGTGTGTGTGTGTATGTGTGTGTGTGTGTGTGTGTGTGTGTGTGAGAGAGAGAGAGAGAGAGAGAGAGAGAGAGAGAGAGAGAGAGAGAGAGAGAGAGAGAGAGAGAATCAGGTCCCGTGTTTGTGAGCCAAGGAACATAGGTGGTAGGAACCGAACATGGGTCTTCTGAAAAAGCAGTGTGCGTTCTTAATTTCTGAGCTATGTCTCCAGCTCCTGGGTGTCAATTTTGTGGAGAGAGATTCTGGTTTCTTGTTGACTCTCTGAGCCAGGGGCAAAGCAGCAAGGCCAGCTGTTCCTTCCTTGGAGGCACTGATACTGTGATGAGGCTGCCACCATGAATATAAAGTATTCCCACTGGTAGTTATAGGCCCCTCATCACGAATCTTCACAGCTTGTCTAATCATCCAGAGTGTGGAATATAATCGTCTTTTTATTTTCCTTTAACAGAGTCTCCCCGCACCATACTCATGTGGGTAAGTACTTCTTATTACTGCATTTAGTTGGAGCACATTTAATTAGATTTGTAAAATTATGATTAGATACCTTTGGAGTGAAATAATTTAATCATCCCTGTCCTTCACATTCCCAGTTTACAGGGAGTCCTTGCGGACCGCCAGCAGCGTACACTGATGGGCGTGAGGGAAATGGGCTGAGTTCTGGCGCTACAGAAGCCCAAAGAACAAGACTATTAGCTCAGCAAATAATGAAAGATTGAAGTTACGACTGTCCTTTTTAAAAATCTGCACTTCATCTAGGTAATTCTCAGTGCGAGCATTTCTACAGGAGTGAGATTTAGGGGGAAGACACTTTCTCTGTGTCTTTTATAGTATTTTTATTTTTATTATGAGACCTTGCATGTAGACTTTTTCACCCTTGTGTGTCTGATATGCAATTTCAGGCTGGGCCTGGAGAGTGGAAACTGGGCTTTGTTGTTGTTTTCTCAAGCTTGGTTGCATTCAGACCGGATCTGAGGAGTTGGGAGGCCAGTCCTTCAGATGTTCGGTGTTGACTGGGGAGTGGAGAAATGGGGTAGAGAGATGCCAGTGGGTGGCACGCAAGAAACCAAGCTTCGTGGATGAGAGGCATGGGGAACCTTTGAAGCTATGCTCTGCTTTTTACTCACTGTCAGTGGATTTTATAACAGATTCAAGTATAAATGGCCTGGACATAATTCCTGGGACTAGCTGTCAAGACAGACATTAAATAAGTGCCTGTTTTAAAAACATTAGTTTTGCTGCTACTACCCAATGGTAGCCCTTGAGCAAACACCAATAACTGAATCTAAAATAGCCTGTAGTTTGAGTAATGATGACAAAGCCATCCTTCTGCTCAGTCCCTAGGTCACACATGCTATTGGTGCTACAAATGACTCTAATGAGTTTCCTCAAGAGCTTCTTGTTCCCAGAGAAGCCCCCAGGTCGCAGAGGCCTAGGTTCTCCTCGTCCTTCAAGCACAGTGGTCCATGGCTGGTGGAAATAGTTAACTGGGAGTGGGGGTGGGGTAGGTTGTTGTCACAGATGTATTGCTGCTGTCAGGTTCTGACTCATCCCCTTAAACTTCTGTCTCCTGTTTAAAAGTGGCAGACAAGCCCATGACCTCTGTGGCAGGTGCGGACCAGTACATAGAGGGCTTGCTCCAGTCTGGTTTCCTGGTACATTTCTGTCTTCTGCCGGTGACTCCACCTCAGTGTGGAGGCAGCCAAGTTCTCTGTCACAAAGTAACTTGGAGCACTCTGTGTGTCTAGGAGGGTTCCAGGTTTTCCTAGGATTTTGATTGTTTACAGTAAATGGGGGAAAGGAAGGTAAAATGCAATCCTGGGGATACACACTGTAAGTATCAATAGCTTTTGAAAAAGACTTATTCATTATCTTTAGGTGTCATTTCAGTGTGTGTATGAGTGGATGTATTTGCCTACATAAGCTGACAATACATGTGCAGTGCCTGAAGAGGTCAGAGGAGGCATTGGATCCCCTGGAACTTTATGGATGGTAGTGAGCGGCCATGTGGGTGCTGGGAACTGACGCTTCATCCTCTGGAAGAACAACCAGTGTTCTTAACCTGTGGGCAATCGCTCTGGCCTATATTTACTTATCTCTTGAAACAGGATATCACTATATAGCCAAGGCTGGCCTTTAACTCACAGAGATCCATATGCCTCTACCTCCCATGTACTGGGATTAAAAGTTTTTTCTACCACATCTGACAGGAGTGTTTATCACCTGATATTTCATCTATTAATCTACATCATACTACAATTGTTAAGCAAAGATAAAAACCACTTCAGCCCTGCTCAGATACAATAGAATTAGCTTGAGAAATATCTATGAGTGTATATATGCATTATTATATATGTGCTTATCACACACACACATATACATATGTACACAATTGTTACCAACGTTTTTCTGACCAAGGGATAAGCGCTGAATTATTGAAAAGAAGACAACAGAATCCATGTCAGAGACAGCCCTGCTAGGGGACTCACATGAGCTGCCTACCGGCTAGATCTGTGTAGGGGGCCTAGGTCCAGTCTACACATGGTCCTTGGCTGGTGATTCAGCCTCGGCAAGCCCCTCTGGGCCCTGGTTAGTTGGCTCTGTTGGTCTTCTTGTAGAGCTCCTGTTACCTCCACGTCCTTCTATCCTTCCTCCCACTTTCCCACAATACTCCCTACAAATTGCCAAAAGTTTGGCTGTGAATCTCAGCATCTATTTCAATTCATTGGGAGTTGGAAGCTCTCAGGGGACCACTATACTAGGCTCCCATCTGCAAGTATAGCAGAGTATCATTAATAGTGTCAGGGGTTGTCTTTCTTCCATTGGGTGGGTCTCAGGTAGGGCTAGGCATTGGTTGGACAGTCCCTCTATCTCTGTTCCATCTTTATTCCTGCATATCTTGTAGGCAGAGTAAATTTTGGGCTGAAGTTCTTGTGGGTGGGTTGGTTTTCCCCTCCATCCACTAGGAGTCCTGTCTAGTTAGAGTGTGGCCTCTTCAGTCTTCATGACCCCTGCTCCTAGAAGTCTCAGCTACAGTCACCTTCATATCCATGTGCTGGCCCCATATTTATTATTTTAATTAAATACAACTACATCATTTCCCCCTTCCCTTTACTACCTCATGATTGACTCCTGTAAAAGTATTACTGTACACTGAAGATAGCTTCCTAGAAGTTGGACTACACTTTACAAAAGAAGTTGGTGCTTTCATTGGTAGCCAATGGTATGTATGAAGAGTCCATTTTAAATACACAAATTAACCAATGCCTCTAATTTCAATGAGCTCGATTATCATCTGAGAAATGGAGAGAAGAACCCACAGTGCCTCATGTTTTCACACCTTATGATGAGTGCTGTTACTAAACTCAGTCACAAGAGTGTCTGCCCACAACGAGAATGGCAGCCAAAATAAGGTTGGGTGAGGTGAGTTACCACGTTGTAGATTGCGATGGAATTAATTTGGATTTACTGGGCTCACATCCAGGATTACACAGCTCATTTTACGTGGTTGCAGTTGTCTCAGTGGAAGTTGTTTGTGTTGTTAGGACAAAGGAGACCAGGTCCTCACAATACTGGTAAGAGTCTGCCTGCTTTCTGGAGGCTAAACTCATCCCTGACCCCAGCGAATGCAAGTCCCAGGGAAGTCTCCTACGACACCAAGCCCAACATGAACACTTACGTTTGCACATGGGTGGCTTTCCTCTGTTGCTCCACAGGCCGTCCTCTTGGCACACAGCAGTGGCTTGCTGACTGGCATCCAGCTTAAATCCTTCGTTACACTCATATGTCACTTTACTGTCTAAGGTGAACTCATTGCCCGTGAATGAGCCATTTCCTGGGGCCTCTGGAATTCCACAGGACACAGCTGAAAAGATAAGGAAATAAACCTTGCTCATTTGTACTGGGTTTCTTTAAATATTGTCTTTATTTTTCATCTCTGAGGCAAATTTGTTAATTATGTTCTCCAGGTTTGTCAAAAGCACACATATTTTCAGAATTTTAAGGATACAAAATATTCATGAGAAACAGCTAAAAACTTATTTAAAATGGTAGAAAGTGATTCAGTGAAAACACTGTATAAAAGGGATATGGAGGTATTAGGTAATAACTCTCAGTCAGGGTCAGGTTAGTCACAGCATGATTGTTTTGTTGTATGTTCCAGTTATAATCACACATGTTGCTCAGGTGCCTTTGGGCAGGAGATGAAGGGCATGGCATACCACTTCCTTACCATCCCAACAATGGCTTTGCATATCAAGATGCAAGGAATTAGCCATGAGTACACACTCACCCACCTCCCTTTCACCTCCATCTTTCCTAATGCTGTTCCTTCAACGCACAGGAGGTCCTTTGAAAAGATGCTATGCTTTGCCTGACATGCCCTTCATCTGCTCCTGTGTTGGGAATATGGTCTCCGTTGTGGAAATAAGGTGTGGTGGCCATCTTTAAGAGCTGGGGCTCCTCTGGAAGTTCTGAGAGCACTTGCATTTTTCTGGGACCCAAGTTTGTATTCATGAGCTAACAAAGCTGTAGAAAGAGCAGTTCAGGCCTCTCTAAGTTCACTGGCTTCTTGACTCAGCATCTGATCAAATTCTTTCAAAAAAGCGTCTGCCATGATGTTTCCTGGGGTGTAGAGGACCCTACTGGTGATGGCACTGTGCCCCTCTTTTCTTATAACTAATTCAGCCTTGGGAATTTTATTATATGAATACAAAGGAGGCTGGTACAAAGGTAAGTAAACAGATTGCCTAAGGTCACTTGTGCATCTATTTGCATGAGAGGCAATATCTTCTGAATTACCTGGAAAGATTACATTGATAAGTTGTCTTCTTACCAACATACATACACAAACATGTACATATACACACACATTCACAAACACACACACACACGCATAAATGAATGAATGGCTATTTTTAGATGTCAAACTTGTAGAAAACTCAAGCTGTGAAATTTCTCATGTATTGGCTTTGGCTTGTTTTGACAACTTTATACCTGTGCACAGTGTGCTAGACGTCTACCTATTACACTCTCATATTCTCTCCCCCCAACTCCCATGGAAACTGTTCTTCACAGAACAGGCTCCTCCTCCTCTTTCTCTTCCTCCTCCTCCTCATTTACTTCTTTGTCCTCCTCTTTTCCTCTTCTTCTTTTATTTTTTCTTACTTTCTTTCTTTCTTTCTTTTTTTTTTTTTTGTGAACCACTAAGTTTCACTGCGGTTAACATAAGTATAGGTGAGGGGATCTTTACTGGCATGGAAAGTTGCCATTGGCTACAGTACTGAGTAAATTTACTCCCTTCTCCTAGCAACAATTAACTACCAATAATCTTGCAGAAAAGAATGAGATCTCACTAGCTCTTCTTCCATTCATTTTGAAATCTAATGGGGGACTCAGTCTTGTGCAGGTCTTGGGGAGGCAGCCACAGCTGCGGTGGGTTCAATGGCCCCATCATGTCTGGAGGCCAATGTCTCACAGAATTGCTCCCTACCCTACAGCTTTCACACTCTTCTGCCCTCTATTTCATGATTTCAACCATCTGAAATATCTGTGTTTCATGTAATATTATAGGAACACATCTGTGGGATACTAACACAAATGCCGTACTTACATGTAACCATCCCTTTGGGAAAAGTGTTCAAAATAAGAACAATTAAAGTTTTCCAAAGCCACTGTTTTGTCCAAGAAACATACCAGCAGACAAGCTATCCACCTGAAGCCTATGCAGCCTTTGAAAGTGGTCATCTTTAATGAATCTAGAAGTGCCAGGGCTTTTGTGCTTTTTTAAAAACTCTCTTTGTATCCCATTATGTTGCCATGTCTCCATTCCCCTCAATATAACTTGATTTCTCCAGATAACCATGTATTTACCTATCAGATCCCAACTTTCCTCCCTCTTACTTACTTACACTATGCCCATCCCCCACTTCCCTTAAGAGTCTTACTTGAGGGCAAGTACTGAATGGAGTGACATCTCCAGCAGGTTAAGTGGGAAAGATGACATCCCACAAGCTCATAGGAAATGCTCTCATAAAAGGGGTTTTTACCCAAGGGGCCAAGTCAGAGAGGCTTACAGACGATTCTGTTCAATCTAAAAGCTTTCAAATAAAAGTGAACTCTGCTCCGAAGGACTCCAGAGAATCTTCCCTATGTGATCTGCTCAGTAATGAGCAGTCTGCTTTGAGATTTGAACTACAGTTTGTATCCTCAGGAGAGTGCTCATTAAAGGAGCCGGGGTGAGGGGCACTGCTGACTCCCCATCCTTTGGTCACCTGCTTTCTGTGATTCTTTGTTCTGTTCAACCTATGGGATCATATGGCTACGACTCTGAAGTTAAGTCACCATCGCCTTCCATATTTAAACCACTAGTTCAGAACAAGTTTTCCCACTCAATGGCTCTTCTGAAAAGACCGACCACTGATTTAGGACTTACTTAAATGAGCATCAGGGAAGACTTGATGGTGAATCCCTGAGAATCCTCCTGCCACCACCAACAGAAATGAAAAAGGCATGAACCAAAATTCAGAGGTATGAAGCCTAACCCTGAGTGTTCAAAGAGCCAGTGATGCTCTTGGTCCCATCACTTTCTTGTACTTCCACAGACAAGACTCTCCAATGGTACTGGTCACAGAGTCAGAAAATTGTACGAACGGAACGTTTTAGTCCTCACATTACTATATATCAACATCTTGTTGGATGGACATCCATTGATAAAGCCCGGGACAGTGGGAATGTATTACCTGCTCATTATCTCATTCAACTCTTAACACATAAGGAAAGTTAGAATCCATCACAACTGCATATTCTGCGGGATGGAGGTTTTAGAGCTACTATGCCCTTACCAGAATTCTTTTGTTGTTCAGAATTATTTTTATTTTATGTGCAAATATGTCTATTTACCATGTATGTACATGGTAGCCATGGAGGCAAGAAGAATGTGTCAGACCTCCTGAAATTGGAGTTACAGATGCTTGTGAGTTACCATACTGGTGCTGGAAATCAAATCCCAACGCTTGACAGATCAGCCAGTTCTCTTAACCACTCCCCAGCCTCCCTTATCTGAACATTTATGCCCCGTTCAAAGTTGTGACAGGGCTCAGATATCAGGCAGTAGACCCCTCTTGGTTACTGACCCCAGGGGTACTACCTCCAAATGCACAGGTTTATTTTCCTGTCTAATATCCAGGCAGCAGCAGCTCACCAATTACCTTACCAACAGGTTAAAAATAATTTTCAAAATGTAATAACAAAAACAAAGACCACAGTGCAATTGATCATTTTTACTCATATTCATACTCAACATCAGTATAATGTGAGGACCCAAAGGAAATCCACAGCAAGTGGAGAGAGAGAGAGAGAGAGAGAGAGAGAGAGAGAGAGAGAGAGAGAGAGAGAGAGAGAGAAATGCCCCAAGCCCAGTGCTAGCCTAATGCCGTGTATTGCTTCTGCTCATCCGCCATGACAATGTGATGACAGGAATATACAAGGCCATAGGCTAGCCTGGGAAAAGTGCTTGCCTTTGTTATGAGGACTAAAGATCATTTCTGAGAGCAAGGACTCATGGAGGGAGCCAAGAGTGGGGTTAGAAGAACCTAAATTATACAAATGGGCAGACTAAACTCTGTGGTCACTACAACAATAGTTGGCTATCCAGGAGGCTAGACCAGAACATAGCTGAGAAGACAGTCAGCTGTTCTAAACCTCTTGAAAACATTTAGCACAGGATATCCCAAGGATAAAAGGAAAAACAAACTGGGTATTATGGAACATAACAGGACAGAGAGGACTCCAGTGGCACTGTGGTGAGTGAGTGAGGAAGTCAGCAACAAAAGGAAAAAAAAACTGGGGCATTCTACTAACACAAGGGACCTGCATTTTAGAATTTTAGGAACAGAGAACAATTTTAACTTCCAGGTCTGTGGTGAGGGTTGGGCATTGTCTTTCAGTGGGACAAAATTTCTGCATGAAAAAAACATGCTGGAGTGAGATGGTGGTGATAGTCTCATTATGAATACACTTAATATCATTAATCTGGAAGTTTATGCTATGTGTATTTTACTATGAAAAAACATCTACAGTGCTTCTTTGATACAGGTACATGAGTGGGATGGTAAAAGGCAGATAGGGAACACTGGGTATTTTCATACAATATGTAATTAATCAACACTGATCATGTTCCTTCCTTTTTATTGACAATTCAAATAATGACTCAGGAAGGAACATTCAAACTAGTGAATTCAAACTTTGTCTTTTTTTCCCCTTTAATTATGTGTCTGCCTGCACTTGTGTCTATGCACTGTGTGTGTACCTGGTTTCTGGGAAAGCCACAAGAAAACAGCAGAGTGAATAGAACTGGGATTACAGACAGTTATAAGTGATCGTGTGGGTGCAGGGAATTGAACCTGCGTCCTCTGGAATAGACACTTAACTTTGGTTGCTGTCAACTGCTGGGCTATTTCTTTAGCCTACTGAACACAATCAACTTTGTAGGACATAATAAATTCTCAAAATCACTTGCCTGAACATTTGTCTAGATTTTAATTTTTAAAAAAAATTAGGGGCTATAATGTGGACATAAGCAAGACTCCAAAATTTGAAAGGCTGCTGTGATTGACAGCACAACAGAGAAAGATTCATGCAGAAAGGAGTGTCCTATACTATATTCCTAACAGTCATTGCTATCAAATCATATTTTGGGTTTTTTTTTTCAGTAAAAAAAAAGCTTTACTGATTCTTTTGGAAAATATAGTTACCATCCCCCGAGAATGCACAGAGTGAGTTTAAGCCACTAACTTAGGAACTCAGTGAAAGGGTGACAGCAGCTGTCCAGCTTGCTTTCAGAACAAAGGAACAAAACTCCTCATTATGTTTTTCCTGTACCTGGAGGAATAAGCGTCTAGAAACGGAAACTTCAAAGAAGAGTCTACTGTGTTTTTACGGAAGTCAGGTCTTAAGGCTGCAACGTTGCTCACTTCTCCTGTGAGTCAGGCCAGCTGCTGCCCAGTGGGACAAGGGTAGTAGATTTTGTCAGGTCAGAAGAGCATTCCCAGGATGTTGAGGAAACGCACGCCGCTGGCCTGTCTCTGTTCATAAACCAAAGCAATAGATGTCTACTAGAAAACAGCAACAAAAGAAGGGGAAATGGTGGCTACATCTGAATGTAGTGATGGACAGGTGATAGGGAGACAGATGGATGAATAGATGGATGGAGAGATAGATGATAGATGAATCGGTGAGGATGATATGTGATAAGTAGATAAGCCCAGATAGTGGATAGATAGGTAGAGCTAGATAACAGAGGGAGGTAGAGAGCTGATTGATGATCTATAGATAGAAAGAAAACAGATAGGTAGATAGAGAGATGATAGAAAGGTAGGAGACACTAGATACATAGATAAATAGATGATCAGATATGACCGAATGATTGATAGGTAATCAATACATGACATCAACACACAGATGGATATGCATAGTGGTTGGGTGAGTTAATGAATAGATGGGAGATGAATCAGCAGGGTGGATATGAATGTACAGTGTAAGACAGGAAGACTGATACCTTGAAAGCTTCTCAGGGAGAAATCTACAACTGAATTAAAATACAATGACAAAGTTGAAACTTTATACTCGTTAGTGACAGAAAAGGGACCTAATGATACAATTCAGCATTTAGGTTTCACAGTTGATGGAAAAGAGTAGAGAGCAGATTCCATTATTCCAAAGGCATTATACACCTGCCCTGTCAGAGTCCCCCATAGATTACTTACTAAGTGAAGAAAATGAGCACTGGAAAATCACCATTCCATTGCTTAGTGAAAAAGACACAATACGTGGGTCTCCAAATTCTGCAGTTGATAGTTGACAACTGAAAGGCACATGGGCTGAGGATGGCTGTCCTCCATCCCAGTCTGATGCCGCAGTTTCTCTTAAAATAGACCAAGTATGATTATCTGAACATGCGTGTTTCATTTAAATAGACGATTATATTCAACTGAACATACATGTTCTCTTAAAGTAGTCAAAATGTGCTCAACTGGTGAGGCAATGTCAAGGGTGTAATTTAAGTTGTTAACAGGGAAGGAATTACTGAAAAATAAAAGTGTAATGTTGCCTGGCTTGCCCAATGTCTAGTATTCCCTCTCTTGCCTTCTGTGTGCCCAGTGGAAAGCCTACCTGGCTTAGAGCACAAAGGCCATTGGCAGCCCACACCGTGCGTGACAGCCTCCATCCATCTCTGCAAGGGACACTTAGAATAATCAGAGATCATTTGCCAACAGTGTACATGGCAAAGACCTTGACCGTGTGTGACCATAGAAAGGAAGTTATCAGAACTTTCTCTCCCTTCCTTTCATGCTACCACTCCATTCAAATCCCTGCTGTACCCAGTCAGCTTCGTGGGCCACAAGACCCCATGCTCTAACCCCAATGTCCCCAATGAAAGTCTACTTGTCTCAGGATGACCATTTTAGCTTCTTTGATTGTCAGCTTTGATTTGAGCTATAGGAAGTGGCAGAGGCCATCAAGGAAATCCAGGTTTTGCAAGTGAAAAGACAGAGGGGCAAAGGCATACGGTGGTTTGTATTGCTAGTTCATACAGTAAAGTTAATTGAGAGTGTGCATCAATGAAAGGAGTTGAAGCAGTTGATATCACACTGATCAACATTATGCATTGATTACATCATAATATTTATGACTGTCACTGTAAGACCTGAGCAAGACTAGGCTCATCAACACTCCTTGAGAAGCTATAGGCAGTTCAAGGTTGCCGGAGGTGGGGGAATCATATTCCTCAGTCAAGTAGGCCTTGAAACATTGCCCTTGCTCAAATAAATACCTACCCTGCTCACTACGGTAAACCTAATATTATTTTTATGTATGAAAATGCTTTAAAAATCAATATATTAGATAATAAAAAGTATGTCAGTTTATTAACTGTCATGTTTGTTATCATATACATATTTTATAATTATGAATTAATTATTAAAATTTTTCTTTTGCAAGTGTGTGTGTGTGTGCGCGCATGCACATGTGTGTACGCATGCACGCATGAGTGTGCATGCGTGTCTACTATGTTTATATGCATCCCATGAGTGCAGTCCTGTGGAGGCCAGAAGAGGATCTGGGAGCCCTTGGAACTGGAGTTACAAAAAACTGTGAGCTACCATGTGGGTGCTCGGAGCCAAATACAGGTCCTCTGTAAGAGCAGCCAGTGCTCTTAGCTACTGACCCATCTTTCCAGCCACTAATTATAAAATCTTAACTTGGCTATTTTGTAACACTAGTCCTATGACATAGGTGCATTTTCCTCTCCAGTATTTGTTTAACTGTACTGGTGTGTGACACTACAAATGTAAGTCCTTACAATGACCTTTATTTTACAAGGCATACATGAACACTGAATACATTACCCTAATGCAAGCTTAGTGGGAGTCAAGGTTGCCTTGACCCCAAATGCCTAATGCTGAACACTTCACCTATGGCATAGCTCTTCCCTATCACAAGTGAGACAGTAAAGAGTTTGGCCTCTCCCATCCCCTGATTTTCTTCATGGGCTTCAAGGTTCATAAATACTCCATTCTCCAATGGTCATGTTCTCTATACAAACCAGAGCTGAAAACTTGCTATCAAGACCTGATGCTATTTGTTGAAAAATTTCAGATCAACTCCACTGACTTATAAAGCAGAGTTTTCTGATTTTCATTTGTTAATTTAAAAAATGCGCTGGCAATAGTTTCACCCTCTCTGTTGTTTATGCCTTAGAACATGAGAAAATATAACGTTTCCTCTGGATATCACACTCATATTTTGATCATCTCCTTGGGCAGCTCCTTCAGCCCTTGCTAATGTTTAGGTTAATTAAGTTCCATATCTCTGAGATGTACATTTTCTACTTCATTTTACTAAGAGTGTGCTCTGATTTAATGCAATTTCCCTAAGAGTTTTCTCTGCTTTTGTGTGTTTATGTTGCTGTTGATTTCACATAACTCTTTTCCAGTCATCATGTGTGTTGGTCAGGTGGTCAGACTCAATCTCTGAATGAACACCCTTTTCTCTGTGTATATTTATGTACGACTATATGAACAGTTTTTACATTAATTACTTATTTTTATTTCTGCTGCTACTTCATAGTAGAAAACGGTTTATTAAAGGGTGCCATCCAATGGCCATCCTAGATAAAACAGATATTGAGTTTAATTATCAGATCACTTGGGGCCAAGAAAAAAATGCAAAAACAAAGTTAGGAAAAATGTATCTAAGCAGCAGGCAGGTGAGCTTAAGACTTTGAAAAGCAACAGCAAAGGTTTTAAGCCAGTCTCTCAATCCTTCTCTGCCTCTCAGTCTCTTAGCTCTACCTGAAAGAGGAGGAAGTAAAGAGATCTCTGTCCTGTGGCTCATACAAAGAAGCCAACTTGAAAATCTACTTCTGGCAAAGCCACTCCCAGATGTGTACCCAGAGGAGGAAGACACCTCCGTGTCACAGGCTGGTACCATGGCATTCATGAAACCAGACACTATCAGAATCCCATTGAACATCTGCTTCTAGACTTTTGAGCCCATGTCTGATATGAAAAATAGCTCAGGACTTCAAACCAGACCCAGAGGACAACTGAACAATACCAACCTGTAAGCCAATGTGAACATTATGTTAGAAGGTACCCAGCTAGCTTGCTGCACACATAGAATGAATGTGCCTAAGAATCCAAGGTGGGAAAACATTTCATTATCAAAAGACAAAAAAAGTCATGTTTTTTTTTTCACTTCCTCCTGTTATCCTGAATGTTGCATACTCTTTCCCCATGGGGTCAAAAGGCAACAAAGTCTATGATTTTGAGTGAAAAAGCAGTGGCGGGATTCAGGTGTTGGCAGTTTTTACATTCTCTTGTGTGAACGTTTAATATACACATGGGTACAAGTATCAATACAAGCCGACATGTCCCAGAGAGCATGTGTCAGCACTTCAACCCCATAGCAATTAGAAATGAACCTGTGAAATTTCCCTGGACAATGCCAGCATTTAGATTAAAAAAAAAAAAAAAAAAGTAAATTTCCTATCAGTGGCAACTGAGTTGTATGTGCACCATTTTTTTGTCATGCATTTTAATCATTCATCTAGTCACTGCACTTTTTAAAATATGTTGTCCTACACGGAAGAACACACTTTTGTTGTTGCCTATTTTCCATACTGTTTCTGTAAGTTTGCTACTAAAATGCATTAAACTATGCAAGCACAAATAAACAGGTAGGCTTCGCCTGCTTATCTTGAAAAGGTTCTGAACCACATATCTTCTTTTGAGGGAAGTGCAGTTTGATCACTGGTGCCACATGTCAGTTGCAAATTCCCAGGTGTCAAGGTATCTAGGGCCAAAGCTAAATGTCAAGGGCCTGGCATTCCTGTGACTCTATCATGATTATAAAAGAGAAAACAGCACCATGGCATGGTTTCAGGCTGTTTCCTCCCAACAGCACTGCATATGTTAGAAACTACATGGGAAAAAGTCATTGTTGGCACCAAGAACCACATCCATTTGACACTGGAGGCTCCTATGGAGACAATGTTGGTAGGATGTCTTGTCCTGACTCTCTATTACGTCCTGACTCCTCTCTATCATACCCTGACTCCTGTATGTCACACTTTGACTCTCTATCATACCCTTACTCCTCTCTATCACATTTTGACTCCTCTCTATCACATCCTGACTCCTTTCTATCATACCCTGATTCCTCTCTATCACACCCTGACTCTCTATTCACACATCTCTGCAAATAACGAACAGCCCACTTGTCTTGAAGTTCCAACTTGGAATCCTTTAAGAATCTTCCAAAGCTAGCTCCCTGAGCACCTCACATTTAGCCCTAGGTGCCCAACAGGGTTTGTCCCTCAGCCACCTGTGGAACTGCCATTCATTCACACTGCAGTGCAGCTCTTCCTTCTAGAACTGTCAGTTTTGCAAGTAAAGGCTATACTGTCCCTTTAATGAAAGCTCATAAATTATTCAGTGTCCTCAGCCATGGTCCTTTTGACCATGTCTGCTCTTTGTCTTTTATTGAATTCAAAGGCATCTTTATCAAAGTCCCGCGTGCTAAAATAAAAGCTCTGTAATTCTCCTCCTTGCTTTCTTTCTATGCCCCTCCCCATCTTTTCCCATGCTGCAGAAATGGAAGACAGATGCCAGGTCCTTTCATTAGCTTTTACACTATTTTATATATGCCATATAACCCGCTCACATCACCATGGCAAGCACTGATGCTACGTCACAGAGTTTTCTTTTACGCAAGGGACACAGCTGATCTCTGTAGCCAGCTCAACCTGGGGACTTATAACCTTCTTGTGAAAAATACCTTTCCTTGCAAATTTCATCTGGCCACATTGTGAGAAATGACTTTGCATACACACCCTAAGTATCACCTCAATCATGAGCCACATTTTGTGGTACTTGGTCTTCACTAAGCATGAGCAGGAACAGTGCAATATCTAATTTATCTTAAGATACAGGGAAATAATGCTTCCTTGGGGAAATTCTTATGCTAGCATTTGCACCCTGATGAGTGATAGGACTGTGCTTTGAAGTATGCATGAGCTTGACCACTCCTATCACTCCACATGTTGGCAGACATCAGCTCATTAGTCAGAACTAG
This sequence comes from Acomys minous, assembly GCF_964271855.1. Classification (NCBI taxonomy): domain Eukaryota; kingdom Metazoa; phylum Chordata; class Mammalia; order Rodentia; family Muridae; genus Acomys; species Acomys minous. Next base: position 10,039,601 of record NC_140497.1, read on the forward strand.
GCTACAGTGGATCTGTTCTCAACTCGCACGTTGAAAATAGATAGAAAAATTGAAGATGAACACAACAGGACAGACTATGCATGGCCCAGGCAGACAGTGTTTACTGCCTGGTTTCTCACAAAAAGAATTCAGGCCGTACAGTCTATTATGCAGAAGAGGAGAACTGCTCAGCTCCTTAAGTGCACTGAGTTTGGATAAATCCTTAAGTGCTCACAGAAAACATAGCAACACCAGTAAGTCAGTGCTCACATCATAAAAAAGTTCCTGTTTCAATGGTCGTGCTATGGAAGGGCTTCAGGCCAACACACTTGTCTTCAAGAACCGCTACTAGTTCAGTACTCTAAGATGAGTGAGATTGGCTCCATCCTGATCCAGGGTCAATGGGATGAACCTCACTTTACAATCATTTGTTGGGATTTGGAAATCTGGGTTTAATAGGCCTTATGGATGCACATGTCTGTAGTTTAGAATATGGCTCACATACTTCCTCCAACCTATCTTCACAGCACACGTACATGCACATGCACATACACACACACACAGGAGAGAGAGAAAAGGGGGGAGGAACACATTCAGAGAAAACTCCTAGTCATTATGTGTAATGTTGCATTTAAACCTCCATTAATTTCTAAATAAATTGACATCTATAGAGCTACTGAGTTACTCCCAGACAGAATATTTTATAGAAGTAAATTGGCATATGAAAATTAAGCCAAGAGACACAATTAACCCATGTGATTATGTCCATATGTTAAAAAAGTTATGCCTTAATAAAAACACCAATTACTTACTCCAGGCCTTCAGATATAATTCTTTAGCTTTTAAAAGGATGCTGTAACTTCTTTTTTAAATGTATTATAATTTATTCAGATTACATCCAGATTGTTATCCCTTGCTTGCGTGTATCTTCTCCTTCTGTTCCCACCCTCCCTCCTTCTTTCACCCTACTCCCCTCCCCTAGGCCCCAGAGAGAAGGGGACCTCCTTCTCCACCATATAACCACAGCCTACCAGGTCTCATCTGTATAGCCTGCTTCCCCTTCCTCTGTGTGCCGGTTGGGAAAGATGAAGATCCTGAGATGGGCACAGTGACATATGCCTATAATCCCAGCACTCTGGGAGGCAGAGGCAGGTGATCTCTATGAGTCTGAAGCCAGCTTGGTCTAAAAAGTGAATCAAGGACAGCCAGAGCTATACAGAAAAACCCTATGAAACTAAAACCAACCAACCAACCAACCAAACAAACAAACAAAAGGTAAAGATCTTGATCCCTCAGGAAGAGGGCAGCTCTGGAATCAGAAAGTGTTTGGAAGACTGAAGCCAGGGGGAAGCTAAATCTGAGATGCTCACAGTCGGGTCCCTTTGGATAACATTGTCCTTAGGTACCCACGTTCATATAGTTAAAGAGCAGCATAAACAGAACCTCAGAAAACATCACTCTTACCCACCCATGCCTTTGTCTCTCTCCACAGCCTTTAAGATACTATGAGATAATTCTAAGGCTATAGAAGTTCATTGACATATATATTCTTTGTGTCTGGTTAATTTTAGTATACTATATATTATATATACATATATATTATATATACATACACATATACATTATATATAATTTAAAATGAATTAGAAATTAATATATACCATGACTTATTAAAACTATGAAGTCATTAACTGCTCAAGGACATTACCATACTCTCATTCTACTGGTAAGAAAAATCACTCCAAAGATGGTCTGCTCTTCAGATTTGTCTATCTTTGAATAAACCAAGATCCAACAACAGACAACAGTGGCTTATGTCTCAAAGGCTTGATTTTTAAGAACAAAAGCTTAACCATGCAGTTTATGAGCAAGATCATTTTTTCGTCTTTGTTGCCCATGGAAACGCTAGCAAAGTGCAAGTAGAAAGCAAATGGAGGCGACCCCGTACCAAAGCTCCATCTCCTACAAGGCTGGGAGCATCAGCTTTCAAATAAACAGCTGTGTGGGCACTGCACTGCTTAACAGGGGTGGCTTGAAAGCGTGCTCTGTGCTGCTCCTATTTAACTGCATCTCCGCGATAGTGCAGGAAGTCTGAGCTCCCTCACAGGCTGCTCCTCAAGCTGAAGATCAGTGTATTGATAACGAAACAGCTGCTTGGCAGAACTTCTTGCTGTGAGGCAGGAAATGAAGGCTGCAGTACAGGAGATAGGGCTGGCTTTATCAGGGAGGATGAAAAACCAAGACGGCTTTGCTGACAGAAATCATTTAAAAGGTCAAGCAAAGAGAGAAAAACAACCCTCACTTCTCAGGAACCCATAGACGACATCTGGCCTGGTGCTTCTGGCCTTTCCAGACTGTCAGGATGGAGACTGTGTGAGCCACTTGTTAAGGAAAAACCATCACGGACTCGGTAGGAGGCCTGGGTCCTAGCCCTGCCATTTGGGACCTCAGGGTCCCAAGTGAGCATGGAGCAAGAACCCTGTGAATCCTCTTCCAGCTCCAATGACACATGCTACCTCCACATTATACTGGAAAGTATAGTCTTCCTCGGGGCTTAAGACTTTCGGTGTTCTCAAAGCTAACTATCAAAACTCCTATTTCCCGGAGAACAAAAAGTATAAGGCCAGTAGGTATTCCCTTGCCACCAAGGAACTCAGACTTCCACACATCCCACCTGACTCTGCATTTGAGAAACATTACTATCAACATGGTGAATTCACTATGACCAGGACCAAAACAAAGCGAACAAAAACATCAAAACCCAAAGAATCATCTTAAGGGAATTATGTGATTCCAAATAACTGTCTGATTAAGTCATAAATGTGTCATGTTGTTTAAATTTGTCAAGTGGACAAGTGTCCATATGAGTGACTTCACTGCTACTTGTATGCATCATCAGTCATAAAATGCTCAAAGCAAATAAGCATAATTTTTGGTCAAAGTATCCTCTTTTGGAAGCAAAACTTTAGCACTGCTAGAAGAACAAGCTACTGGGAGCTGCCTTATTGTTTATCTTACAATAAAGAAGAATTTCTGAAGGGGAGTAAGCATAAACCAAGGTAAGGCTATAATAATGCTAATACGATTGAAGAATACAACCATGGTGTATATTCATTAATTTCCTCATACAGTAGTTGTAGAAAATTGAATAGCCCGAGTAAAAGGAAAATGAGGCAGCTGATTTCAAGATCCATTCATAACTTATTACTGGCTTTCAGAAATTGAGCAAGTTTATTGTGAATATAAACCTCACAAGAAAAAAACTATGAAAAATTTGCCACCTCCAGCCCTTGAGTCTAAATTAAAATGCTTTACCTGAAAACTTCTATGCATTGATAGATTTAAAAGAACATGAAATATTAAAATGAACATCAATAGCCTCTTGATTAAAATGGCCAAAGAAGAAAAGAAACACTGTGGCTCAAAGGAAAAGTATTCAAAGTAAAATGAAGATGTCACTGTTTTTGATAAGGTATATTTTGAAATAATACAATGATTAGGAAAAGTTATTTTGAATCTTAACAGGATGATACCTTCAATAAAATTCAGAGTAGAGAGCACATTATAATCAGAATAACTGTAGCCGCAGCCTAGGGACTGCCTGTTCATTCTCTGACTCAGACAGCGCAGATTCCCAGAGCCTTCTACAAATGTTAGCGGTGTTTGCATTGTCAATGGGAAGTTGAATTGTACCGTTTTAAACCTGCTGTGATGGTAAGTCTCGGCTGTCCATTTGACTGGATTTACAATCCCCAGGAGACATACACTGGGAGTATGGGCAAGAGCATTTATAGAGAGAGAGGACGGACTTTGAGTCATCCTGAATTTGAGTGACCGCCCCCCCTCATGATTTGGAAAACCAAACTGAACAAAAGTGGGAAAAGCAATGACAGCTGGGTGTTGGTATTCTTTCTCTCAGCATCTTTGTCCAGGGATGCGAGCAAGCAGCCTTGACCTCTCACTATCACAGAAACACCGTACCACTCTGTTGGGATGAACCGTACCCCGGCTATGAGATAAAATAAGCCGTCCTCTCCTAAGTTGCCTTGGTTTTGGATATTTGTCAGCCAATGAGCAATGGAACAACTACACCGATGTTCTGTGTGTCATCGGCTCTCATGTGCAATCTCTTTCACTTCTGGAGAACAATTAAAACGAGAACAATGAATGGCGACTGAGGTTGGGTAGAAGCCATCTCTTACCCTGGCAGAGTGGTGCCATGGAGTCCCACTGGTACACGCCCACAGGGTTCCGGCCGCAGGTTGCATTGCTGTGGCCAATCATTCGATATCCAGGCTTGCAGTAGTAATGTACCTTGCTCCCCACTGCTCCCGTGGTTTTATTTAAAATGCCCCCATTCTTGAGTGTAGAGGTGAGGCTGCAGTAAGGAGCTGGGACAAGGAAACAGACACAGGCAGGTTACAAACAGGGACAGAGGCGAGACAAAGAAAAGTCTTTCTTTGGGACTAGAGTAGCAAGCACAAGCTTTTCAAATACGCATCAAAAAAGCCCCATGGTTTCCTTTGAAGCTCAGGGACTGGATGCTGTGATTCAACACCAGGCAGGATTCTGACTACAGCATGGCCAGGGAGTGGCAGATCTTCAGACGGGCTCCCCACAGGTACCCTCAGACAGCCACTCATAAAGACAAGGGTCAGAAATGATACAGCATTGCTCAGGATACCGCCTTTGCAACAAAACCATTCTCTACATTTTGAGAAAGGAGCGATTAAAAAGAAAACAGGCTTTGATCATTTTTTACAGTCAAGAACACGTTTAGTGGCCTGATAGATCAGGCTATGATACAGACATGAAACTTCATCTATTATACACGAGAGTTGCATAAGATCTTCACCCAAATGTAGAAAATGTAGAACTTCATGTTTCAAAAATCTGTATTTGGCAACAAGTATCTCCTTGGTTGGGTGACATTTTTAAACTTAACAAATGGCTATCCATTTTTATTTTTATTTTAATCTTTATGTGTGTTTGGTACACTTGGGGGTGGGGCAGAAGAAGGGACAGATCTTCTGGAAGTAGAGTTGCAAATGACTATAAGCCTCCATGTGGGTACTGGGTAGCAAACCTGGGTCCTCTACAACAGAGAACAGAAAGGGCCTTTAGCTGATGAGCCATCACCCCAGCATCCAGGTATTAGTTTTTAAAAATACATATTTATTTACTTTATTTTTATGGGTATGTGCCTGAGTGTATGTGTATGATCATGCTGGGATACTCCTCAGCATGTATGTCAGGCAGATGCAATGTGCAAATGTGTAAGATGTGATCATGTTGAGCACATATTATGGGCTGGAGCACACTAGCCCACCTCTTGATGTCCTAATAGACATCAGAGTCTCTGAACTATAAGGGAAAAATCTGTGTGTATGTATGTCACACAGATTATATGCATATACAAATGACATATGCAGATACACCTCCACGAGAAAAAATTATCAATTCATGGCCTCCCATATGCTATGAATGGACAAAGAAATTCTATTGTTTACCTGCATGGAAAGGTATGCCTTGAAAGGCAGAGGGTAGTGTCTGAAGATTTTGACATGTTTCATGTCAGTGAGAAACTAAAAAAATATTCACCACATATGAAACAGGATACATTCTGTTCACTCTGTTCCCCATGACTTCCGCAGCACTAGCCACCTTTTCACATATCAATAAACTCAAACAGGCTGAAAAGTCTGATCATCTGTTGTTCAGAGCAAGGGTGTGACTCCAATCCCTGCTCAGATACTGTGACACACACCTGAGCTTTATCACATTTCCAGGGGAAGAATGTCTGAACTTCCTCCCCATTGTCGACACACCACATCCCTGCCCATCACTCCCACACCGCATCCCTGCCCATCACTCCCACACCGCATCCCTGCCCATCACTCCCACACCGCATCCCTGCCCATCACTCCCACACCGCATCCCCTCCCCGTCACTCCCACACCGCATCCCCTCCCCGTCACTCCCACACCGCATCCCCTCCCCGTCACTCCCACACCGCATCCCCTCCCCGTCACTCCCACACCGCATCCCCTCCCCGTCACTCCCACACCACATCCCCTCCCCGTCACTCCCACACTGTACATCCCCTCCCCGTCACTCCCACACCGCATCCCCTCCCCATCACTCCCACACCGCATCCCCTCCCCGTCACTCCCACACTGTACATCTCCTCCCCGTCACTCCCACACCGCATCCCCTGCCCGTCACTCCCACACCGCATCCCCTCCCCGTCACTCCCACACCGCATCCCCTCCCCGTCACTCCCACACCGCATCCCCTCCCCGTCACTCCCACACCGCATCCCCTGCCCGTCACTCCCACACCGCATCCCCTCCCCGTCACTCCCACACCGCATCCCCTCCCCGTCACTCCCACACTGCACATCCCCTCCCCGTCACTCCCACACCGCATCCCCTGCCCGTCACTCCCACACTGCACATCCCCTTCCCGTCACTCCCACACCGCATCCCCTCCCCATCACTCCCACACCGCATCCCCTCCCCATCACTCCCACACCGCATCCCCTCCCCGTCACTCCCACACCGCATCCCCTGCCCACTGTCTCCACTCCACAGGTTTCAAAGCCTGGCTGCTGGTGAGGTTCTCTCATCTCTTTCACCCAGAGAAAGCTAGAATATTCCAGCCCCCAACACATACCTTGCCCCCTGAGGCTGATCTCTGCCATGAAAACACACATCAGCAATCGGAGTGCTGGATGGGATCTTTCCAAGGAAGACAGATCCCTAAGACTACCTGACTTACTGCTAAATGGGAGGAGCCTCAAGCCCAGGTATTGAGGTCCTCCCCTTCAGCCCCCCAACTGCCCACGCTCTCATGGTGTAACAGAAACACTGATGTAGGTCAGAGCACACTGAAGACTATGCATGGGACCTAACATTTCACTGATATACTAGAAGATTTAATTAATATAATACAGATAGCAACTTACAGACAATAATTAAAGAATATGGAAAAAGGATAAAATAACTTAGATTTTGATATGGAAGTACACATATATGTATGCCAAATGTAGACTTATAATGTAAATTTTCATATAGCATATAGGCCAGTAAAGTATACTATATTTAAAGATAAATATGTAGAATGCAATAGATGGGGTGAAATTCTAGGGACAACAGTGATTATTGTTTATGCCATTTACGGCAATATAATCAATTCTCCCTCCAAGTAACCCTCCACTGTGTTCTTCTTGCTGGTCATCAATTGTCCCAAGTTGATCTATGCCATAAGCTAAACCTAGTGTTAATGAAGACATGTGGTTCTGAAAGACCTTTCCGTTGATGTCCAAACCCTTCTGTTCACCTGCATAGCGAATCCTGAAGCCTTTCTTGCTGGTCGCGTGGTCTGTAGACCAGCGGAGGTATAGATGGTTACTTCTGCTGGTAAAATTGGATTGCTCAGTGTGGTTCCCACTTAAGACCACTAACAGAGGACTTTGTCCAGAAGAACCTAAGAAAAACAGAAAAAGAAGACATTCAGATGTGAGCACCTACAAAATGCAGATTATTTTCTAGCTGCTGATTAAACATGTGTCCACATGTACAATATATAGTCATTTATTTCAAAAGAAAACAACCAGCACCATTTGTTGAAGATTCTATCTTTTTTCCATTGTATGGATTTGGCTTCTCTGTCAAAAATTAAGTCTCCATAGGTATATGGGATTATTTCTGGGTCTTTGATTTGATTTCATTCCATTGATCAACTAGCCTACTTCTATGCCAGTACTATGTCATTTTTATTACTGTTGCTCCATAGTACAGCTTGAGAACAAAAAATTCAAATTAAAATAACAACAAATATATTCCATGATAGTAAAACAATCAGGATGAAGGGGAGGGAAACAAGTACATAACTTACTAAGGACACACTATGGAAATAAATCAAATACATAAGTTAAACAGCGGCACTTGAAAGTGTGGAAATAATTATATTATCACAATTTATAATATACTGCAGGTATAGAAAACCAGAAGCTTACTCGAAATGTCAGAGGTATACAAGTTAAGCCAGCCATTTTGAGGAGCAACCTGGTGATATATAGTAAATTTGAAGTTTTAATTCCATCAGCTCTAGCAGATAGGTACAGAAGTTAGTTATACAGCAAATATATTCCCCAATATTATTTCTCATGATAAATTTAGGACCAAAACTTTCCAAACCAAAGCCAAGTGTTGCAAGTATCATGAGGAGAAATTAAATTTATAGGACACAAAATTAATAAGATAATATATGTATATTCACATGGATTAAATCCAAGAGTAGCATATGGGTGTCTAAGAGTGCCCATCTGTAGATTAGTATCATAGTGAGTCACAAAGTTCAACTGTGTGCAGTACCAGAACCTCATGTGCAGAGAGACGATGGATGGGCTCATGGGGGAGTAGATGGACTGATAGATAGTGAGTGGATGGATGGATGAGTAGAGAGAGATAAAGAATGAATTGTGGAAACATTCATAACAATGTCTTGCTTTAGGGCTATAACTGTCCACATTGGAGCTAGGAAAGAACTGGGCATCAGCGGACATTCCCAACAGCTCTCTGTGCCCCCATAAAGAAGCAAAGATCCAAAAAACGTGACCATAATCTAAAAGTTATTATTGGCATGTAATCTTTATTCTGTATATGTGAAGGTTGTCAAAATTGTTAGACAGTAGAGCTGTTAAGTGCCCAGTGTAACAACTTTTGGCTGCATCGTCATTTTGCTTGGGAGAGAAATCACTTTGTAGAAACAGGCATTGTACTCAGCTCTCTTTCTATTAGTGGAGCCAGCGACATCTCCTTGTCCTAAAAACATTACTGCCTTTCTTTTCTGCATTTCACAAGTTCTCTCATGGAAAATGCGTAAGAGCATGGGAGAGTAAACCTCCTGTGGCTATACATAATCTAAACGTATCAGGGCAAAGGGGGCCTCCTCCCCTCGAGTCACACATGGAATCTCCATTCATGGAAAATACTGATAAATCACAGCTTCACTTTGTCTTACTCCCAAATCACTTTTGGGGACTCACCCCAGGTAAAACAGTGCAAAGCTTTGCTGGAATCTGCACAAACACGCATTAAATTCCTGTTTTCAATAACTTAGAAAGTGACTCCCCTGGATATATGTTCTATATAGAGAGAGCTAAACTGAAAAGAGTTTATATGGGTGGGCGTTGACTCCAGTCTGAATGGTGTGCTATAGAAAGTGGTGACTGCAACACAGATACACAGAGAAAAACCATGTGATGACCACAGGCCACATCTACATGCTTAGGAGAGGCTCAGAGACACCAGATTCACCACAGCTAAACATTGCACTCTCATTCTCCAAGTCTGAGAAAATATTCTCTGTTGTGTATACAAGTGGGGGACTTGGAAACAGCAGTCGCAAGATTACACAAGATAAAATAACAAACTAAGAACAGACATGGAGGGTCCCTAGAAAGGATTCCTCTTGTTATGAAATATGATCCCCAAGGACTCTATGTGACGTGTCCTGCCTACTCCCCACAGAGGAGTGACCCCACTCCGTGTGGCAGATGGTAGAGTACAAGCTGTATGCTATTGGCTCATGGCTGTAAAACAGGACCATATACTCACTGAAGGAAAACACCGCTGGGAAATTAATTATCCTGAGTTTGTCATACTTGGAATGTCAAATTTACTGACAGGATGCAGGAGTGAATTTTCAAGCGTTTCTACTCTCCCATCAGATTCCTGATTGTTCTTCATCTTTTCTCTATCTAAATCATAGTGCTCAGGCCTGTCTTGGGAAGCATGCCTCTACAAAACACATATCAAACAAAACAAAAACAAAAAACCAAGAAAGGAGAGGTGCAGGTACATCGGCCACAACAGTCATGCTGTGGTCTCAGCAGCCAGCCGCAGCTGGGACTCACACACTATTCTTCGCTGAGTCCTATGAAAACTAAGAAAGTGAGGAAAATCCACACTTGAATAATAAAATTCACACAGAGAAATTCTGAGTAAATGGTGCTCACAGCCAGTTTGTTCAGCCTACTTCTGCTCAGCTCATGAAATATAAAATAGCACCTGTGCTGCCAAAATAAAGATGGGAACAGTGTTTAGTGCAGAGAAAACGCCATTACTTGCAGAAGTTTCCATACAAAACTCTGATCTTTCACTTTATAGAAAAACATTTGAAAAGCAGAGTGAAGCGAGCCATGAGCCACTGTTAACTTGGCAGAAACTAGCGCTGTCTGCTCTGATCTTCTCTCTAGCTTTTGATTTTGGTCATGGTCACACTTTGAGTCGTGTTCTGGCCATATTTAGACAATACCAGACTGTGAGCAATTAGGGAAAAAACTTTTGGCAAGGATTTTGCTTCTAAAAGTCAGAAGCATAAAAATACTGCCTTCTATATTCAAATTCAAATGAATCAGAGGAAACATATAAGCTTGCAAAGATCACTTGTACACCAGTACTTACCTATGATACAAATAGGAATATACACCTGTGCTTGTGCACACACTTGGAGAGACAACAGCCTGTGAAGCACTCTTTTCCTTTATATCTACAGATCAATGTATTGGAAGATATACATACATACATACATACACACACACACACACACACACACACACACACACACACACACATACACATATATATCACTTAAAGTTTTATTTCCAATACAGCAATCTGCAGAACTTGACTCCTGGGGTTTGATCTACACAGGTGATTTACTTCTCATACTCCATCAAGTTAGTGTGACTCACAGAAACACAAAATCAATTAGAGAATTTTTAAATCACTGAATAGACTGTGGCTTACCTAACCCTGATGAGAAATCCATGGGAACACAAGAAAACCCTGTGATTTTGGCCACACATATTGTGTTTGGCCAAACTCTGCTCAGAAATGGTGAAGCTTCTATACAAAGAAAAACACTGGCCTTGGTTCCAGCTCAGCTGACAGTCCAGCCACCTGTGCTGCTGTATTAGGGTGCTCATTAGAGCTGTAGAAAACCAAAACGCATGTGGAAAGCAACATCTTTTGGCATCAAAGGCACTCAATTTAACTATATAAAACAACTCCGTAAAGACACTAGCGACATTTACCACTTTGATGTCTGTGTGAAGCCCTCATTTCATGTATTTCTAGTGAAGTAGACATTTGGAATGCTAAAAGTGTCCTGTGGTATCCCACTAATCTGTGTTACACACACACACACACACACACACACACACACACACACACACACACACCCTGCAGAAAATCTGTAATGTGAACAACGCAATAGTACTGTTTGAAGGTCGCCTAATATCTGAGAAAGCATAAGCCCTGTGGTGATTCATTTGTGCTGTTGTTGTTGTGGGAAGATGCAGTTTAACAAGCCTGACGCAGATTGATAGTGAGACATTAAGATGGTGTTTTTGTTAATGACCTTCACAATGCTCACGTGCGCGCACACACACACACACACACACACACACACACACACACACACACACACACACACACACTGAAGAGGCTTACCATCAAATACTTCTAGTGCATCAAATTGCTTTTCACTTTGAAAGGTGTCCACAAAGAGAGTGATGTTAAAATTTGGCTCCACTTTGATAGTCCAAGCACATGTCTGGGAGTTAAAGTAGTTGCCTGGGTACCCCGGGCTGAGGATCACCCCAGAGGAGTCTGTTCGCACTTCATTTGCTGGACATTGTGCTAAGGAGAAAAGAGGCAGTAGAAGTCTGCATTAACACCAGGAATCCAGCACTGATGAGGTGGGTTCTGTCTTGCTACACAGGGTCCCTTGAGAGGAGAAGGCAGTCCATTGAGCTCTGACTACATTTAACGCAGGACATGGACAACTCTGAGAGTGGCACAGATATAAGGAGCAGTGTGTGCCTTCTACTGGGTTTATACAACACTGGCTGCTGAATCTCTGGAACAATCTGATGAGGCTCCCTGAGTTTCATCACACCATCCCAAGCCACCCCAGTGCAAAAGTAAGACAGATATCCCACCTTGATACAATATAATAAAACGTGGCTCTCTATAAAAGAAAAAAAATCTTATTTCTACTCTGACTCTTACTATACTTAGATAAATAAAATCTAAGTGTTTGATGTGACCATTTAGGTATGAAATGAGCCAGAGAAACCTTGTCCAAACCCACTCTGGAATGTTTGCTACAATCTTCAACAGGACTCGTGATTTCTAAAGTAAATATTCTTTTTTGAAACACCAAGTTATTGCAAGTTTGGTGATACTTTCTCCTCAACCTATTTTGATCCAGTTACTTCCAGGCTAATTAAAAAGAAAATTTAAATGTACATTCACCAAAAAGAATTCCTTAATGTTATCTCTCAATGCTAAATTATATTACAGTTCACAAATGCTTTTGCTAATATAGCTAAGGGATACTGATCAGCCATAGCATATAAAAACTGGCACACCCACACTATTCACAGAGTTTAAGCGGATCAGTAACTAGCTTTCCCCAAGGGCTTTGTCAAAGTCATCCATCTCATTTGGCGAGTTTTCCCATTTTAATGAGCCAACTGTGTGTTATTTACTCATACATTTCGAAATGAAACCACTTCTCAAACAGGTGGGAAAAGCTTGTAAGATGTGTCATTCCTAAATGTTGTCTTTGATGGTTGCCCAAGCATTTAGATAGTCTAACTGAAATATACCTTAAAGCTCAGCAGGCTTTTTGACAAAAACATAAGCAATTAAATCTATCACAGAACCCTTTAAAATGTACTTTAGGCCAGAGCCCTTATGTAGTCACAGTATAAACTAATTACAGCAGCCTCACTGAAAATAATTCCAAACGGAAGTCACAGACAAAACTTGGTGACACTGCAGTGTCTATCTTCTGCAGTGATGGTAGTGACACTGTTAGCCACCAAATGCAGCCGGTGCCTTCCAGGCTTAGTGGTTTCAATGAGCAATGTTCCCATGGGTTGAGGCACTGAACACTTAGTCCGCAGTGGTGATGTTGTTTGGGGAGGTTTAGGGGATACAGCTTAGTGGAGGAGGTAGGTCACTGGTGGCATTCTTTGCGAGTATATAGTCCACGCTACTTCCAGTTTCTTTTGTTGTTTTACATGCTCCATAAAAGACTTGGGGTTCTCCTTCTTGCTGCCCTGCCTCCTCACGGTGATGGACACTTACACCTTTGGAAATGTAGGTCAAAATAAATTTTCTTCCATCAATTGCTTTTGATTCTGTTCTTTTTTTCACATAAGAAAATAAAGTAAAATAAAATAAAATAAATAAACTCTTGCACTGACATATCATCCAAGTTCTATATTTTGTTTTAACTAAGGCTGGAGAAAATTGAAAAAGCCACCTCGGGTCACTGAGCACTCTGATTTACTCCTCTAAGCAACTTAGAGAACACTCTGTCCAGTATAACATAGAGCCCAGTGTTCTCAGCAGAGCTGTCTTCTTGCTGAGCCTTTGAACGTACTCTGTGACTTTGAGCTAAGTATGCCCAGTTATCTGTCTTCCACCTTTCTTCTTGAACTATGACCTCAGAGTGAGCATGCTCCCTGATATACCCCTGTGCTAGGCATGAAGAGGGATGTACTCTCACCTCATATGCTTTTCTATGGGAATTTAAGTAAGATGAGCCTCCCATTATTCCTTCTTTTGGGGAGAGCTTCACTTTGGACATACTTGCCCAGCTTTCTTCCTCCCTTCCTGTAGGCAGTACATTACCCCACTGTTTAATCTTCTGTTTTACAACCTGTCTTGTGCTCACTAAGATAGATGTAAACCCATTCATTCAGTGACATCGCTTTGCAAAATTTACTTTGCCCATTGCAGGTTGGACGTGCTGAGATTATTCAAAGGAGCACATCGCATAGGTTGGGTTTTGTGTCTGCACACCTGTGTGTGCTTGAGAACACAGTCCCAGGAATCCCACAGACCTGCTTCCGTGTTGCAGTGGGAGTCAGCACTTTTCCTGTCTCTTCTACAAATAGATGATGGTAACAGGCCTCCCACTCAGGGTTAGGTGAGATGAGGCAGATGTAAACATCTTTCTTAAGGAGAATGTGCCATATGGGGAAAGGTGTTCAGAAACTGGAAACGTCCTGGCTGTATACCTTCCATGGCTCAGCAGGCAGGTGCTACCAAGCAGCGTCTGCTCTCTCTGTTTCACTGGGGATTCTTAGGCCAGGCTTCCACCTTGTACACCCTACCACTGTAGCTAGTGTTTTCAATGACTCTGAACTTCAGATCGTCTGGAACTAGGAAACTTTGCAATGAGTTGCTGAATGCCACCTGGAAAGTCATGCTCACCTCCAGGTCTGGGGCACAGAGCAGCTGTCAGAAGTATCCCTGCGTGGGGTCATTGTTATGCCTTCTCTCTTGCTTAGTAGAGGAGGGGAAATGAAAATGCGAGCAAAGTCGTTTTATCAAGTTTCCTTAATGCTTAACGCGATGATTTTTGGGCACAAATATTAATTTTAAAATATATTTGAACGCATTTTCCAATGAGCCCAAATGTCTTTGCCTCCTCCTGTCTGCCCTGCTGTTTTCTGGGAACCTACTCTTTCCTGGAAGCTGCTATAAACTGTTGCCAGGACCGATGCAGCTAGTATGAAGCCTTCAGCTCTCTCCCGGAGCTAAAAGTTCTCAGTTCTTCAGCAGCAATGACACATTTAAGCCCCATGCACCTCAAGAGACAGTTGAAAAAACTTCTGCTATAGGGACAGCCTTCAGAGAGACCTCATAAAGGAGCTTGCCTGCAACCAGAGCTAGCTCCTCTTGCCAGGTGCAAGGCAAATTCAATTACTATTTATTTTTTAAAAGAAAAATCAGCCATAAGGCTTAAAAAACGTGACATGTATTGTGTAGCATGTCTTACAGGCCATGAGCAAAAATAACTTAAGGCTAGGGACTTGAACTAGGATGTCTAGTCATTAAGATGAACTCCTTAGCTGGATGTGGAGGTGCACACCTTTCGTGCCGGCACTCGGGAGACAGAGACAGACAGATCTCTGTGAGTTCTGCCAGCCTGGTCTACATAGGAGCTCCAGGACAGCCAGGGTGACCTAGGGACACTCTCAAGAAAACAAAACAAAAACAACAAATAGAAAAGATTAAGTCTTGCCAGGCATGGGAGTGCCCACTTTTAATCCCAGCACTTGCAGGCTGAGACAGGAAGATCTTAGTGCAGTCATGGCTGGCCTGATCCAAACAGTGAGTTCCAGGCAACCAGTGCTCCACAGTGAGACACTGTTCCAAAGCCAATAATTAATCAATCCATAGTACCACCTGTAGGATGAGATAAGTGTGAAAACTAGGAAGACCCTAAGAAAATGGGAGGGAGGGAAGTTGGTTGAAAAATGTATGTGCCGCACCATTTATGTTGAGGTCAGAGGACAAGGACAGGGGGTTGGTTCTTTCTTTCCACCATGCGGGCCCTGGGAATCAAACTCAGGTAATCAGGCTTGGTGACAAGTACCCTTGCACATCGTGCTATCTCACTGGCCCAAGTCTATTTTCAGTTTATGTCTGAAGACAACTGTGAACTCCTAGGATGAAACCACCTGTCCTTCAACACGTCTCAGAAGCCAGGCTCTGTGAGAGCCAGCTCTCTTAGCATCTCTTCCCTAACGTACCCAAGGGGAGGTCTGCTTGACCTTCTTGGGTGCCATGCACCTTTTCCTAATTCTGGTGCGTTGCTCATTGTTTTGTCTCCTTTAAAACAGATTTGTTTTGTTTCATTTTCCTGAACACGGGAAGTACTACTACTCTGTTGTCATCTCTTGCTCAGATTTCTCTGAATCTGCATCTAACAGGGTGGTACGTTCTCAGTGCTCACTGTGACCTTCCAGAGCACGGTCTGAAGGCCTCCCCACTGCTCCTACCCCAAACACGTGGCAGCTGTCAGAGAGCTGGTACAAGTGTGTATGACACCCAAGGAAGTAAAATTAAAAGTGAACACCATTCTCCATTAAGAGTTTATTGAGGGATTCCTCCCCACTTGAACCCTACAAAATAATTAGAAAATAGACAAGGATTATAATTAAGTGCGTAGGTGATTAGGGTCAAGCACAAGACAGGCATCTGAGCTCTTTCAAACTAATGAGTTGCTCAGAGAAACACAACTAAGATTTCTTTAGCTCATCTCCTTTTAATGAATTTGTTTCCGAAGGAAAAGGAGCCCAAGGCTGTTAAGAGTAATAGTTACAGGGTAGGGAAGTCACAGGCTTCTAACCTCCAGGCAGAGCCACAGTTGAGCCCGTGGAAGTCTGCATTTCCAAGCAGGTGTTGTGCACAGGGAACTAAGCTCATGGGCCCACAGTTGTGTGGATGGACACGAGTTAGACTTCATTTCAATGGAAACCGAGTTAATCCAGACAGGGCAATGTAATGACAGGTGGCTCCTGTTCTGTGAGTGCAATACTAAACAATTCGCGTGCCTTTTCTAGGCTTCTTTTAAACTCTCCAGCCTGAGAAACTTCATTTGAGATGAAAATGTACCTTTAAAATGTGAAGGTTTGCCTGTGAGTACGCGACTGTATGCATTCTCTCATCTTGAGAAAAAAATCCCGAGATCAGTTTACCCAAGAAAATGACTCAGGTTTCCTAACTCCAGGCCACAGCTTGGCACCTGAGCCCTTCGAAGACAATGACGAGTCATGGAGTCATGGTTTCATCCATCTGAAGCTCACTCAGCCTGGAGCAGGCCAGGGTGGCCACCCAGCAGAGCAGTAGCTCCCGGTGCCAACAATTCTGATGTTAAATCTTCTGAGCGATCTAAGCCATCAAGCACATTCTGTGGTCATTCATTCCTAACTGCATCCCATTTTCTAAGATGACGGAGATGGCATCTCCTGCTCAAGACGTCTCAGATGTTCCCCGTCAGAACTGTGGTTGTGTAAAGTGAGTTGAAAACACTAGCAGTGAGCCGAGATGGTGTGTCTGACCTACTTGGACCATCTAAAGGCTGTTTTCTTCCCACTGTGCTGGAAAGTGGTCCATACTAAATTACGTTTCTTGAGTGATCTAATTGTATTCTAGTCCCTTGACCAACGTTTGTAGCCTAGAACTAAGTCTGGTATATGGTCAGTTTATGTTGGAAGCATATACAAAACCAAAAGTAGATATATTTCATTGTTTATACATTTTATGTCCAAAGTGTTAACTGCCAGATATGCAAATCCAGGTGAAGTGTTGGCAGGGAAACCTTGGGGTGCTCAGTTTACTTGCCAAGGGCCCAAAACATGAGGCAAATTGGAAAGATGTGGAGAAGGATTGCAATATCAGTGATGGATATTGGCTGTTATTGAATATTTCAGTTTTGATGCATTTGAACGTATCCATGATGATTTGTTGGGAAGACTGTGACTTAGACTTATTTTTACGGGAGGGCTAAAGATCCAATGCCTTCCAATACCTCTGTTGGCAGCTTGCTTACATTGCGGAACCAACTCAGCACAGACCTGGGTCAAATCCAAGCCCATCCCCGAGACTGTCAGAGCAACCAGAGCTCCAGGGTCCGACATACCTTCACAGGTGGGTGGAGAGCCTTGGAACTGTAGCTGTGAGCTGAGCTTGCAGGTCAGCGTGTCGCTCCCTGACAGCGTGTACCCAGGGTGGCACTGGTACTTTACGAAGTCCCCTGAAAGAATCAACCAAACATGGGGGATTGATATTTCCAGAACATGTGATGAATGTGACTGTGTCAATCATTTGTAACTGCTTAATGAACTATGTCAATGAGAAAACCACTTGAGTGTCCATGCTCACTTTATATATGTCCCTAAAAAGCCCAGTTTTCAGGTCTTAGTTTATAGTATTTAATATTACTGAAAAGAGACCATGTCAGCTGTCCACTTCCTTGATCCATACAGCTGTTTGTCCCACTTTTAAAATGCCTTGCCTAATAAACAGAAGTAACATTGATGCCTGGGATCTGAGGGAGGCCGTGGAGTGGAATTAGGAAACGGCTTCAGCAAACCCCACATGGCTTGCTCATGACCCTGTCCGGGGAAACACCCTGCTCCAATTAGCCTAGCGATCTTCAGCAGAGCAGAAACTGGACCGTGCGATTGGGCCAGCATTTCACAATACAGTGCAACCATGGGAATATGATTTTGTAATAAAGTCTGAGAAATCCTGGGTTCTAATAATTACTCTGCTGACATATGCTGTGGTTGCTTTCCTAACAGGACCAGATGACTCATGAATAAGAAACAAAGCAGTGTTAATATTTCCAAGTATTTTTATTAAGTACATTCTACAGTGGCTTCTCTTTTGATGGTCATCATTTGCAGTTAGACACATTCTAAGGTAAAGAATAATAGTATTGATGCCTCAGAGCAAAAGTCTTGAAATGTCAAGAACAAAACAAACCACAAAAGTAGGCAATTTGCTCTGTAGCCTCAGTAGAAAGCCCTACAATGTTTTGGGACAGTTTTCCCTTATGGTTACCAGCTTGCCTAAAGTCTGCATTGGACGAATCTATGAAAAGGCAGTTCTCATGCTGTGGAGACAAGGAGAGCAGCGAAGGGTTACCTATTTCAAAGTCTTCGTCTTCGGTAAGCAGGTCAGCCTGCGGCACTGCCGGCGGGGGTGGGCACCTCTTCAGCTGAAATGCTACAGTAGATTCATGAAAGATGGTAACAGCTGTGGTCATCTTTTCTGAATGATCAAGTAACAAGGCTATGTGCATGTGTAAATTACTCTCCCCAAAGTCTGACTTTGACTGTTAAATGCCTAACAGTACCTGAAGTCCAGGGGATAAAGGCATCTAATTGTACGGCAGCCACTTCCCCTCTTTTAGAAATCACCACTGAAATGGCCCCATCATAGCATGGCTAGGTTAGATAAGCTTATCTGTCTCTTGTCATGAGGAGCATTTTGGGATCATAGGAGACAAGGGGCTGGCGACCTTGCCCTACTGTCCTCAAGGACATCATGAGGCTGGTGTTGCCCCATGGGTCGACATATGATGGTTTCTATGACATTTCCTTAGAGTCAGGGACATGCAAACCTGCACATAAGTCAAGTGCATCACAGTGGTCTCTACAATAAGGTTCTCATTTGTATTTATGCAGGAACAAACCCCAGGTAGCTGCCAACATGACCTGATGAAATGAACTGACAACAGAGATATTGGCCCCTACGAAAGGTTTCCAGGACACTCTGGTGTCCACATCGGACAATCCAACAGGGTCTCAGACAGCTGGAGATAAAGTGTGTTGGCATGGTGGAGAGCTTTCCTGGGATTCGACGGCCCAGTCACGGAAGTAAAAGTAAACTGACCATGAAAATTGAGGACAAAGAAGCCTCCATTGGAGAAATCGCTGTGGAATTTGAGCAGGACCTGGTTAGTGGAGCTGTACGCTGTCTCCAGGGCGGTGTTTCCACTGAAGACCCCGAGCTGAGGTGAGTTCTGGTCAGGACCATCCCTGGGAAAGAAATGGAGTTCATCAGAGGAAGAAGTTCAGTGGTACAGCTGAGCTTGTGCAGTTAGCTCCCCAATACAGCCAATGCGCAGAAAGAATGCAAGGCTGATCTAGAAAGACCAGTGCATCCTGGCCTCCTCAGAGACACTTCTGCACTGTCAGCAACCAACAGCTACATGTTAAAGTAAACACGGTACCCACTTTCTCATGAATGACATTTATGAAAAGTTTTACAGCCAAATCAAAATACTAAAATTAAAATATGATATTCCTCTGGCACTGACTTTGGTAATAGGATATCTGGCATCCAGGGGTTCACCATCATGTACCATCTCTCTCCTTTATTTGCATTCTGATTGTGGGAAGTAAACGTACGTGAATTGCTGTGACTGGATTCCACGCAGTAGGATCTACATGGATCTACTGCTTGGTGGTCCTGTTGTTTGCTGCAGGGAAAGTAGCTTCCCCTGGGACTGAAGATGCATCATCCGCAGTGACTCTGTGTTTAAATTCTGCATGTGTTTCCCACACACACACCCCTCATAATTTAGATAAAATGTTAAGGCCCTGTAGTATCTGTTCCTCTGGCCCAGGCTACTTTCCGTTGCTCCTTGAGCTGCAGTAAGAATTCAGGCACATGATGCACCCTCCATGCACGCGTGCACACACACACACACACACACACACACACACACACACACATCACACAGGCAGACACACATAGACACTCAATAGGCAGAAGCATACATTCACACACAGACACAATATAGATACAAACACAAAACACTCATACATTCACATATAGATACACACAACACACATATGGCAAACATAAAAAGACACAAGCAGTTATGTATAGATACATGTATACAAAAGTATCCATTTACAAACAGACACATAAACATGGAATACAACACAGATGTGCACAAACATGCATTCAAACATATAGATATGCCACACATGCAGATACATGCACCTACAGATACTTACATCACAAATGCACACATACAGTTCACCTATTAATTCAACAGTGCTATGCTCCTGGTACCCTAGGGGTATCTTTTGGCTCTCCAATCATAGCATGAGAAAGAATACTTATTTCATCTCCCCCTTTAAATTGCACCTGAGATCTCTAAGGTGGAGCATGTCATTTCCATAGGTTCCACCTAGTAGATTCATATTCACCATATCCTGACCCAGATTCCTCTGCAAGGCTCGTGGGAAGCCAGGCCTGTGCCATCCAGGGTGGGGAACGCCCTGAGTAAACACTTCCTGACTGTTGCTTTCATGCATGCATTAAAAGGAAAGCACATAACAGCTCTTCTGTAAATATATTCATAAGTCTGTTTATGTGTATATATATATATATATATATATATATGCATTGCCCTTATAATATCCTTACACACACACACATACACACGCGTGCGCACGCACACACACACACACACACACACACACACACACACACACACACACACACCTCCTTAAAACTGTGGAATAAGCCAGGTGTGGTGCCACACGCAACTCCAGCACGCAGAAGGCTGAGGCAAGGAGACATCCATAAGTTCAAGCCTAGCCTGTATTAGAGAGTAAGATCATATTTTTTAAATTATCAATAATTTATTGAAAGCAAAATGTGAAATAAAATAATCATGACTGTTCCTATACACTGCAACAATCTGGTTATATCTGTCTAATAGCAAACTATATATATGGCTGGAAATTCCCTCCGTATGGCTCGATTTTGTTAGTGAATTCATTTTTCAAGATATGCCCAGACCGATCATTTGTAAACACATAACCTAACAAAGTGCAAGTGCTAAGCCACCACGAGCAGGGACTGCTATTTCCTGGGAGGAGTCATACCAGACAGCAATGTAGTCATTTACAGCCTCCGTCTGCAACAAGGTGAAGTTGATGTACACGCCATGGCCAGGAGGGACAGTGACCAGCCACAGGCAGTCCTTCAGAATTGGGTACTCATCAGGAAATCCAGGAGAATAAATGGTACCATTCTGTGATGTCACATTATATCCACAGGGAGCTGAAAAGGGAGACACTGAAAATAAGCTAAGATGGTTGATTTTCAGAAGTAGGTAATGTCTCTGGTGTCTAAAGTCAAAATTTCCCCCTGCAAGAAATAACTGTGAAGTATGCCAGTTACTTCTTTGTCCAACTTATTCCCCTAAAGTATGGAAACTTCAAGACTTAGAAGTTATCTCAGTCGCACTGAATATATTCTTTAAAATCCCCCCAGTCATTCCCATACAATTAGAGAAATGCTGTCAGTCATCGCCTGTGGCTGAGCTGATAATCCATTGGGCTGTCCAGTGCGATGGCTTATGTGGAAATCAGACACAAGTAGGGGGCTGAGTGGTTTTGTTTTCTGCCACTTTGCTAAAGCCTATTTAAGCCCCTCAAAGAGTGGCAGTTAAGCCTATTCGCCTCAAAACAAAGACATTATCAACTCTTTGCAGATCTGTACCTGAAGAAGCAAGATAAACTTTATTAAGAATACCTCACAAAAAATGCTGCCAAATCTACCAGTATTTGGTTATATGCAGACACAGCAATTGGTCTATTTTGACTCTACTTTAAATTGACGTTTATTGTTGCCATGGCAACTATTTTACTTCTGGAAAAGTGAGATGATCACATATTAACTTCAGCCTGATGTGCATGTGTTTGCTTTCTACTGCCCTGATAAAGGCCATGACTAATGGCCACTTGGGGAAGGAAAGAGTTTATTTCAGCTTATGTCTTACAGCCTATCATGAGGGAAAACCAAGGCAATAACTCAAGGGAGAAACCCACAGGCGGGAGCTGAAGCGCAAGTGTATGGAAGAATGCTGCCTATTGGACTGCTCCCCTAGGCTATCTCAAATTGCTTTTTATAGAGCATTCAGGACACCAGTTGAGGAAGAACACCACCCACAGTGGACTCAGTCCTGGCACATCAACCACTAATCAAGATAGTGTCCACATAGACTTGCCTACAGACCAGTCGAATGGGGGCATTTTCTCAGTTAAGAATCCTTCTTTCCAGATATGCCTAGGTTTGTGTTAAGTTGACCCAAACCAATTACCATACTTCATTCAAGTGAAGACTGGGCAGTGACAGCCACAAGCCAACTTGGAAGTCACTCCAAAGCCAGGAGTAGTGGTCACCACCAAGAATCTTCCATGAATGTCAGAATTTTGTCACAAAAATCTTAGAATTTAGATTAAGCAAAAATACAACACAACATGAGAGAGAGATGAGGGAGGGAGAGAGGGAGGAAGGAAGGGAGAGAAGCGGGTGGTGATGATGATAACAGCAGACATCAAGTCACATGCTGGTTTCAATAAATGGCCAAAGAGACTGAAATGGCTCAACCATACATTGCCAGAGAAGAGAACAGGTCACGTAGAGCTTTCTAGAAATTTGACAGTGGAATGATTAAGTGGGCTTTAGAGTTGGACCTGCCTGGATTTGAAACATAGAAGAGCAAACATCCCTCAGAGCCTCCTTCTGAGCACCAATGGGTGAGAGATAGAGCCAGCTGAGACTTGGGATCTACAAATGGCTTCACACCACCCTGTCTTAACCAGCCACTTACTGCCCCAACCTAGGGGAGTGCTCCTGCCCTGCACAGAAGTGTGTCTGGCTGAAGGGGACAGACTTGATGAATTGCAAAAGGAATGTTGGGCGAGGGTCACAGGCTGCTGTGTTCTCTGTGCAGGGAAACCGTCTAGCCTTGCAGAGAGAGTGAGTGACATCACAGTAGTCTGCAATCCTTAGAAAACAAGAACTCTAGCTTTAGCTTTAGCATTTTCACAGGCACAGTGACTTTTGTGTTAAAGCTGTTTGCTAATGATTGAAAATTTAATCCAAAATGGAGAGAATGCTTAACCTATATTGAACCTTCTCAGATGACTCTATAGAGTCCCTTGCATTGAATTCAGTTGTGAAGGTATGATATGATTTTTGCATGCCTGGCATGTTTCAATATATTTTAATATTCTTGACATAATTGCTAAGAATTGACATGTAATGTTGCGCTCAATCTTAGCCAGAAGGTGAGGCTGTGCAGCACATCCTTGCTCAGTGAGGGGTTTGGCCAGAGAGGCAGCTCAGCAGCATGCCAGAGCCTCTACTGAATGAGTAGCACAGAGCCAGCCTGGTCCAGACGGACAAGCCAGAGGGCTTAGGGCAGTAACGCTGGGAGCTGCCCAGGGGGCCATCTGTCAGTCACCACTATGCATGTAGCTACATCAGAGAGGTGTGGCACTGGAACTGGATGGGTTTCCCAAAGTAGGCAGTCAATATGCTATCTCGCATTGACTCTGGAGAGCCACACAACTTCCTTGGATAATTCCAACATCTTTTCCCAGTCATGGCCTGCACAGAGGGACTTAGATTCCCCAGCACCCTTCGGAATAGCCCTGTGTGGTAGCATCTCTGACCCTGAGAGCTCGCTGACTAGCCAGCCAGTGTAGCTTAACAGTGAGTTATTGGCTCAGTGAGAGACCTTGTCAACTGAAAAAATAAAGTTGAGAGGAAGACAACCAATGCTGACCTCTAACCTCCACACATTTGCACATACTACACATGTGCACATTTACATTACACCCAGATACACATTTATATGTGTGTATATATATATATATATATATATATATATATATGCACAAAGATAAAATACTGTAAAATATAAAGAGAAGGCCAAAAAAGATAGGATCACATGTAAGCTACACCAAACAATACAGGGTCTTGATGATACTCACAGTTTTCTTTATATTAGAAAATCAAGCTTAAAAATAAAGTATTTAATTTCCTGTTAATATTAATGTATATCAAGAAATTAAATCCTAATATGTGAATTTAAAGGATTAAAGTTAAAATTGGAAATCAGCAAAGATTGATCATTTCACAGCAACTGACAGCTGTCAACCTGAGAGGGCGTGGTCACGGTTCCTTCTTTAGTTTACTTGGGGCAAGATGGGGCTGAATACATGGTCTTCTTATGTTCAAAGTCTGTTGCACCCGTTGCCCTGAACAGCACCCTTATCCCTAAACAAGAGTTCTCAAAGGAAAAGTAGGTGTAAATATTATATAAAATATCTCAATAAGAAACAAAAAACCTAGACCCATTCAAAACCATTATGTCTTTTGTAAATAAATAAGTATTTGAATTTTAAAACAGAGCTAGGAATATATTTGATTATCAGAATCAAATATATAGATGAGATGGGTTTTAAAAAGCACACCACATACTTATATTTTTCATTTTTCCTGCTTCAGTAAAAATTCACAGCTAGGTACCTTTCCTTCCTGTGAGATAGAGGTGCTTAGCATTTCAAAGGGCCACAGAGTTGGAGAGTTTCATTACCATTCACTCAAAGGTGCTGCTTGTATAATGCAGGCTCCAGGCTAGACAGTGAGTTCTCTGTCACAGACCCCTCCTCTCAGATGCTATGCCTCAACAGTTTGTTTTACCTTGGCATTGCAGACACGCCTAAGTCATCCTAAAAGTCAGGACTCCACGGTGAAACAAGACAGTGTAATTTCTTCTCAGAGGCAGAGCAGGCTGTGAGTCTAGATCCACCACACTCTACAGATGCTCAGTAGCCAGATGCCAGGAGTTCCTAGCAACCAGAGTCACCATGGAACCATCCTGCCTGGCTGGTGGAGGTACTCTGAAGACAGAACTGTGCCCTCCCTGTGGATCTCAGGCTACTGAAATAATGTAGGGGCAAGAAATTGACATTTCCCCAGGCATCTCACACTGGGGAGATGGAAAAATCCAGGACCTGGTGCCAGCCACAGCCTCAGAGTTCTGATAACTTGTGAGATCCCCTTGCACCAGGGGCTGGAGCACAGACAAGGATGGTCATTGGTGATCAGGACCGTAGCTAATGATTTGTAACTCTTCTGTCTAAAACTAAGCCTCACTAAGGAGGTCACGTCAGGGACCTCAAGGATAGACTTGGTGGTTGCAGGTCACTATTCCTTTATTTCTCATCCCAATATGACCACAGTGAATAGAAACTTTCCACAATTTCTTGTTTCTTTAGTTGGTCTATTGAGAACAGGCAGCCAACCCTGGGTCCTTAGAACAGCCAGGGGCCAAACAACCCACAGTTAGGCTTCATCTTTTTGCAAGAATTCTTACTGTGTGCTTCTGCTAATGCTGTTCATTCCTCCTAGAGTGCTCTGTCTCTGAGCAGCAAATGCTGTGAGCCCTGCAAGGTCCCCTGTGAACATGAACTAGCTGCTGCAACAGAAATGCAAAATGAGATTACTATAAAAATCGCATAAACGACAGTGTGATGGGTAATCTCCACTGTCAACTAGAAGGGACTTAACCTCAACATGGAAACAGCCCCCTGGGCACAGCTGTGAGGGTTTTCCTACATCTTCTCCCACTGCTGGCAGTGCCATCCCATGGGCTGGGACCCTGGACAGAGTGAAAAGGGAGAAAGCTGATGGAATGCCAGGAGGTCTCCCTCTGTGCTTCCTGACGGGATGCCTCATGACCAGCTGCCTCTACGTTCCTGCCACCATGGCTTTCTCAACATGAATGTGTGACCAGCTGCCTCCACATTCCTGCCACATAGGCTTTCTCAACATGAAGGATGCCAAAACTGTAGTCAGAATAAGCTCTTCCTTCTTAAAGTTGCCTTTGTCAAGAAATTTGTCACAGCAACAAAACAAACAGCTAATAATAATAATAAAAAATACTTTGCAGGATTACATCCTTTATCATCGCTGTCCCCTATAACCACTGCAAAGGTTAAAGAGCCTTATTACCTCCCATTTTCTTTTTGGGGGGGCCTGTGATGATTGACAGGCTCCTGTGTCTGAGGTTGAGTTTTAAGTGTTTGTACTTAACACTTTGTTGTCTTAACAGTTTCCTTATCCTCAAAGACTGTTCATTCCTTAAACTTCCCATAATATGATATCTTTCTGAAATATGTAGTAGAGTATATTGTAGGAGATCCTTAATACAAATCTGCTGACTGAACTAATGAAGAACTGCACAGTCCTTGTTGCACAGTAGTCCCCATGAGAAGCGCAGTTGTCCCCGAGAGAGATGGTACCTTACCATCACACCGTGGGAACGGGTAGTTCCAGTTCCTGTCAGTGCCATGCTGGCAAGTGAGCACAGGGTGGCCGAGCAAGATGTACCCTGGATAGCACTCGAAGGAGATCGACTGGCCCACGCTGTAATCCGAGTTGATCATGAACCCATTCTGGAATGCAGGTGGATCCGGGCAGTTCTGTAACTCATAAGCTGAAACGAGAAACAGACAGCATCGAGCTCCCAGCAGGCATTGGGCTCCAAAGGACTATAGAGGAGGGACATAGGAGCAATCAACTCCCAAGGATATAAACATTGAAAACTGTCTCTTCAAGTCTCAGGTGCCACCATGAGAGAGCTGAGGGACGACTACTAGGAGGATAACTGTTAGTGCGCGCATCCCTACATTCATAGTGCACACACAAAAGAAAGGTGACAAGGTTTATTACCTCAGCAAGAAACCGCAAGCCTAAGCTAAGTTAGAAAGTGATAGACACAGTAACTAAAAGGCCGGTCAGAAATGCTGAGTGAAGGTCGACCTGGTGTTTCTCTGACTGTGAGGGAGACATACTGCCGTTCTCTGTGCTTCTGGGTGCAAACTATGCTTTGTTTTGTTTAACGCAGTCATTTAGTGCAAACAATACGGGAAATCGCCTTCATTTTATTTTTCTAGAAAAACCAAACCACGGAATCACAAGGCTAACGATGACTCTGCATAAATGCTGTAATAACGATTGTGGCTTATCATTAAAAAGAATTATGTACTTCCGAGTATGGCGATTCACACCTTTAGTTGAAGCATTAAAAAAGTAGAGGCAATTGGAGCTCCCTGAGTCTGAGGCCACCGAAGACTCGGAGTGAGATGCTGCCTTAAATATACAAACATTTCCAACTAAAGATGCTAAGGATAACAGCATGTGCTGTTCCCATTCTATGGCTACAAGTTTACCCACAGATCCTGAGTGTGAGCTACTCTGTGCATCAGCATCAGCTGTGACTCTGGCTAATGGACTCTCAGGGCTGAACAAACCCCCACAGGCAGACGGCTCTTACCCAGGCTGCTATCTCTCTGTCTCTGGAGCCACTAGTGCATATGAGAACATCCCGACTCTCTTTTCAAAGCCACATGGACATACTGCAGAAGCAGCTGTGGAGGAGGAAGATGCTTAGCCTCCCCATCATGAAGTGCACAGGCTCATGTGTTTACCATCAGCAAGTAGGGAGGCAGAGGTGGAAAGTTTAGGGGGGCGTCCAGCTAGAGGAATGGCCACTGATGTATGATGACTGGGATGATTGTACTTATTTGGGTCCCTTCCTCTCACATCGCTTCCTACCCACCATGAAGTATATAGCCTTCTCCATACATTCTTATCACCATGGCATTCTATCTAAGCACACACAGCCCAGGCAACCATGAACCATAATAATCCCTTTCTGCTAGGATGCTTTCTCCTGATAATCTGTCACAGTGACGGAAACGTATTTAACTCAGACACCAGATGAGACTCTCAGGCATTGTTAGAAAGAACAGGAATCCTGGATATCCTCTCACAGACCATAGAACACTGAAAGATAATGGGAAAGATGTGGGAAACTCACAAAAGTGTGACGTGGAACCCCGATGTGCATATAAACTAGCTGTCCATTCCACCAGTGGAAGCGAATGTGTGGCTTGGAATTCATAAGTAAATACTGGGCTGTGATGCATCAAATACGAAGACTTTCTGTCTTTGTATGAACTACCTGAAGTTTAAGAGGCCATAGGGGAAATGAAACCAAAGGCTAACAGCATGCTGGGGGAAACAAGCAAGCACACCACAAGGACACTCATCAAATGAAGCTGCAGCATTGGAGTGGAGGCAGATGGGAACATAGACTTAAGAGGCGGGTCTCAGTATCTGCTGGGTGGTGTTCTATGCTCAGGGTCTCAGTGTTCCCATGAGGCCCTGTGGGAAGATGCCCAGTGGGCATATCCAGTGGGAATTGTCATCTGAAGCATCTGTGTACTTTCTATGTAGAGGGTCTTGAAGAACATTTGCCAAACACTAACCGTTACAAAACTTCATCATTATCAATGGTTTATTTTTATTTGCAGAGGTTCTACTGTGGTATACTTTCTCTTCAGGATAATGGTGTGCAGTGGTCAGGGGTCATTGGCTTTCTCATTTAAGGCAGCATAATTGGCCATACCCTTCATGAGAGCAATCTGGACAATGCCATGGGAAGACTGCGTTCAGTACTTACTCTGGCAGTACACTTGCAAAAATCTATGTCCTGAGGATAATTCCAAAGGAGAGAAAGCTAAATGTTTAAAGTATGTCCATCGTAGCATTATTTACATTAAGGTGATCCAAAAGCCTGAACAAATAACAGCTGATATGTGGTCTCATAACATTGAATACACATAGTGCAGGACTGACGATTAAGTGTTTCCAATTTACAGTGGTGTGGAAGAGATACCATGGTTTCAGTTCCCAATTTGGTTCTTCTCCTGAGCTAGTGAGTGGCACAATCCTCTCCTGTGACTGTAGGCAGTGACACGGAGCCTCAGATCCCAGCCAGCACTGAGGTTGCTAGGGGAAACCACTCACACTCTACAGTGTGTTGTGATGCTAATATGAGATGCTCCATAGACCCATGTATTAAATACATCTTTAGTTTACAATACTGTCAACTTGTCATGGTTTCGATATGAGATTCTCACAGCCTCATGTATCTTAATACAGTCCCTAGCTAATTGCCTATTAGTGGAAGTTGTAGAAACTTTATGAAGGGCTAAATGGCTAGACAAAGTCAACATTTCATGTGACTTTCAAGGACACACCAGCTCCCCAGTTTGCTTCTCTTTGTTTCCTTTCTTTTTTAAAAAACAATGTATTTATTTTAAGTCATGCTTATAGGTGCGTCTCTGTGAGTATGTGCCATGTTTGTGGGTGCCCATGGAGGTAGATGTGTTGAATACCCTGGAGTTATAGTTACAGGTGCATCAGCCACATGATATGGGGGCTTAGAATTGAATTCAGGTCCTCTGGAAGAAACACACATGCTCTAACCACTGCTGAGCCATTGCTCCAGGTTCCTCTGCCACACACTTCAGTCCTGAAGCTCTGCCCAGGCACATTGGACCAAGTGGCAGTTGTTTGAATCTCTAAAACCAGCCTTTTCTTAACAGGTTCATCTCAAGTATTCTTCCACAGAGAGGAAGTAAGTAAATAAAGGGAAGCTTACATTGGGGTTCTGAGGATGGACCAAAGGTGAGACAGGGTACACCTGAATTGTAGGGGCATATTCTAGTGTGTGTCCTTCATTCTTCTTCAGCATCAGGAAGAAGCTTCACAGATGGAAATCAAGTTCCATGGTTGAACTTGACTGCGGATTTTAAAGGAAATTCTTATTTCTTTGTAAACTCAGTTATGCTATGTGAATATGTTTTGTGGATTTTTGCTTTGGGCTTTAGTATGTCCACAGCTGATAACTGCCTCTTGCCAACTGTCTTTTCCAGCTGGTAACAGCCTGCCTCATGCAGCACAGAGAGGGGTGTGGTCTGGGGCTCTGAGGAAGATAAATAGGAGAGCCTGGAGAGAGAAAGGATGGCATGCAATGGTGGGGTGTGGCATGTGGGGCATAGCAGTTTAGAGAGACCAGAGATAGACAGTATCCTGGCTTGGAGATAGACAGAGAAAAAACTTTCAATGCAGCCTCTTGGAGAAGGCTGCCTGCTGCATTTACTGTTGACAGAGATTGGTATTGCCCCTAAAAAAAAACACCCAGCTGACCCTAAATAGCTGAGAGAAGTAAAGGGGTATGCACCCCATGTCTCCACTAACCTTCTTTCTCATACCCAGAATTAAGGAGTTGGTGGAAGGGAGGTAGAGGCATCAATACCTCCAAATAAAATAGAGTTTTAAAAAGGAGCATCAACAGTGGATGCCAATTTTAAAAACCTGAAATCTGCGCTATCAGCCTTACTTGGCTTTAATAATTGTTATACATGCGATTACATAGTATCTCTAAGGAGCCTCAAAAGCATCTTCAGTGATCAAGAGTGAGAAAACACGAGCTAGAAGAGAGTCTAGAATATCAGATATCCAAAGAGAACCCTTGTCTTTGGATCCCACAGGGACTAGAGTCGGAAAAAGGGCACTATCCAGAGGAAGTCCCCAGAGAAGGGCCGGGAACAAGCAGTCTAGAAGAAGCAGACTCCACTGCTCTCAGGAGCCAGGGTTATGCCCTGCACAGGGAAGCAGACATGAAGAAAATGACATGTCGTATATGATTTCTCCCTTATGCAGAATCCAGACGTAAATATAAATTATTTAAATGGAGAACACCCTACTGGTCGGATACTAGAGTCTCTGGCCTGGTAGAGACCTAATATCCCAGGTGAGAGGGTCAATTGCTTTGGCTAAGGGTCACCCCTGGGGAGGTGAACTCAACTTAGACCATGCAAAGGAGATGGGTACGGTGAATAGTCCATTAGTGAAGCGCTGAACTTTTCCTTCTTAGAATCCAGCCCTAGTGTAGAAGCTTATGGCCCATAGCCATATAAAGCTTTACGTCTGCTTCTCTGAATTACTCAGAGAAGCCTAACTTTCCCTCTTTCCTTTATGTCTCTTTTCCAACTATGATTTCATTAACATTTTGGGTTTTTTCTTCAACATTCTGGACTTGCTTACCCTTCTCTAGACAAGGCTGCTTGTCTACCCTATGTCTGACCTCCATGCTAGCTTAAACAGCACAGCCTCCAGCCCACCCTCTCTACTGTCTCTGCCACACAACTGCTGATATTCACAGCTGCCTACCATGAGATGTGTTTTTCTTTTAAATTCTGATAAGATGGACTAAAGCTTGTTTGATCCTGTTGTAAATTCTTTACCTAATGGGACTAAGAACTCCAAAAGCAGACTCTGATCTGCTCCCCCCTCCTCTGCCACCACACACACCTTTACCTGGCATCCACAATCTGTCACTTAACTGCATCTCTCCTGAGAGAGCTCTATAAGCCACACACCCCAGGACCACTTCTTCCTCTCAAGGGCCTCCTCATTCTAAGCTGCAGATGGAGCCTGTTCCTGAGAACCAGAGGTGTGCATCCACACTGTCTCTGCCATTCACCCTCACAATGTTGCTTGTGCCTCAAATGACTCTGTAGATGCATGCTTTCTGAGGGAAATTTCATGCTGTGCTCAAGTGGGGACAAAGCTGCTTTCTCAATATACTTTTTAAAAAATGAAATCACCTGCTCTAACTCAGCTTTACTTTGGACACAATGAATGTGATGGAAAAAAAAGAAAGAAGAGAGAGAGAGAGAGAGAGAGAGAGAGAGAGAGAGAGAGAGAGAGAGAAAATGCACCCTTCCATGCAGTCAATAAGATTTCTAGTAACACCCCGAAGGAAAAAAGCAAAATGAAGGCTGATTGCCTATTCTCAGGAAAGGAGAAGCAAATGAAACTACCTCCAATCTAACCTAGTTTTCACTAGGAGTGTCATTCAGGGTTTATTGTTGCCCTGGAGGCTTGACACACAAGTATCACTCAACAGTGGAACAAAATAAACAAGGTCATGGTCAATAGATATCCCTGGTGAACATCATACACACACACACACACACACACACACACACACACACACACACACACACACATACACATGCGCCCACACACACATGCACATACACACATTCATTCACACACACATACACATAGCTATCTCTAGTGAACATCACACACACTCACACACACACATCACTTTATTAATTTTGTTGTAAAGCTTGCTGGGTAATTTAAGAACTATAATTGGGTTTTCTTTAGGGATGGATGAAGCTGGGGCTGAAGGCAGTGCCATTTCTACCCAATAATCAGCCTCCGTGACAGGCTTGAATTGGGGAATTAAAGTGGCCTTTCAGCTTGAAACTCTATGCCAACAGCCGCAGGCTATCATAATAGTTGGAAAAAGAGGTTTTTCTTTTCCTAATAGCATCTAAGCTACAGATGGTAGCCCACACAATTTCTTGGGCAAGTACACACATAAGCTTGCAAGTTATCCAAGTTGGCTGCTCTTAAAGACTGGCTGGCAGGGGCGCATGTGCACGCACGCACACACACACACACACAGAGCTAATTCACACAAAAACATAAAGCTTTCTCATAATCATAAAGAAGCCGATTTTCCTATCCCGCGGTCATTGGAAATATGTCTGATATATACATATCACAAAAAATAAGGGAAATGCACCTGATATATATTTACTTCTGATAGCTGAAGTATACAAATTTATCTTTAAGATTTTCATAATTAAACAGTTATTATTTCAAGGAGGCATTATAATACAGAAGAGAAAGATAGTTAGCTATACAATAGGAAGATAGATAGATAGATAGATAGATAGATAGATGATAAACTCAACATCTCTGAAAGCCATATCTAAAGGAAAAGGAAGTTAGTCAACATGACAAAATTTCCCAGGTAGTTTCCCAATCCAAGCACCATGGGTGTGAGGTGTGTGGCTGGCCTCACTCTTTGTGTGACGCTGAGAGAACAGCTACAATCCACTTCCACCCCAGTCTCAGTGTTCTCTAAGTGGTGCCTGTGACAGCCAACGCGACCAGCCGTGATCGTGCTACTGTCTGTTTCACTTTCAGTTTTGATACCCAGCTCCACAGTAAACAGCCACACGCTTAGGGTTAGGGTCAGGGTCAGGGTCAGGGTCAAGGTTAGAAGCAGGACACAAATGTTTCACGCTACCTAGCGAAGCCTTTTCGCTAAGTCCTTTAACTTCAAGGCACCTCTAACCACAAATAGCATGCTTGACCTTTAAGTAGCCAAGACTATGCGACAAAGCTGAGGAATAAGATCCTCACTGCAACATCACTGTGAATGACAAGACGTGTCTTTGTGATATATGCACCTTCTCATGGGTTATTGATTGTACCCAAAGCTTATAAACCTTATGCACAAACTAGGGATGTCCCTGAGTATAACAAATCATTGTCAAATCATTGTCAGTGTCCATTTGCCAATTTCTACGATGACAAGCACTAGTAGACCAGCAGCAGCATCCCTGTTAGACATGGCAGCCTATGAGAAATAAGCATGGCTCAAGTTCATACTGCCATTCCTCATTATGTAACTGATTCTCATGCTTTCTAATCATAAAAAAATGAATTATAATAAATTGTGCTTTTAGTGACATCTTTAACATGAATATTTTACAATGAGTGTCATCTAGATAAAATATTTGCTCAGTCAACTAGATGCCTTCAAAAGTATTCGTAGGTCCGGATTTCAGAAAGCCAAGCAAGTGACATCTCTGAGCACAGCTACATGGAGTTAGAGCCTGCTTCCACTAAAAAGTGGAAGGCTTCATTGAACCCTAATGTCTTATCCAGGGAAATGTTTCCACGTTTTAATATTCAAGAAGGGGAAGCCAGCCTAACTACGGGGTACCCCTTGAATTACATGGCGTCTAATTACAGGCATTGTTAATTCCTAAAATCACAAACCTTAGCAGCAGGTGACCTCTTGTCTAGGTGATTCCTAAGTAGGCTTCATATGAGATTAACAAGTAATTCAGCTTGGATTAAAACAATTACCAGAGACCTGGAAATGATCGAAAGTAAACCAACCAACAGTAAAATCTTATGAGATGAAGTAGTTTGGAAAGCAATACTAGGGTGTGAATCTCTGTATTTGAGGTCTTGAACTTAGTTTCATTTCAAGGAAACTGAAATGTTGGATACAGAATCGGGGAAGTGAAAAAGGACACCTCAGAATCGCTGCAGCTGCTGGAGTTGGCCAAGTTTGAGACATAACTATGCAATAGCTTTATATTGACTCAGATATTAAAATCATGCTAACTAACACTGAGATTTACTCTAGGGTAACCAACTGTAAGATAATCATTAATAATGAAAGTCAATACATCAACAGTATTAGGTCCAAAGTGGGCCCTCAAAATAGCTGTGCTGTTGACAATGTCCTAAACAAAAGGACTCTGACCAGGTGAACAGATGGGGGCTGTTATTGGGTAACAGAAGCCTAAATTCAGCATTCCTCGGGAATCTCCTAATCTCCTAAATCTACTTACCAGTATCTCCCTTAATCCCTGGCAAAGGTCAGCTAGCTCTAGTAAGGAGGTATGCACAACAGCTAAAACTCACTATAAACTGAACCCGAGTCTGCACTATTGCTGGGCTCCCAAGGACCTCAGCTACTATTTCTCCTGTGAGATAATTCAAATGTGAACCTGACCCTCAAAAGAAGAGTTAATGTGAGTGCAATTAGAGGCGACCCACAGTGCCTTAGCCCTTTGCTCTCACCTTCTTAGGTCTTTTAGAAGAGAGAACCTAGTTCTTTTGGCAAAGTATCTTGATTACAGAAGCAAAATAAGCATCCCCCAGTCCCAGTGTCAACCCAGGCAGAGCATGCTGTCTCAGAAACATGACAGAAGTCCTAGAGATGTGTCATCAGGGAGGTTTAAACCATCTCCATGTCCAGTCTGGCTGAGGATCTGATTTGGAGGTACAGCAGCCATGCTGTCTGTCTGGCTATAGAATGCTAGGAGGGACAGAGCAGAAGGTAAGCTGAGGTTCTGTGTAAGGGTGTAAGGGTCTTTCACCAGGATCAACACCAGAGCCTACAGGTCAGGATGGCCTTCCCGGGCTTCCTTTCCTTGTCCTTTCTCCGACCACATGTTTAAGAACAGTTTCTCTAAGATGCAAACCTGATAAAAACTTCTTTTTTGTTTGTTTGTTTTTGGTTATTTATGTATTCATTTTTATATATACATTTCTATTATTACACACATATACAATAGACTACCTACAGCAAGAGGAACCATGACATAATCAGGAATTATATAAATGTTACATTCTTAGTATTTTGGCTATTTGTATTTGACACTCTTAAAGAAAGCATCTTTCCTATCTTGGTTCCCCTAAAATTCTGAATGTAAATCAATCTCCATCACATCTTATCATTATCAACTTAAAACATTTATCTAGACCTAAAAACATCTTAACCCCTAAAAAAACTAAACTTCATTGTAAAAGTAAGCTATGTGGTTTTCAACTCCATCAGAGACTTGAGAAGGAATAAACTTGATTAACTGAGTATGCTAGGAATGCAGGTTAGTGGCTTTCCAAATAAGAAGATGACAGAGTTTTCTACCTAAATAGTCACCCAAAACTCTCTATAATGTTGGAGATTCTTCTTCAGCCTTCTGACTCAATATATTTGACAGACATATTTGTGAGGCAGGAACTATTGAGAACTTTCTTAGCCTGTCTAGACAGTTTGCTGTCAACTCTGCCTGCATCTAAGCTTGCCCTTTTATAAGCAGAATTCTGTCTGTGGTAGAAATGAGGGTATTTTGCCCAGTGGCTTGTTTACCACATTTGAAGCCATCAAACGTTTGTTTTAAAGTTTAGGACCCAGGG
The DNA here is from genome assembly GCF_964271855.1 of Acomys minous. Classification (NCBI taxonomy): domain Eukaryota; kingdom Metazoa; phylum Chordata; class Mammalia; order Rodentia; family Muridae; genus Acomys; species Acomys minous. Next base: position 10,075,507 of record NC_140497.1, read on the forward strand.
TTTAGAAGGAGCCTTTGACCTGTCACCCAGGCAGATAGAGCCTTATCTCTGCCTTTGAAAGGCCTGAGCTCAGAGTGGAGCTTCTCCTGGGCCTGGGGTTAAAGCCTTTCAAATATGTTCCTTAGAGCAGCAGAGGTTTTCAATCTGTACATTGTGACTCTGTTGGAGGTTAAATGACTCTTTCACAATGACTCTTTCACAGGAGTCACATATCAGATATCCTGCATATCAGATATTTATGTTACAATTTGTAATGGTAGCAAATTACAGTTATAAAGTAGCAAAAACAAATTTTATAATTGGGGGGGTCACCATAACATGAAGAACTGGGTTAAAGGGATGTAGCATTAGGCAAGTTGGGAACCACTGGGCCCGTGGTCTTGACCCTTAATTGTCCAGCCCTCTGTTTATAATTGCCATGAGAACCTCACTCTTGAACACATTGCTTACAACCTTTCTTGTGGTCTAAGGGCAGTCTGAGAAGCAAGTGCTCAGCACAGGCCAAAGCTAGATCACATGATTCTGTGAGGTCAGACTCCTGTTTGAGATGGTAAATCTATTCTCAAAGGGAGCACAAACCATGCTGTCTATTCAGGCCCTGGATCACAGGCTGGACCTGAAGGGAGAGGACCAACTGAACCCTACTGCCTGGCCCAGCATGCACCACCCTTAGGGCAAAAGCCCACAAGCGCAAGAGGGAAGTCAGCTCCCAAAAGGCCTCAAGCCCAACCTCAACCCAATTAGAGTTAGCTATATACACACATTTTCCTTAATCACATCTGTGCCCTGCAAGGATCTCAGAGCCACACCAGGTAGACAAGGCTACCTCCTGGTAATCACCCTCATCTCAACAAAACAATCACAGAGCCCAGAAGTTTAAAAGACTCCATTCAGCTGCCCACGCTGAAAGGGCTTGTCAACCTAGGAAGGGAGCCATTCCTCTGAAGTACTATATCCTTGTCCTTTAGAGCAGAAAATGTTAGTGTTTTTAAAAGGCCTCTTTTCAACAGCACAGAACTGCAGAAGGACAAAAGCATTTAGTCAGAAGTGATTTGCATATTAACACCTTGTGGAAGAACTTTGTATATGAGGTTAAATACTTTTTATTGATTCTCTTTTGGTAGGCAGTCCCCCTATTTCTGTTATTTTATCCTATTTTTTCAGGAAGGAAGCTTGTGGTTAAAAAAAACTATGTCTTTTGTAAATTTTGATGGCCAAGTCACTTTGCAGGCTTCCTTCAATAAATAAGGAGTTATCATAAGATCTGTGTTTAAAAGGGGACTAGGTATGGTGGCACACACTTTTAATCCCAGCACTTAGGAGTTATAGGCAGATATATCTCTGTAAGTTCAAGGCCAGACCTGTCTATGTAATGAGACCCTGGAGCTTAACTGGGAAAATGGCTCATTATGTAAAGGCATTTGGTGCTGCTATAATATATATGACCTGAGCTCTAGTTCTGCAACACACACAGTTGAAGGAGAAAAACAACTCCTGAAAGTCACCCTTTGACCTCCATTCATGTGCCATGGCACGTGTGCCTCCCTTGCAATAAATGCAAAAAAAAATGTGGATTTTAAAAAGGTTTATTTATTCCTACTTTCTTTGTATGAATGTTTTAAGTGCATACATGTCTGTGCATCACAAGTGCTCTGGGCCTGAGAAGGCCAGAAGATGGCCTCTGGAACTGGAGTTACAGACAGTTGTGAGCTGCCATGTGAATACTTGGATCTGAACATGGGTTCTCTACAAGAACAGCAAGTGCTCTTACTTACACACACACACACACACACACACACACACACACACACACACACACACACACACACACCCTTGCCAGTAGCCAGAGATTTCAGAAATGTTTAAATTAAAGTCTTTGTTTCTGCTCTGGCCAGAGGTCAGAGATGCTGGAAAGAAGGTCTGGGTTTGACTTTTTAGGATGAATACCCTTAACTGCATTCTATATGTGAAGGTATGGCAGAAAGTCAACTCTAAACACTAAAGGCTTCTGGTGCACACCTTAAGAATTGGGTTCTGGTCAAAAGAATGAAATCTACTTCTGACTCTGGGTTGAGATACTACATTCTGATCTGCTCCCAAGTTTAGTTTTATAATTAAGCTTAGTTGTTTAGGGATTAAGATGTTTTTAGGTCTAGATAGATATTTTAAGTTGATGATGAAGAGATATGGATAGATATTGATTTACATTCAGAATTTTAGACGCACCAAGATAGGAAAGATGTTCTCTTTAAAGCTGTCAAATACAAATAGCCAAAACACTAAGAATACAACATTTATAATTCCTGATTGTGTCATGGTTCTTCTTGCTGAAGGTAGTTTATTGTACATATGTGTAATGATATAAATGCATATGTAAAAAAACATATTTAATAAAAAACTATTACTTTGCACTGTCTCCCCCAAAACAATGAAATCAACTATGAATTAATCTAGTTGGAGCTGTCAATCACTGGCAAACAGACCAGCCCTCAGGAAGGCTGGTTCATCCAAATCCATGCTAAAGAGTTGGGAGGAATAATTATTCCTTTAATGAGATCATGTACACATTATTCCCAGAAGCCCTTTCTTCATTACTGTTGCTGAGGGACCCATTTCCATCTACTCCTGTAAAACTTGCCTGCTTTTCTGAGTGATTTAAAACATGGACCTTTTCTTTCTGAATTTTCTTCTCTCTCCAAAATCTGCGTCTGCTTTGACTGCTGCTCTGGGCTTTCTCATTCTTTCTCTGAGGCTACTCCCATTATGTCACGTGGCTGATTCTAAGAAACATAGCTTTATCCCTCTACTCCCTCTTCCTGGAAACTAACAATACTTAAAGTTTTCCTGTTCTGTTGTTTCTCTTTTAAACTATAATAAAATTATCACTGAGTTTCTTTCAGATTCTGTTACCTAATTGTTTTATTAATGAGAGAAAGGACCAAAACAGAGAACTCCAGTTTCCCCCATAGACTGCTACTTTACAATTCAAAGTTCATAAAGGAACCTATTATGAAATCAAATATCCCCATGGTGGGACACACAACATCCATGCCCACACTTGCATGGGCAGGGTATGGGTAGACAGAGCAGTTTGTAGCATCTGTAATGAGTGGGGACTGAAGTTGACTTCATTTAATGAGCAGTCAAGAGCATAGAACCCAACCTAATAAAGAATAGACCCACATACTGCAGGAACTCCCCTAAAGTGCACAGGCAGCAGAATACAGTTTCCTTAGTAATGGGGAGGAAACATTACCAAGCGCAGAACTCACATGCCACACCGGGGACCAGCATGATCCAGGTACCAGGATATACTAGGACACAGAGCAGCTCTGCAGTGCCCAACAAGTTCCTGCACTGTGCTTTTTAGCAGAATGTTTGTTAAGCCTATGCCTAGGCAATTGTTTCATAACTTTGAGAAGACTCGGGATATCTGTAGGTTTAGCCCAGTTCCCTCCCCCCCACTCTCTCTCTCTCTCTCTCTCTCTCTCTCTCACACACACACACACACACACACACACACATACATGCACACACACACACACACACACACACACACACACACACACACACCACAAATTTCAAAGAATTAAAGCAAGACACTTCTCCACTGGCATGCTAGCTCTTAATCCTGCAGCTCAGTTTTCCAGTCTCATCTGACAGCCATGGCAACAAACTAAGATTAGCCTTTTGAAGTTTCCATCCCAAAGCACTCTTAGATTACCAGTAAAGCTAGCCATGCCTTGACACTTGGTCACCCAGGAGCAGTGGACCTGAGTTCTACTGGGGGTAGCAGTAATGAACTCTACACATGTGAGACCTGCCTCACTCTAAGGACATTTGGCATGGTTGGGTGACAGACACAGCTCTTCCATGCAGTGCCCATGATCTGAGTTCTACAGTAGTCCCTAAATGAGAGTGAAAAGACCACCAACCTCTGCTTCCTCCCAGTGGATCCCTCTTTTCAGAGACCCTGCTTCTGGAAATCCATGCCAACATTTTACATTCTTAGATGAGAATGTAAGTAACAACCCAGGAGATTCAAACCTTAAATACTAGCTTGTCATTGTGACAAAATGTCAGAAACCTGTTTCTGAGGCCTTTCGGGGCCGGGGGTGGGGGGAGAACAACCGAGTCAGCCATGGGTATTTTCAACTTCATTAGATTTAACAATATTTGGAGGTAAATGGAGGGCTTGAACAGGCCTATAAGGGACAAGTGACAGAAGAGAAGGCCTTGAGACTGGAGGTGTGTGATGATGTCAGCAAAGAGAGAAGAGAGGAGATTAGGCTGATGGCAGGGCCTGGATAAGGTCCTCACCTGGCTAAGCACTTCTCCTCTGTACTCTTAGCCCCATGTTCCAGGACAGTCAAGGTCTCCCCACAAGTCAGAGACCAACGTGCTTTGGGAATCAATTTGGCTGCATAAGGACTTAACCAATCAGGGAGATTTCGTATTGAATGCAGTATATGGAACATCTGTAGATCCATCCATTTTGTTTCTTACCTTGGTAACTGAGTTTAAACCCTTGACGATTCTGTGAGTGGTCACTATAGAAGCGGATGAGGGTCTCATGTGTGGTGCTCAGCAACGATGCAGGCAGGTCAGGGCCACTGAACTGGCCCATCATTGGACTGCTGTGGTAAGGACCATTCTGGATCTCCAGGTAGTCATGGTTGGCTTCAGTTGAGAAATTCAGAAATTGGATATGTGCACCTATGGGGAAATGTGCAATCTTCAGAAAGTTCATGATAATGTATCCAAGATCATGGCTGATCAGAGGGATTACCACTTCATCTCTGTAAGAAAGGGGGTCATAGTGGAGGAAATACCATATCTTTGAAGACATATCTTGGCTTACTTAACTCTGTGATTTTTGTCTCTGAAATTCATATCTATAAGTGATTTTCTCACAAGTACTGCAAGTACGATATCACAGAGAGGCATAGGCATCATTCATAGAATGGTAATTTAAAGTGACATCACTATAACAACAATTATAATGAAAACAAGGATGGCCTCATACATAGCATGTTCATCATGGTTTGGTCAAAGAAGAAGTCAATATTAAATTAAAAATATGAAACAAACTGTAAAACACATTCTTAGGTCTTTGAGATGATCCATTAGGTAATAGTATTTGTTTCTAAGCTCGATGACAAATATTCAATGCTTGAGACCCACATGGCAGGAGAGAACATCTGCAGTGGCATGTGAGCACACACATGTACATGCATACACAAATACAAGTACATGAATGTGATAATTTTTAGAGGCTTATTCTTATATTTACTGGGTCATTATACTACCCCATAAAAGATGTTTTGTATAAGCAGGACTTATGCTTAGTTGTTTCATATTAAACACAAATTGCAAAGGCTCCCAAGGAACCCAGTCTGATAAATATCAATGCCACACTCGAATTCAAGGTCAAGTTCAAGATCCAACAGATTATCTTAGATCAGTGTACCAAGATATTGTCCTTATTGATCTGTGTGAATAAGCTATGGTTGATAGTTAGAGGAAATCCCAAATAAAGGCAGTTTAGAGCTTCTTTTTTTCTGTGGGCATGGCCTTTGGATATTTGAACGCTGGCTCTAAACTTTTAATTTGTTTGAAAATCTTAAATAAAACCCCAATGGCTCAGTCTTTGAGTAAATCCATGAAAGAGTTTGGCAATGAAGACTAAGTTGTGAATATTAATAATATAATAAAAGAAAAATTACTTTCTTGTTTTTTTTTCCTTTCCCCTCATATAGCTCTAGAGAGCAAGCCCAGGGTCTCCTACAGCCTACAACAGTGCTTTGCCATTGATTACTTTTCATTTTCTTTTGATTTTGATGGCAAAGAGTGACTTTTCATTGACTCTATTATGTCCTATGTGGAAAAGTTAAATCCAGTTCTTACATGAGCAATCCTAAGTATAGATGCAGAGAAAATGGCAAATAACCAAGGAATGAATGGGGTCATAAAAAGTCAAGTAAGTGAAGAACTATGAAGAAGAGCTAAGAAAGAAGCTGTTGGGAATAAACAACTAAACGATTCTATACATTTAAAGTCTTTCAAGGAAAACTTTCTGGAGGGACACACATCAAACTTTTGTCCTTCTAGTTGACTTAGCATCAGGCCAACTACCCTGTCGGAAGCCATTTGCCTACTTAGCTCTCATCTTACATGATCTTGGTGGATACACAACTGTCCTCATCAGGGGCAGGGAAGGCATGCCCAGTCTGTTGTTCTTGGAGAAAACAATTCAGAAGAAATTCGAAAGCTACAGCCACATCAAGAGCCAACCACATGGAAGACAGTTAACATCTGAACAGTGAAGGGTGAACACAAGGCGGCTCTTTTACTTCCATGGAATTAAACTTGAAAAGGACGTAGGATCAGAACAATTATAATATTGTGAGCAAAATTATCATTTTAAGAGGGATAAAGTATCTGTCCACATATCATAGCACCTAACACCTGTCAGCGAATAAAACAGAGTTTGGCTCTAATCTGGCTTAAAGCAGGATTGTATCGCTATCTCATTTCCAACAAAATTCCTCCAGCTTGACATCTACCAACTGATGGGATTAGAACAAACACAACCTAGTCATCCCTTCATTACTTGACAGAATATTCTAAAACTCTATGAATATGGCAAGAGAGCCGATCTAGGAGTTTATCTGCAATAAAATTTACATAGCATTCTTTCTGGTTGTAGCTATGCTTTGAAGATCATGTGACAGTGCAGAGTCCACTGGGCAAAGGATTTGCTTTCCAACTTTGACAAAGCTTTAAGCAGTAACGTGGTCATTTTTAGCTGATGGAATTTATGAGTATTAACTTGTCTCCTACATGTATAGCAAATATCCATTAGGACTCTATACTTTCCTTACAGTACCACATGGCCCAACCATTCTACGATTTAGGATATTATTTTGATTACTATTCTTGTCATCTTCAACTACTCATCGAAGGAAACTCCTTTATATAATAAAAAATGTGCTAGAGACTCACATCTGGTCAGATTCTTGAGACCAAGTGATTATTGATGGGATATATCAGCTTAATAACCAGGCATCTACATCATCCAATCTTCTTCCCCAAGGCCCAGAGTAAGATGCCCAGAAAGGAACAGAAAGATATAAAACCCAGAGGAAGCGAGGGAGGAGAAAGGCTGCTTAACAAGAATTGATGCAAGGATTGAGAGTTAAATAAAACACAGAAGTCTCAGGAAGTTCCTGAAATTGCAAGGTTCACACAGCTCTGACATAATACTATATATAAACAATAAGCACTGCTGGAAACTGGAGGTCTCTGAGCATCTAAGCTGTCTGTAAGTTGTCCAGGGGGCTCTGAGGACGCACTCCTCGGTTGTTGTTGTCCACGCTGTGGTGGGACTTTTGGTGAAGCAGCTGCTTTTGAGATATCTATGTGTCTGTAAGTAAGCCCTCAACCATATTTGCATAAGTGACCCCAACCACTCATTGATTCACGAAGTTAAACTTGGATGGAATTGATTCTTTGACTGATGCAATCTTTACAACGTGGTGTCTTCCCGGGAAAGCCACTGAACTCTTACTCATGGGTTTTGTCTTCTTTCTTGTCCTTTGCCACCTGCCTTCTTTACGGCCCCTAAAAAAGTCCTGGGTCAAGACACCATATGCCGGCCCTCTTGGGCTGTCCTTCCAAGCCGTCCACTTACCTCGCCTAGCTAATCAGATGTTAGCTGTCATGTATGTGGCTGAGCCAGGGAGGGACTTCATCTCACTGCATGGTCCCACATGTTCTCTAATGACCAAGTTGTCCAATTATGTCCCCTATACAACGTTCTCTCCACATGCTACTGTCTTGAACATAGCTCGTTAATGGAAATGCTTTGAAAACTCCATGGCCTTCTAGGTCAGTGATTTTAAATAGGTTCTGGTACTCCTCATCTATATACCAAGTGTTTGGTATCTAGCTGCCTAGTTTCTCCCACCTGGGACCTCCACTGAGTCCCTCCATTGGTGCACCTACAGTGTGGCTTTAGAAGGAAATAAAAGAACTGGAAGGCCAGCTGAGGTGGATACAGTGAGAAGGAAGGCACAAGGTATGCAAAGAGTGGTGTGGAAAAGAATTGGATACTGTCACAAAGATCATGTTCTTCTGAAGTCAGGGCAAAATAAGGTTTTAATGTTCATGGCAGAGCTGCACATTTTCTGAAGCAGATAACCTGAAAGTTGGAAAGTTAGTAGTCAAATACATCTTAAAATTTCATAAAACAATTATCAAGATAATATGTAAGTAAACAGTTAATAAGATATTTCCAAATTTATGTTAGATATTGCATTTAGTAGGTGCCAGCCAGAGCATGAAGAAGGCCCTAAAAATTGCCACAAAGAGTCACCACTCCTGAACCCTAGAGCTAGACAAGAACAGGCATAGATAGTAAATGAAGAGACTGATAACTTAGTGGTACCATGTCACAGCACCATCCAGCTAATTAAATTTGCCTCGAAGAGAATCACACAGCTAAATAAAAATTTAAAAATATTTTTCTGCTCTCAATGTTGTTCCATCAAAGCACTACATAAACCTGAAATCAACTTTTAATTAGAAACACAGTAAAGTCAATGGAGTGCCATGCATCAGTCACTCGGGAAGACTCTATGGGATACAGTGATGCCTGGTTCACTCACCGTAGCCGATGGGCAGCGATATCTTCCAGGTGCAGTCCAGGTTGTTGGGGTATGAGCCCGGGAAGCCTGGGCTCAGGATCACTCCATTCATGCTGGTCAGTGTCCCTCCGCAGGTGGCTGTTCAACACAAGACCACAGGAGTCTCCTAGCGTTTTGCGTTCAGCAAGCATATCTAATCTAACACAGCTTACTGGACCACACTGGGAAAGAGACAGCCTGTGGACCTGGGGGTAGTAACTAACAACAGCCTGTCATTTGGGGCATGGGCTCTAGTTACCCAAGGGCCCAGCCTACATCCACATTGTGGGAGGTTCTTCTTGACTTGACCTCTGACACTCCAGGCCCTTAGCCAAGGCCAGCTAGTTGAACAGTGTATTTCAGGTGGCCACTGAGTCAACTTTAGCTTTACAGCTGCTGTTGGTAGTATTGGTACCTCGCCACTGACTGTTCTTTTGTGCTCCTGCTGTGGGCACACAAATGAGGACCATCCCTGAAGCCCCACAGCAATCATAAGGGCTGGCGGTATTCAAATGACCCCCTATCTCACAGATGGAACCCGAGCCAAAGAGAATTAGAAATTGGCCTGAAGGTTCTTGACAGAGCTAGCCCTTCTGTTCTCCCAGACACTCCAGCTTTCTCTGTTTTGGGGGTTCCAGTGTCCTTAGTAGCCCTGATATTTGGAGCCCCTTCCAGTGGGGAATGCAACTCTCCAACCACTTATTCCAGAAATTTCCATGTCATGAAAATAGTAAGTCTGCATCTAAATTATGCAATGCTGTGCTACTCTGTCTGATATTTTCCAGTAAAGAAACAGGGCAGATTTTATAACAATATAAATATCTGTTTGTGTTGGCTACAAGGCTGCTTGACTAGGAGCCCTAGGGTTTGACCATTTATACCCAGCTAAAAAGACAATTTCATGTACTTTCAATTAGTGATGCAAATGATGTCACTTCTTATCTAAAGGACAATGTGAAAATTTTCCCTTACTCTGAGTGCTCAGTTCATGTTTTCAGAAGCCACTGCCAAAAGCCCCAAGCATACACAGTAGGGATTCTAAATTTTCCAATTATTTTAGATCATCCCAAGGGCAAAATTCATTTGAAGAAATAAGGAAAAGCCAAGCCTGATGACTGTGGTCAGTTCCTCGAGACAATCATTGAGAACTGGGTTTAAACATGCTGTCTGTTCAAGAATAATTTTATAAACGTGAGGATATCTTCTGCCATGGGTTATGGTTCTAGATGCCAGCTCAGATGAAGCTAGGATGTCTGTTCCTTAGAGAGCAGTCTAGGGTGGAGCTGCCAGTGGGGGAGACTCAGGTGTGAAGTTCAGACTTTTCTTAGGCATTGTGCCTGGCCTGCATTGGGCTGAAGACACACCTGTACGGAGACTAAACCAGTGCACTTTTCCACATAGGATCCTCTAACTGAAAGGAGGACAGATATGGTTATCCACCAACAGGGGGCAAATAAATGGAACATGGCTAATGGCCACAAAGACAGGAAGATGAGTGTCCAATGATGGTGACATTTCTAAGAAGGCCCTTTTGATTCTGAGCATGACTAAAATAAATGCAAGGTCATGAAATATGGGCATCTGTTTTAGATACCCCAGCCCTTCAGTAGAGGATTGACATAGCCATTATGAGTGAGTGCTGGCACCAAGCTGGCAGGAGCAGTGTGCTGTATGCCATGGGCATCTAGATACTGGGCACTGGGTGACTTTCTGGTGATGTGAGAGCTACCAGCACAGGTCAGCCTTGTACATATAAAAAGATCCAGTTGATCAGCATCAAACCAGAACTCCCTAAAGGTGTGGCCTCTATCTCCCTTACTTTGGGGTATTGAGAGAACTCCATAGCCAGTGTGCCATCTTTTAAAAAAAATACATACAGTATTTGGGCTGTACATATATCTCTGTGTACCTGATACAGCAGAGGGTGTTAGACCCTTTGAAGCTGAAGTTACAGCTGTTTGTAAGCCACCATGTGGGTGCTGGGAACTGAACCCAAGTGATCTTAACCACTGAGCCATCTCTCCAGTCCCAGGCTTGCTATGTTCCATAATGGCCAGGCTGCAGCTACTTCTGCACCTTTGGCCTGGCCCTCTCCTCCTCATATTTTGCTCATGCCATCATCTCCCGCTCCATAAGCAGTCAGTGACCACATGCTATTCCTTTAAAAAACAAAACAAAACAAAAAAAACAGGTGATCTTTGATCTGGAACATCAGGGACTTGGCCTTTTCCTGGATTTGTATGTCTCATTTTGTGCAGATGCCCCATGTTCCGGCACAAGCATATGCATTTTTACTCCATGTCACAAGTCATATACTGTTGAAAACCCCATAGACCAAGGAATCTCCAGTCCCAGTAGCCCCAGTATGAATTCTAACTCTCTTCTGGGGGCCCTGGCAAGCTGCCCAGCCCCCCCAGGGCTTGATGTGGTATTAAAAAGGAGTGTTAGTTAAGCTCTGAGAACAGAGCCTGGTGCTCAGTGACTGCTAGAAAGCGGCTTATGCACCTTGACTCCATTAGTTCTGCGATTATTAGGAATTAGGACATGAGGTTTCCAGAACGCCAGTGAGTAAAATATTATTTCTCTACAGACTCCTGCTTCTACCTTCCTCAGCTCAGATAAATCTCGAGCTAACAGCTACAAAATACTTTGATTTCTTATGTCAGTCTTTAAGCCTCATTAGAGTCCTGTTTGAGTTTTGACGTGGGGCATCTCACTGCACGCCTTGCCCAAAATTGTAGAAGTGGATGTAACTTCAGTATTTGCTAATATACATATAAAAACACATTAAGGGACATGTAAAAGTCATATGTCTTGCTAACGTAAGTTAGTTATTCAAATTCAAATAAAAAAATTTCTTATACAGCACAGAGCAAACACAATGGCCCTAATCTGAATATGTCTGCTGGGAATCAATTCCACTTCAGAGCTGAAAGAATTTAAATCGCTACCTGTGGAAAACAGTTGTTCACAGGGAGATGGATGGTCTACATAAAAAGAGAAAAAAAAAAGTCCTTCAGCTTCTTCTTCCAGACCAAGGCTGGGATACAAACCTCCATTTTACACAAGGAGCCTTTGTGTGGAAAACAGGTTAATAGAAAATTTTATGTTTGGGTGTCACAAATAAAATACTGGCGTCTGAGGAAGAACGCTTCCTTGAAAGAGCATATGATGGTGAATACAAATTGGAGTTCTTTTCCTGAGCAAGGCCACTGTAGAACATGGAGTTCTGTTTGCTCACGATGTTTAGGGCCATACATTATCCTCTGTTCGGAGTCCCATTCAAGGCAGCTAAACTGTGTATTTCTCAAATACATTGCATGGCTAAAACTTGTTTGAGAAGCAGGGAAATCAGCATGCTGATGAAACACACAACAGCTATCATCTTGCTGACCTTGAGGACTAGTAAACTATATTGTCATGGTCCTCAACAGGGTAAATCTTGAAACCAAGACAGCCCAGAGGATAGGCCACAACATTCCAAGTTGCTTGATTTGTAGACCCAGAAGGCCCTTTCTCCTAAAGCAGTTGCAGACTATATGGACTGCCCTGAGTGGGGTGGTGACGTCAGAGATCTGCATGTGACAACTCTACAGGCTCAGGAAGTGTTAGACAGCCTCTGCCACAGCTAGCCAGGTTATCAGACAGCCACTGATACAGTCCTGATGCTGGATAAACAGCCTGATAAACAGGATGATGAGCCAGGCACAACTCTTATCAATGTCCTCCCAGTAGTGAGAGGATAATGTGACTGATGTGAATGGCACAAAACCTCAGGAGAAGCCAGCTAGCCCAGGCACAAGGGGCAGACGCTAAGGGGAGGAATCTGACAGGTAGTGTTAAGGTTTGTCCCAAACCCAATAACCCAATAGCAACAGATTTCCTCCATACTATATGGCTACAATATATGGGAAACCCAAAAGTCATGTTTAAGAACGCATGATAAACAACTTAAGAACCTCTTATATAATGACAGATTTAGTGCTGCTAGGTTTGTCGTTGGCCACAACACTGTACCCGCAATGTAACCCACCAGCACTGGGGAAGCTATCCACGGTTCTAGTTGAGGGAAGGGGAGCAGGGCTGGCTGCCAAGCAGTTTGCACTGGATGCTTTAGACCTCAGGCATAGGGTCCCCTTGCTCAACAGGCCGTGCTAATAAGGGTGTCTACACATAGCTGTCACTGGGCCTTTTGATGTGGAATACAAACAGACTGGTTTCCAGAGATCCAAGGACTTGCTTGTAATTCTGAGCTTGACTTTTGCAAACATGCTGTTCCTGAGGCTAAAAGAACGTTTGGAGAAACCACTCAGCCTGTCACCGCTATTACCATCTTCCTTCATAAATTAATAAATGGGGATTTTGGCATGGATTTGAACTGTTTGGCACCTGGAGCTGGGGGGTCTCAGAGCTCCTCTCTGTAGCCTGATCCAAAGTGCCTCCAAAAGCTGAACTGCCAGACTCCACAGGGTGGAGGTCACTGTAATCCTGTGACTTCAGCAGGTGTGACTGTGGTCTCTAACAATGTGTGCTTGGAGTGGGATGTGCAAGGGTGCAGGCTGAAGCAAGCTGGCTGGATGAGGGTCACTCAGTGAGGCTGCGCAAGGTGTGCTTACCAATGCACAAGGGAGAGGGGTAGTTCCAGCGGCGGACGGTACCCGGCATACAGGAAATGTGTGAGCGGCCCTGTTGAAAACAAAACCAGGAAGCTCATGTTAATTCAGCACAGTGGGCAGGGGTGAAATATGTGGGAACATTTGACTGACTGCTCTTTGTCCCTTTAAAAACTGTGAATCTAACCATCGTTAATGGGTCCCATTTGGAAATATCAGTCAGTCAATCAATCAATCAGTCAACCAATCAGTTACAATAGACATGATCTTTTCACTAACAAACCCTGACTATCTAAAAAGGCAACATTTCTGTTGAATTTTCACCATGCCTCAGGAAAAAGTATGTCTTATTTCCCCAGCAACAGCGGTGTTATAGCATTTGGCTAGAGAGGTGAGAGTGACTGGAGGAAAATGCTATGGAACGAGAGGATGGTGTGCTAGAATTTGCTGCCAGCCTATTTTGGGGTAATTTTCCTGACATTTCATTTGCCACTCGTTCACTGTCTACCTAACCTTTGCAGCATAACAAGCGGTTCAGTATGCCCTGCCTGGCGGGAGGTAGCTCATTGCTGCTGCTGCTGCTGCTGCTGCTGCTTGTCTGCTGTGAAATCAATCTTCGCAACTCAGGGTCTTGTGGTGCTCGAAACAGAACACAATTCTACTTTCCATAGTCAAAACCTAAACTTCCTCTTTTGAAGGCCAAAGAGCAGTGGAGAGATTTGTGAGGCAGTACTGTGCTAAACTGTCTCTACACAGAAAGTTCTAGATCGGTGGTTCTCAACCTTCCTAATGCTGTGACACTTTAGTACAGTTCTGCATGTTGTGGTGACCACCCTGCCCCAACCATAAAACTATTTTTGTTGCTGCCTCATAACTTTAATTTGGGACCGTTGTAAATCATAATGTAAGTATCTGATAAGCAGATGATCTTAGGTGACTCCTGTGAAAGCATCATTCTGCCTCAGTGGAGTCACAGACCACAGGTTGAGAACTGCTCCTCTAGCTGGCCCCTCAGTGTTCTGTTTTACTTTCCCTTCTTGTGACTCAGTGATTATCTCTGCCGTTCCTCCTTGTCTCATTCAAACATCTCATCCGCCACATACAAGTCACAGTAAGGTGACTGAGGCAAAAAAACGGTACAACTGGGGACTCAGGAGGCATAAATTTGCATTCATGATCAACAAAGATAAGGTGGCTGGCTCCCAGAGCTAATTATTCTGCTACAAAACTAAATTCTTCTTTTCACTACCATTGGCATTTTAGAAGTAGTTCTAAGGGAAAACTATGTTTATTTCTTAGATCCTACATCAAATGTAAGCTCTGCCATTGTCTTTACTACAATATTTGGTTTGGAGTCAAGGTTTTGCTCTGTTTCCACTGCTTGGCTTCAAACTCTGAATCCCTCTGCCTCAGTCTCCCAAAGTGTTAGGACTAAAAGCATGCATCGTCACATCCAGCTGGAAATACGTGTTTTTCAAGAAGACAGTTTGATGCTAAAGTGCGTGTATATCCTGTGGCCCATTAAATCATATTTAAGAAATTTCTTTTTGAATTATGGTTAACCATAAAGTGCAAAAGCCTTTAAAGATATTTATTGAAGACTACCAGTAAAATGGTCATCTATTACAAATCTAGAGCATATTCTGCTAAAGATAGTGCCATAAACATTCTGGATGAGTGATTTCAAACAAAATATGCATAAATAGATGAAATACAAAATTGGATCTTGAAGATTTTTATCTTCAAGGTTTTATCTAAAGAGCAACTTTTGGAGTTTTTATGTTTTAAAAGAGCATGAGACCACATCTGTGTTGGGTGGGTCTCCAAGATCACTCAGATATTCCTGGATTATTGGCAACTTGTGATATCAGCGCCATCGTGCTGTCCATCAGTCTCACTCCAGGGTACACATGTCTCTGTGAGAGCATCAGTAGGAGCAGTGCTTTGCAGGACAATATATGGTCCATGCGTGCAAAGTCATTAGTGTTTAGTCGAGCCATGCTAGCAACAAAAGCAGCTCAGTACCCACATCTGCACTTGTAGATATTAACATATTCCCCAACTCTAGGCTCAGAACAGATCATGGGAAAGACAAGGGTGTGGCTTACATCTGATGAGGAGGGCGAGGATGCAACCTGGGGTATGTTCATAGGCTAGTGTGACTAGGAAGAACAGCAATCCTATGTAACAGGAAATTCCTGTTTGAAAGAGGCTTTATTCTCCGAGGTCTTAACGTATCATTGTAAAAAAAAGGAAGGTAACAAAAGCTGTAAGTTCACATCTTTAGCACAAAATAACATGGAACTCAGAGGAAGATGCAATGCTGAGATGTGGATTTCATGGGAGAAAAGAAGAATATGTTGATGCAACTTCAGTCAGTTTTAACAAGAGCCAATGGAAAAACACCCTGCCTCCAAAAAAGCACACGGAAGTAAAGTAAGGTGTCTTTGCATGTAGAATTCATGATACAGGCTATAGAATTCTCTCTGCTGTAATAAGCGCAAGTACAATGCTCAGCCCAGGGAACCACCCTAATTAGCCTCCCTGTGCCTGGTTAAGCATGTGTTTCTATCACAGAGCTCCAGAGCCCTGTGGGAAAACTCAGCTTCTACAACACACTGTGCGCAGAGTCCATATGTTTAAGGCAGCACCAAGCTTGATCAAGCTCCCAGGGCTGTGAGCTACAGTCTGGCTTTCATGAACATGATACATGTAGTTAGTCATTTATATAATAAAAACTTTTCCTTTTTTTTTTTTTGTTTGTTTGTTTTCTTTTGTTTTTCGAGACTGGGTTTCTCTGCGTAGGTATATCAAGTTAGCCTTGAACTCACAACAACCCACCTGCCCCTGGCTCCCTGAGTTAGTTCGAGGCCAATCCCATATATGCAGAGACTAACTGTATACCACGCCATTATTTCATTGCATACCATGCCACCATTTCTTTGTTTCTTACTCAAACTGTTTAATGAAGTTAGGTGCAGAGTGCAGCTTGGAGATGGCCCCTAAGGTACATCAAATCTAGTGCTACTCTAAGTGTGTGTGAAATTACTTTGAGATATGAGTTGCATGAGGAACACAAACAGGAGCAGGGTGAGCTATGACCACTACTTTTTGTAGCCCGTGACTAAAACAGAAAACAGACAACAGAAACAGCGTTCATCTCGCTGTTTGTCTATTTATAGCATGTTTATAGAAATGTCTTTCATAATTTTGTTTTTAAAACTGTAGAAATGTATAGCCAAACTTGCCTATAGCATTTCTTGAAAACTGTTTAGTGTTCCTTTGTCCCTAGTGGTAATTAACAGAATGGAATCATGGGAAATGCAAATGAGCTGGTGCTCAAGGTTCAGCAGTATATCCCATCACCAGGGGCCAAGTTGGGGGAAGGGCTTAGCTTTTCTCTCACAATAATGAGAAGAATACATAATTTTGAAACAAAATAATTTGTTTAAAAACAAAATGGAGAGGTCTGCTGAGGTGCTTTGGCATTTAAAAGCTGACTCCAATGATGATGATTTTACAACCTGTATCCATCGCTCAGTCACAGAACAAAGGGAACAAGGCAAACTGGCTGCGTGGATGTGATGCAGCGCATGAACATTGGGTGTAGTGAGGCTTCTGTAGTCTTGGTTTCTTTTAGAAACAGAAATATTATGAGAATGAATTTTTGTTTTAATGCCAGGCTGCTTTGGACTGTCCTAAGTGGCTGACTATGATTTGTCCCGTGCTCTAGAAGAGGTGTGGGTTTACCAGCTGCAGGTAATTTATGTGACTGTGTGACACTTGGAATTCTGGGAACTTTTCAGAGGGTATATAAATGTCAGAGCCCTGAGAGGACAGGTGGGTGGTTGTTGGTCATGTAGGGTGGTGGTTGCAGTTTGTTAGCCATGGTCGAATAAAAAACATAAGGACAGAAATCAGACTCAGGGATTTTCCTATTTCCTCTATCCTCTCTATCTTTATTTCTATCTTATCTAGTGTTAGGGAATAAAACTGGGAGCAGGATAAAGGGAGGGAAAAAGAAGAACCCACAATGTAGCCAAGGTTAGCTACATTGGGCATGAACACCAAGAGGCCCATGCTGGGCCTCCCTCACCACCCCAGAAGGATGCCTACCTGCAAGGTGTACCCAGGCTCACACTGGAAGGACAGCACATCGTTCACCATGTACCGGTCTCCTATCTTGATGCCATTGCTCGGGAGAGCAGGCTCCTGGCACGCTGCTAGGCCCACCGCTAGAAAGACAGAGACAGACGCTGTGACTCAGGGAACGTCAGTAACGCTTCTACCATCAGTGACGGCAGCTCTGCTGCCCATTGCTTCCCGTAGAAAGAGGCAAAGGCTTTACCACTTCTTCTTGCTGTTGGACTGAAGGGCTTTAACGTTAGCTGAGAGTTGCAAGCTAATTCTTACATAGTACCTCAACTGATTCCCACTGTGGGAGGGATTCAAGTTTTTCTTAATATTAAAAAAAAAGTCAGTTCCACATTTCACATGAAGAACCTCAATTTTAATACTGATTCCACTAAGCAACTGTTTCCTGCTACAGGAAAAGCCTGGAATGATATTCTCTTATACTTCTCTCTCAGGCATTCTTAAAAGACTTTACAAGTTTGAAAGTCTGGGAATTCCTACTCTCTAGAGAAAGACATATTCTCCTCTTCTCCTGTTTCCTGCCCCCAGCAACAAGAGTCCCACAGCTAGTCCAGCCTTAGATAAATAGGACTAATGTTTACAGCCATAAAATGATGTGACCTGGTCCTCTTCTTAGAAGATAATTCCCTTCATGTGAGGAACTAACAGGTTGCAATAGAACTTTATCACATACTATTGAACTTCAGGCCAAAATACCCAAATAACTAACTCTATGTCTTATTTAGCAACTGTGTCATTCTGAAAAGAGAAAATATACAAGAATGGTACAATTCATAGGATAAAATGCGCACTGTTTTCATTGAAGAGATTTGAGTTTTATAAGATTACATTCTGATGACAGATAGTGTGGAATTAGACAATAATAACTGTGTTAATTCACACTCTATTTTTACAGCCAAACCCTGGCTAAGGGTAAATGCTGGCTTTCATTCTTCCTGGTCCAAGAAAGAGGAGAAAGGCTTCTCCAGGTGAGTCTCTGTATAATCTTGGACTTTTTCTCTTGTTCTGAAACTTGAAAAGAATGCATCACATCACAGACAAAGGAGGCTTGGATGGTGGGGAAACCAGTTAATTCAGAGGCATAGATAGTCTTGGTCCAGCACGGCTACCCCATCCTTGAGCTCCCCTGCACTGTGAGAGGACCCACTAACTGTTCCTCCTGCAGAGCTACCCACACTGTGCCACCTGTGCTACATCATTCCTTAGGACTTCACACACATGAATACACAATAACACAGCAATGATGTACGTTAATGTCAGCAGCAGTAGCAATAAGTGTCTGGCCCCACCCAGGGCTCACTTATGTGGGCACTGGGTCTGGTCCCCCAATTCTAGACATAAAGGTCTTAGAAAGAGCAGACACTATCAAGGGAAGTGATGTCTATGCTTACCATAGCCACTGAGACTGATGCTCCCTGCTCTGATACCCAGGAAAGCCTTCCAGCCAATAGCAAACACGTAAGGGAAGTGTTTGGCTCATCTAATCTGTGCTAGTAGATGATGTGGCTTTCACAAGATGACAGTGTGTTTTCTCTACTCTGACTCTGAGGCTGCAAGCCATGCATCCTGAACCATCCAGAGATCAGTGCTCCTGCCCCAAATCCTGGGAGGAGGACAGAGTTGAAATGACATTCCTTGCTGGTGGGATTGCCCATCCAAGACCCTGCTGTTGAGCTTGGGCTAATACATGAACTTGTTGAAATACTTCATATCATGGAACCTGGCTGCTACATATGAGAGAAGTACTATGAGTTATACCACAAATGTTTCCTAAGTTGAAATAGATTTTTCCCTAAATAGCTGTCTTTAAAAGTATAAAACACAATTTGCATTAGCAAGCAATATGCTGGATTTCTAACACAGATTTTCAAGCCATTTAAGGTTTTTCATAAAAGATAAAACCGCCAAACATAAAAAAGGCAATCACACAGGAAATCACAGCTACATTTAAACCCCCACACACACTAACGATGAGCAAGACCATCGTGTATGTGTGTAGCTTTATTTTAAAATTTTCACTCAAAAATATAATAAAATAGTATAGAAGAATACCTAATTAAAGTTTGGAACACTAAGGGGTATAATTTATGATGATTTTACGACAGCCATATTTTGAAATAAGTCACAATTTCAAAAGACAAGGCCAAGATCAAAGTTTTTAGTATTACAGAATGCTCAAAATGAAGAAGGAAATTTTACTGAAATTAAACTGGTGAAGATTATTGAGACTGAAATGACAAGGAGTGATATCAAATCTCAACAGCTGAATCACCTCCCTTTATGCGTGCTATGTGATGTTTTCCTTTTTAAAACATACTTTATTATGCATTGATTTATAGGTTTATATGCAGCTATTGCATATTACTTGAGTTTCTTTTCCCTTTCCTTAAATTCTATACTGAAATACAATTCATGCTCTGAACAAGGTAGCATTGCTATCTATCACCACAGGAAACGTACCTTGTTTGCTAGCTAATATCAAAACACAAAGCCATCATTAGAGCACAGTATAGTGGGACTGAGAATCTTCCACAAAGAGACCAATATATTTGTGATGTAGAAAGAAGCGGCCCCATTCCTTTCCTCCATCTCAGTATCACAGTGCAGTTGTATATGTTAGAAACTAAAAATGTAAACTCTTGATTTAAATAGGGATGGTTGCCAGCTCTCCCACTTATCTGTTTCTTTGTTTTTAAAGATGCAATTAATAACCAAAATATGAAATAAAAGTGGTATGACAGCACCAGGCAGGGTGGCTCTCACTGATGAGTCTAAGCCAGGCCTGAGCATCTTGGTGCACAACAGGTGAGTGAAGATGCTATTTACCAAAGCAACATGGAGTTGGGAGAGTGATATTTGCCTGAGCTGACTGGACTGTGTCTCAGGTTAAGGCTTGAGTAGATATATCACAGGAGTGCTGGAAGGCCACACAGATGTGTGAGTCTTTCACTAGACATACTGATGCCTAAGAACTCCATAAATATAGAAAGGACAACCTAAACACTGGTTAAGCTAGGCATGGTGTTATAACATTCCTCAAGCCCAGCACACAGGAGGATGAAGAAGAGATACTGAGTGTTTGAGGCCAGCGGGCTGTATAATGGTACTTTGTCTCATAAACAAATAAGTAACTAAATATTATTTTTAAGTTGACTATTTTAAACATAACAGAATGGTAGAAAAATTCTCTACTAATGTTTCAGAGGTAGCAACATCTAGGGAAAAGACACTGGAAAATCATTTACAAGATTTTTAGCAGAATTTCTATCCCTGTCTGATCATGGTGCACTTACAACTGACATCATATATGCTGATGTGGAACACCTAGTGAGGGATTTCACTTGAAGGTGGTTCATAAACAGCCAGGTTCTTTGATCTCCTTGGATACAACTTAATGATGGTTCTCATAAATCTGAAGACCGCATGACCATTTGTGCTGGGGGGAGGTGGCTAACACATTGAGATGTTTTATAATGTATTATTCTGTCCACTCTGATGTTAAAACTTGGACTTTTAAAAAGCACTGATATATAAAGTTTCAATTTGATTCAGAATGGGGGGAGGATGTTTTTTAACGTCCATGAATCTAGCCTATAGAAGCAAAGACCATGAAGCAAAGCCATTAAAAAGATAAGTGTTCTAATTTGACCAAAAGTAGAGTTTAATGGCTTGACCTACTGCTGATCATAAAAATGTGAATGTTGTGAGCCGGAGGTGAGCAGATAGCCCATCAGGCCCCTGGGGTGCACTGTGGCTGGTCCTTAAAACCCAGCAGAAAAAAAAAACCAGAGTGAGTTCATGTGCAGCTCAGAAGTGAAAAGTATGGACGGCACATGACAAACGTCTGCTTTAATCGAAACATATAGTGTAGGATATCTAGGTCCTCCAGAAGTCACAAACCCAGATGACTTCAAAGGATTTTTCTCAACTGACCATTGCTCTCCCTGACACTGGCCTGGCTTGTAGTCTTTACAATTCACAGGTTACCTTGAACATGTTACTCTGTATGAGGAGCTTAAAACAACAATAAACCTTAACAAAAAACAAAAAACAAAAAACAAAAAACAAAACAAAACAAAACAAAAAAAAAGGGAGAAGTAGATCCAAGTGGAGAGACTCAGACTGGAGTATTTGCCAAAGGGAAGTCAAAGCACAATCTTCGAGCTTTATTCTGTTGTTCTCATAAAACCTTCAGAAGGAAAGCAACTTCAGGGAGAAAGGAATCTATTTGGTTTCCACTTCTAGGTTATAGTTTATGATTGAGGGATAACACGGCAGGCACTAAAGCAGGAAGTGAAAGCAGAAACCACAGAGGAGTGCTGCTTGCAGATTCGCATAGGCTCATGTTCAGCTAGCTGCCTTAAAGAGCCCATGACCTCCTGCCGATGGAATGGTGCTACCCACAGTGGGCTGGCCCATCTAGCACCAATCAATAATCAAGACAATCCCTAGAGACATGTCCACAATGACAGTCGGATCTAGGTAGTTCCTCTATGGAGACCTTCCTCCCACATACGTCTAAGCAAGAGGTACTCAACCTTCCTAATGCTGTGGCACTTTGATACAATTCTTCATGTTATAGTGACCCCCAACCATAAAATTATTTTTGTTGCTACTTCATAACTGTAATGTTGCTACTGTTATGAATAATAATGTAAATATATGATACGCAAAGGCCTTATGGGGCCCCTATGAAAGAATTGCTCTACCCAAAGGGGTTGTAACCCACAGGTTGAGCAGCACTGATCTAGGCTACATGAAGTTGACAACTAAAGCTAATTAGGACATAAACACATACTTACGCATGCACACAGCAATCCAATACACAGGTGGGTCATCATTACACTATTTGGACACAAAAGGCTATGTTTTAATTTTGAAAAGAAAAATGAAAAAGCCACCCATGCTATATTCTAAATACAAATGGTCTTTGTTGGCAGTGTTTCACCATAGGGACTTTTTGATTCATGAGGTGGTAACCAATGTGTATTCACTAGAAACCACACTGTTAACTTCGAATTTTGATGTTTTCCTATGGCTGGTGATACAGGGTAAGACAATTTGTTTGTTGTGAAGCTGCATAACTCCTAGGTCCTGGCAGATCGGGAGGGTACACAGCTGGCACTAGGTCAGAAATATCCCATGCATTTTAGGTTGATAATACTTTCAACTGAAGCATGCTTATGAGCTGTAGCGCTTTTGTAAGGAGAAGAACATTTATAATTAGAGAACAGTTCTTCTGTACAATACAGATAGATGTGAGTTCAAATTTACTGGTTGATTATAGGGTTTGATGCTGGGTGTGTATCCCCATGTCTGTTGAAAAATCCTTTTCATTGAATCTGTCAGCCTTGTGCATTCTAAAACAGAAGTTTTGCTGATAATCAGTGATATCTCTGTCTTAGGTAAGGTTTCTATTGCTGTGAAGAGACACCATGACCATGGCAACCCTTATAAAGGAAAACACTTAACGGGGGCTGGAATATAGGTTTAGTCCATTGTCACCATGGTGAGAAGCATAGCAGTGTACAGGCAGACCTGATGCTAGAGAATGGGTCAGGAGTTCTACATCTGGATCCACAGGCAGCAGGAAAAAGAGTGAGCCACGGGGCCTGGCTCGAGCTTCTGAAACGTCAAATCCTACCCTGAATTGCACACTTCCTCCGATCAGGCAACAGCTACTCCAACACGGCCAAATATCCTAATCCTTTCAAATAATGCTATTCCTTGTGAGCCTATGTGGGCCATTATCAACCACAATCTCATTAAGCAAAGGTTGCATGAAAGTCATGAACATGCACTGGTAGACAGGTAAAAAAAAAAAAAAGAAGTCAGAACTCGACTTAGGTGAGTCTGAAAGATGGGTAATATGACCACATAGACAGATATAAGTATCACCATGTACACGCAGACTTTTATACCACACTCTTTATAGAGACAAACGTCTAAACAAAAATAATCCATAAACTCCACTATTAAAACAATGTACATTGAATAAAATTAAAATTTTTAAAATAATGTACATTAACAGAAGATATTTTTATTGATTTTCTAGATTATATGTGGACCCAAAAGATGTCATATCTGTAGCACATTGTCAGTCTTGACAAAAGTAACAAATACCATTATTATTCCTTCTGATTTTTTTAGATCTTAGGCCCGTTTGGAAGTCTAGGGATTGTGTTTCCAGTTTCTCTTAAGGTGCCACAGAGAATAGTAGCATTTTAATGACATGTAGATTAATTCTGCACAGACCACAGAAGGGCTATTTCTCACCTTACTCGACCTTGGGCTTCTAAGCTTCCCTTGGTGTTAGGACCTAAGTGGTTTGCGCAATACCACTAGCAACATGAGGAGGTGAGGTGTGCACAGGACTTGGAAAGGGCTTCTTGTCCCAACACCCTCATCGGCAGAACCGTGATTACTGATTTATCCAGGCAAAGTTTGTCTACACCCAAAGTCATGTGGCACTGAGTAATGAGTGGCCAAGCCTTGTAGCACAGTTCTACTTTTATGCTGAAATTACTTTTGATCAAATGTCTCTATTTCAGACTAAGAACCTTTGAAGACAAATCTGTTTTCCTCTTTCTCCTCCCCTTGTTCCTCTTCCTCTTCTTGCTTCTCGTCCTCTTCCTCCTCCTCTTCCTTCTTCTTCTGTTCCTATTCCTCTTGTTTCCTATTGTTAGGCGATGCACATTTGTCCCTCTAAGGTTCACATGTTGACATTTAACACCCTGTATGATTTAAAATTGGGCCCTTTAGAAGGGGACTGGAGTTGGATGAGAATGACACTGATCCTCAGAACGGAGTCAGTGCTACTACAGGAAGGATGCGTGCTGTGAGAGCCCTGCCCAGAACCTGCAATCCCAACATGTAGGATGTCAACAAACAAAGACTCTATCAACGCCTCGATCTTGGACTTGCAGCCCCAAGATTGTGAGAAATGAGCTTTATGTGGCTTAATACACAGCCTGTGATGCATGTCAGAGTGACCAACACTGGTGTAAGCAGTTAACACACATCTGCCATGAAGCACACTACGTGGGGCAGAATAGTTTGCATCTGTTATTTAATAATAGATAAAGTGGTGACAAATTCAGCCTAAAGAAACTTAGTCACTACCTGAAAATCACTTTTTCTGCTAAATAATAATCTTCTATGTTTTAAGATTAGCTAATGTTATGGAACCGGGTGTTCTTTAGTGACAAACAATATTTTAACAAATGAACCAAAATGAACAACTTTGCAGTCACCAGACATACATCTGAAATTGTCCCCACTTTGTGGGAGAAATTAAAGCTCCTACTTTTCTACTTTCCACATGGCCACTAGGTGGGCGTGCTGGTTAAATTTGTCACACTTTTGCATGAAAGGGGACGACTGCTAAAAATACAGCCTCGCCAGCTGTCTTTGCTATGGAGCTATATCCATCACAAATTCCAGAATCGCTCCACTTATGCTTACTAGAGCGACAGCTGGTTCAGAACAGTCAGACCATTAGACTCAGCGAGGGTTGTTAAATGTCAAACACTACACTTGAACTTTCCCTCAATTACACAAAAATTATTCTACCCGCTCAGGCACTTACTGCGGTGTCAGGGATTCTGAGTAAGAGGCCCAGGCTTTGTCTGGAACCACAGCCGTGATAGGTTCTCAGGGTGTGTTATATTAATAGGGGAAAAAAATCAAATAAAATGTAGACATTTGATACATGGACTTAACGTAAACTCAGTGAAAATCTGTATTCAGTAGTCTCCTCAGTCTATTAAAATAAAAGTAAACAACTGTAAGATATGTAGATTTAATTGAAATCCTCCTCACTCAGTAGACCACCTGGCCAGGCAGATATATTGAGTGAAGTAACACAATTCATTGAAACAGCGTCTTAACAAAATTCATCCGGGATTCTAGTACATTTATTTTGTCTTATAATATCTGGCATGCCTCTTCTGTTTATTTATTAGATCTTTGGCTAGTATTTTGCATCAGTTACTTTTCTATTGCTGTGACAAAACACTGTGACCAAAGTAACTAACGGAAGGAGGGGCCTGTTTAGGCTAATGTTTTGAGGGGAAAGAGCCCATCACTATCACACAGGGAAGGCAAGCATAGCCAGCAGCAGTCAGACATGGTGGTGGCAGTGGCAGCAGTGGCCAGAGCCGTGCGGAGAGCTCATGTTCCCCCAAGGCGAAAAGGAAAGGCTTCAAGCAGAGACAACACACATGACATGGTTAGAGTCTTTTGAAATTTCAAAGCTCTCCCCAAGTGACATATCTCCTTTAGCAAGGAGAGACCCCTTAGGCCTTCCCCAAAGTCACCCACTAAAGAGCAAGTATCCAAATGCTCGTACTGTGGGGGACCTCTCATCCAAACCACAGCACAAAGTAACCAGCATATTTATAGATGTGTCTGATGTGCCTGCTTATCTCAAGCCATCCATGAAAGCTTCCTTGTTGCCAACACAACTTAATACACTTGTCCGAAGACGAGTTCCTTACCCAGGATCTATAGTGAGGTACTGTGTGATCAAATTGTGATACTGTGTACTTAGGATGAATACTCGATCACTGTCAGTGCAAATGTGTGACAGTTACTGTTCTAGAGACTTGAAGAAACCTGATGCTAGCTTGTGCCTTCTTAGAACGTCAGCATCTTTATGGTTAATAGCTTATGGCAATGAGTAACACTCATATCAGAACAACATGTTTAATAATGTAGCACGTTGGATCCTGATATTGCTCAAAGTCAGTTGAGCACATTAAAGGCACTTTCAATTCTTGCCACAACTACTAAACAAATATTTCAACTGTGCACACTCAAGGCAACTTTGTTATTTAATCAAATAAGAACTTGGTAGCACATTAATGAAATAAAACTATTGGGTCTTAAAGATATTTTATACTTTGAATGGTGTTTATGAATGTGTGTAACTTTTCAATTAATTAATTTTCTACACTATTGTTTTTGAGGAAGGGTCTTATGCCTCCCTGTTTTGTCTCAAATTCACTTTGTAGCAAAAGAAGATCTTGCACTCCTGGTCTACCTTACTTGTAGCTCTGAAGTCAGAGATCACTAATTTACACTATTTAAACAATAAGTTAGTCTGGGTATAATCAAAATAGGAATCCCAGACCTCTGCTCTACCCCACAAGAACAGACATGCCCAGAGGCCTAGGATGGGTAAACCCTTGGTAAATAAAGTTTAAACTATCCCATGCCTTCTGTGCACTAACAGAACACTTGAAGCAGGTCTTACATGTGTAAAACCTCAAACACATTTTCATGTTAAAATAATTGTGAGAGGTTTCGTTTAAAATGGAATATCAGAAACAAAATCTTCTGGGCCCCTTGATGTCTTCTGAAGCATTTACCACAACTGGCCATCATCCTCTGATAATTAATTTACGTAAAAACAAACCAATAGTCAATGTCATTCACTTGTTTCTACAGGTTAAAAACAAAGGAGCATTGTGGGTGTATCTTACTGGTCATGTTTTGACTCTTATTTATCCCTGAAATATACCATCACACGTCACCCGAGTACTCTGTTATATGGCTTCAAGATGCTTGGCAAAGTCAGTAGCCATTAAAAAGGTTCAGGGGCCTAAAGGTGACATAAACAGGGGTCATATCTATCCTGTTACTCTGTCTATGAAGTTGAAATAACAGAGGCTAACAATGAAGATGTGTGCACATAACTGGCAATGGAGGTAAGGGGGAGGCCACCATTTCCCAGAAAAGGTGAAAGATGGCATGGAACATATTCGGTAAAGGCCATTCTAGGTGAAAAATGATCAAACACATGTTAGTGTCTAATGAGTCTAAAGAATACAAGCACTTGCTGGTATCCTGAGAGCCACTTCCTTATGGGGGCATCCCCTGAGGCACGATCAGGGAGGGAGAGAGGAGCAGACTTTGTACTAGAGCTGACGATTCCTGCAAGGGGTACTCCAGGGTTCCAGCTAGGAAGTACATGGAAGATTCTGCCTGAGCCAACAGGGGACAGTCCACAGCCGTCTAAGTGCAGGGCTCAGTTTCATCCAATCCACCCTGGCCTCTGCTCTTCTCACACCTGCTTAGACCTGAGATTCCAAAAGACCAGCATGGAACAGTATGGGAAACCCCAGTCTCTTTGCCAAGGAGGACAACTGTGGAACTGACTTAGATGGTATACTTACATTGAACTTCATGCTTTTTAAATGCCCAAAGATTGCAGCTAGGAACAAACTCATGTGTGAGTAGTCCTTTGGGCTGCATGTAACACATACAAAAAGTGTTAGAAAGCCTATGGTTATCTGGTAGACCTCACAGTCTCAGAAGATTATTATGAAATTCTCTGGGATATAAGAAAGAAGCCAGAACCTACGCTACTTAAAAGATGTCAAGGTCCTCAATGCAGTTAGGATATGACTGGGGAGGTGTAATGATTTCGATTAATATTCAGGAAAGCATTTCTGGTAGAGACAGAGGACACCTAAAAGCAGGTTATAGGGAGATTTTTGGCCGTGAAAATTGTTCCAGAAGACCTTGTGAGTCAGGAAATGATTAAATAGAGATAAATGACTAAGAGGTTAGGTAGGCAGGGGTAAGGGACGGAAGCTGATTGAAAGCCTCTCTGTGGGGCGTGCAGAACTCATCTCTGGGGACACAGAGAACCTTCTAGCGCCCTGCTGTACTGTGACACTCTTGCTTAAGCTCAGCCCGTCAGTGAGGATGGTTAGTGTATACATACATATAAGGGTTGTAATGATGGAGCTAACCCACACTGTCAATTTGCCAATATTCCATCATGATACTACAACTGCTAAAGGGCTTATTACTTTCTACTTCAAAAGAATTAAGGTCTTGCAGAATTTTAAAGCTTCCCTGAGAGCATTCACTTAAAGCTTTTAACCTAGAGCAATTTAAACCCTTAAAAATCCCAAGCACAGTTTAAAAAAACAACAACAACAGCAATTTAAGAAAATCTAAATCACAAACACCCCTGACCGAGAGTAATTTAGAAGCCCCATCCATGTGAACTGTAAGAATCAGAAAAAAAAGACATCTCTTTTTATTTTAACAAGGAAAACCTGAAGTATAAAATTAAAACCTTCCTGAACTTATCTCAACACTGAGGTATCTGGGTGAACTACCTCAATTCTATTGGATGCCCCCGCCCCCCCTCAAGAGGACAGGAGGCACAGAGAGTCCCTTCAAGAAAGGGAGAACCTAAGAAAAACTGTTGGCTTTACCTAAGCAAACCTCCCAAGCCTGGGCCATGTCCCCATTGGCTCAGGGACCCAGACAGAGGTTCTGTGCATCCCACTACAGGCTTTCTGTTGTGGGCTGGCACTGTAGCCCCTAGCCCACAGTTTGCAGAAGAACAAGGTGAAGTACCTCATGGTTCCCCCGATCTTCACTCTTAGAAACTCAAGTGCTCAGGGATGCTATATGCCCCCATGTTTCCTAGGTTACATACACATGGATGCTCTGCATCGTGGATGTTAACCATGCACTCTTAGAACTACATGTACCACGCCTTCAGATGTGAGTGGTTTGGCTTTGAGAATTCTGCAGTGCTCCTTTGGACTAAGGCCTGGTCTTCTTTCACACAAGGACTAGGGAGTTCTCTCTAGACGCAGGTATGCAACAGACACTGTGGTTCAGGTTTCAGCCTCAACAAGCTTCTTAGTCATTCTCACCCTGGCCCTAGTCTTGTGTGTAGAATGAGCATTCCTAAGATGGGGTACCTGTGAGCATCCCTTTCCAGTGACAGGTGGGACTCCTGACCCCAAAGCCTCAGTAAAGAATATTCTTAGCAAAAAGCTTGCTGTGTCTCTGAACTCCAGGTCACGACTGTGGTGACAGGTTTTCTGCTTTGATTTCTCCACCCCAAAAAATAAAAAATAAAATAAAATACAGCACTGTCTGAGGACAGACAGAGTTCCAGTAGATTCGGCATGGCATATGCTCCAAGAGTTGCTTTCTTCTTTTAATTTTACGGATAAATATTTTATTAAAAACATGAATTTAGAGATTTTTACAGAGATTTGCAAATATAAGTTTTATTGTACATGCTGAAATATTTCAATGTATTAAACTATTAGTGATTGTTGGCAACTTAAGTCAGCACTATCTTGAGGGGTAAGGCTAATTCAATACCTGTTTTCAAACAAGTATGAAAAATCAGAGCAAATAGCTGAATTTCTTTTAATACACAAATGATGTGAGATAAAACAAAAGACAAAACAACAGCAGCAGCAGCAACAACAACAACCCTAGCATCAGCCACAAAGGCCGCTAACTGGAATAGTCCATGTCCAAATGTAGCATCGTGTTTGGTCAAATAAAAAGCAAACGCATTAATTAATTATGGTCTTGGATTCTCACATAAGACCTTGGTTTCCTGAAGAGGCTTCATTTCAATTGGGAGATGGAAGGAAATTGGTCTCTCTTTTAGAGACTCATACTGACTCAGAATATCCTGGGATGGAGACAATTATGCTAATAGAGCTACAGTATATGTACGAAGTAGATAATTATCCCCAATAGTCACAGACTAATTATGTTACCAACATCTCCTTCCCCCAAAAGAAAAAGGAAATCCAGAAACTGTAAGAACTTCTCAGGGCTGAGAACAATGATCACTTCCAACAGGACAAAGACATTAATGGACTGGCTAGCACGGCGCATTTGCTCTTTGCGGAAACTTCATAGGATGGATCAAAGTATCAGAATTTTCCAGAACTACTCAACATAAATAACATTTGCAGGATCATTTTACACCGTCACTAGTTTAGCCCTAGTCACATAAACTGGAACACACTTGCATGCAAATTCCTATAATAAGTAGGGAGGCTTAAGCAGAGTGTGAACGGGGCCTGTGGTTGGCGGCTGGCGATGAATATTTATCATCAGCTGGAATGTGGCCTTTTGGAAACACATGTATTACACTTCAGCAAACTGTTTATCTCAATTTTAAAAATCACTTATTGAAGCTAACCCACGTATTTGCTCACTTGCAACCACTTATTAGAGGAGATAATACCAACATCAAGCCATTTCAGAGACTGAAAACACATCCCAAAACAACCTCACTTTCCTGGAAATCCACACTTCACTTTTACAAGGTTCACCTGAATTGCCCCAACACTGCAGCGGGGGTTGTGGGTTTGACCTTTGTTGTCCCATTTATCAGACTATGAATGCAGCCTCACATCCATTTTTATAAAGGTCAACTTCTCGTCTGTGATGTCTCTTTCCAATTAAAATGAGTAACACGCCAGCATGGGCTCTGAAATGCCTGCTCTCTGCTAGGTCTGGTTTTGACACCTATGAGAGTCCACAGAGAAAGCCCCATGGCATTATCTAGTGATACGACCCTATTCTGTGGTCGGGAATGCTAATGTGAATATCTGTTGTTACCCATAAAACCAATCATGTTACAAACCGCTGGCATGTGTTTCCTAATACAAACAGCCTAAAAACACAGTTGGTTCATCTAATTATCCCAGATACTATCTTGGGCATTGCTCTGGCAGTCAGTTGTTTATAGACAGTGTCCTCCGTGTAGCCGATGTTCTGTAAAACTTGATTTTACATAGGTCTT
Source organism: Acomys minous (assembly GCF_964271855.1). Taxonomy (NCBI): domain Eukaryota; kingdom Metazoa; phylum Chordata; class Mammalia; order Rodentia; family Muridae; genus Acomys; species Acomys minous. Next base: position 10,106,553 of record NC_140497.1, read on the forward strand.
AGATGGAGTTTTGGAACACTAATATGTCACCGCTTAATGCAGGCAGGATTTGTTTCTCTCGGGGAGGAGGTGTGCCTATGCCCCAGCAGAAGCAAAGGTTGATCTTACTTTTGTATTCCAGGTGGAAGCCAGCGGCTGCAACACTGATGTCCGACTGGAAATGCAGGCAGAGCTGGTTGGAAGTGCTGTTCAGCAGCGCAGGGACTGTGGTACCTGTGTAGGGGGAAGAGGTACAGCTTTAACAGGAAACAGCCTGGCAGTCCACACGCAGAGCGCAGAAGACCATATCCCAGGCTTCCAAGTGCCTAGAGCGTGTCTGAGCATCTCTGTTTATTCTGAGTGTTGGAACCACAGCTGCCTCACTTGGCAAGACAACTTAGCGGGTCCATGGACCTGCTGCCACTTCCTCCAGACTGCACCCAGTCCCCTGACCTGCACTCTGGCTAGGTTAATGAAACTCTCTCTATGCATTTATTTGCATAGCTCCAGGCTGGAAAAAAATCCCACAAGTTACGTTGTTTAGTAAAATCTAAATCAAATTCAGAGAACATAAGTGCTGAATTCTTTAGCACTGGGAGGAGTTCTCGTCATTACTGGAGTTTACCCTAGGGCAGGAAAAAGAATCTTGTGCCTCTCAGCCCCACACATGTTCCTCCCCAAGCTTCTTAGTACTGTGACATTCCGTAATTCTAAACAGCTAATACACCCCCTACAGATGCCACTTGCCCCAACGCAGCCTGTGCTGGAGCACTAAGGTACCATGTGTGTTCTTAGATCTTCCACAGAAGCTTTATTTCCTGCACAAGTCATATCAGGGAGCTCCCTGCCCTTCTTACTGATCTGCCCCCATCCTCTTCCCCACTGAGACCCCCACCTCAGCATCACCTCTTTTAAGAAGCTTAGGGTTTAGAAGACAAAGGCTAAGGGAAGATTTACATAAGGTGAGGACACCTGCTGGCCCTAGATGTGGCTCTCTCCTGCGATGGCGATGAGGAAAGACATCAGTAGATGAGATAGTTGGTACCTGAGAAATAGCAGGACAGAGTAAAACCTTCTTGCTCATCTTAGGCTGGCATCTGTAATCCTTCATTAGATTTCCAGAAAGTCGCCAATAACTTAAACATGAGTTTTATCTAATTATGTTGGCTCATTTGTCAACTATGACCAAAATTATTTAAAATGTTCTAGGAGGTTAACAGAAAAAGAGGCAAGACAAGAGAATCCCATAGTGTTTTGTTTGTTTGTGTGTGTGTGTGTGTGTGTGTGTGTGTGTGTGTGTGTGTGCAGACTCTGGAATGCCTCTTTGAGATCTGGGGTCATTTTTCCCTAGATGTCAAGGGCAGCTGAACACAGGAGGAATGAGTTCTTTTTTTAATTTAATTACTTTATTCAGATTACAACTCAATTGTAATCCAATCACTTGTATCCTCCCATTCCTCCCTCCCTCACTCCCTCCTTCACCCTATTCTTCTCCCCTAGGTCTATGAACAAGGGGGACCCTCCTCCCCCACTGTATGGTCATAGGCTATCAAGTCTCATCTTGGTAGCCTGCTTATTTTTTCTTTGAAATCACTAGTCCAAAATCCACAATAAGACTACGAAGTGTGTGTGTGTGGAAAAGTCTCTTACAGAATGCTTGCAGATTTATCTCTTTGGTGTTTGAGTTTATAGACAAAAAGATAGATGGGTAGACATATAGATGACAAATCTAAACAGACAGATAGATGATAATAGTTTAACACTGAGTATCTGTGGGGGAGCTGTCTGCAGGTAGGTCCTCTCTAGGTAAGACTTTTTCCTGGCCCAGCCTCAGCAAAGGAAAGTATTGGTCATAAGGCATCCAGCAGGGCTCCATGAAGTCTCAAAAAGAGACAGAGATGGTAGAGAATCGTGGAGGTGAAGGATGCTCACTGCTTTGCTTATTCTTTAACCTTAGACTGTTTCTAAAATAAACACACACACACACAAAGAGACATTGACTTATTTTGTGGTATTCCCACAATGTTTGTCAACTTTCATCTTGTATACTTGTCATCTGGCTTGTACATGAAGAGAAATGACAAGGACATTTCCTGTGGAAAGCTTCACTTTCCCATTTCTACTCCAGCACCTAGGACTAGTTAACTCCGGCACTCCATGACACAGTCTCATGCTACAAAGTAAAGACTACGCTATGCCTTTTACTCAGATAAGCTAATGAGTTATGGATATGACATTGGCTTGTGAATTCACATGTGAAATTATGCCTTAGTATGCCAATCATGAAATCTAACAACTGTGTGTCCTATGCTTCAGGAGGGCTATAGATGGCATGGCTCCCATCACCCAGCCACGTCTGGACAGAGAGTCTGTCCTGCCATAGATGAGGACTGACTTTGGGTCTTCTCAGTAGAGTCTAATATCAGGATTTATTCCCTCCATGCAAAATGCAACTGTGTGATTTAAAAAAAAACAACACATTGCCACAGGCAGAATATTTCCGATCACATTGTTTTACTGTGACCCAGATAGAATGACACATAACAAAGGAAGCTGCAAAATTTTATTATTGTCCCTGCAGAGTCTACTTTCAGTATACTGATATTTGCTTTCCTTTAATACCAACTGTCAGATACAAGTCTGCATAAATTCCGCTCTATTTTACTCATTTATAATTTATAACCCGCCTGCTTCCAAAAGTGATTTTTCAATGGCTTACTAAAAAAGATCTACATACATACATATTCCTACCCAAGCAGAAATGAAAAACGAAAGCACTGAATTTATTAAAGATGTCAATCACTTTGTTTTGAAATATGTACTTCTTATGACACCTTGTTCTTATTTATTTTTATTCAACAATTAAAATATTTCAGAATCTGCTTTATAAATACTTTTAAGTATCACAGGAACAAAATCCTTGAGTATTGATTGTGCTCTAAAAAAATCCAAACTTTGTTCTACTAAAGCATTTTTTCTCCATATTGCATTTTTCATTGAGAATTTCAGACGTGTCTACAATGATATAGGATCATATCCAATTTAAAAACTATTCTTCTAAAAGATCTGAAGTAATTTCTAGATCAATAGAAAATTTCTGTTGCGGTATAAAAAAGGTCTAATGTATCAATTACTCTGGACATAGGATATAGTTCCCTTTGTGTCCATATTCATGTCATAGCAGCCTCCATCTGTATGACCCTAAGTGTTCTGCAGGCCTAGGGACTAAACCACAGAGGTTCTCAAAAGCAGGCAAACATGAATTCCACAAGACAATGTGAGCTGTCGATGTCACCTGAGTCTCAACCCTCTGCCAGTGAGGTCTCTGAGCAAAACTCAGAAGCCATTATCATTGACAGCATCGAGGCTGCATCTCAAGTTTTTCACCCTTGGTCTTTGAAGATTGAGGCTGCAGCCCAAGTCCTTCACTCTTGTTCTTTTTCTTATTGTCTTGAAGTTTCAGAAAAAGTACAATAAAAACAAGCCAGGTTTCATGGACTACCTTTGGACAGTCACTCAACACTACTCACTATGCAGGCTATGGACTTAAAGCAAGAACAGCAGTGTGAGGCTGTGCTCCTCCTGGGACAGCGTGGCTGCTGGCTGTACTGTGTGGCAGGTGAGCACTGGTGGCACAAGCTTGTGAGAGCTGGGGGCAGTGCCTTGGCTGCCTGTGGCAGTCAGAATGGAAAGAGTACACTCAGAATAGCACTGGACATGCGACAGCTGGCCAAGCCTGGCTTTGTTTTTCTGAGAGAAAGATCTGAGGTTTCTAGTTCACATCCGTATCCCAGCTAAGGCTGTCGCACTCTGGCGGGAGGATGCCTGCGGTGAGCTCCACTCTGCTGCTTTGCTGCTGTGTAGTGGGAGGCATGGAGACAGGAGTGTGCCACACTTTGTCTACCAGCTCAGCATATAACACTCCATTCGCAATCTGTAAGATTACTACTGTTGTTGTTATTTTATGCCAAGAATGTTGTGTTCATCATCCTTCTCCATGCATCAGTTAGGATCTATGGTGTGGGGGAGCTATGCATTCATCTAATTACAACTGTGAAATCCACAGACGTCAATTTCACCCATTGTATACAAAATGGTTAATCACCTGTTGTATATGTATGTAAGTTAGATATACACATTGTACTATATACGTATTATACACATTTGTGTAACATATGCTCTATACACAGTCCTACTATCCCAGCTTGTAGTCAATAATCCCCCTAGAAATGTCCTTCCTTTAAGTCAGTGATGACTTATGCTTCCTAATCTGTGATCCTTTAAAAGTTACTCATGTTGTGGTGACCATCAACTATAAATTTTTTCATTGCTACTTAACTGTTATTGCTATTGTTATGAATCATAATATAAATATCTATGTTCTCTGCTGTCTTTGGTGACCCCTGTGAAAGGGTCTTTCAACCCCAAAAAGGGTCTTGACCTACAGGTAGAGAACCATTGCCTTAAGGGGAGAATGGGGCTTAATGTAGTGATAGTTTCAGTGGTTATAAGACAAGGTTTGTGGTTTGTGTACTAGGTGCATTTGTTGCTATTGGGCTGTTTCTGCTCAACTTCCCTCTCAATATGGAGGGGGGATACAAAATACACATGTGCACGTGCACAGACACACATACACATACACACACACACACACACACACACAGAGAGAGAGAGAGAGAGAGAGAGAGAGAGAGAGAGAGAGAGAGAGAAGAAGAAGAAGAAGAAGAAGAAGAAGAAGAAGAAGAAGGAGGAGGAGGAGGAGGAGGAGGAGGAGGAAGAGGAGGAGGAGGAGGGAGGGAGGGAAAGAATGAATCCTGGAAACATGTTGGAGAAAGAAAACTGACCCTTTATAAAATTTCAAAATCTATTAACCCTTGAAAAAAATGGATTCAAAAAGGGAGACCCTATTGCCTTCAGAAACTCTGAATGTCCTCAGTATGACAGTTGTCCAAGCACAGGCACACTGCCAGAGTGTAAGTCCTGCCTTTAAGTTCAGTCATAGACTACAGAGCCCTCTAGAAGGGTCCAGGATTCTGACTGCTCATGTGGAGCTATTGCTGCCCTGGGCCACTGTCTGCCTGGCTATGTTCTCTGTCAGACATGGGGGCTCATACACTATGATGTATATGCAGAGAGGAAACAAAGAGACAGTGAGAGAACTGTAAATATAAACCCCAAGTGATTTAACCAGAAAGTGTCAAGAGCAAAAATATGATAAACCAGAGATATCTGGTCTCAACCAGAATGCAGGGTGAAAGACAGACAGGCCCTGTCTAGTCTACCCGAGGATGTTGGAATGAGAATAGTTGATGCCTCAGTTTGAATGACTTGATGACCACGTGGTCACTCTGCTGGTCAGATGCCCAGCCAGATACAGCTTGTTGCTTTCACATTAATTGATAGAAAATGAAAACTGGTAAACATTTTCAATGATGAATATTAAACTAAAGTAAGATTGGGGTTGGGGAAGTGGCTCGGTTGGTAAAGTGCCTGCCATGTAAGCCTATGGTCCTGTGTTCCATTTCTAGTCTAGAACCCACACCAGTAGCCACTGTGGCTACACTCACCAATCCCAGGGCTGAGAAGGTACCCAAAAGTCACTGGTGGCCGTTGTGGCTGAACTACAAATGGCAAGAGGGATTTCCTGATGAAAACCTAGAGATTTGGTGCATTATAATCCTTATTTGAATTCTGCAAACTAATATAAGCTGAGTCTCAGCTAGTACCTCAGGGGCACTTCATGTTTAGATAACCCTACCAATCCCTTTCTCTCAAAGCAAATGCTTCAGCCAGCCTGGACCAGAAGATATTGTAATCAACTTTATATACATATAGAAGAAAGGGGGAAGAGGTTAAAAGACACACACTTGCCTTTTCACCTGTGTTTTCTCAGTATTATATTGCCTCGATAATTTTCATTCCTTGTATATCTGACAGCTTTGAAATAGAAAAGTCAACTGGGTATGGGGCACCTTGCTATAACCCCAGGCCTCAGGGAGGCAGAGGCACGTGGATCTCTGTGAGTTTCTGGCCAGCCAAGGCTACACAGAGAAACCCTGTCTTGAAAAATCAAAAACAAAACAAAACAAGAAACAAATAGAAAAGTCATTAGGATTAGATGGCTGATAGACAGCATTGCCACGTATCAATGCCTCCTCCAAGGCCAGGGCATCGGCCAGCTCATGAGAATAATCTGGTCACACATGGAAGAGTATGGACCACCAGCTGGGATACCCATAGTGAGGACTATGCCATGGCCACTCTGGATGTTGCTGGCCACACTGGGAATATCAGTCAAGTGGCTAAGAGTTGGGCCTAACCCATGAGAAGGCAGCCCCATGTCCAGTTGTCTGAGATGAAAAAAAAAAGGGGGGGGGGCAAGAGATTAGCTTCTGTTTTACAGCCAATACTGCAGTCAATCACAGCCATGTCATAAAGATATTCTGAAAGTCTAGACACCACAGCTCGGGGAAGAGTCACAGATAATAAAACACATCAGTGTGCCTACAAGGCAATGTATTTGAGGAATAAAACCTCAACTCCTGGGATTCTCCTTACACTCAGAGTGTCTCCATTTGCCTGGTCCTCTTTTCTGTTCTATTCAGCACAAGTACAAATGTACACTGGACCATAGTGAACTACTCTAGAGGCCCCCAGCACCGAGGAGGTCTGTGGAACCCTTGATTTACAGCTTGCTTTTAATATTATAGGTGTCTCATGGGGTCTGTGGGGAGCCAGCTCTGCCTCCAACCTGTGAAGACCCTTCAACTCCAGGCAACAAGTATCAGAACTACACTGCCAAAGTAACTATGACAAGCAATTTTTAAATTAAAACTTATGTTTATTTTATGCATATGAGTGTTTTCTCTGTGTACTGTGTGCATGCCTGGTACCTGTGGGTGCCAAAAGAGGGCATCAGATGCCCTGGAATTGGAGTTGGAGATTTTTGTGAGTTCTGCATTAAGACTGAAACCTGTTGATCCACCTCCCCAGCCCAGTGACAAATAACTTTAAACAGATCTTCTCTGGGTTCACTAGAACAACAACAAACCCAAAGCACCTCTGTGCAGTGTGCACGGGCAACAAGGCTGGTTTCGTTCCCTAACATAATTAAGTGAAGCAGACGTGGAGGCAGGAGCATGGCTCTCACTGTGGAAGCACGCCCCTCCACCCACCCTGCCCCAGGTGTGGCTGTACGCCACTAACCTGCTTCTTCCTTTCCATGCCTTCTAGCAGTTGTACTCGGCCACCCGCCCCCCCACTCATAATCTCCTAGTACTGCTACCTAGATAAACAGACGTCATAGAATCAGATGGAATTTGGGCTTCTATGTGTAGATTTCAAATTATGCGCTTTTATTGTTCTTAATAGCAGACAGTTTCTACTTTATTCACAGCTCTGTCAATTACATAAACTGGAAGTTTCTGTGAATCTCATGGTAAACAAGACAGTGGCAAGAGACAAAGGAACGCACTCTGCCAGGCTCCCTGTGTGGAAAAATTCCAGACCAAGTTGTTTGGTACTGAGCTATTGTTTGATAAATCCCCGAAGGTATAAAAGAGCCAAATACAGCTAGAGACAGGCAGTGGGTGATGAGTGACAATAGTGCTTAGTACTCTACCACCCAACACCTATGTGGCTGGCCATGCAGAAATGTTTCCATTTAAAGATGCAACCAATCTTGTGACTACTACTGTAAAAACCTCATCCCTCCTCCATTTCTACCTGAAAAGAACTCTCATGTAACATTTCCTGTGACATACTAGACAATTCTATGTCTGAAATTCAGGACTTAGTCCAGATGAGCTCATGTACCACATAGCAGTGGGTTAGACTATAGTGTACAAATGGGGACATGGTGACAAAGTGGAGGGAGAAGGTGATCCTGTCAGTGGCTTTCTGAGAGGAAGAGGCCCAAGGAAGGTGACAACACAGACTCAACATGAGAAACTGGGATGTTTGAGGACTGACTACACCGCTGATGACCACAGGACCATGCCTTTATGAACTGGGGGTGAGTAGGGTCAGGCTTATGATTTGCCACCATCCTTTTGGAGTGAAAAAGACAGATCACAAGCATGTGACAGGTCAGTGAGGTACACTGGATCATCCACCAGGTATCTTCCCCTTGGGCAAGCCCCTTTAGCCTGTTCCCTCTTGTGTGCCCGTCAGGGATGTCCGCATGCAGGGCCAGCCTCACATCCTACCATTACTTGCTGAGACACCAGACTCTTCAGCAGGCCCCCTGCACAAATCCCATTGCCACCTCCCTCTCTCCTGTCTAAGCAGTTATAAACTTGGACCTTCCCCACTGACAGACGTTATGGGAAATCATTGCTGTGGGGTACTGTGACAGACTGCTTGCTGTTGTACCTTTGGTTTGGGTTCTGACTTAAAAGAACAGACAAAGGGAAGCACAGTGTCACCCTACCTGAGAAGCTGCCCAGTCTCGGGGCTGTCGTGTCGCCTCCGTCATGAACCTCCAGGGAGTCCCAGTTCTGCTCCGTGGCGAAACTGATCACTTGAATCTATCAAGTCACAAAGCAGAGTTACTGTGTTTTATTTTAATCACACTAATCAAAGATATGATGCACATACATCATACACATATATCATACACACACATGCATACACACACTCACACACATATACACACACATCACACACACATACACACACATACATACACACAAACCACACACACATACACACACAACACACACACACACACACATATACACTTCACACACATATACACACACACATATATCATACACACACACACACACACATATACATACATAGGACTGGGCTTAGTAGGATATGTGAAAAAAGAAGAGAACATGAAAATGGGAGGGGGTCATATTGGAATGGAGTGTCAAGGGAAGTAGGATGGGCCAGTGGAGGATGAGTGTGACCAAATATATTATATACATATGTAAAACTGTCAAATAATTAATAAAAAAATCTTTAATGAGATGATATATATTTTATAATATATTATATATGTAAAATGTATATGTAAATCTATGACAAGACATGGGAAAATCTCTACAAATAACACTTCCCATAGCCATTATTCTAAAAATTAATTATTGGGTTGGAGATATGGCTCAGTGGTATGAGCACTTACTGCTCTGCCAGAGCACATGAGTTTTATTCCCAGCACCCATGGCCAGTGGTACAGAACCTTTAACAATTCAAGCTCCAGGGGATTCCCTGCCCTCTTCTGGCCTCCTCGGGTTCTGCACACACATGCACCCCTCTCAGTTAAAAATAATAAAAATAAAGCTTTAAAAATAAGTATATAAAATGATTTCTTGCAAATACTAAAAATGATTAGAAACATTTTACAGACACACTTAGAAAACAGAAACAAATTTCCACCATGACAGGAAAGTACAAGGGAGTACAGTAGGGAGGAGGGGGGCTGGAGGGAGAACGTGGGGAGAGGGAAGGAGGTGGGCAGGGGGAAGGAATGAAAGAAGGCAAAGTATGTGTGGAAAAGCCAGAATGAAGTTCATTGTGCTGAATCCTAATTCAAGTAACGCAACGTCAACAAGGCTTTTAAAATCTTTAAATAAAGGAGAAAGAAGTACTTGAAGAGGAAAAGGAGGGAGAGCAGAGGGAGGGAGGGCAGCAAAGAGGGTGGGTGGACAAGGAAGAGAGAGAGGAAGGAAAGAAGAGATGCGGGAGAGAAGGAAGGGAGGATGAAGCAAAGGGAAGGTGGGGCTCCCGCTGGCCCGGCCGCCACAGCCGCCCTACCTGGATCCCGGAGCCCTCAGTCACCATGATCTTCCATACGCAGTTCAAGTTGTTACCATAGGGCTCAGGATAGCCCGGGGACAAAATTGTCCCTCTTCTCTGGGTGAAATTGCCACTGCACGGAACTAAAAGACAGAGCTGTGTTAAGTGAAAGCCAGGTGATGTTATGGAGACTCCATGCCTTGATTTCTTTGGCTGTGATCAGACAGGGAAAATTTTTTCCTGCTATTTTAAGTGGCATTTTTAGGCAAGGTAAACCTGAATCTCTTTGCTGTCAAACGCTCTACGTCAGTGACTGACATCCAACAGAAAACTGAGTTTTTAAGTTTCAAGTCTATAAATAAATCTTGTTCAGATTTTTCTAAGAAGGGGCCATCTACAGCAAAGGTGTCTCTGAAGCAGGTTCTGTGAGGAATAATTTTTCTACTTTAATATAAGGGTGTGAGGGGGCATTCTCTTCTGTCTACAGACATGCAGCTCCAGGTCATACTGATGACTTTTAAGTAATCCAGGCAGAAAAAGAGACACTTAAAATGCACAGATAAATTCAAGGGAGAATCACCCTTGGGCTGGAAGTTCCTTTGAAAACTATGTAGCGAATAACAGGCAACAATGCCGTAGTTATCCCCACCACTTTTCAAAGGCAAATGTACTATAAAGGCATCATATCACACATGAAATGCCAGAACCCATCATCCTAATGCTTGTCCCACAGAGTGAAATGATTATTTTAATAATTTTAGAGCCAATGGCAGACTTAATGAGCATCGGGAAGGAAAACGTATTTTATACTTATCATGTTTTAGGAAACATTAATTTTTAAGGACGATACATGTCAGTTGGGCCACTGACATAGTCATTTGATCTTCACATATGTGAAGGGCAAGATCACTTCATGAAGACTGACAGCAGGGCTCTAACCTCGACATGGGTTCGAATCCAGCCCGGGGCAGTCATCTCACTTCCTGGGCCCCACTTACCTACACAGCTTGGGATGGTGTCATTCCACTGGGCCAATGCATTTGGCACAGACTGGCAGCGGATGGCTGTGGAGCCTTGTAGCAGGTAACCGGGGTTACATTCGAAGCGGACGATGGAGCCTGCAGAGAACTCAGAACCAATCCTCCTCCCGTATCTGGGCTCTGGGACAGAGCTGCATTGCGTGTCACTGGTGCGTGGGACAGCTGGGGAAAAGCACACGGAGAGCCGTGGTGTCACGGTGGAGGGTAACAAGGAGGAAAGAAGAGGTGACGGGAGTGGAAGGGAAGGGAGTGGGCAGAGACACAAGGTAGACACAAGGTTTGTACCCCTTTCTGTAAGGAGTGATGACCCTAGGGACAATTCTGTGTCTACACTTCCTCCTCTGATGTCCCTATGGACCAGCACAGAGGTCTCATTCACATAAGGATGGGATAGAAGGAAAATTAGTGCCTGTGATGCCTCATCAGTATTCAAGCGGTTCAAATTAATTAAAAACTGAAGGATTGTGCTGGCCATTAGAAGGCAACGCCTCCAACTTTTGCTCTTTCTTTGCAACATTTAAGACAGGTGGGACAAGCCTCTCTGTAAAGGACTTGTTCAGATGTGGCCCTTGTGATGAATTATGCAATTAAAAGAAATAGGACCCCCCCACACACATGACCTATCCTTTCAGTGCTAGATATTTGTCCCAAAGAGCTGAATTTTGGGGTCTAAGAAAAATATTGTAGCCACTGTATGAAAACAACCTAGGTGCCCACTGTAGTGTTCTGATGCTCTGATATAATACTCTGGCTGAAAGCAACTTGAGGATGAAGGTGTGCATGTGGCTTGTGCTTCCAGATCACAATCTATAACTGAGAGATCAAGAGAGAAACTCACGTGGGAAATTGAAGCAGGGCCCATGGAGGAACACAGCTTGCTGGTTTGATTCCTGCTTTGCCCAGGTTCATGCTAAGATAGCTTTCTTATATGGCCCAGGACCACCAGCCTAAGGATGGTACCTGTAGGCTGGGCCCTTCTGCATCCATTAATCATCAAGACAGTTGCCTCACAGACATGCCCACATGCCCATATGATCTAGGCAAGTCCTCAATTGATGCTCTGCTATCAGATCATATGGGCGGTGACAGGTTGACAATGACAACTAACTAGGGCAGTGTCCATCAGAAGATATATGGATTATGAGCTCACACTAGGGAGTTTTATTAAACCATACAAATGAAGGTCCTGATATTTGTGGTGGTGTGGCTGCACCCCAAAGGGTACTGAGTTGAGTGAGATGAGCTGGTCTTGGCAGGAAACAAGTTGCACTGTTCCACTTATGTATGGAGGATCCAAGCCAGTTGTACTCCCTGGAGGAAAGAACAGGATGGTGTCTGCCAGGGACTGGTGAGGGGAAGCAGGGAGCTGCTGGGATTTTACATGTGTGGATGAAGGATTTTCTGTAGATGTGCTATAAAGTGCTGTGCCTGCAATTACTAATATTCTAACAGTTCATGACTTGTTGAGAAAGTATATGTCATGTTGCCACAATGAAAAGGGTAACATTCTACAATTATAATGCAGGCCGCATGAATTAGGATTCCTCCAGAACAGTCTATGCTTGGGGTGCAGGTAGCCATCTTTAAGAGGAATCTTCAGGCCCAAGGAAAAATCTCAGCTTCTAGGAGAGAGGCTAAGCTGTAGCACACGTAGCTTAGTGTGTGGTTCTTTGCTGTAAGACACGAGTCAGTAGTGGGCCAGTCAGAAACAGATGAGGAATTTCTTTCTCCCCACCTGACGTTGGTGAGAGTGGGTTTTCTCGGGGTTGCAGAAAGAGTCATCTAATTACATGTTGAAATGACCAAGCATGAATGGAATACAATTAAAAACAATATACCAGGAGACTGGAGAGATGGCTCATCAGTTAAGAGCAATGGCTACTATTCCAGACGATGTGGGTTTGATTCTCAGTAGCCACATAGCAACTTACAACTGCCTGAAATGCCAGTCTTAGGGGACCCAGTGCCCTAATTCTGGCTTTCAACTGCACTGCACACAGTGGTGCCCAGACATGCAAGCAGGCAAAACATCCATGTGCATAAAGCAAAAATTAAAGTTCAAAAACAAAACAGACAAACAAAACCCAAACAGAATGCTGGTGAGAAACTCAGACATGGAGTTTAACTTGGACATGATCAGTCACACGCAACAGACCATAGGAAAACGAGGAGAGACAGGTGCAGGCAGCAGGTGCAGGCAGCACATCCTTCCCTGCTCTGATTAAGTCCTTGTTTTAATTTCATTTCTATTGCTGGGAAAAAAGCCCCTTCACCAAATGTGGCATAGGGAAGGCACAGAGGCAAGAGTGTGAGACAGCTGGTCATACAACATCCACAGTCAAGAACGGAGAGATGCAAATGGTCCCATCCTGCTTGCATACTTACCTGCCTTTTTACTAACTTTCTTCACTTTCCCTCTGCCTTGGGACTGGCTGCCTCCAGCAGGCTGAGTCTTTAGGCATCTTTTAGCAGACAAGACAATCTCTCATAGATGTGCCTACAGACCAGTCTGAGCTAAAGTACTTCCCCACGGAAAGGCTCTTCCCAGTTGATTCTAGGCTGTATATGCTGACAACACAACTAACCATCAATCCACATTTCTTCAGAAGTTGGAAATCTCAGAGTTCCCACATAATCCACCAGTCATTTTGGTTTAGAGGAGGGGGCATAGCCAGTACAGCTTTCCACACCTGTATCCCAGGCACACTTCTGCACTGCATCTTGTTGCATATAGCTTTCTTTGGCATTTCAGATGTTCTTCATAAAGGCCTGTCTGCCTGCTAACAGGGGCCAACCTCCTATAACCTCAGAGCACACAGTCACCGAGCAACCCCAAGCTTTAATAATGTAGGGATGAGTGAAGCTGTTGTCAGCGCAGGAAAGTGCAACTCAGAGCATATGTATACAATAGAGTTAAATAATGCCTTGCTTCTACGTAACTGTCTTTTCAAATACCACTGCTCAATTGAACACTCCCTCTGGGTTGAAGATTTTATTTTGTTTTTTGCCTTTGCGCAGCTTCTAAGCTGGATTCACAAGCCTATTTCTTTACCTCCCAGGGATTTGGTGCTGATAAAAGACTTGTTTTTGCATAACGTCACTCTCTTAGAGCGGAAAAGGTGGAGCGCTGTGCTTTATAAGACATTAAATATGCCAGATTTATTACTGTACAAGGGAAACTGATTCCTTCTCTAAACGTTTGCTCTATACTTTTCTGTAGTTTCACATATTTTAATGATAGTGCTTGACTTTATACAAAGAAACAATTTTTCAAGATGGGGAGACAGCTCAGGCAGCAAAGGGCTTGCCATGCAGGCATAAGGAATTGAGTTCATATCCCTATGGAAATTAAAATGCTGAGGGTGGAGGTTTGCACCTCTAGTCCCAGGGCGGGGTTTGTGGGGACAGGTCGATCTTTGGAGCTCATTGTACTGCTCATCTGAATAAGCTGGTGAGCAATAGGCTCAGAGTAAGACCCTGTCTTAAAAAAATAATAAGGTGGGGAGAGACTGAGGAAGCCACCTTCATAGACCTCATGACTCCACAGATATGTACATACATTCACAGGCACTGACATCCATTTTCACAATATAACCTATAAACCATAAAATGCACTCTGCCACACAGATGTACACACATGAAAATGATTTAATTCTTTTTCCAAAACATGTTACCTGAGTGTGAACTCAGGGTAGCACAGGTCATTTTCTGCTTATCTGATCAATGGTCCAACTTTTATTAAAGCCAGAGGAAACCTCACACAGAGACTCACAATGTCAGAAACTTGAATTCATTTTCTACAGTTAATGTGAGTTTTTTCCCCAGGAGGAAAATTTACTTAGAACAATCAGTCTGGTTTTGTTACAGAACAAATGTGAACTCTGGGCTATGTATTTTCTTTGACAAAGTAATTCCAAACTTATTTGAAGAGAATTTTAGTTGGCCTGCCCAAATTAGTTATTCTCTAGCAAAGTCAATTAAAAATGCACTGGTCATTTACACTTAACAAAAACTACAACTTTAAAACAATGTAGCTATGCTTAATTCCCTAACATCATTGTTGAAATAATTGCCACCTAAGGGTTAGGAACATCCTTCATTGGTGCTGCCAGCATCACTCCAACCCTCTGCCCAGGACCATTTATATGATTTTGATAATGAAAGCTGAAGCCTTTTATAGCGAAAATTTTCATGTATATCACTGCTGCTCTATAATAGTGTTAGAATTGAAACAAACTGTATGACAACATGCTTCAATAGTTTTCTGGAAAGCATAATTTTTCTAAGATACTTTCTGGAGAATTCCATATCAAGGGAGAAAACCACTCAGAAATGCAATTTCCTTTTAATTCTCTGGCTGCCTGAAACTAGATGGAGAAAATTTAAAAATTGCCTTATTGTTCCATGTATTGGAACAATACATGTAATGTAATCCTGCCTCTGCCTCAGGCACTGAGGTGCCAAGGGTGTGGCTTCAAGGCTTGGGGGCGGGCCATTTTGCTTTCAGGTTTGGACTGCCTGGAGCCCAGAGCTAGCTCTTGACTCCACTCACTGTGTCCAGAGCAGCTCCAGCCCAGCTGCTCTCTGCTCACGACCTTCAAGTGTGTGAAATAATGTGCAAGGTCAACGAGAAAGTGTCATAGCCTTTTTACTTTGGGGGACATTTAAGCAATATCAGTTTTATTTAAATAAGCTTCAAATTAAACAAATGAATAAGAAAATAAGCAAAACCAAGTATAAATGTGTGGAACACAGAAGTTAATTTCACAGAATGGTGTTCATCCAAAGGAACAGACATGGAAGTGTCATTCTGTCTTTGGTCTTGCTAAATTATAATTTCAGTCACTTTTCACAACAAATATGTTTGTTTTAAATTTATGTTTAACTATATTTCAATATATATAGGTCTAAAATATTATGACATGACTTACATAATTAGATAAAATACTACATTTTATGTCATTTTGTAAGATCTGAAGAGGCATACAGAGATAGTTTATCAATAATTGTTTTTATAAAGCTAGGAAATAAGGTAGTATGTTTTTGAAGTAGAAGTAGAATTTAATTACCAAATATAAAACCAGTTCTATCATCTATCATCTGTCATCTGTCTATCTATCTATCTATCTATCTATCTATCTATCTATCTAATCCCTTTACAGCCTGATCACAGTCCCATCCCTCCTCTCCTCCCAGTCCCACCCTCACCCCCTTCCCTGCATGCCCTACTCTCTTTTTCCACAAAGAAAGGGAGTCCCCCAAGGGATATCAACCCACCCTGGTACCTCAAGTCACAGCAGGACTAAGCACATTTTCTTTTACAAAGAAGCCAAAACCAAACAATGAAGAAAGAAGAAAGGAAGAAAAAGAGAGAGAAAGAAGGAAAGAAAGAAAGAAAGCATCTTCAACAAATGGTGCTGGTCTAACTGAATGTCAGCATGCAGAAGAATATAAATTGATCCATATTTATCACTCTGCACAGAACTCAAGTCCAAGTGGATCAAAGACCTCAACATAAAACAAGGTATGCTAAATCTAATAGAAGAGAAAGTGGAGGAAGAGCCTTGAACTCATTGGCAGAGGAGATAGCTTCCTGAATAGAACAATAGCAGCTCAGGCTCTAAGATCAACAATGAATAAATGGGACCTTACGAAAATGAAAAGCTTCTGTAAGGTAAAGGACATGGTGAACAGAATGCAATCGCTTTCAGCAACAGATCCAAACAGCTTCGAAGGCAAATGTGGTGGCGTGGATGCAAAATAAAAGCCATCATGGCTTTGGCTGCAGCTATCCTTTTGCTAATGATTATCATTCTTATAGTTGTGAAATACCGTACTTGATTTGATGACAGAGATCCTCATTAAACAAGATCTGGGACGATTAAAAAAAAAATCTTCACTAGCCCTACATTCAACAGAAGGCTAATATCCAAAATATATAGAGAACTCAAGAAATTAAACACCAACAAGCCAAGTAATCCAATTAAAAAATGCTGTACAGATCTAAACTGAGAATTCTCAACAGAGGAACCTCTAACAGCTGAGAAGCACTTAAAGAAATGCTCAATGTCCTTAGTCATCAGAGAAATGCAAATCAACTCAACTGAACTCTGAGAATCCATGTTACACCTGTCAGAATGGCTAAGGTAAAAAACTCAAGTGACAGCAAGGGTTTCACTCATCCATTGCTGGTGAAAGTACACACTTATATAACTACTATGGAAATCAATCTGGCAGTTTCTCAGAAAATTGGGAATTAATCTATCTCAAGTCCCAGCTAGACCACTCCTGGGCATACACCCAAAAGATGCTCTACCATACCACAAGGACATTTGTTCAACTATGTTTATAGCAGCTTTTTTTGGTAATAGCCAGAAACTGGAAACAACCTAGATGTCAAGCCTAATTATTCTAATAAGTGATTTTTATCTCACATATGTAAATGTCTTCAATTATTTAAATGCCATATAAATGAAATTGATGGATTTTTCTTCAGTGTTAGAAGTCCAGGGTGCCCCCTCATGTTGGTAGACAAAGTGCAGCGCACAGGGTGTCCTTACCTTGGTAGACAAAATGGAAACCCCGTGCAGATGCTCCGCTCTTTGCACTGAATCGAAGCAGAATCTGATTGGATGTAGCCAGTGGGAGTGTCTCTCCTGGAAATTCAAAAGGAGGTGACACATCAGATGTGGATGTCACATTGCCCTAGGTCAATAGCATTCTGGGAGATGTGTGGACTTTGAAGTCCACAATAAATGCTTCAAGTTAAACAAAGCAAAACTTGATGTAGGGGTTTAAGACCCAAGCATCTTGTTTTTATGAACATTTTTAAAAGCCTGTCCTGGCTTTGTGGCATCTAATAAGCTGACTGCAGCTGTGATGAAAAGCTATCCATGAAGGACAGGGAACAGGCCCCATGGCTGACCACACAGGGGTCCCAAGTACTGACAGTCATGTGAGGGGCTCACACGGCTTTATCATTACCTGCTGGAATAATTTTTATTTGGAGAAAATTTATTAATTCAAACACTGATTTAGATACCTTAAAGCACTTATGAAATAAAAAGTGTTTAACCTTTAAATCAGACACAACACCTTTGGAAATGTCTCCTAAGTCAGTATCCCAAGCCACGCCACGCCCTGCTCCTGCAAGCCACTGGAGGAGAATCTGTTACTGTCTGTCACCTGAGGCATCTGTAGGCATGACACCATATGGCCTTGCTGAGTTATGAAGATTTGCGTGAGTCAGGAAATAGAGAGAAACAAAACACAAGCAAACTTTAACTTTGATGGTTTAAGACCCATGTTATACACAACTAGCTTGTTCCTGGGTAAGTAACAGTTGGCCTAGTTCACATAATCAGTGCTGAAAAATGAACGATTCCAAGTGCTCATAAGGGTTTGTCCACAGGTGAGGGCTGCTGCCTATGCTGAGCTGTCCAAGCAGGACACATGTCTCTGAGAATCTGTGGGGACTGGTGTTAAGGCCCAACAAGGACCACAAAGTCAAGGATGCTCACTGCATGTGTAACATATGGGCTTAGAATTAATTAGGAGAGGACGATAGATTTACCCCCAGGGAGGGAAAAAGACACCAAAGACTTCTGATGCACACACAGACCTATAGATTCAACACTGATTAAATTTTCTATTTATCACAATGAGAGAGACAGAGAGAGACAGAGAGAGTACAATGCAATCATATAGCTGTGCAGTGGAACTCAGTGTAAAACAGTTTGAAATTTTTACCTGAATGGGACCCAGAGAGAGAACTGAGAAGTCTGGCCTGCGGATGGGTCCCATCAAACAGCTCAGCCAAGTCATTCAGTGCAGTCTGGAAGTAGGCAAACTGTCCAAATACCACTAGAAAATGAGGGGAGGGTGGGACACTGTCTTAAAAAGAGCAAAGGGGAGATCATACATACACATTAATTATCCCCCCCCAAGAAGATCATTACTTTAGGAGTCTTACAAAACTAAGCACAAATCATGGCAGAAGAGATGGCCCAATGGTTAGGAACAGTTGCTCTTGTAGAGGACAGGGATTTGACTCCCAGCATCCACATGGTGGGTCAACTCTATGTAACTCCAGTCCCAGGGATTCTGGTACCTTCTTCTGGCTCCTGCAGGCACTGCACACATGTGGTGCACAAATTTGTACACATGAAATAAATTTTAGTAAAATAAAAGCAACCCGACAAATGTATTTTCTGTGTTTTCTTAGTTTTCAGTGATTAAAATGGTTTTATTTAATTTCTGGTACTTTTAATACAGGGAAGGAATGATTGCTTTATGAATAATTTGAATATTGAGTGAGACATATTTTAGTAAACACTATATTAAAATAATATAAAAATATTTATGAAGACACTCATATGTTTAATGTTTTATTAATTATATTTTGATTCATGAAAAACTAGCTAGGTATGAAGCAAGTTCTATGATACTTTGACAAGGAATCAGAAACTTATTAGAATCCCTTGTTCAGGCTGGCAGCCAGCCAAAAGAATAAGCACTTTGTTTAGAACCCCATTTCTGAGATTTCTTTGGGTTATTCCGTACCTTTTTTTTTTTTTAAAGATATGAAACTCGAAGAATACACTACCTTCAAGAAAACAGCAACATCTGTTGAAATTTAAATTAAATCAATGTTTACATGTTACAATTGATGAAATAAAAGAGCTGCACAATATTTTGAGAAACCAGTGTTTCAGTATTGACATACAAGCCATAATCAAATGTATTCCTTTTTTGTTGGTGTGTGAGGTATACTCAAAAGTCCTTCTAAAAAACAATGAGCCAGAGACTGAACTATACACTAGTTTTAAGAGTAAAATTTCTAGTAGAAGAAAATTAATACGCTAGTGAACATAATGGAGGCAGTCTAGTATGAGGATATGTTTGAAGATGCAGACACGTGGTCCTTTACAAATGAGAGCGCGCGCGCACACACACACACACACACACACACACACACACACACACGAAAGCTTGCAATCTGCAATGTAATCTACAGAGCATTGCAAAGCAGGCACATGGTCTCAGTAGGTTTTCCCTGTAGAGGAGGCTCACTAGGGACTTTGTGGCTCAGAGGTTACAGCAGGAGCAACATCTCAGATCACCCCTGTATGTGCTCCCTGCCCCCCGCCTTTCCAGTCTCTCCAATGAACCCTGTGTATGTTAGATCCTGATTATGAAAAATAGTGAGTCATGCACATGTGATTCCTACTTTCTGTCAAGAATACTTTAGTGACATGAACTTTACAGTGGAAACTAGGAGATTAGTAAAGAACTCATTAACATGATTTGTAGCTGTCACACCCAACAGTGCAGCAGGCTCTGTAGCAAACACAGAGGCAGCATCTGGTTATCAGGAGGATCAGGGGCACAAAAGTCATCTAGGAAAGCCTATGGCACCTCCCTGGACCAGCTTTTCTAAGTGAGCTCTCTCTACCTAGGTGGGCAAATGGGTCCAACTCACCTGCTGAAAGAAGAAAGTCACAAAACTGTCAACCCCAGCATGGTGTGCTGTCACCCCACACCAGTGATGTCTCAGGGAGAAGGTTAACTAGTGCTTCAGCAGTGGGGGCCTGAACCCTTGCATGTCTGTGTTAAGGTGGGATGTAAGGAAATCCTGCTAGCATACATAAGTAGCAACAGTGGGAAGGAGACAGTGTGGCTGGTAGTCTAGTTAGGCTTTTCTTGGAAGCGGGGAACAGCACGAAGGCCTGAGGCACTCGTTGAACACAGGGAAACAGGAGTGGGAGGAAGTGTTGCCTGCCCAGTTAGTGACTGGATCAGACCCACATTACACAAAGCAAGCTCTGGACTCATTGTGGATGCAGAGACAAGAAACTCAGGATCTACAGTGATCTCTTCTTTTTTAACATTTACTTTTATTTCTTTAAATGTGTGTCATGTGTGAGTAAATGCATATGAGTGCAGGTGCTTGTGGAGGCCAGAGTTGTCAGATCCCTTCAAACCAGAGTGTCCTCAAGGACAAATACACATAGTCATACAGATGTGCACAGTTGAAAATAATAGAAAGACTTAAAAATTTTTTTATCCCAAGTACATTCTCACATCAAAATGAATATGTTCCATTTCTGAATGTGTGGCTGATGCTTTAACATAAAGGGAAACTGTGGCTCTATGACTTAGGTGTGTGGGGGGGGGGGGTAGAATTGACCATTGAGGAAAACAAAAATAGTTTGTAAGAGTGCAGAAGCTATCATCTGGATCCCCCGCCCCCCTCTGCCCAGGGAAGGACCATCAACAGTTCTGGCCAGGAGCCAGAGACGACATCATATAAAGTCTATTGTGGGTGCAAAGCAACCAGGACTCCTCTGCCTGTACATTTCAAAGTCTCAAGGATGGTGACTGCACCCCTGTTCCTCACCCCCAGCTGTATAAAGGTGACTTGTGCTCCTGACACATGGGGTGGGGCCACACTGATGGTCGAGATGCAACTGTAGAGGGAAACATGGTCACATGACACACCACTGGTAGAAGAGCATCAGAGAATGATTGCTGTACGGGAATTTAGACAATCTGTCATTTCCATGAATGTCATTTCTTTTGCATCTTTTTGTCCTAATTTTACCAAACAACAGATGAATTAGCTGCTAAGTATGAGGCAATGAATTAAAAACAATAGCAACTTCTTACCAAATTCCTTGGGCACCGTGATGGAATAGATGCATATCTGACCAGCTGAGTAGTTATGAGGATAGTTCGGTGACAGAACGACCCCCTCCGAACCCATGTATTGGCCTCCGCAGGGTGCTGAAAACAAAGCCAGCCGAGAATGGTACTGTGAGGATGAAGCTGCAGGTGACAGGTGAGCCCAGTAGACAGAGCTGAACATGCGCAGCCTGCTCATCTCTTAACAAATGCCAGCATCATGTGGACAGCTTGCTCTGCACGGTCAGCCAGGGCCACCAGAGCACCAAGCCAAAGACCCACAGGAGCAAAAGCTCTTTTCACTCAAATAAGGACTGGCACTATTATCAGGACCTATCTGAGGGATGTTCAAATAATAACGAGAATAGCTATACTATTACTACCACTATTACTACTAAAGAGAATAATAGGTAACCGGGTAAAGCGACAGGTCCCAGAATAGTTGATATCTCTAATCAGACCTGCCTAAGTGGTATGAATATCTCATCAGTTCTTAAAACAAAATGAAGTAATCTTCCTCTTTTAAAAGTTTTGTTTGTTTTAATTTTGTCTGTCATGGATACACTTTTGTGGCTATTTTATACATAGATAAATCTTGTGTGTATGTGTGTGTGTATAAGAGTCATAACCAGAAAGTGAAAAAGTGAGAGGAAATATAAGGGAAAGAGAAACTGAACTTATTATGGAGTGTATGTGCATGCAAATGTATAGGCATGTACGCATATATATGTATATGCATGCAGGTATATATGTATATGTGTATATGTGCATGCATGTATGTGCATGTATGTATATGAATGTATGTGAGTATGTGTGTTTATGTGAATGTATGTGTATGAGTGTATATGTATGTATGGTGTATATGTGTATATGTATATGTGTACATGTATATGCATATATATGCATGTATGTGTGGACATATGTGGGAATGTGTGTATGCATATGTATATATATACATGTCTGTATGTGTATACATGTGTATGTAAATACATGTGCAGATGTCTATATATGTCAATATCTACATGTGTGTGCATGTGAGCATGTGTATATATGCATTTGTGTATATGTATGTGTATATTTATGTGAACATATCTATATATGTGTGTATATATGCACTGGGGCATACCATGAGGTTGTATGGACCTTTTTTTTTCTAATAATATACTAACTTTGCTGTTCCTTCTCTGAATAAACCAGATAACCCTTTAGCTCACATGGTCAAAGCTCTCTTTAAGAATCATGACACTGGTATCCAGTAGAGCCCCAGTCACTTGTTCAGATTGTGAGTTAAGCCATCAATACTGTCATCTTGTATATGATATTCAGGAGGGGCTGACACCTGCTTTTCCTTCCAGCTGTGAAACTGGAGACTGAGGCCTCAGGGGTGAGTTTCCCATAGATCCTTACCCTTTCTGCTCTCTTACACCACTTGATGGAGCTTTATCTTAGGGGCATCACCACTCATTTAAATTCAAAATTGCTTCTAGGATGTGAAAAAGTTCAGTTTTTTTCTAAGAGCGTTGCCTCTTTTTATTATAAATATTGGTTCATTCTTAAACGGATACCTTGATGAGTTTCACCACACGCATATATCATACATGGTGTTTTGATTGGAATCTCCCTATTCCTCCCATCTCTTCCTCCCCTCCTCCCTTCCTCTTGGCATCCTTCCCATTCATTACATTATTACAGTGCATTTAAAATTGATATGGCAATTTTGAAGCCATAAAAAAAAAAAAAGAAAAAGAAAAAGAAAAAGAAAGAAACCAAAGATAGCATGTTTAATCTGTTCCAAGTTAATCAGCACAGTATTTGGTCCTAATGGGCAAACAGGACATTTTCCATGATGAATAAACTCTGTGGATTGTGGTACTGCTAAGGGGCAGGTGCTGGTTACTGATTTGTTGAGAGAGTTATTACTGCCGAGATGCTGTCCTCAGTCCTGCATTGCTGTGACTTGCCAGGCTCCCTTCTTACCACAGCATGACAGCTTTAACACATTCAAGGCCAACCAGGAAATGCTTAACGAACTTTTAAACAAACCACATTGTTAGTTCTGATATTTTATTTCAAGAGTCGTTTTATTGTTCTAAAACATCTACCATGACTACTGTGGTGGCTGGTTAACACAAGCCAGACTCATTTGGGAAAGGGGAATGCCAGTTGAAAATGTGCCTGTCCAGCTGTGGGAAAGCCTGCAGTGCATTTTCTTGATTACTGATTGATGTGAGAGAGCTCAGCTCACTCCGGGAAATGTCACCTCTCGGAAGGTGACCTGGGTATGACAGAGCAGGCAGAGGGAGGTGGTCAGTCAGCAGAGTTCCTCCAAGCCCTTTGCTTCAGTTCCTGCTTCCCGGTTCCTGCCTTGACTTCCCTCAGTGACAGAGTGTGATCTAAGAGTTTTAAGCTGAAAATAACCATTTTCCTCCCCAAGTTGCTTTTGATGGAGGCATTTTAGTAGAGCAAATAGAAATCCCAACTAAGACAACCATTTTACGCTTTTTAAATGGAAATGTTAATTCCCCTTTTAGATGGAGGATATTTCTGTAAATTAATTCCCAAAGTGGAAGTTTCTAGTGAGACACTGTGACTCGGGCCATCAACGTAGGCACGTCACTGTCTGTTCCCACCTCAGATGTGTCAGTTCAGCCTGGCTATTTCAGAAAAAGATTTGCTTTTTCAAAAGCTTATGAACCAAAGTTCTAAAAATAAGTATGAAGAATGGAAACCTATTTTATTTTAGCTCAGTCATAAGAAATCTAAGCAGCTCACTTTACAAATGTTCCATTCCTATTTATTATCTAACTGTATCATCTATCTACCACACCGTTTGTTTGTCTGTCCTTCTATACACCTGCTCACCAACATACCCATCCACCTATCTCTGTCTGTCTGTCTGTCTGTCTGTCTATCTATCTATCTGCTATCATCTATCTGATCTGCCATCTATATTCCTCTCTTTATTGAGAAGCTTCCACAGAATGTTTTCATGTACCTCCTTGTATCAGATGAAAAACTAAACAAAGCAGGAGCAGAAGTTGCACACTATGTGAATAAAATGAAAACATTGCCTTGTTCTGACACATTGAGAACAACTAACTGATTAAGGACTGCCCTAGGGGACTGGAGAGATGGCTCAGAGGTTAAGAGCACTGGATGCTCTTCCAAAGGTCTTGAGTTCAATTCCCAGCAACCACATCGTGGTTCACAACCATCTATAACAAGATCTGGTGCCCTCTTCTGGCTTGCAGGCATTACATGCAGGCAGAACACTATATATATAATAAATAAATAAATCTTAAAATAAAAAAGGGACTGTCCTAGGCCCTTGGCAGTAACTGCCTAAGTGAGTGACTCCCACTCTGGCTTTCAACTATAGTCCTGGACTATTACGATTATATTTAAAGTAAAAAAATTTCACAGCAGGAAGAAGCACGAAGAGAAACTGAGTCAGAAGTACCTTGGCAGGCAGGCAGTGCCCGGTCCCAGGAGGGCTTCCCATCAGCCCCTGTCACACACTCAATGGACGAGGGATCCATAATCTTGTAGCCAGAGTCACACTGATAGGTCACTGTGGAGCCCAGCTTGAAGTCAGTTCCAATCCTTGTGCCATTCATTATGTTGCCAGGGTCAAAGCAAGCCTCCCGTGGCTTCTCTGAAGGAGAAAGAGCATGCGCACCATTAGTGCATCTATGTGTAGTCATTCTGTTTTTTTTTTTTTTTCTTATTTCATTCAGGGCCTCCCAGAGTGTCCAGTGTGGGAAAACTGCTTAGAAATAGTCACTCACCAGCCAATGACCATGCTAGCCGAGTGGCTCACGGCAGGGAAATCTTCTCCAATAAATTATATTTACTGTTTTTAAAATTACGTTTTATTACAGAGTGATATAAAATTATGTTCATCTAACCAAAGAGCACGGTGTTTTGTGATGTGCGTTTTATGACTTGTTGATGGTCTAATTGCTGTGCATTTTAAAACTGATTGAGAAAAATGTGAGGTTCACTTTCAACTTGCTTCTGACTCATCCCACTGTGAACTTGTCCAAAAGCTCTCACAAACTGATAATCTGGCTTTGCAAAGAGGAAAACTGTGGAGTGCCTGAAAATCAAGTGCTGCTTCTCCTCGCGGCACGGACAGACTCAGGTATGAAACTCAGAAATTATTCTAAGTTAAAGTTCTTGTGGCTGGTATTGTATACTGGAGACTGTCAAGCTTAGCAGGAAAATGGCATCTGATTGATAGGTGTCAAATACTATATCTGGTGGGTGACAGTTGCTTTCATCTTAATTGCAGTAACTGCAGAGACTCAATGAGGGAGTGGCACATGCCAGACTGAGCTGAGCTCAATGTCAGTTATTACTGTCCCTTCTGCAATGTAAGAGGTGAATGAAGTTCAGATCAAGGCAGGACAGTCACTAGGACACACTAGTGTGCATTAACCCTGTAGCCACTGACTGCACAACCCAGTGTTAGTGCCATATACAATCTTTCGGGACAACCAGAGTTTGTCGCTATGCAGCCAACCTCAGTATTTTCCACTTTCTGCTTCAATGGGTCATTTAAAATATCATCAATTCAATGAGCATCTGTCTATAGACATGTGTTCTGTGAAATTTTAGACTTCAATTGTGCTTTGTTTGGTAAACACATCCCCAGTGAGAGTGCCTAGTGAGCCTGCTGTTGGAGGAGCTGAACTTCACAGCCTTCCCAGTGAGTGTTGTAGAAGGCAGAGGACAACGATCAACTCAAAGTTATGGCCGTCTCTTTGGTAGTATAGGAGGGAAAGGAGGGTGGTAATGGGGTTCGTTGTACTGGTTTAGGCCCTGGGATTGCTTCAAAGCATAAACTTTGAGTTTGAAAATTGTATCTCCATAAAAAGTTCATGAATGCTTTCTTTTATCTACTACAGAAAATCAAGTGTCTGTCATATGTGCAAGGAACTTTGTGACATATAAGTACTTTACTGAATTCCATTTGGTACTTTTGGTCTGGGATAAAATTTACTTCTTCTTGGCTATGTAGTTCATGTAGTTGATGTAGTTCATCATTTAATGTAGCAATTCCATGATTAACTTCAGGAGGAAGGGTGTTATGGAGAGGGTCGGGTATGCCAGAGAGAGAAAGGATGAAATAGGCTCAAAAACACCCTCAGGGCATGAATGAAATATAGTTACTGGAAAGGAAAAATATCAAGCAAATATCACAAATTGGAGAGTCCTACAGGAAGCACAAGAGGCCAGTTTCACTATTTTTTTTATCATCAGTTTTCAATATTTTCAATTAGATTTCTAACACTCTGTGGAAAAACATCAGCAAAGGGAGATCTCTCTGGTAAACATTATCCCAATCTATACAATATGTTATAGCTGAATGCATTGTAGACACAGAGCCTCTTATGTGACAATTAATTAAAGTTAACAAAGCAATTCATGCTTATATACTTTGGTCAAAAACACTGATTAATCTGAAAACCTTTCTCTGCTCTTGGTGGTCCCGCACCAAGCAGCTGACAGGCAGAGATCAGTGTCTCCAATCACGTCATTGAAAATCTATTTGGAGATTTCAAACAGTAGTTGATAGTCGTATAATTCTCAGTAATAGTCTTGAATCCCACACAGACCACTAACTATACAAATAAAGAACAAAAGACAAAAATAAAACTACTTATTTATTTTTTAATTCCTTGTTTGCTCATATACATCAAAGCTGCCCCATTTCATTGTTTATTGAGTCATTCAAGACATGGGTAAGCCAAGATTTGCTTGTAAGCATCATCCTTAGCTTATTAAAAAGTGTTATATCAATCAGTGTAGACCCACAGCATTGTCTTTCTTTCTATCTTTTGCTATAAGTCTCTTTCAGACCCGTTTGTGGCTTGGTAAGACACAGCTTCCACAGCACTCCACTTCATGCCACTGATTGAGAACTGGTTAGCAGCCGGTTTGCTTTCAAATGACTGCATCTAATCTCTTGGTCCTATTTACTGATTGTCAGTTCTGGGTGCTCAGTGATAAATCACAGTTCTGTTTCTGGCTACATTTTGCTCTGCTTTCTAATTAGATGGCTTCATGGCTGTGTGTAGTTTTCTGTTGTTCTTGTCTGTTCCACTTAGAAATACCTTTGTAAATTCCCACGCTGTATAGCAAATTGGTACATGTTAGGGCCTCTGGGTGGCTGCATGGTGTGGCGGCCCTGGGACCCCTCCTGGCCCATCACATTATCAACCATCTCTGCAGTCTGTTACACGCAGCCTGAGATTGCTCACTTACCTTTGACAATGTGGTGGCACCAGTTCTGTTAGCCCCGGAGGAGTCTTTCCCATTGACTCTTCAAGAAAATGTTTCAAACATTAAGAACTCAAATACTAAATAAAGGGTGACTGTTTGGAACCAATGGACTCATATGAAGAGGCTTCCCTCACCTCTGGCTTTTCATAGTGTAACTTTATATATCTGGCATTTAGCGGACCCTGGCTTGATTAGCTCTTCGGGTTGTAGCTATCACAGACCAGGACTAAGACCATCTACAGTCTTCATAACATACATGTCCTCTGATGAGGCTCAAATGTATAAGCACCATTCTCACTGCTCACAAACACAGTTGTTTCTACTCCAAAGGCACAGGCTCAACTGTGTGATTTTTACCATGTATTTTAAGAAAGACCTTTCTATTTATGGATTTTGAGATTTTTAAGTAATTTTTAAACTTAGATCCATATAAAGCAATATAAATCCATTAAAATGGGGACTAAGATAAAATGTACCTTCATTTTATTTTATAATTTTCACAAGTTAAATTACTAGTTTGAATAAGCACTATTTATTTATTTATTTATTTATTTATTTATTTATTTATTTATCTACTTACTTATTTTTTCCCAAATCCTCATTACTATTGATAATATCAGGCCAAACTCTGTCTTATTATTGCCCTCTCTCACCCTCTCCCTCCCTTCCTTCACATATGAATTCACATTGCAGAATGGTATTTGTTTTCATGGACTATAGTCAAAGTGCTCAGGGTGGAGTGTTTTTAGTGTGCTTTTCTGTTTTCCTTGGATGCCAATAGAACCCAAAGCACCCATGAGGATCTGCTGGGGCCAGATCTTCTCGTCTTCCCTGTGCCCATAAGTAAGGAAGACACAGGGGTAATGAATCGTGTCTCAGTAGGGAAGACTGAGACAAAACTATCTCAATGAATTTAATTCTTGGAAAATGCTAACACATACCACATGATTCTTAAATGTCATCAAAGCATGCCATAGTCTATCCTCAGATTTGTCTCCTTTTCCATTGGAACTGGAAATACTTTTTAGCACATGAAAGGTGGGGATCTCTTCTTCAGGAAGCCCCCCCCCCCACACACACACACAGCGATCCATGCATGCAGATCAGAAACATGTGTGTGAGATACAAAATCTCACCAAGACATCCTGACAGCAGAAGCAGCCCCAGTGCCAGCTGATTTCCCCACAAATCCATCTCATCCCTCACCTTTAAATTCAATGGCGAAGCCCGACAGGCCAACAGAAGCATCACTCCTGAATGCCAGGAAGAGGCTGTTACCACTGCTCTCGATCCTCTCTGGGGCTTGAGAACCCTGGAAGCTCCCAATCAGCGGGCTGTTGGAGTCCTCCCCTTCGTAGATATGCAGGAAGTCATAACTCGGCTCCATGCTAAAGCTGGACGGAAGGAGAGTGTCACTGACATCCCCAACACAGACTCACCTCGTGTCTCAGAGTTAAGTTTTGGGGAACACGTTGCAGTTTAGTTTGCTTTTGTATAGTAACTTAAATGATTACAATATTCAAAATTAAACACAACACTAATCGTCGTGTTGAATTGGAAGCATCATTTGTAATAAGCACTATCAGTGTTTTTATGTAATGGCCAACATCTCCAATAGTAGACAATTCTGAATGGAGTTAAAAGAAAACAAATAATAGTAACAGGGGTGTGGCACCCTTCCTTGTCCCCATCAACTTGAGAAAAGCCAGGCTCAAAAATGAGATTCCCACTGAATCTTGATTCTTATGTGGGTATTTTGGGATTTAAGATGTATGTACTTAGTACTGCTTTATGTTATAAAGGTTAAAAATTATAAAGGTTATAAAAATTAAAAATTAAAAGCCTCTCATTGGTTAATTTTTACATTAAAAACTGAAATGCAGCTGGGTGTGGTGGCACTCGTCTTTAATCCCAGCACTCGGGAGGCAGAGGCAGGTGGATTGCTATGAGTTTGAGGCCAGCCTGGCCTACAAAGCAAGGACAGCCAAGGATTCACAGGGAAACCCTGTCTCAAAAAAACCCAAAAAACAAAGACAAAAAAACCTGTAATGGTCATTGTTTCCTTAGGTGAGTGAGCCAATATTTATGATTCTTGTATGGGCAGAGCACAAACATTTTCTATCATGTCACTACATTGAATATTCTAACCAATCTTTCTATTCTTCCTTTACTCCCCCTTTCCTTTCCACATTCTCTGTGTGTGTGTCTCTCTCCCTATTTTCTTTTCTCTTCTCTTCTTTTCTAATACCAACATCCAGTCCATGTTAAGACTTCAATTATTTGCTCTCAAGGGTCACAGGAACATCACTGGTGTTTTTAAATATCTATTTACAAATTTACAAATTTTGTAAATTTAAAATGTATTTGTAAGGCTGCGGGTGTCAGACATGAAGAAGGAAGGGCAAAGGCTCCAAAACTCAGGGATTTGGTGTAATCACAAATGCTGTGTAGGGTTTTATTGGAAGAATAATTTTAGTCATGGTCATTTTCATGGATGATTCTAGAATCTGGTCCTGTACCATCTCCAATGTCTAGCAATGTGATTATGATCATAATTACCTACTGAACACTTAAATGCAATCAGACATGGGAAAGGGAAAAACACATTCTGTGCTGAATCTCTTTTTAAACATAAAATAGTTCGGGCATAGAACCCTGGTGCTTAATTTATAATTAATTCAAGTTCCCTTTATAATAATCAGGCTTATTTCCACTTACCATAGCATTATATACCTATAAACCTTAGTAATTTCCTAGCTCTTACCCAGTCTGTTTTGAAAGTTTGAGTCCCTGTGAATCAACATTACCATACAGTACACAGGTACAGTGATATGCATTGCTACCCACAATCACCAACACCAGCATACACTTACGTGAGGTCCTAGAATGCCCTCCTCCAATATTTCTAAAGTCAGAATCCCTTCTTACCCATAAGAACACACCAAAATTCAGTCTTCTGAAAGAGTCCTGTGTGTCACCTGACTCTAAGAGAGGCCTCTGAAGACTGTGGCTGATGTCCACACATGGGGGCCTCATTAGTGCACCTTGGATTCCTCCTCTTTGAGCATCCTTGTCCCTACACAGCTTTCTGACAACTCCTCCCCCCATCCTCCACATACATGGATCCTAGGTTGCAAGTCGTAGGATGATTCTCATCTTAACACACAGACTTTCAGCTCAGAGCAGCTACAATAATATAAAGCTAAACAGATCCAGGGCAAGCTAGTGGCTCAGAAGAACGCAAGAGTTTGATGATTATCTGTGTTGTGCATCTTTCATAGAGGTGTGTAAAACACAGTAAGGAACTTTCCTGCCATAAATGTCATTATTGTCAAACAAGCTGTTCCTTGGTAGCTTTGATCATTGGTCACTGCCACAGCAGAGGTGTGAAACTGAGTAGCAAGGCTCTGCTTATATCTGATGGTCACTTTACTCATTGTCCTCAGGAATCAGATAACATCCAGGTTTTAAGGAAGATCTACCAAGTTCTGCAATGAACAATCACATGGCTGTGTCTACCGGTGCAACTTACTCTGTGTGTTGGCCAAGTGTCCTGAAAGTATTTGTTCTTTTGATCATCGGTATAGGCACTTTCAGGGAAATGTGCCCTGCTAACTAATACCCTATCCCAGACCCATAACCTATACTGAATCTGAGACAGTGAAGGAGGTCAGCATCCCTGGGTGGGGGGGGGCACGTGTGGGCTCAAAATCCTAGGCAAGGAAGCCTGTCCCCTGGCAGAGAAATCGAATAGTTAATTTCATTTATTTCTGATGGGTTAAGACACCAGCTAGCAAGACCTTTACCCTTCAGACATTCACCTTTCAGAATATCACATTTATAGTTTTAAAAAAGCAAAGCATATTATTTGAAAAGATCTCAGTATTCACTAAAATTTAGTTACTACATAGTAAATACTAATGTGATAATATAGTATTGTATAAACCCTTTTACATCACTGTGAAAAATTGCCTTGCTAGAAGTAACCAATGGAAGAAATGATTTGCTTTAGGTTGTAGTTCAGTGGCTATCATTCCTAATGTTGCAGAAGGCATGGCTGTTTATTGCTCCATCCATGAAGGCCAGAGGTTATGGTCTGGGTTGCTTGCATCTTGGTAGCCCAGAACAGCCTAGATGGAAGCAGGGTTATGCTATAAACCCCCAAGCCCCACCTATATGACCATATGCTTATGAAGGAGGCCTCATGTTCAGAAGGTTCCAAACATCTCCCACACAGAACCATCAGCTGTTGCTCAAGGCTTCAGACATGAGTAGACAAGGGGCATATCACATTTAAGCCATAACCACAGTGGAATTGACTTTACTGAATCCTCACAGTGCTAAACTTATATCACCTTGTATAGCAGGCGTGAGTGACCATTCCCTAGACACTGACGTCTAGAGTCCAAACTTAAGATCAGGCAAAGATTGGGGAGGCTTCTGTTGTTATCTCTACTTTATCCCAACAGTTTAAATGACAGCAACAGCCCTGCAGACTGCCAGACAGAGCAAGCTGTGGAAAACCAGCCTTCGCAGACTGCAAAAAATAAAAAATAAAAAAATAAAAAAAAATAAATGGGATGTTGAGGAGGCGTTTCCTCAAGCATCTTCACAGCATGTTTCTTTAACAACTTATCTGATATTCTGCAAATGAAGTTTGGATGTACATAACAAACCAAGGGCAAGGTGGTTAGTGTGTGAGAGGATTTCATGTGTGTCTTACATGCAGAGGGGCTGCCCATCATGGCAACGTTCCCCGTTCTTGCCACCCTGCCTCTGTCTGGATAGCTAACAGACAGTGAGCTGGCAGCTAACTACTTGTAAAGTTGGATGTACTGAGGAGACAAATGCAGTTGAGTGGGACATGGCATTAAAGTCCTACTAAAAAGAGGTAGTCTGCACCAGACGTACCTTTTGAATAGCAAGGCAATGACAAAGTCCGGGTTCACCTTAATTCTCCAGTCACATTCCTTCCCTGGAGGGTACGGCTGTGGGTAGTTAGGGGATAAAATCACTCCAGCAGGGCCCGTCAGATTCCCGCCACAAGCAGCTGTCACAGAAGAAAGTCACAGGGGGAAAGTTAGGGCAGACATCCAGAATGCTGAACACAGGCAGACAGCTCTTTCTAGAAGGGTGCAATTGGCGGCGCTTCCATCAAAGACACAGTTTGCCTACAAATGTAGAGACAAGTTAGAGAAGCCCACAAAGTCCGTACCTTTCCATGTGATCCTTGAGGATTTTAGATTATAACTCATCCTGTTTTCAGATAATTTCAAACTCTGTCTGTCTGTCTGTCTATCTATCTACCTATCTATCTATCTATCTATCTATCTATCTATCTATCTATCTATCGTCCATCTATTTATCTGTATTTAGCTACCTACCTACCTATCTGTTATTTACTTTTCTTTCTACAGTCTGGGCTATCCTGGAACTCACACTAGCTCAGGCTATCCTTGAAGCCACCATGATTCTCATGCCTTCCAAGCACAAGGATTTCCGGCATAAGCCTATACCCCCAGCTATGTTTTATATGATTACAACTGACAAAATGTCTTTCAATAACTTACATTTTACTCAAATAAATTGAGGAGTGTACTTAACCTTCAGACCCGCTACATATGCATGCACATATGTACATGTATGTGCTCATACACAAAACTTGATATAAACCTTTCATGGATGTCACCATATTATCCTAGTAATTCTGTTGCCATTTCTCACCAGTTTACAAAGTCAGAGAACATTCTAGAACATGGGCTTTGAGTGACATAATGAGCAGTCTTTCTGTCTGTCTAACACTTGACCCTAGAGAGAATGCTTGGTCATAGTGATTAGATATTATAGTTAAAGAACTCCACATGGTGAGGACTGAGCTAGCCTTACAGTCACTAGCTGTGCCTAGTCTGCCTTCACATTTATACAAAAATTATCAGGTGGGATAATTTTGTTCCTAGGATCTGAAGATATTTAGTATATTTCATGTGCCAAATAAAATTTCCATTAGATCTTCTACTACATGGGCATTGTTCAAACACTGGAAATATATATATGTTTACACATTGAGGCGCTGATGCTGTCATGGATTTCATGATTCTTTAGGAAAATTCTGTGGTTTGTGACTAAGTTGTTTCAAAAAATTCCCTCTAATTAAACCACAGATTCCTCTCACATTACAGATAGTTCATATTATTGACAATACAAATATATGTATATTTATGAATAAATAATGAAATATTCTAATTAGTCACCCTTTTCTCCCTCCACAAATAAGGATTTGCTTTGTGTAAATAAAGTAAAAGAAGATAAAAGATTGTAGTCAACAGTTTTTAGTCATGACTGGGCCTTTAAACAGCCACTTAACATTCCTGAAAACCCACTTTTTAAAAAACAATAAATACAATGAAATCATCCTGTTTTGTGTGATAAACTCACTCAGTCTCGTCAATGCAAGTTATGAACACCACAGGAGCACACTCAACTTATGGGAGACGTGTTGGCAGACTATGAAGTCTTATGTGTGCTTATGTGAAGGTCCTTCTTAATAATGATGCGGTCATCATCAGGTGGCCCCTTCATTGCTCTCACTGGGAGTCTTTCTGCAGCACTTGCCATGGATAATTCAGCATTTAGCTTAAGAACATGGGTCTGATAGGGCAGCCTTACTGATGTAGAGCATGGAAGTACCTGAAAGCCAAGACGATTGTATTCCATGCAGGGCTTGGAAGATGCAAAGTGACAGATTTGGGGCACTGTCACAGAAGGGTGCTCAGAGTATGATTCAAATATTGACTTAAAGGAAACAAAAGGGAATCTGGTTCTTCCTGCTGGTCCCAGGCGCTCCACCAAATGAAAGTGTTAATGCCAAGAATGGTGTTAAGTAGCACTATTTTGGCACGTTTGTTCTCTCGGGGTCTGGAATTATTCATGTTAGCTTCATTAGGCTTTAATTAGGGAGCTCATAAAACCTTTTAGACACAATTAGAGTTTAGAAGATGCAGTTCAGACACTCTAGAAACTCCATCTGGCTTGTATGCTCGAAGCATCCTCAGGTCTGTCCACACACACACGCCCATTACACAGGTCAGCTCCCACTCCACCCAGCTTGTGTGCAGAACTCCATTCTAATGAGGCAACCAGCATCTCTGCAGAAAACACTGTAACACCCACACCATTCAGTGAGGCATCCTTAAATAATCATCCTGAGGGTCATGGGTAGCTCCAACCATTAAAATAGTGTGTGCGGCAGACTGAAGATAAGTGAACACTTTTTAGAGCTCTGTAAAATTTGGACCCTAAGAAAAGAGACTAAGCAATGCAAAACTGGAGGGTTTTGAGGGACAGGACATGCTGTTCCAATTAGAACATTCATCCCTTGAGACCCAGCTATATTGCTGAAGAGAAGACTCATGAATAAAATGCACTGTGTGCAAGTGTGAGGACCCAAGTTCGCTCCCTGGGTACTCATGTGTAAAGCTGTGCATGGACAACTGTAGCTCCTGATGGTGTATGAGGGTGGAGATGAGTGGGTTTCTGGGCCTTGCCATCCAGCCTGTCTAGCCAAACAGGTGAGTTCCAGGCTAAGAGAGAGAGAGATTCAGTTTGAAAAACTAAGATTTTTTTTTTTTGTTTTTTTTTGTTTTTTGAGACAGGGTCTCTCTGTGTAGCCTTGGCTGTCCTGGACTCGCTTTGTAGACAGCGATCCGCCTGCCTCTGCCTCCCGAGTGCTGGGATTAAAGGCGTGCGCCATCACGTCCGGCTATGAAAAACTAAGATTTTTAAAGAAGACACCTGACATTGATTTCTGGGCTTCACATGTACACACATGCATGAGTAAGCACAACCACACATACATGTGTAGACCTATTTACCCACAAACACACATAACACACAGGCATGGACATATCTACTTGCAGCACACACATGCACACATATATAACGCTTAATACACAGCATACAAAAACAGACCCAGAAACACATACATACACACATATATACATACACATATATATACAGCACACATGCATACAAAGCATACAAAGACACATACACAAGACAGACACGTAGACACACATATAATACACACAGAGAGACACATACATACACATGTATAATACATACAACAGAGAGGGGGGGTGCTCAACTATAAAAGGCCAAAAAGAGAAGTTCCATTTTCAGGGGCCCTTCAGAAAGAAAGAAATAGAAGAGGGATAATAAAGCAGATCTTGGGAAATGTGTGTTACGTGTGTTGTGGGGTGCTGGGGGGATACAGGGGGAGCTTGAGCAGAAAAAGAGTTAACACTCAGAAGGCAGAGCGCATTGATGACAAAGGAAAGGGATAGGAAACAAACAAACAAACAAACAAACAAATCACACAGCCAGTAATCAAATGTAAAGATAAGGTTCAGACCCATGTCTGATCTAAAGTGTGAATTAAAACAAGAAGAACATATCACTTTCTGACCATAGAAGAAGGTTTAAAATCATCCTAAGTTGTGACTTTCCTATTAGAGAAAGTAAGCATGGGTAATGACAACCATCATTGGTGTAAACATTTGGATACAAATTTTTAAAAGCATCTTAGAGAAATAAATTTGAAGAAAGACATTATTCTCCCACAATCATGTGTATTTTACAAAGTCTGTTTTATTATGGTTGACTTCATAAGTGGGGAATTGACTGTGCACTTGTACAGAAATAGTGAGTCCAACATTGCCAAGTTGCACTTATGAGATACTATACGGCATCACATCGCCAGTGTCATGAGACAGGAGCTGTGCTCACAGATGCCCCATAGTCACTAAAAATCTAGTTTATAACATAAAATAGCACCCCAAACACCGTGCACTGCTAAGTTAGTATTCTGGCAGGACATGTTAAAAAATATTTTAAAGCAAAATATATACATATGCTTATGAATTTTACTGGAGTATGTTTGTTAATAGGAACTGTCTCTGGGTAAAAAGACAATACCTTTCCTCACAACTTGCTATGTTATAGCTTTTTTAAAATGCCTGCAATAAACATGCATTATCTCCTAATAAGAAAAATAGCGGTTTTAAAGTGTTCCCTGTAGAGTAAAGGATTTATGTGGGTGCTAGTCCACAGTCAGCTGAGGCGTCACTCTGGAAATATGCTGCAGGGGACACAGCCCTCATGTCTGAAAAGTGAAACTCACAGTGTAATGGAGCGATAGCATCTGTCTTCCTGTCACATAGCATCTATGCTTGTGGGCAGGTCTGGCCCCTCAAATACTTGACTATTCAATTGCTACAGATGATTTCCATCTGCCCTTGGAAAGTGCTGTTCGAGACCCAGAAGGACAGTGAGTGCTTTCTGCTGAGCTTTGGTTTCTTTAGTGCTTGCTCTAAATTAGGTAACTGGGAGTTGGTTGTGTCAAAGGCTATGGAAGAGCAAGGGAAGAGGTCAAATTTTACAACTATGCCTTGAATGCAGAAAGGATTAAGTGCCTTTGAGAGGTTAACTTAAAGTTGATTTTTAAGCTTTTCCTCCATGAGATTAAAAATATAAAATGGGAGAAAATTACATTTTTATTTCCACAACAGAGACACATATGCACACACAACAATGCATAATACATATATCAAATACATGGACACAAAAGTACAGGAAGAGAGACACACATACAACACACACAGAGACACACACTACACGTATAGGCATATACATACAACATAGATACACACAGTGCATAATACACATAACAAACACATGGACACACAAAAAATCCAGGCACAGAGATACACACATACAGCACACACATAATACAGCACACACATAATACACATACAACACAGACATATAGACATATACATATAACCCAGATACACACACACATAATTGAGCTGAACAATAAAAGGCAGAAGGAGAAGCTCCATTTGCAGGGACCTTCACAAAGTAAAAGAAAAAGTACAATGACAGCTGTATCTACTTTATTTTGAAAAATATCCAAAGTGTCACAAGGCTCCTGTTAGGGGAGTGAGCAATCAAAGGCTCACTGTTCTCACAGCTGAGAAGGCTACTGAACAGGGGCTGTTTTCCTCCAGGCCAGCTGTTAGTGAACAGAGCTCCTGACTCATCTGTCTCCAAGGCCATGAGCCGGTCCCTCACTATCCAGTCACAGCCTTTTGTCACAGATCAATTTAATTCTTCATTTTCAAGCAGAATATCGAGAAGCAGCAATTAAACTAAGGTTTGGTTAAATTTCATTTAGGAATTATGACTGAATACTCTAAATAGGTATTTTATGTCAAACTATTTAACAGAATGAAGGATAATTTACAGGTAATTCCTGTTTTAGATGAAAATCTGTTTTTCTAAAATCATACTTGTGAAAAGTCATCTTAGATGCTTATTAAGACCGTTGCTGGCAAAGCCATTTGTTACCACATTAATAAGTTGAATGGGAAATTTTAATTGTGTTATACACAATTTTATTACTTTCATTTTCCCCAAAAGGGATATGTCTGCTTTTCAGGATTCTAGCTAAAATGTACAGATGTTATAGAAAGCTAAACTTCTAAAAAGATAAAGTGCTTTTCAGTAGCAGGTTTTGCTTGAAGATGTGTTTTATATTAAAGAATGAGGCCAGCAGTAGACGGCTTATAAATTTTGAGCCACATAAAAATTCTAAGTCTGGATTGGTGGATATATATTTACATAAGATCTGTTAAGGACAAGAAATGTTAGATAAATGTCAATTACTGTACATTAAGGAAACCACGTCCTTTATTTCATCTAATAAAGTAAAGGTTTGCAATAAAATTTCAGCATTGTCTCGGAGAGCCCGAGGCCATTTAGGAAGCTCCTGAAATGTCCTCCTGAAGAAAGAAAAGGTTAGTGGACATATCTGAAGCATAGACCGCATTAATTTACAGGCATGGTGTTCCCATTTCCCGGGGCCCAGTACCTATGCACAAAGGAGGGTCTGGCTGCCAGAAGAAACGGTTGTTGAGCTGCACGCAGGTGATCTTGGCTTGTCCTTGGAGCTGGTATCCAGGGTCACACTGGAAGGTGATGGTGTCTCCAGGCTCCCTGCTGTCACCGTAGCGGGTACCATTCTGAGGCATTCCAGGGTCGTTGCAGGTGGATGCAATGGATGCTGCAGAAGAGCAAACAACACTTGGTCAGGTGACTGAGAACCAAGTGTCCACACAGGCTGGGGTGGCTGCTGCCTCCAGGGTGACATGTTCACCATTGGTATAATACACCAAATGTTTTTGGTGAGCTTAAAAAGAGGCGGTCTTTCCTTGTGGGAGGATCTGATACTAAGCACTTTGCTTCTGCTCATGTTGAATAAATTCTAGCAAAATCTTACTGAAATTTGGCCACTTACGTAATTCTAATTACCAATCTTCTCATATTATACTTACTATACTTTCTATACGCATTCCCCTCTAATCTGCCCTTTGATAATAATTTATAAAGTCACATGTCACAATTTAAATGATTTGATTAAAGAACTATAGCTCCAACCTGGAGCAAAATACAATATGAAGCTTTCTGTGACCTGACCCCTCATGGTGAGTGGGGAAGGTGGGCATATGTCAATCTTATCAGAGGCGCTATGGATCCACAGGCTACTCCTTTCCAGGAAAATAATCAATCACATATCTGTAAAAACCTTATAATTTAGTCACCTAGTCTTTAGAAAACACTGAAAATATGTCAATGGAAGAGAGCAGGAGGAGTGGGGAGGAAAAAGGAAAAGTGAGGGACATGGAGAGGTTAAAGAGAAAGAGGGCAGGAGGGAGAGAGAGAGGGAGGGAGAGAGAGAGAGAGGGAGAGAGAGGATGGGGGAGGGGAGTGGAAGTAGACAGAGAAAGACAGAAAGACAGACCATAGCCAACATCAAGGAGTCCATGAAAGAGTGGACTGTGTCAGGTCACAGCCCTGCTCAAAGAGATGCAATTAGAGCTTAATGCTTTCACACATTGACTTTCACTAACTACCCTGTAAAAACAAGGCTAATAACAACCAACTTATTAGACATGCTATGAGGAGAGGCAGTGTACGAACTGTCCTCCTTGCTGATCCTCTGTCTCTATAGAGTCAGGCGAGGGCAGCAGTTAGCTGTCTTACTACCATCTTCAACAGGGTCTCACCACATCTTTAACCTCAGGCTTGTGCATATCTGCACCATGACAAGAAGAGAATAATGAGTCTTCTGCCACTGCACACACACCAGTGGTATCCGCATGCAGCCATGTCCGCCCATCCTATGCCACTGCACACACACCAGTGGTATCCGCATGCAGCCATGTCCGTCCATCCTATGCCACTGCACACACACCAGTGGTATCTGCATGCAGCCATGTCCGCCTGTCCAATGCCACTGCACACACACCAGTGGTATCCACATGTGTCCATGTCTGCTCGTCCTATGCCACTGCACACACACCAGTGGTATCCGCATGCAGCCATGTTCGCCCATCCTATGCCACTGCACACACACCAGTGGTATCCACGTGTCCATGTCTGCTCATCCTATGCCACTGCACACACACCAGTGGTATCCGCATGCAGCCATGTCCACCCTTTCTAACCCTCTGCTACACTCCAGTAATGACCTTCCTGAATGTTTTCCTGTAATTCCTTGTTTTCCTGGTTGATTACCATGAATTGCTGCCTATCAGTAATAAGTGTATAGAAGGCTGAGTGTTGTATGCTGCGGGAAGCTCTGCACACAGGCTCATACCAATTCTTCTGGAACTTTCTCTTTCCCTTTTCTCAGTGTTATACTTCTGAGGGTCATGTGTGGGCATTATGTCCAGATTATCCATCTCATGGCTATATAGTTCACTCTCTCTCTCCTCTCTCTCTCTCTCTCTCTCTCTCTCTCTCTCTCTCTCTCTCTGTGTGTGTGTGTGTGTGTGTGTGTGTACCTGTGCGTGTTCATGTATATGAGAGTATTTGCTCCTTCGTGTGTGATTGCAGAGGCCAGAGATCACTCCTCACCTAATTGTTTGAGACAAAGTTTCTCACTAAACATGGTACCCACCGACTGGTTAGATGGGGCGGTGACAAGCTGCTAGGAATATTCCTACACCATTTCTAGGTGCTGGGGTTATGGGCACCTAGCGTCATGCCCATGTTTTTGTAGAGGTGCTAGGGATTGAACCTAAGTCTTCATGCTTGTTCAGCAAGCATGTCACCTACTGAGCCCTCTCCCCAGCCCACATGGCTATACCACAATCTCTCCATTTTCCTCTTATTGTGTATATTTAAGATAAATTTGAAATCTCATATCTTTAGGCTCATATAAAGGAATGAAATTAAGTTACATAATTTCTTATTAGAAAAGGAAAAAGCTGGGACATAAATACAATCGGATCAATGTAAGCAAGCTCTAGCAGTATATAGCATAGTGTCCAGCACTTTGGTATCACTCATGATCTTCTGGGCTCCAAATGCTTGGGAAGCCCCAGACCTCCAGCTCTGCTGTCTGTAGCACACACAGCCTGTTCTGCTGTAGGATCAGGCTGGGGTCACTACATACATACATACATGCTGCAGTAGGATCAGGCTGGGGTCCCTCCATACATACATACATACGTGCTGCTGTCCTGGTCAGTATCTCACGGTCCTAAAATCTCTAATGACTTGGGGCTTCCATTGCATCAGGATGTAACTTCACTAATATGGACCTGAACTTTCTTCCTGGAACCTAACTCTGCTCCCTAATGATGCGACTTCTCAGATTTCCCAAATGACCCCTTTAATTCTGGGTTCTGCGCAGCAGCTGGAAGCTCCACAGTGTCCCCTCCCTCCTCTCCCCGCAGTCCCTGTCTCCCTATCTCCCTCCTCTCCCAGATCCACGTTTTCTCCTTTCCTGGTCCTCCCAGGGATATCAGCCATATATGGCATATCAAGCTATAAGACTTGGCGCAGCTCCTTGTATTAAAACTGGACAAGGCAACCCACTAGGAGGAAAAGGGTCCAAAAAGCCTGCAAAAGAGTCAGAGGCAGACCCTGACTCCACCGTTATGAGTCCTACAACAATACCAAGCTGCCCAACCATAACATATGTGGAGAGGACATAGCACAGACCCATGCAGCCTCCCGATTCTTGGTTCTGTCTCTGTGATGTGAGCTTAGTTGATTCTGTGGGCTGACTTCTTGTGTTGTCTGTGACACCTCTGACTCCTACAATCCTTTTTTGAATTTTTCTGCAGGATTTTCTGAGCCCTGCCTAATAGTTTGCTGTGGATCTCAGCATCTGATCCCATCTCTTTCTGGGTTAAAGTCTCTAAGATGACAATTATGCTAAGCACTGAACTACAAGTATAGCAGATTTATCGTTAGAAATCACTTCATTGGCTTTTTTTCTGGTCATGTTTACTTCTGTCCTAAGTCTCTGGGCTATGTGAACTCTGGTTTCTGGTCCTCTAGACAGTGTCAGACATGTGCTCCCTCTTGTGGCATGGGGCTCAAGTTGACACAGTCATTGGCTGATCACTTGCAAGTTCTGCAACACATTTACCCCCGCACATCTTGCAGGCAGGACAGAGGTTGAAGGTTTTGTGGCTAGATCAGTGTCGCAATAGCTCCACTGAAATCCTTGTTTGGTTATAGGAGGTGACGATTCAGGCTCCATATCCCTCATTACGACGAGTCTTTGTTAGGGTCACCGTCATGGGTTCCTGGGACCACCACCCTAAACAACCCCTCTTTCTCCATTCCCTCAGATGCCCAGGCCCCCATGAAATATATTATATTTCCCCTTCCCAGGGAGATTTACGCATTCCCCCTTTACCCTCCTGTTATTTAGCTTTTTGGGGTCTGTGGGTTGTAGCATGATTTATCCTTTACAGCTTTTGCCCACTTATAAGTGAGTACATATCAGTCAACTTCATATGGGAAAAAACAAAGAAACAAAAAATTCAGGATAGTTAATGTAATCCTGTACAATAAAAGAATTTATGGAGGTATTACCATCCCTGATTTCAAGTTGTATTACAGAGACGTAGTAATAAAAACCACAGGGGACTGGCATAAAAACAGACAGGTTGATTCAACGAAATTGAATCAAAGACTCAGGTGTACAAACACACACTTGTGAACATCTGATTCTTGATAAAGCAGCCAAAGATATGTATAAAAGAAAGCGTGTTCACCATATGGTGCTGGTCTAATGGGATGTTGGCACGTAGAAGAATATAAATAAATCCATATCTATCATAATGCTTAGAACCCAAGTGCAAGTGGATCAAAGACCTCACCATCTCAACATAAAGTCAGATACACTAAACCTGCTAGAACAAATGTGAGGAATAGCCTTAAATTCATTGGCACAGGAGAGAACTTCCTGAACAGAACATCAATAGTGCAGGTGCTAAGATTGACAATTAATAAATGGGACCTCATGAAACTGAAAAGCTTCTGTAAGGTTAAAGACACCATCAAAAGGACAAAACAGCAGCATACAGAATGGGAAAAGATGTTCACCACTCCATATCTGACTGAATGCTAATATTTAAAACATAAAGAACTCAAGAAACTAGACATCAACAAATGAAACCAAATAATTCAATTAAAACTGACAGATCTAAACAAAGAATTCTCAGCAGTGAAATATCAAACAAAAAACCCCAAAAACCAACCCCCCCAAATCTCCCCCCAAAAAAAACCAGACCAAACAAACAAAAACACTAACACTAACAGACATGATCAACATCCTTAGCCATTAAGAAAATGAAAATAAAAAACAACTCTGAGATTCCATCTTACACCTTTCAGAATGGCTAAGATAAAAAAACACAAGTGACAACTCATGCTGTCAAGGATGTGGACCAAGGGGAACACTCCTCCTTCATTGCTGGTGGGAGTGCAAGCCAGTTCAACCACTTTGGAAATCAATGTGGCAGTTTCTCAGAAAATTGTGAATCAATCTACCTCAAGACCCAGCTATATCTCTCCTAGGCACATACCCAAAGGATGCTCCATCCTACCACAAAGACATTGCTCAACTGTGTTCATAGCAGCTTTATTCATAATAGCCAGAAACTGGAAACAATGTAGATGTCCCTCAACTGAAGAACAGATAAAGAAAATGTGGTACATTTACACAATGAATTATTACATATCATGAAATTTGAAGGTAAATGGATGGAACTAGGAAGAAAATAAAACATAACCGCCACTGTCAACAACAACAAAGCATCCTAAGTAAGGAAAGCCAGACCTAGAAAGAAACCACACATTCTTAAACCAAAATATCACAATAAAAGTCCCAATACTATATTTATGTCCCTCTGAAACTTCACTAACCCAGTCTTCACAGTCTGCATTACTCTCAATGTTGTTATCCAAGCTTCAACAATAGCAGCTTTTCCAGCCCAAGGTTCCAAATGCATCCACAATCCTCCCCCAAAATGACATGGTCCTATCACCATCCTCCACTTCCAGTACCAATTATGGTCTTTTCGGTGTCTGCTGCTATGATATACACTATAACCAAGTCAGTTTAGGAGAAGAAATAAATCACAAATCATCCTTGAAGAAACTCAGAGTAGAGAGGTGAGCAATGCAGTGCTGCTTACTAGCTCGGCCTCAGGAGCATGCTCAGTTAGGGTTCTTACCCAGGCCAGGGCCACCTGCCTAGGGATGGTTTTGTTCAGTGGGCTGAGCCCTCCCACACCAGTCATCAACCAAGACAATCTGTCACAGTGCTGGCCACATAGGCCAATCTGATGTGAACAATTTCTAGATCGAGGTTTTCTTTGTCCAGGTGGCTCCAGATTGTATCAAGGAGACAATAACACTTTCGTAGATGTTGAAAGAATCTGTCCAAGTAAGAGGAGCAAACACTGTCCAAGTTTCCTCTGGGAGAGGCCCCTGCATGTCCCCGCAGGCCTGGAGATTTAGCAGTTTCCTATAGGAAAGACACTTTTACCACTGTTAAAACCAGCATATTCTAAATTACCAGAACCACAGAACATAACGTTCTGCTGCAAAATGATTAAAGGTCTTCTAAAATAAAGACCATAGAGGACATGTGTGTGAAATGCTGGCTCACACTGACCCCTGAATATCCTTTAATAGCAAGAGGTATGATACATTATTCAAGGCATCCTTTCCACTTCTAAAACACACATTTCCTTAGAACATCTGCAATAATAACAATGATCATTAACATCTGAGGCTTTGGGAAGTCACACTTTCTTGAAGTCTGTGTTGCACAATAAACAGGCTCA
This sequence comes from Acomys minous, assembly GCF_964271855.1. Lineage (NCBI taxonomy): Eukaryota > Metazoa > Chordata > Mammalia > Rodentia > Muridae > Acomys > Acomys minous. Next base: position 10,151,506 of record NC_140497.1, read on the forward strand.
GTGGATCCAATAGCTCTCAGTGCTTCCAGCTAAAGGGTGAATAACAGTGTGATGGCTCCAGTTGTGCCTAAGAGGATGCTCCTATTGGCTGCACACTTCGAAGGATTGTTTGAGATTACCAGTTGACCCATCACTGAGGCTTAGTCAGATTGAAATGAACTCCCAACTCTTAAGAGTTTTGGAATTGTAAAATAAAAACAAAAAGTACCCTGGTTTATCTAGACCAGGTTGAAAATGCAATAAGAGCACTTGAGGAAGTCAAAAGGAAACAATTTTAAACAATGCTGGAGGGAATATGTGGTTTGGAAGCTTCGTTTTATTCTCCTCTAGTTATGAATTGAGAAGAGCTGCTCCTTGGGTAGGGCTACATACCTCACTGTTCACAAGTCTGAAATTCCCCCAGCCACTGATGTTGTTCTGGGCACGGTTTGCTCCAGATGGGACTGGGGAGGCCCTCAATCTTCCAAGCTGCTCACCATCACCATTGAAAAGGAAGTGAAGCGTTCGGGGCTCCCCATCCCCCAACAGTCTCATTGGGAACATGAGTCCTAAGCTGCCTGATGTTCAGGTTCCTGACTTGCCAAGGTTGCCAGAATATTCCAAGCCATAGAGACCTTTCCTCAATTGCTGCCTATCTAAAAGGCACAACACTAGCTGCCCTGCAGATTCCACAACCGTTCTAAGCCGTTGAGAAATGACTGCACAAGTAAGTTCTAAGTGACTGCAGCACAACTGACATTTTCCTGGTGATTCTCAGCAGTGACTGTCTAGAACTCTCCCTTGGTAAATGTCCAACTAAACGGTCAATTTCTCCCTTGGGAAATCTCTAACTAGGTGGTCAATTTGATGCTGGGGACTTTGTGGAATATAATTAATTATGAAAGGTAATTTTCCTGTTTTACTATAATAATTAAGCTATTGCCTATTAAATGAATGAAGTCCTCCTCATGTGCTTTTACATCATCATTTAAAATGTATTTGTTGACTAAATTCATAGACTAGGTGGCCCTCCATGTTTGTGGTTTCTGTACCCATGAACTTGAAAATTGTGCCTATGTTGGACATGGACCCTTGCCATTTCTACATGTACAGCACAGTGCAATGATTGTTTACATATTATTTCACTCCATTAGGCATTGTATGTATCTAGACAAGGTTTAAAGGCCATACAAGAATGTACTCAAATATTTTCAGGTACTACAACATGTGTCAGGGGCTCAATCACCCAGAAATTTTGGTGTCTTAGGAAGGTGGAGGAGCCAAGGCAGAGGCTACTGAGGAATGGAGGTGGAAGCCTGCTTAATGTGCCTGCATTATTGGGGACCATCTAATGTATTTCTCTAAGGGGATGTGATGCTTCTGACATCTGCGTAAACATAAAACACTGTCAATATACACCACATGCAAACACACATAAAGTTCAGTTTATAACCTGTGTACCAAGAAAAAAAATGTTATCTCTCATAAGTGAGATGCCCACTGTGTTAGGAACGGGCTGCAGTGTGCAGTGTACAGAATGGGAGCTGTGAGCCAGGTTCATGGAGGAAAATACTGTTTTCTTTATGAGCACACATGTGCATGTGTGATCACATGTGTGTATGTGCATGCATGGGTGTATGCATGCTTGTGCATGCATCTATGTGAATATTTGTGTATATATGCATAATATATGCATGTATGTATGTATCACATGTACATATAACTGTGTTCATATATTGCTGTGTGCATTTATGTGCTCATATGTGTATATGTATGTGTGCATGTGTATACATGCATGTGTGCACACAGATATATGTAGAATTGTGTGTATATTTGTGTGTACAGTACATAGATATATGTATATATGTATATGCCTATGTTTGCACAAAAACACATATATTTGTATGTGTGCGTATGTGCCTGTGTGAGCACATACATGGATATGTACATGTTATATACATATAAGTATATATGCATATTGTATATGTGTGCATACATATGTGTGAGTATATATACACACATTTGCATGTCTATGTGTATGTGTGTGTGTATATGTGTGCCTATATGTGTGTATAAGTATGTATGCATATATACATTTGCAGGTGTGTACATGCCTCTAGACATATGCTTCCATTCACATTACTCTCTTTCATCAAGACAAGCTCCTTCTCTCTGCATGTGTCAGGCTGATCCAACCTTGGAACTATTGCAACTTCAGAGTTGTCCTTTTTGGTATACAAATGTAGGTCAGGTCCTACCCGTGGCCCTGGGGAAGGCACCAGCTTATGTTTCCATGGAGACTAGCTCTTCATACCAGGCTAGAGGTCTGCAAAAGCATAAAGGGATTTGTTTGTTCAAACAACTTATAGGAGAAAGGAGATGAATTTGCAGCTGATGGGCTCAAGAATTTACATGGGAAGTTATGTCTAGGTGTCCTCTGGAGAAGCACAGGTTGGTATCTCACGAGGAAAGCCAGCATCACTGATTATGGAGTGCTGATTGCTGAGGAAGTGAGCATGAGAAGCCCAGGGGTGAAAGGGCAAGTGATGCTTCTTTGGCAAATGGGGGTTGAGTACACACACATGGACTGTGAAATTGGAGACTCAGGGCATAGGCTGAGTGTCTTAGCAGAAGACGGGTACATGCTCAGCCTTCAGCTGTGACAGCACTCAGCAGAGGAGCTTCGTGTCTTTGGGACCCACTTAGCCCTACCCATCCTTGGCATGCAGTCCATAGCTGAGCTCTCTGGGAAAGCGTGAGCCCCTCACCTTTCTTCTCAATGTTTTCTTGAGAAAATGGGATTCCCCCAGAGAACACTGTTGCTTTTCAGCTAGCAGAGGCCAGAGAGGGCTGTCAGAAGATCCACTTCTAAGGACAGGGCCAGGCCTCTGAGTCTCAAACTACCTCAGAATAAAATCATACTTAGTCACATAACAAGACATACATGGTTATGCAGTCAGTATTCAACTGTGTGTGTGTGTGTGTGTGTGTGTGTGTGTGTGTGTGTGTGTGGTGGGACTGGCCTGGCTCAGCACAATGAGTATGTGCTTTGCGGTATCTAATTTTGTTTTCACTATAGGAAATCATGTGTACCCTCATTTTTAATTTCAAAATTCAAAGTTGCCCTAACTTGTCACACAGATTATGCATTTCTGAATGTTCTTTTGTGGCAGCAGCACTGGTGATTTCATGTAAAATTCCTGTAACTGTTGACAGACTTGAAGAGGCACAAACACGGCTGACAGCAACACCCACTGCAGGTCATGGTGGCTGCTCTCTTTTGGATAATAAGCATTTAAATAACATCAAACCACACAAAAGCACATCCCAGTTAACACAATTCCTATTACCCAGGAGGCTGGTGCTCTAAGATAGAAGAAAGACAAGATGAGTAAGTAAAAGGACAAGGATTCCCTAGGCAGATGTGCACAGCATCCCGGAACATGAAAAGGTTTAGCTTGTGAAAGGAGAGGCAAGTATTAAGATACATATGTAGACAGGAACAGGGACAATGGTAGGAATAGTGCTAGACACGCTTAGGACATGTCCTCACCAGTTCTTTGGGCTGACACATTCACATGGTAAATTATTGTCTTTCTTTTTTCCTAAGATTTATCTGTATTTTTATGGATGTATGTGTGTGAGGGTGTGTGGGGGGATGGGTGTGTATGTGTGTGTGTGGAGGGTTGGGGTTATGTGTGTGTGTGTGTATGTATGTACGTATGTATAGGTATATATGTGCATATGTGTATGTAGGAGTGGGTGGTTGTCCAGGAAAGTCAGAAAAGGGTATTAGGTCTTCTAGACCTGGAGTTACAAACTGTTGTCAGCCTCCTGGTATGGCTGCTGGCACCTGAACTCTGCTCCTTTGTGAGAGCAGCAAAGGTTCTTGACTGCTGAGCCATTGCTCCAGCCCTGTAAATTGGCTTCTGTGATCTTGCCTGTTCATATGTACTTACTGACTGTGAAAATATGCTGCACAGTATACCTACCACACAGATATGTATATGAAGCTCTACAACTGAAAAACGCCAAGAAATAAATCAACCGCTTTGATTTCACAATATAGTCCTACAGATTTCATTAAAGGTAAGAACTCAGTAGGGATCCCACAAAATATTTCAGAATTAATCAAGAGAGAATATACTATACCATAAGGTTACTGATACAGCTGTTAGGCTGGGTTGCGCCTTCCTCCTCCCCCCCCCCCCCCCCCCCCGCACACCTATTTTTACCTTGGAATTCAGCTGTCATTCTGTCACTAAATTTTTGTAATTAGCTGTCTTTATAGTTTTCTTCTTGCATAATAATGTTCCATAGTTATATTCTAATACGATCATTTGTACATTATAACTTTAACTCTTCTTTTATCTCAAACCTAAGACTTAGGATAAGCCATGGAAAGAGAATGCATTGGCTAATGACGTGTGTCATTATCTTTCTATTCTTATAGATAAATAGCCATCTCTTCGACATAGGATACTATGCAGCTGTTCAAATTAGATCATGTCAAGTACTGGGACACAAGAGATTAACAGCTGATTCTTTTCAAAGTGGGGTTTTCTGTGCCATGATCACAGATGTGACTCTTTGTGCTTTGCCGATAACCCTCTTCCCATGATAAACCCAAGCAAGTATCTTTTAAAAAGGCAGCTATAAATATGCAGAGACAATAAAAATTTAGCAATGTTCACTTTATCACATTGAAAAAAAAAACCTTTTAGAAAGGCAAATTCCTTAGCTGTTTGGTATCTAAAAACTGTGCTGTTTAAGCTTATTTTAAAATGCTTTATGTTCAATAGAAATGCTAATATTAAATTTTTTAAATGCCCTCAAATTACAGATTTCCATATTCATGAATTACAAGGTCCTCTGTTCAGTTATCTAGCTTCCTCATAACAAATAAAATCAAAACAATTAGAAATGTTAACTCACATCTTGCAAAGACCCTCTTGAAAAATGTATTCGCATCTCTGATTATATAAGTTGATTCTCAGCGTTCCAGTTGCCTCGAGTAATAGCAGTGCTTCTATTGACTGGCAGACTAGAAGGGAAACCATTAAAGGCTGCCAGTAAGCATCCTGGAGTCTGCCCATGTGTCACCAGGAACAGGTGCTTGGTTCACGATGTTAGGAGGTCCACTCCTCATCTGCTAGCAACGTGAACATATCTGCCTGCCCAGTAACCCTGGTAACACAGTGTTCAGGCAGTCACTGCTTCCCCCACCTTGCAGTCAGAACTGCAGGATTGTGGCTGTCCTGCCAAGCAGGCGTCAGGAGAACCACTCTGTTGTCTGTTTGAACTGAGTGTTGTGAAGCGGGAGGCCAAAGAGAGGGGGAAATCTAATTTGAGATCCGAGGACTGAATCGTTTATCACATAATGCTTGCCTGGAGTCAGCGTGCCTCCGGAAAGGAGAATAAATAATCACAATCCAGCATTTGGAGGAAGCACATCAAAGTGCCTTTGTGTCCTCACCTTTGTGGGCGGGCTTGCTAAAACTCTGCAGCAGTAAAAGAAGTGTTAAGTCCTACTTTTGCCTAATTACCTAGGACACAGATGCTAATGGAACCCGGTATATGTACTCGAGGTTACAAGGCTGTGGCGAATGAAGCCCTGCCCAGCCACAAGAAGTGGCCTAGTCAGAAAACTATAGAACTATGAGGAGTATGCTTCTACATCTGAGACTCCTCTGCTCCTACCCAGTTCAGAGCAAATGCAAGTGAGTTTTCTTATGCTAATAGTTATGTGCATACTGTACATGCTACTGCACATGTGCGTATGCTATTTCTTTGCTACTAGTGAAGAAATTGCTAATACGTGCATATCTCATGTTCTTTTTAACTATGCCTCATGTTGTCAAACACATGACCCAGACCTGTACCCCTAGTGATTTCTAACCATTTGAATGAGAATGTGCGTTATTTTTGGGGAAAATGTCTTCCAGCTGCTTTGAGCTGCAATTCCATATGTAGTTCAGTAAGCGGGGGCCAGTTCTTTGGTAATCAGAGCTATCTAAGAACGATGAGTATTAGAAAGGACATAAAACACCCACTTAGAAAACCCACAGTATCACCAGAACCACCAGCCGAAAAGTAAGAAATAAGAATAATTTAGTTCAAGAACACGCATGGGATAAAAAAAAGTGAAGACAAAATGCCATCATGTGTCAGGCAGGAGGCAAGTGGTCAACACTGGTGTTCCGGTGCCAGGTCAGTAGTCTCGGAACAGAAGGATGGATCAACCACAGTTGTAGGAATAGTCGTGCTGAACGTCCGAAGGAGAAGAGTGAAATTCATAGGAAGCAGCCTCCCATTGCTCTTAAGTTTCACAGGAGTGCTAGGCAAGGTCAACTTGGAAGTACACACCCCAGCAGGCAGACAGAGTGGCTGAGTGGCAGAGGAATAAGGAGTTCCACAGAGGGTATGGTGCAGGCGCAAAGGCCAGGAAACTGGACGTAGCGTGCGAGTGAGGACAGAATAAGGAGAGAAAACCTGGGCTTACCACTCTGAGAGAACATAGCAGGGGGGTGGGGGAGGGTGGGGAGGGGGCTCACATTCTACCATATCTGGAGGCTCTCCCTAGCAGGACTGGCTTGATTTGGTTTGCTCCCTGAGAATAACAAGCTTTCCTGAAGCCAACCTCAATGTGAGTAGACTTACTACCATGAACTGATGGAGACTAGGATAAGGTGGCTCTGTAATGGAGACCAAGTTATTATCCTTGTTGGAAATCTAGGCCATCAGCATGGAGAGTCTCCAGTGTGGGTCATGCTCTTTTTGAAATATCTGCCGATGCCTACGTGAAGTTAGTTTATTGGCCTCTGACAAGTTGACAAAGCAGGCATGGGCTATAGCTATACCTCTTGTGTATCTGTGTCTAAGATTGGTGAAGAAGTTATTGATGCCATGATAGTATAAACAAAGAAAAGAGCAGGTAGCCCCCAATGATTCCTCGCAGGAGATGACATGCATATATCCAGGGCAGGGGAGAATGGACATTGTGAAGGATCAAATGGAGGCGCAAGGCAAGGATAGCGATAGTAACACAAGTGCAGTTGAGTGTCCCAAGAAGGGAAGACCTCAGCATCAATGTTCATAAGGAAGCTGTTTAGGAGTCTAGTTGACAGGGATGTGCCAGGGAAGACTTGCAGGCTGTGCATCACAAGAAGGTTGGGAACCACTGGGTAATAGCGGTGGAACCAAAGGTGGAAGGGCTGTGGAGTAACTCATTTTTCATGTCTTATTTGACATGAACATTGCCAATTTAACAAAAGCACAGCTAAGACTTCAGCATCCCACAGGATTAGGATAAAAAATGTCAGCAGCCTCATTGTCTCCATCGCCCAGTGTACATTGTGGGCACGTCTACTGTAGAGGCCATGTAACTTGGCACATCAAAGAGGACACTGGACAGAAAGCTCAGAGGATAAGACTGTTCTTTGGGAGGATCCAGGCTTTGGTTTGAGTATCCATGGCAGCTCATAGCCACCAGTAACTTCAGCTCAAAGGATCTGATGCCTTCTTCTGACCTATGCAGACACCTGCATACATGAGATCAACAATCCTACCCTCAGGTGCATGCACATAGAATAAAGTATTTTTAAAGAAGATGATGTAATTCTCTTTAGTCATGACTTGTCCACAAGTAGTGATGTACTACTGTGTGATCAGCCCTCCAAAAGTAGTGATGCACTACTGTGTGATTAGGTCTCTATAAGTAGTGATGCACTACTGTGTGGTCAGCCCTTTACAAGACTCTGGAAGGTTCTGAGGAAGCAGACAGGTGCTGTTATTGTATAGGCACGTGCCCCAGGCTGTCTTTGCCTGGAAATTCAGCTCACAAGCCTCCAGTTTCTAATGGTTTCTCTCCCACAAAACAGCCCCAGCCCATTCAGCAATTAGCAGGGCCAAAGGCTCCCCTTGTTGTAAACAACCAATTACTTTTAAATGAAAACACAGCTATTAAATTATCTTTCAATAAAGTAAATTAGAGAGACCAGTCACGTAGCCCTCAGCCACTTCCGCTACTTATCAAGAAATTGATCTGGCGGAGTCAGATCTTGCAAAGCTACTCCCACCACTTTCCCCAGAGTCCAGAAGCTGGTGGCTCTAGTAAGGCACTGGAGAAACAGTCCAAGTTGACTTAACCCATGAGGGAAGGTCAGTTTTGGGCAATGAACTCCATTTTCTTGTGTTTCGTGCATGATTAAATGGTAATTACACAGTAATGGAAAGTGTTTGGCTGATTACAGTGGACATAATTGCAGCTCTCTCAGTATGTCCCCATTTTACACGCTGTGCTAAGCAGGCAGGACAATGGACATTTGATGGGTTATGTCTTCCTAGAACCCGTGGCTCATCTCCCTGAGGAGGGAATTTTGTCTTGCATGAAGTGAAGAAGTGCGTGATTCCTTCTGTTTCCTTTGGGGCCTTGAATCACATTGAAGAAGCGGCAGCAGCTATGAAGGTAGCGCTCTCAGCTCAATATTTGTATTTTGCTTTATTTTACTTTTTTATTCCATTCTATCCAATCCCATTTGATCCTATTTTATTTTGAGATAAGGTCTCTTGTAATTCAAACTGCCCTCAAATTGACTAGGTAACTAAGGATGGCTTTGATCTCCCTCGTGCTTTTGCCTACATGTGCTATAATCACAGGCACCATCAGGTGCTGTGAAGGCTTTAACTGAGGCCTCTGTGAAGGATAGGCAGGCACCCCACCAACTGAGCTCTAACCCTTAGCATTAGATTAAAGCTGGCGAAAATGATGATTAATAATAGTTTAAAACTATTAATAATATAATAATGTGCTCATTTAAAAATGAGTTAAGTTTATACAAGAAAAACATTCTGCTTGGTTTTCAACTAACCTCAACCTAGTAGGCGCTGATGAATAAAACAAGCTTGTAAGAAGCCACATTCTAGGAAAGACCAATAAAGGGACGTGACCTGCATGAAAGAACAGAACGTGTTCTTCAGCAATCAGAGCCCAGGAGACACGGCGAGTACTTCCGAAAACTTGCCCAGGGCGGCTGTGCAGGGGGCTGAGTCCTCCTGGCCACATATTGCTAAGAGATCTGTAGAGATGTCTGAGGGAGGCCGAGCTCCCTCCTCTGTAGGAGGTGGAGTGGCCACATGACAGACTGAAGTCCTTCAACAATCGCCACTCTCACTGGGGTGAGATGGGAACGCAGAGAGGTTGTATTTTGAATTCCCCCGAGAGGAGGAATATTGAACTTATTTTTAATGATATTTATGTATTATTTATTTTTCACTTTACATCTTAGTCCCCTTTCCTTCCCTCCAGTCCCCCTTCCCGCTCCCATCACCCTCCCTTGTTCCTCGAAAAAGGGGAGCCCCACCCCCACCCCAGGTCTTCAAGTTGTATCAGGCCTTAGTTCATCCATTCCCCCTGTGGCTTGGCGAGTCAGTTCTCTCAGGAGGAAGTGATGGACACGAACGTAGTTGCCTGCTTTTTGATATTGAACATTTTTAAAGTATTGGCCTTTGTATATCTTCTTAGGGAGCTGTTTTGGTTCATTTGCTCATTTCTTGAGTGGATTTGAAAACAACAATAGTAGTTCTTTATATATTCTTAAAATGAACCCTTTGATGTGTAGTTGGCCAAGACTTTATTCCTATTTTAAGGGCTGTTTCTTCATGCCAGTTTCTTTGCTATACAAACTCTTTTGAAATTCATGTAATCCCATTTGTCAATTTGCAGGATCAATTCTTATGCTTTTGGGGTCACGTTCAGTCAGTCTTTGCCTATGCTTCTGTTAGGAAGTGTTACATTTGCCTCTAACTGTCTCATTTATTTTAGCTAAGGTCTTTGATGAATTTGGAGTTGATTTCTATCTGGGTTAAGAGGTACAGGTCTACATGTAGAAGTCCAATATTCTTAGAAACCTTTGTTGAATAGGCTATTTTTTTTCTCCAGTATAAATTTTGACACCATTGTCAAAGACTGAATGATTACAGATGTGTGGGCTTATTTCCTGGTCTTATTTACTATTCTATAGACTTGGTGGCATGTCTGTTCCTATGTTAGCATCGTATTGTTTTGTTACTATAGCTCTGTAATATAGTTTTGAGATCAGGTACTGTGCTATCCTCAGCACTGCTCTTTCTGCTAAGGACTGCGTTAGCTATTTGGGGCCTCTTGTTCTTCCACTTTTAGTATTGATTTTTCTATTTCTGTGGAGAATTTCACTAGAATTTTGGTAGAATATGCAGTAAATGTGCAGATCACCTCAGGTACATAGCAATTCTCCCAATAGTTATTCTGCGCATTCATGGTCATTACAGGTCTACCTGTCTTCCAGTATGTTCTCCAGTTTCTTTCTGCACTGTCTTAAAATTTTCATTGTAGAAGTCTTTCACCTTCTTGGTTAATTTTCCCATGCTTTACGGATATTTTTTAAGTTATTGTGAATGAGATTCTATTCTAATTTATTTCTTGGAAAGCTGGGTATTAGTACACAGAAGAGCTATTGATCCTCTGTGCTGTTTTTAGTGAAAATGTTTATCAGTAACGATAGTCTATAGTGTTTGGAATTTCTTAAAATAGGATCCTGTTATCAACAGTGATGCATAATTTGAATTCTTAATTTTCTAGTTGTGTGCCTTCTGTTTTCTTCTTTAACTAAGATATTGAACACTCTACTGAATAAAAATAGAGACAGTGGGCAGCCCTGTCTCTTTCAGTACGTTTCTCCCACACAGTACAATGCTATCAAACTCAGCCTTTCTTATGACTGGGTTTGTTCTTTCTATTCCCAGTTTCTTCAGCATTTTATCAGGAAGGGATGCTGAACTTCATCAGAGGCCTTTTCTGCACTGATTGAAATGATCATGAGGCTTCTTCCCTTGAGTGCATAAGTGCTGAAGCATACTCACTGCTTCGTGGTTGTGTAACCATCCTTGCACCTTTGGAATGAAATCAATTTGGTTGTGGCACATGACCTTAATGTGTTCTTGAATTTAATTTGCAAGACTTTCACTGAGAAGTTTTGTAGCTATGTACTTTAGGTACATTAGTTAATAGCTTACCTTTTTGTTGCTTGTTGTGGTTGTTATGGCCTTACCCAGTTGTGGTGTTAGGACCATGCTAACCAGAAGGTGATTATGGTCCTTCTCTTTCTATTCTATGAAATAGCATAGGGAGCATGATAGAATGCAAGCGGTTTCTATACTCACTCTAGCTCAGAATGACATAAAAACCTTTATTTTTTAAAAAGCTTCAGGCACTATAGCTGGGCAGATATTCAGCTAATCTAACCTAATAATTCTGGCCTGGCCTACTTCCAAGCCAAGTGGCCTATCATCTGCCATCTTAGTCTCACCCTGACACCTCCGTGTCTGTCTATTTTCCAGAGGGGACTCTCTCACTTTCTCTGGTCTCCACCTGAGAGCCTCTCTCTGGGTCTTAAGCACTTCACCCCATCTTATCCACTCCTGCTCAGCCTTTGACTGTTCGGTTCTTTATTTGGCCAGTCAGAAGGGAATGGAGAACAATGTTTATAAAAATTGACCGAGGAGATGCTTCATATAAATGGCAATGGTAAAGTCTGGCCTGTAATCAGATCTTCGCTGGAAACAATGAACAAAGATTATCACTTCAGCAGTGGGTAAGGGCTTCTTGAAGACCATCAAGGAATCCATCTGGTCTTGGGCTTTTCTTTGTGAGGAGACTTTTAGTTACTACTTCAATCTCACTGACTTATAGTCATTTGTGTCAGCTCTTTATATCATCTTGGATTAATTTAGGCAAGTCCTACGTGTCTAGAAAGTCATTCATTTAGTCTAGATTATCCAGTGTCTTGAAGATAAGTTTTCAAACTGCTCCTCAGAGATTCTTTGGATGACTTTGGAATCTGGAGCAAACTCCCCATTTTCCACTCTGATTTTGTATTAACTTTCTTTTTTTTTTCTGTCTTTCTTATCATTATTTTTGTGAGGAAATTTTCAGCCTTATTTTTCAAAGAACCATTTCAGTGCTTGCGTGGCTTTATGGATTATTCTTTTGACCTTGGCTCAATAAAAAGAATCAGACTTCAACTCAATAACAAGGTCCATTATCTATTGTTCCCAGAAACACATGCCACTGTTGAGGACATCCACAGAATGAGACTCAATGGAGGGAAGGCTTTCAAGTAAACAGAAACCAACAACAAGCCATTATAGCTATTTCTGACATCTGATAAAGTTGATTCCAAATCAAAATTATTCAGAAGGAACAAAGAAACAATCCATCAAGAAGATACAGCAATTGTAGACCCATCAGGACTCCTATGAGGGACTTTCTTGATTAGATTATTTGAAGAGGGAAGAGCCATTATAAGTGTGGTTAGCACCTTCTGGAAGCAGCCCAGTTAGAAGAAAATGGACAAAACCATTGCTTTTTGCCTGATTGACTTTCCTCCTTCTGGCAACTTCACGTATCCTGTTGCTGATGTATTCCTTCACTGATACTAGAAACAGCTTTTGGGGCTTCCAAGGTAGACCAAAGACCCGATGATGCCCTTCATGAATCTCCCGGCTCTCTGTACCAAACTGAAACAGTTGACTCACATTTTGAGCAACTCCAACCTTGCTGGCCTCTTCAGCATAAGACAGTCATTGTTGGACTACCTGGGACATATTCTGGAAGCTAGTCTTCGATGTCCAGTTCATTCTATCAGTTTTATTTAGAGAACCTAACTAACAGTCAGATCACTGTTTGTTTTTTAGCTTCTCCTGGCTCTGATGGATTACTGTGTTGGACATGACAGATTCTGCCCTGGCTCTCATTTACCCAGACATTAAACTCATGACATTTGCTCCTTTCCTATGCTCAGATGATTGAGATTATCTCCTTCCTCTGTGGACAGCATTCTTTACGAATCTTGCACAGTGCTGGTTTGATGGCTGTGAATTGCTGGAGTTGATGATAGTTTTTAAGTGCCTTTATTTCTCTATCAGTTTTAAAAGCTCTCTCTGATAGATATGGTAATCTTGGTTGGCAGCTGCTTACTGTCAAGGTTCAAAGTCTATTATCCCATGCTTTCCTTGTTTAGAGATTTGCTGACGTTTTTAATCTGATGTTTCCACTTTTGTAGATGAGGTGTTGATTTTTTTTCCTGTTGCTTTTAATGTTGTTTCTTTACTTTGTACTTTTTACATCTTGACTATAATTTGGGGAGTGGGGAGAAGCTCTTCTCTTGCTATACCTATTTGGGGTATTTGGGTATAAAATTCTTTCTCCAGATTTGGGGGATTTCATTGAGTAGATTCTTTACAACGTTAGTGTTTATCTCAGCTCATTCTGGACCATGGATTCTCAGGTTTCATGTCTCGATCATATATATCTCAGAGATCGTAGCCACTGGGGGCATACTCACTTACTTGACTCTTATGAGTGTTGAATATAGACCAACCCTGGTATTCTTTCTTCTTGACCGCTTTTTCATAGTGTTTATTACTTGTGCCAAATGAATTTTTTGTTCCAAAGATTCTGTTTGATTTTTTAAATTAATTTTGCTTTTGTTGTTGTTGCTGTTGTTACTGAATTTCCTTTCAGGTTTCTGACTTCTATATCCATCTTCTGGATCTCTTGGGTATTTTGACGACTTTTTCCTTTGTTACTGACCTTACTCTCCAGGCCGTGAGTTAAATGCATCTTGTCTCCAGAAGGCTTTTTGAGACCGGCACCTGGTACTTGCCTTGTGTTGGCACCCTTGTCCCGAGTAGCTGAGGAATTCGGGTCTTTTAGAAGAGTCATTCTGTCACGCAGCTTGGTCTTCTCATGTTGTATGTTTCTGGCCTATGGCTTATGACTGTTGGTCTGTACAGCTCTTCTGTTTTATTTAGAGATCTTCTTTGAGGCCCAGGCCACAGAGTAAGGAGAATCTACCTGATTTTGGAAATGATTTTTGCCTTCCCCTCCCCTGCAAGGAACATGACTACATCTATGTCTATGAGCTACCACTTACTATGCATGGCAGCTCTCAGATGTCCTTTTACATTCTTTGTAGATTTCTTAAGTCTTTTCTCTCTGTCTCTCCTTAGAATTAAGGTTTGGTTTTTTTATTTTGTTATTTGTGTTCATTTTGACTATTTCCTTTACAGGCCCATAATGAAGCAGCTTCCACACACATACCACATCATTTTCTAAGGCTGTAGTAGAAGCACCCGTCTCATTCCATGCCTGGGCTCTTAGGTATATGCTGCTGCTCACCATTGAGTTCTGGCTCTCTGTTAGCCTTGCCTTTATCTGTTGTATTTCCCATGCCTCTTCTACCTCCCTATTGGTTGTTTGTGCTCTTGTCTGTGTGTGCCTGTGTTCACCTTTATGTGCCCTCTTCTCTTGTGCTATATCTGCTCTGCCCTGTCGGTGGACACTGCTTCGGTGTGCTCTGTGCCATCCCTGCCTTTCCATGCTACCCTTCCTACCCTGCTATCTCTTTTCCTGGAAACCACACTGTTCTCTTTCAGAAACGAAGCCTTGAAAGTGGCAACTTTCTCTGTTATTCTAAGCCAACCAAGCCACAAGCACAGAGGCAGAGAGTCATATTCCCAAAAAGGAGCCCAATCTTCCCAAGCCATAGCCCATACCATGCTTTTGTATCCTGGTTTTTCCTTTCTACAGACTTGAAGACGACATTTAGAGAAAGCATGATGTTCGCTGGGGGCACTCCATCCCAGCAGAGAAAGGCAGAAGCAGGAAGATGGCTTGTTCCAGGCTAACCAGTGCTACATAGTGAGACCACAACAAAATAAATGAAAGAGAATAATGACATACCTCCTCTCTACATCCATGACACATGTGGAGGTTTACTGACTAAAATAGGATAGTCGAAGGATATGTAAGGACTATGCTAAATCATCGGTCCTTATCTATAACTCCACATGTTGCATAGTAATATACTTGGGAACATTGTGAAATGAAAATATAAAGTTTCTTCTCTGTATAAATGTCTGCAGGTGCATTCTTACCATCATATCCCTAGCAATGTATTAAATTGTGATATGGAGGGAGGAAAAGTATCTGTAATGTTTGGAAATCTTTGGAACATATTCTTTGAATATAGCAAATCATGAAAGAATATAGAAAAATTAGGGATGTTAGAAATTATGCTTTTTTATGTTGGAAACATTTTTTTTTTAATTGAGAGAAGGCTTGGCATAGTGCTAAATCTCCCAGACCATGTGATTTGAGTCCTGTGGTATTTACCAAACTGCACTGAACATTTATGTCCATTCAAACCCTGCACATAGAAGTTTGCAGCCGCTGTATCGTAGTTGCACAAACTTGGAAATTGTTGAGTCATCCTTCATTTGGCACATGATGCATACGTAACATACACCCAAAACTTTTCCCATAATGGATTGCTGTCGCCTCTGAAAGTATGATAACCGAACTTGACAAAATGAGGATGGAATTTAACTGTGTGGTGTGAAGTGCAAGAAGTCCAATGGGAAAGTGCTAAATGATGTGTGATTGTAGCGGTGCCACATTTGGGAAAGGTAAACCGAAACTGGAGAGTTGATCAGGGATGTCCAGGGGCTGAGGTGGGGCAAGCAGGGGTGGAGGAGAAAGCACATTTCCAGCCAGCTGTGGGGTGATTACCTTGTGGTATGACACTGTGATTGTGGCCATCTATATTTACTCCCTGGTCTAAACCTCTGACAATGAACAGGCAAGTGCTGCCATGAACTGGGGACATGTCAGCTGGCCTCACGGATTGACAAATTGGAACTCTACAAATGGGAAGTTGGGAAATCAGTGAGCCAGGAAGCAAGGAGCCAGAAGTGTAAGAGAACTCTACACTTTCTCTTTAATATTTTTGGTGACCTTAAAAGTAGAAAACCATGTTTGCTGAAAATGTAAAAGCCTGGTGTATAGAAAAGGAAAAAGATGGGGCACATCACCTGGTACCCCATGGACCCTCCTGTTTTCTAAATAAAATGTAGCAATTACCAACTAACTGACTGTACATCCCCAAAACAAAGGATGACTTTATACAACAAAAGCCAAAGTGGTGCAATCCTGAACTAAAGGACCTTGTTTCCAAGCTAGGATGGCCACTGGGAGGAAGCTTCTTCAAATAGGTTCCATCGCCCACCTTCTTCTATCAAAGATGTGGCTCCAGAGGCCATGGATGTGGTTCTGTTTGTACAGTACATGCCTAGCATGCATGAAGTCCTGCCTTCTATCCCCAGTACCACACAAACTCATGCCTGTAAGAATCACTTGGGAGATAGAGGCATGAAGATCAGAAGTTCAAAAGTCATGTTTGAGATCTTGTCTGAGAGAAAGAGAGAGAGAGAGAGAGACAGAGAGAGACAGAGAGAGACAGAGAGAGAGAGAGAGACACAGAGAGAGAGAGACAGAGAGAGAGACACAGAGAGAGAGACAGAGAGAGAGAGAGAGAGAGACAGAGAGAGAGAGAGAGAGAGAGAGAGAGAGAAAGAGAAAGAGAAAGAAAGAGTTGTGTTGTGAATTATCACTTCAAATCACAATGACACCCAAGTAAGGAACTGTGGAGTCTTTTTTTTTTTTTTTGGTTTTTTGAGACAGGGTTTCTCTGTGGGAACTGTGGAGTCTTTAATGTTGATTTTTATCAATGGCTCCTTAAAGCATTAGCTTGGCCTCAGCCAATTTCCTTATGTAAATCCTAAACATAGCTCTCCACCAACTTGCCAAGGGACAAATTTTGTGGGCGCATGTTTATTGGCAGAGTACCTTTGGTGGACCTTGTGTGTTACCAAATTATACAGCACCTCTACCTAGTGCTCTTTGGAAGATTCTAAAAGGTAGAGCTGCCACATCAATTCCATCCTTCTGAGTATGCAGGTCACCTCAGTGGGCTGGGCAGTGTGGGTGGACTATCCAAGTACCTCAGAGTTCAAAAGTGGGAATGTGCCTCTCAGTTAGAACTCATCAGAGGCCGTTCTATTAGTGATGCCCAGCCTTAATCTGAGGAAGGATGTGGACACTTGTAATCCTTGTCAGCCGGAAGATTCAAGAGGAAGCCAGGAAACCCAACATCAGGTTTGGAAAAGGCCCAGAAACAGATCCCCACTTCCCCACATCTGCAGCATCTGCCTTCTACTTGTGCCTAGTCACCATCCAGGTGAAAGCTTTGCAGCCATCCTCTTCCTTCCAGCACCTCTACCCGGTGACATATACAGGTCCTCAAGCCAACTGTTCTCTTGACAGTGATGGATTGAGGATGCACACCATAAAATACAGCCTCTGGCATTTGAGAAGAGCACCCCTGTGACATCTGCCTCTATACCTCTTGAAGCAGGCACATAGCCTCCTCCTGTAAGGTGAGTCACATCACTCTGCTGCTGTAAGTCTTTCTTGTATGCAGAGGGAGGCACACAGTAGTGGAGAAGGCTAACCCAGCATGGCTCACAGCATTCATCACTGACTACCATCTGGTTACACACTTTGCTCTCATGCAGGCTTCCATGCAAGCTTTTCTCTCTTTCTTTGGGTGTTCACTTACAATGGCTCCCAGTTCACACAAATACTAAGATGACAAAGAATGTTTTTTTCTTGTGGCTCATTTGTCTTTTGTCATAGGGACTTTGGTTATGAACACAGCCATGCATGAGAGTAGAAGTCTTTCTCCTCCTAAATGAAAAAAATGAAAGAAAAAAATCTTTTCTTTTTTACAATGCATCCTTTCCAGGACTCAACTTATGCCTAGTAGATACCGCTCACTGCTCACTCACATATGAATGTGGAGTTCTGTGCCCCTGGCAAGCCCTGGTGTTGGATGGAGAGACCCCTGTTTGCACCTACTGGAGAACTGGATGGAGAAGCCGGATTTGCTGATGAAGAAGTCACTGTCGAACTGCAGGGTGAGCGAGTGGAATGTGCTGTGGATGTCCTCAGGCAGGGCTGAGCCACTCCACTCCTTCAGCAGAATGTTGCTGTCCACGGGGCCGTCCCAGACCTTGAGGATGTCATGAGCTGTTTCCGTGTCAAACACGATGAAGTGGAGGCTGCAAAGAGAGACCAAAGTGTCTGTATTCAGTGAGAATCACGCTTCCCCTCCGCAGAGGGAATCCTCCCTAGCCACAAGCGTGTACTGACAGACCATCAGCTCATTTCACACCCCTATCCAATGCATTCCACAGACACCCTGCAGGGAAGAATGGGGGTCCGAGCCGTTCACAGCATAGAACAGTACAAACTCACAGGGAGTCACTGGCATAGGGAGCCAGGTATAGATTGAGCCGCTCTCCAAAGACACAGATTTCATCCCAAGACGCCTACAGCCAGAGCACGTGCGGGCGCGTGTACACACACACACACACACACACACACACACACACACACACACACACACACCCCTAACAAGTTCAGGATGTTGGCTTCTTACTAATGTTGTTCTTAACATTCCACTTGGTGGCAGCACAAGCATCAGGAGAAAGACTCGCAGAAGTGTCTCTCAGAACAAGCTGCTCAATTGGTCTCTTCTGATGTTGTTCTGTAAATTTTATCTCCCGACTTAGTACACTATTTGAGACAACAATACAAAAGCAGAGCTGTCCAATATAAATTCTCTTCTTTATAACATTTTAGCACACTTCTGTCAGACTTACAGGTATCTCTCAGAACCACCTTTTACGCCTGAGGAAGCTCGCAATGGCGATGGACAAATAGAAGAATTTAGCTAAAATGCCAGCAAAAGGCTGTTTCCTCAGCAAGTTCTTGATAGGTTTTCATTTACTTCTTATTGCTCATAGACTGTGCTACAGAGACAATTACTATAGCTGACACACACAGAACTGCACGCGAATCTCAATACACCGTTTACCATGCATTATATACACAAAGGGCTGAGGCATCTCATGTGGGTAAAGCACAAAGTATGTAGTGTACTTTAGACATTTGGCACCTGATATTATCTATAAAGTACACAGTGTGGTACAACCTATTTCTCAGTACTTATTTTCTCAATAATCTGTCCTGCTGGTCTCAACTCTTTTTAACATAAGTACACTTATATATCCACTGCGTGGTATTAGCTAATCACCTGCCTGTTCCAGTACCCATTGCTGTAAGTTATGATCTTCCCATTTAGACATTTCAGCATTTCCGCATTAGCTACTGTGTGCAGATCCCTGGTTGCCTGGGACAACTCTACGTGTTTAATGGGAAGCAAGCAAGTGTAACCATGAGAACTGTACGTGTCTGTATCATTCCCTGTTCACTTTTACACTTGGGGCCATGAGTCTCCATGGGTAAAAAGCGTAGAGCCTGTTAATTTACTTTAAGATTTATTTTATGTTTTATTCATATGACTATGTGTGTGCTCATGCTCATGCACATGGATTTAAGGTGTTTGCAGAGGCAAGAAGAGAGACTGATGTCAGACCCCCTGGAGCTGGAGTAACAGACAGAAGTGAGGGTTCTGGTGTAGGTGCTAGAAACAGAGCTCGGGTCCTTTTACAAGCACAGTTTGCATTTTTTTAACCACTTAGACATCTCTCCATGGCCCTGTTAATTACTGCAAAAGCCCAGGGTCAGGCTTCTGACCTCCTTCCATTAGAGCACAGCTTGTCATGGCCTCTCTTCACTTCTCTGCTCTTCTCTCCTCTGCTCTTCTCTCCTCTTCTCTTCTCCTTCTCTCTCTCTCTCTTCCCTCTCCCTACCTTCTGCCCTCTCTGCCTCCCTCTCTAGTAATAGAGTATAGTGCTACAGTGGGTACTCTGGATTGCCCATTAAAGAGGCTTTGAAGGCCTGGCATTACAAACAAATAACAAATACCTAGCCACCCTGCTCTCCCTGTGACTCTACGTTTAGTCTCAAAATGATGCATCAAGGCCTTTAACATCTTTGCCAATCCCTATCAGTACAGGCAATGTGTTGTGTAGACAAAGAATCTGATAGGTGTCTGGTTTAATTGTGACTATTGATAATTAATGCAACTGACCATGCTGTGGCTGTGTGTGTGTGTGTCTGTGTGTGTGCTTCCCTCCAAAATAGCTGAGCAACTCAATGTTTGTAGGATTCCAGCAGTGCACACAGACCACCTCTGATATAATGGAAGAAGCCATTGAGCTACATAAGCAGCCATCACTACTTGCACTGCAGTGGAAACACGCGGCAACAAGAATAAACGAAGAACACTGAATCCCGGTACATGGTGAGTAAGACTGAATCAAAAGCAGAAGTAGAGGGCAGGGGTCCAGGGAGACTCTCAGGCCTAGGGTGAGGGGAGACAGACAGGCCGTCAGCTGCTGAGGATAAGCCTATGGCAAGATGAGGTACATACAGAGGCCTGAGGAAACCAAGAGTCCTGTAACAGTTATAGGAGCGGCCATTCCATCAAACAAAAATCCCATTCAGAGGCTTCATCCACAAGGAAGACTCAAGAATCCAGACCAGCCAAAGAGAGAGGAAGAGTGAGAGAGTGAAAGACGCCATAAGACCAGTGGAGACATGAGGGGTAGGTAGTAAGGAGGAAGAGGAGATAAAAGAAACAGGAACTCTCAGGATACGTTAAATATTTTATCTTTTTGGCTAGGTAAAATATCAAGTCAAGTGATTACAAAACAATTACCTCCCCATAGGCTGTGAAAATGTGCTCATTGGCTCTTCATGCCATAGACAGAAGATTGCAGGTGGATACTGTCACGTCCATGACTTTCAGGAGGGTTGACAGAAGCAGGTCCATGCTCCCTGTGCAAGTTCCACAGTGAAGACTCTGAGGGCCTGGCAGACTCTAAATATACTTTGTAAGGTAGCAAAACCAGAGGGGCTATGAGAAAGGGAATGCTAGGAACTTTAAAAGTTTTAGCTTCAAAAACAGGTGGGGCCAGGCTTGGTGGTGCATGCCTTTAATCCCAGCACTTGGGAGGCAGAGGCAGGCGGATCGCCGTGGGTTCGAGATCAGCCTGGTCTACAAAGGGAGTCCAGGGCAGTCAAAGCTATACAAAGAGAGCCTGTCTCGAAAACCAAAAAGAAAAAACAAAAAACAAAACAAACAAACAAAACAAAACAAAAACAAGAACAAAAACAAAACAAAAACCAAAAAAACAGGGGTAGGGTAACCATCAACACAGTTGAAAAACGGTATATAAGTAGGCACCTGTGTGGCCTGGAATAGTGGAATCTCTGAGCTCAAATTTATGCAGAGGAAAATATATAGGCCACTCTCATGTGGTAAGGGACTTGAGAGGAAGTCTGGATGATAACAAACTCATATGTCTCCCACTGATGCATGATTTTAAAACCTAAGACAGGATGAAGCCACTAAAGTTCATGGGCGGAGATGGAACAGCACCACAGCTACCACATTACCTGACCACAAGCATTTGCTCATTTGCATAATGTGTCATTTATTTTTCTAATTAGGATTAATGTTGAATGGAAAAAAAAAGAGATTAAAAAAAAAAAAAAGAAGGGACATGTCTACTCCTAGGTATGGTGGAGAAGAAAGTTTATTGTAGATGGAGGGAGAGCACAGCCAGGGTCAGGGACATTTGGGAAAGCCCAGTGTGGACATGACTGTAAGCCATGTGAGGAGAGGGAAAAGGGGCAGGGAGAAGGGAGAGAGGAGAACCGAGTGCAGTAGCCAAGAGGGCAAAAGGTAAGAGGTGTGGGTAACCAAAATGGCTGAATTATATAAGGAAGAGACTCTGGGGGAAGGGCAGCCAGGAGGACCTTGTAACCAGTAGGGACTGAGGGATGCAGGAACAATGTGGTGGTCAGGTCAGCTTTGATATGTTAAATAGGCACCTCAGCCATCTGTCCCAAGGTTTGAGACCTAACAGATACTACTACTATCTTACTGAATTCTTTACCACAGGAAAAGACACCTGCCATTTAAACCATGGCATGTTTGGTGCATTTTCTGACCTCATTTAAAAAAAAAAAAAAAAAGACTGAAATCCTATGAAGTTATTCCTTCCCCCTCATATGGATAACCACACATGTTCTTATTTACATGTAAATTAGATGGATTGTAGAGTTCAGCTAAAGTTTTTTTTTCTGCTTCCTTCATCCTTTGATGGATGAGTTGCTTTAGACTATTAAAAAGTTAGAACACTTCTTTCTTTATTGATTTTTCTGATCTGGAAGCTATTTACAACATATCATTATAAGATAGCCATTATACAAAGAGGAATCTCCTTTCTATTGCAAATAGAAAAAATTGTCATTTTTTTCTACTCAATAATATCCAGAAAGAATATTTTTAAATTTATTATTTTTATTATCTCTTTTGTTTGATTCATCTGTTGAGACAGGGCTTCACTCTATGCTTGGGCTGATTTGGAACTCACTATGCAGCCCAAATTGGCCTTAAACTCAAAGCAGTCCTTGCACTCCCTTTCTCACAGCCCCTCCATCTGGCTTTGCTACTTTACAAAGTGGATCTAGAACTTTCCAGACCCACAGGGTCTCCACTTTGGACCTTCGATAGGAAGCATGGACCTGCTCTTGGCATCCCTCAGGATTTGACACTATCCGTCAGCAATCTTTTATCTGTAGCACAAAAAGTAAATAAGCACCTGCAACTCAAATCTAGCTCCCAATTCCAGCGGGCTCTCTCTGGGGATGCACTGGGCACTCCTGCAGGGAAGCAAACAGGTGGGTAGACTTGAGATCTTCACCCTTCTTCCTCTCTCTCCTCCATATCTAATCCCCAGTCTCATCCCCTGCACTGTGGCAGACTACTTCTTGTGGCCTGTTCTCATTCTCTGGCCCCACCCCCAGGGAACTAAGATCCCCTCAGCTCCCCTCACCCCCACCTCCCACCACTTCTAACCCATGCCCATTTCTAAGTGCCAGCTCCCTTACCTAGAAACACATTGTACTTGTAACCTTCAGTGCCCTCATCTGGCAGGATCTCAGAAGAATTCTCTATCAGGCCAGTACACAGCCATCAAACCTTCTTAAGAAGCAGAGAAAGCATCAGAAACTAAGAAAGAAAACACCCACCCAACCCAGACAAGACCAGATGTCAGTAACTAGAATTACAATCATCTCCAAGCCAGATGCCTAGACACTAGAGTTAAACACAATCAACAGCATCCAGGGCACCATGTCTCCACTAAAGCACAGCAAACCTACTACAGCAGGCACAACAACAAGCATGTTGATCAATGAAGTCAACTTGAAGATCCTGATATAAATCAGCACACGTGATTTTTTTATAAAGGAGCCACAAATACACAATGGAAAATGTAGCATCTTCAACAAATGGTGCTGGTCAAACTGGGCAACTGCAATTAGAGGAATCCAAATAGATCCATACCCATCACCCTGCACAAAAATCAACTCCAAATGGATCAGTGACTTCAACATGAAACCAGACACACTGAACCTAATAGGAGAGAAATCAGGGAATAACCTTAAGCTCATTGGCATAGGAAAACTCTTTCTGTACAGAACACCATTAGCATAGACACTAAGGTCAGAAATTAATAAATGGGACCTCATGAAAACAAGAAACTTCTCCATGCAAAGGACATGGTCATTTGGAAATTGCAGCGGTGTACAAGGTGAGAAAATATTTTTACCAACTCCATATCCAATAGAGAGCTAACAAACACACTTTATAAAGAACTCAAAAAACTAGATATCAAGACAACAACAACAAAAAAAACAATTAAAAATGGATACAGGTCTAAACAGAATTCTCAAGATAGGAAACTAAAATAGCTGAGAAACATTAAAGCAATGTTCAATGTGCTTACTCATCAGGGAAACGTGAATCAAAGCTACTTTGCGATTTCATCTTATACTCCTTAGAATGGCTAAATCAGTCAAACAAATGATGGTTCATGCTGTTGAGGACATAAATGAGAGGGAAAACCCATCCATTGCTGGTGGGAATGCAAACTTGTACAACCACCTTGGAAATCAGGGTGGCAGGTCATCAGGAAGATGGATCGACCTCAAGATCCGGCTGTACCACTCTTAGGTACACACCCAAGGTATGCCTTATCCTAACACAGAGGCACGAGTTTGCTGCTGCTCTATTAATAGTAACTAGAAACTGGAAACAACCTATATGTCCCTCAAGAGATGAATGGATAAAGAAAATGTGGTATATTTAACACAATGGACTATTATTTAGCTGCTTAAAAAACTGAAATTTTCAGGCAAATGAATGGAATTAGAAAAAAAAAAATCAGCCTAGGTGAGGTAACCCTGACGCAGAAAGACAAATGTGGTATGTATCTGCTTACATGTAGGTATTAATTGTTACGTCAAGGATAAGCAGGCTACAATCCACAGAGCCGTAGGGGTTAGTAGGGGTTAGTGTACAGTAAGGGACTTGGAGGACAGTGCTTCCCAGTGAAGGGAACTAGAATTATTAATATTTGTAGATGGATGTGGGAGGGGGACTTGAACGGAAAGATCAGATAGAGAGTGGGGAATAAGGAAGTGAGGGAAGGAAATGTAGGCAGAGACATCTAAAATTAAGTGGCAAATGATCTAAATGAAATCAGCAAGTAATGGGGGAGATGGAGCTGCAACTGAACGTCTTTTGTCACCAAATGAAATTCCCAGCACTGAGAATGGGTGACATCTAATTGAGTTGTTGGCCGAACACATCCCATGGAAAACCTCAGACAACCAGGCTGTTGCCAAGGCTATAGGGTTGCTCTCCACAAACTGGCAGCAAGGCTCTATTATTGAAGATAATACCTACTCAACTAATTGAACACAGGGAAGTTGAGCTGGTGCCTACGTAGCGCCTTCACTCATGTGGGCTAGTGTTCTTGGTACAGGAAAATAGATAGTCCGCATGCTACTAAAGCAGAAATGTAAATACCAACTCAGCCATAAACTCTTAGGTATACAATGGTGTCCTGCCTGCAAGATATTCTTGCGGAGTAGTTATACAAAGCTTGTGGGAGTAACCAGCTAAGAACTGATTTGACTGAAGCCCACTCCATGGCATGGAACTTATATCCTACACTGCTTGAGTAACCAGGAACCTGAAACTAGAAAGTCCAGAGACCTAGGTAGAAACCAAATACTGCTGTTCTGAAGGAAAATCACAATAAAATCATTCCCAGTGACATTCTGCTATACTCATAGATCAGTGGCTTGATCAGACACCATCAGAAAAGCTTCCTCCTGCAGCAGATGGGAAAAATACAGAGACCCACACCTAGATAGTATGCAGAGAGTGTGAGACCCTGGAAAACTCAGCCCTAAATGGGCTGTCTCCACCAAATCCCTCCCCTTAGGGCGCAGAGAAACCTGTGGAAGAGGAGATAGAGAGAGTGTAAGAGCCAGGGATGATAGAAGACACCTAGAAAACAAGGCATTCAAAACACAGCAGGACCGATGTACATACTGAGGTAGTGTGCACTGGGCCTGCACAGGTCTGCACCAAATGAGGTCCTTGGACTGAAAGGAGGAGACGCAATGCCTCCACCCTTAACCCAGAAGCTATCTTTTACTGACAGCTACTAACTAATGCAATTTTGTTTTCTCCAAGGGAGTCTGATTAGGAAAAAAAAAGTGTTCCATCTGACAAGTGGGCTACACGCCCAGCTGAGGATGGCCAACAGCAAAGGAGCTCGCTCAATGGCGTCTTTGGAGGATCCTTGTCTCATAATGTCCTGTCAGGGCTTCTTATGTTAAAATAATCTTTTTTAATTTTAATGTTTACTTTTATTTATACTTTCTCTTTTGCTTTTTCCTCCCCACTACCACCAGAGGCCCCTTGCCTTTGTATGGTGGCTTAGTTTTTTTCTGGGGTTGGAGATTCCTGAACGTGCAGATGAATAGGTCTCTACACTGGTATTTGTTTTTTTGTTTTGTTTTGTTTTTGTTTTTGTTTTAGCTCTTTTCCTTCTGTTTGTTTGGTTTGACCTATTCTGATATATTTACCTTGCCTTTTGTTTTATTTTAATTATCCCTTTGATGTCTGTCTGTTTTCCAATGAGAGACAGAAAGGAGGCAGATCCAGAAGGAAGGGGAGATGGAAAAGAACTGGGAGAAGTAGAGGAAGGAGATAATCAGGAGAAACCCACAGAACTGTAATTACTTATTCCATGAAAGCTAATGAAGATCAGGAGCAAAAATTTCTAACCTTTTTTTTTTTTTTTAATTGAGACTGAGAGCTGGATTTTACAGACTTAGTTTTCATAACGGTGTGTAAACATTTAGCTTTTCATCTCCTCTGAGCATAGTTTTAGCAATTTATATTTTCCTAGATATCACCCATTTCAAAAAATATGATGTAAGACTTTTTATTTCATTAGAACCCTAACTCTTGTTGAATTTACAGTTCTGGCCGGTTGAAAATTATATGGTGTTTTTAGAACCTTCACTTCTCCCTTCTTGTTAAAAATTTGCCAGTTTTAAGAATCATTTCAAAAGGCTAAGCTTTTTAGCTAAGTTCCTTAGTTTTATTTTCTTCTTGGTTTATTTTTGCTTATTACTTTTTGTTTTCTCATCCTACCTTTTTTGGATCCATTTATTTTTCCTGTCTTTCCAGCTTTTACAAACTAGAGAATCGTCTCATTAGTTATTGATGACAAAAAAGTGTGGAGATTTTCCAGGGCAATACACTAGGCAGAAACCTAAGCTTAGTATTTTGAAGTGCTTATACTAATACTACTTTGGGAATTCATTCTAAAGTTTTATTATTACAAAAATAAGATGTATAGATTAAAAGTATAATCAATGAGTTAAGGGAAAAAATGATCATAATAGTTGTTAAATCTCATCTTATTATTTTGGAGTTCTAGTCAAAGCAATAATGCAAGAAAAAGAGAATTTGAAAAAAATTGTCATATAGATAACATATAGATTGTCATATAGATAACAATGTCATAGAGAACACTGTCATATATACTGATGAAAACTTTCAGAACTGAGTACATATTCATACAAGGTAAACATACAATTCATTTCTTCATGACAGCCACAAGTAGAAAATAAGTAAATATGCTATTTATATTTTATCCCAAATATTTTTATGGCTAGTACCAGTTCAAATAGAATATACAAGATCTTTATACAGAAAACTACAAGTATTATTGATAAAATCATATGAGAGCTACACAAATAAAAACACCGAGTAACAGACCCTGCCAATGGTCAGAAGGGTTATATTGTAAAAGATGTTGGCTTCCCCTAGATTCATCTGTTGCTATTCCATGACTCCAATACAAGTCAAACACATGTTCATGACTTTTTTTTTTCCCTTTTTGGAACGTTTAACCCAGGCTGTCCTCAAACTCAGTGTCAGATATGAAGACTTAAAACAACAACAACAAAATGATAGCAAAGTATTTTACAGAATGGATGTATCTCAATGGAAGGAGATAAAACCTAGAAACAGACTAACTGAGATGTATATACCTAAGTTATGACCAAAATATCACATGAAGACTTGTGAGAGAAGGATTCACTGCATCATGAAGCAATTAAAATTCTTTGTGAGGAAAATCTGTGGAAGCTAAAGCGAGCTAGAAGCAAACCTAAGGCAACACTGGGGACTCAGAGCATCTCAATTTGAACAAAAACCAACCAAGAAAATGCATGATACAATATACTTTAAATATGAATCTGAAATTTCTAATAATAATTAAACCTGAGTAATGGTGAATATGATGTATTGAAATGATTAGCCTGTGAAACCATCCCAGGATAACAAAACTAGGAATATATGAATAAACCAATGTACTAGATAAACCAGGCAAATGCTGTACTTGTGGTATAGAACAGAACATGGAAATGAACAAGAAAGTATGGACCAAAGATGTCATGGGTCAATTCTCAAGGTGTTAGAAAGACAACCGACAATCCATAACTAGTCTTTAGGGAACTACAAGGCAATCTAAAAATACAGAGGCATGGCTCAAACAGAGGGATGCTCCATGACAGGTGGATGACAGAAAAGGGCCTTGATCTTCCTTCATGATCCCTCGGGAGAGACTAAACGATAGCTTCAGCAGGGCTAGCGCCTCTCATGGCTGAGGAGGTTAGTGACTATGTCCCAGCAGCTCCACAGACTCTCTCAAAACCTGGATCTACACTGTCAAATTGACTGGTAGCCCCATACTGGACACAGCCACCAACACTCAGCACAAAGATAAACAGGGTTTATTTATGGTGGGTTTGTGCAACAGGACCAAATCCACAGCAATGGGAACAAGAGACGAGGAAACCGCACCAGTCACCAATTGAACCACTGTGTAATCCTTCTGTCAAGGCAATCTCACCCAGATTCAGAATAGAAACCCAGATACAGGAGAGGGCAGGAGTTTTAGTAGGGTTAACTTTAGTGGGGGAAGCTCACTAAGCAAATCCATGTTTAAATCCCCTGAAGTCCAAATGCAAGAGTTCAGCTTTCAGAGAATGTCCTTCATAACGAGGCTGACCAAGGCTAAGACGCTGGAGTCTGGTGCTGTTGGACTGGGGAAGGTGGCTACAATATCACATGCTGCTTCTTTCTGGCCACACACACTCCTGCACAGCAATTTGGTCATGGCTATGAAAATCTAAACGTACACACAGAGCAAGCTCAGCTATGTATTTGTCATGGAAAGGACTCCAGGTGACATACTAAGAGGACATTGATCATACTGTATTTCTTACAACACAGAATAAATGAAGAACAACTTAAATATTCCCAACAAATATTCTTTAAATAAATTCAAATACATTCAGACAATGAGATAGTTTTCAACAGTTTCAGAGAACAGGGTATGCTAGTAAGAACATAGAAATCTGATCAGGATTACTAACTGAAAAGCCCTTCGGGATAGTATAAATCGTGCTATTTCCATAAATAAGCAGATAATTATGCAAATCAAAACTTAAGTATTTGCATTTTCACAGAAAAAATATTTTCAAAGTGGTTGCTAAATCTTAAGTTTCTAAGATTTTTAGAAAATGTCTTTTAAATTGTCTTAACTTTTAAATAATATCTTATTATTTTAAATTAAAGTAAGTCAAATTAGAACATATGTCTCATTTGACAAACAGAAAAATACCTCAAAAAGGATTTCTATTAAGGCATTTGGAAATGCTCACACAGTTTAATTACATAATCTATTTCCTGGGATTTGTTCTAAGGAATTAATCATAAACATGGACAAAGATTTTCCTGTAAGACTGTTTGCTAAATCTGTGTGGGTAAAGCAAAAGCCAGCAATACAAACAGCTAATAAGAGATGCAATGTTTAATTATGTATGTTCATAATACACACTACCCAATAAATTCTACTGTGTCTTCTGCATTCCCAACCCGCAACTTTAATCGAATTAAAATGAAGATTTTTTTTTTTTTTTTTTTTTTTAGAAATTGCTTCCATGATCTACTTGTACATCATGCCATCATTGGCTGTGTGTCCTTCAGCTGTTAACCCTGCATCTACTTTGCGATAGGTATAGTAGATACTCTAGAGAGCAGTGAAGCATCTGAGAACATTCAAGAAGGTTACATGTAAGCAGTGCTTATATGGTAGATTTAAATATCTGTGCATCTCCTTGGGCCCAGTCACCCACAGATGCCTAGGGCCAACTGCACACATAGGTTTATGTGAGAGATTTGTCAATGGAGAGTGTTGATATCTGATAAAGTGATAATATATGCTTTTCAAAAAGCTTTCCAAAAATATGCGTGCATTAGTTTCATAGGCATATAAAATTAAATTTTAATAAATAAAATTTAATACTCTGCTCAGAGGATGACAGACAGCTGTACAATGATGGAGATCAGTTAAAGACTGATCAGTTAAAGAGAGGTTTGTAGGGTCAAACAAGGAGTTGTAGCCGGAGTGGCTAATTAGTAAAAATCCCTCCGACCTGGCCAGGGCAGACAAGATGGGTATGGCTAAGGTTCCCTGGGTTTAGAAAGAGAGAGGAATCCTGGGAAGGAGAAAAAAAAAAAAAAAAGACCTGAGGAAGAGAAGAGAGAAGGTTGTCATGGGTTAGGTGGAAGAAAAGCATGTGGCTTGCGTGGATGGAGATTTGGCCCAGATGAAGAACATTAGCAAGTATTTGGAATTATGGATGGGAAGTAGCTTTTTATTAATTAGCATCAAAATACATCAGACCATCCCCCAACAGCTTCTCAAGACGAACACCCCTCACTCACTCTGTAAGAAAAACTAAATTGAAATATTCTGTGCAAATCTGCTATCTGCCAATAAGACACTCCAACCCCGGCAGTCCAAGAGAGACCAAAGTCATTAATACACCCATTGTTTTTCACTTTGGAAGTCTACATTAGGCACAGTTTTGATGTGCATAGTGTTGAAATTGATATGTCTATAATGTTAATACTCTGTAAGCTTGTCGAGAATTCCCTTCACCTGCACCATGCAGAACTACTGCCCGTGGACAATCAGGAACAGAGAAACAATCAAAGAAAGCTCTTTGAATTGCTGCAGAGGGACAGTCAAGTCTAAGGCACAGTGTACTCGTGTGCCGATGCACAGCATAGGCCTGATGCTCTTTCCTGGTATTCACATCTGGACACCTTTATTGTGCAAATCACAGTGATACTCTGCACTAAAGTACATGCAGTATCCCAGAGAAACATTAGCCCATATCTCTTAATAGTACCAATTCACTACAGTGTCTCATTATTAGACTTTTAATTAAATTCACACCAGGTAACTATAGCATAATGTTAAAGTTACAAACGAACGCATCTGCAAAACTCTGCAGTGGAATGAAGAAGAAGAACCAGGGGCAGGAAAGCATGGATGGAGGGCCAGCCAACATGTAATCTGTACTCA
This sequence comes from Acomys minous, assembly GCF_964271855.1. NCBI lineage: Eukaryota > Metazoa > Chordata > Mammalia > Rodentia > Muridae > Acomys > Acomys minous. The sequence goes on from NC_140497.1 coordinate 10,182,214, forward strand.
GACCATGTACAGGGGATATACAGCATGAAAAAATGCCAAAACTTATAATCTTTTCCAGAACAAATATCCCCTGATAGTTATCTTTACGTTTTCTCTCACCATTCTTGACAAAAACATCCAAAAATTGTCTGGGCTTCCTGGGGCTCAAAGGAGGCCCAGTTACAACTATCCCAGTGAATGGAACCACTCTCTTATCATTTCCATATGCAGTTGCTCATTAATATTTAGAACATGAAAACCATCTCTATTTAAAGTGCTAGCATGAATGCACAGCCATGCTTGCTTTCACCTATAATGGGACAAACTGTGCACTTGTGTTTACTGGTAATTTTCAGGTAGAAAATGTAGGTTATATTGACTAGGTCCCCAGTGAAATTATTAAGGGTTGTTAAACTCCCAACGAATATTAAAACCAAGATCAGGTTCTGTTTTGTGAGTATAGTGAAATAATAATTTTTAAAAGCCAGTACAATGTGTACTTTTAGTTATTTTCCAAGCCACCATTTTCAAAAGTCAAGCCTATTTTCTGAAATGAGTCACTTCATAAGAATTACAGGGAAGTGAGTTGAGTGTCAATTGAGTAAGTTATTTACAAATACTTATGCCTCTTTCTTAGCTTCTTTATTGTTTAATTTCTTTGAATTAAAAATATGTACTGATACGTTTGAGAATGCTTACTTTCAAGGGGAGGTGTGGACTGAGAATGTTCTAGAGTGGTACAGATGCGGATATGACTGCCTCTAGACTGATGACTAAAAACGCTGTACATTTGCAGACTGGGAAGACGCTCAGTCAGTGATGTGTTGCCATGCCAGCATGAGGACCTGAGCTTGATCCTTAGAGCCCACGTAAGAAAGCTGAGGAGGGTGGCACACCCTTCTCATCTCAGCACTAGGGAGGCTGAGGCAAGCAGTCTCCTAGGGTTGTCTAGCCAGCTAGCCTAGCTCAGTTGGTGAGTGCTGACCAGAGAGGGACACTGATTAAGAAAGCCAAACCAAACAATAACAATAACAATTAACAACAATAACAAAAAGAAGACAGGAGAGGTGATGAATAGCCCCTGGGAACAGCACTCAAAGTTGATGTTTGGCCTCTACGCATGCATGTACCCTTTCTACCACACACACACATAAAATATAAAATAAAAGCTATATATTTATTAATATTACATAACCTCATTCTCTGTTGATTCCCTCCCTCTTTTCTTATTAATATTTAAAGGAGGCTTACATTCACCTGCAGGTTTGACCCAATACCTACTCTCATTCAGTGGAGACATTGCTTTTTTTCATTCAGGAAAACAAACCACAAGGGGAATTCTGAGAAAAGTAAACATTGAAGTCCTCCAGAGAGACAGAAAATTCTGTTTTCACAGAGTCATTCACAATGGTGGAGGTTTTCTCCTCCTTAGAGTCAGTGGGGTGCTGTCTACATCACTGCAGCCAGGCGTACACCACACAAGTGATTCATATTTACTTACATGACACTTTAGGGGACAAGTGACTTTATTGACGCCACTGCTCAAATCCCCTCTTGGTACTCTCCTGACACAGCCATCATTTATCTTGATTAAGCATATGTTAAAATGTAAATGAACTATAAGGTAGCTATACATGCTCTCATTAGTGAACAGCAAGCAGGCAGAACAATAGATTTCATGAGAAAATTTTCCTACGTGTGTAGAAAGTATCTGGATCGCATTTGCTCCCCATCTCTCACATGTATACTCGATCCTCATTCTGCTATTCCCTTTCCCATGCATTTCCTGTCTACAAGTCTACACATCTCACGCATTCTCTCTCTCTCTCTCCCTCTCCCTCTCCCTCCCCCTCTCCCCCTCCCTCTCCCCCTCCCTCCCCCTCTCCTCCCCCTTCCTCTCCCCCTCCCTCCTCCTCTCCCTCCCCTTCTCCCCCTCCCTCTCCCCCTCCCTCTCCCCTCCCTCCCCCTCCCTCTCCCTCACCCTCTCCCCCTCCCCTCTCCCCCTCCCTCTCCCTCCCCCTCCTACTCCTTCTCCCTCCCCCTCCCCCTCCCGTCTCCCTCTCCCTGTCTCCCTCCTTCCCGCCTCAGTTTAAAGTTCTCTTTCTTGCTCCTCTTCCATCACGAGGATCTAGTGTGAGGTCAGTCAGTAGATCCTTACACAAAGCTATGGTCACGAACTACAACACAGTTGCCTGCTTCACTATATGACAAGCTTGGGCAGACCACCCACTTGAACTTTAAAAATACTGCCCTTTGTGGGCTTACTAAAGTCACCGTGACCTCCTGATTGCAAAATAAGGCTTTGGTTTACATGTTTCCCTGTTTTCTTTAGTTTTTCACAATTTCATTTTATCTCTCTGACTTTGAATTGACATTTCTTTCTACCTTCTCCCAAGACAGCAGGCCAAATACTGTTGTGTTTGTTTGTTTGTTGTTTGCTTGTTTTGTTGTTGTTTTGTTTTGCATTTTTTCCTGTTGCTTCCCTTTTACTCTCAGGGGTAGAAATTGAACTGATTTCGTCACAGCAGGAGCCCTGGCTGGTCTCTGAGGCCTGCTTTGGCACATGGCTTACCAGCTAATGTAAAGCAAGCAGAAAACAGAATTTGTCCTTTCTTACAACTAAGACTTCCCAACCATGACTCATTCTGCAGGAAAAGAACCCAGGGAGGGACTCTGGCTTCTCAGACCAGAACTCCTGAGGATGGTCATTGCAGCTAAGCTCAGCAAAGCTCACACACACTTTATAGTCAGCCAGACAGCCCATAGAATTAGTCCTCAGTGTTGACGGTATAGTGTTACACAGCAACGCTCACTCCCACACATAGGTTCTTCCAATTATTGTAGCCAGCTGAGCAGACAATTGAAAAGATAGAGCAGAACATGTGAGCAACAGTTTAGCCACAGCTGAATGTTTTCTTCTTAAGCTCACAGACATTGATCATAGAATCCTTGACCTATTGCTTCTCTTGCAAAGACATTGAACAGACCTCCCGCTGTCACATGATTGACACCATACAGCAAAGTACCTGATGGTCTTTCCAGGATCGGCCTCTATGGTCCAGGTGCAGTGGAGGTTGTTGTCATATGGGGCGGGGTAGCCGGGAGAAAGTATGCGCCCTGATGTGGCTGCATGGATCAGGCCTCCACATTCGGCTGCAAAAGACACAGGAGGAGAGGTCTTACTCGGGTGTCTGCCTGGGCTCATAGTTAGTTTTTAAAGCAAGCCCTCACGTCCCTATATTTATCCATAGGCTTCTCTTTTACTTTTTTCCAAGCTAAGCTTGCAAGGGTAGTCTGAATCTCCAGTGCTGTCATGGCCCAGCATGCAAACATCAGCACCCTACCTATTGCCCTAGCTCCAGTGCCAGCCGTGCATGCAGTCAACACTGCACAGTGCAGGCTGTCTATCCTTCATTCCTAGCATGTGCAAACATGTACACACACATCTTGGGAGCTGGCGCAGAGGCCTATCCTTGCAGCCACAATGCTGCCACTTCCAAAAGTTTGGCCAGAACCACTCACAAAAGATTCGGCTTGTTGACTGTTGCCTCAGAGAAGGCGGGGCCGGGAGGGAGATGATCCTCACCTGAGTACCCTCCCCCTCACCACAACCTGTTGTATACTATTCTTTCCTAATTACACATGGCCTGAGAGTGGGGGGATGCCTCAGGGAACGCCTGGGTATGGGGAGCCCCACCTACAGGCCATGGAGGAGTTGCCAAACATTCTGGGTGGACAGCTTCCAGGGTGGCTGCTGCTTTAAGGCCACCCATGCTACTGCCGATGATAACTATACACTGTTTTGTAAGTAAGCCTCATAAACTCCTTGGTTCCAAGAGTGAACTGTGTCGGGAACTGAACCTCAGTTTGATGTTGGGACCTTAGGAGAGGGATAGATCCTCCCATGTCTACTCTGGGGATGCAGCCAGCATACATACAAACACAGTAACTAAGCAGTAAGATCCCTGCCTTTTCCCAAAAACATGTCACACGCAACATGAAGTCTTCAGCCTGGCCCTTGAAAGGAGTCTGACCCAGCTTTCCCGACTCACCCACACAGGAAGGCATAGGCTTGTCCCACACCCTCCGGTCCCCACTCAAGCAGGTCAGGGTACTGCTGCCATGCATTGCGTAGCCTGGGTTGCAGCTGTAGAGAACCACAGTGTCTGTGAAGTGGCCGTCGTCTCGGATCCTGTAGCCGTAGTTAGGGATGCCTGGGTCCTCACATTTCACTAGGTCAAAACCTAGAGGGAGAGAGGGGCAGGTGAGTCAACTCAAGAGAGAGCGCACATCAGCCGCTCAATGGGAGACCTTGAAGTGTGGGACGAAAAAGACACAGGTGTGCTTTCAAAGGAAAAGGGAATCGTGGGTCTTGGTAAGGACTATCTGCAAATGGCTGTCACAGTCGCTCCTCCCTCTGACTATTTTCTGCCTCACAGGGCTCTGTGTTTCCACCATCCCCTCCTCATCTCTGGCCAGCATGCTGCCTTCACCAGCTCAAAGTTCCTTTCAACCTCCACAGGGAGCTCCCTCCTGTTCAACTCAGACTTTCCCAAGGGAGGGTGTCAAACTGGAGAGCACTGTGCAGGTGGCTCACAGCAAGAGTTCATAGCAGGCTGAATTACTTCGCCGACCTCCTGACACCTTCCATACCTCCAAGATCTCAAACGTCAGGGGAATTCAAAAGCTGTCATTGGGGCTTTGGAAATAACCCAGTCTGTTGGTTAAGTGCCTACTATGGAAGCATAAGACTGGAGTCTGGATCCATAGGAGCTACATAAAATGCCTGCTATGGTGGGAGGCAGAAACAGGAGGTTCCCTGGAGCTTGCTAGCCAGTCACTGAGCTCCAGGTTTAGTGATAGCACTTGTCTCAACAAAAATAAGATGAAGAGCAATTGTGGAAGACACTCATGCTTAACCAGTGCCTTCAGGTACACATACGATGGATGCATAGTGACAAAGTCACTCCTGCCCACCCACACAGGGTCCCACCAGCCATAATCCTGTAGCCTAGTCTTGAGCCACCTGAGGACCTCAGCACTTCAGACTCCAGAAGGACTCACGGAGCTATCTTCACATGAGCCCTTAAACGAGTGGAGGACAGAAATGAAGATGGATCTTCCATGGCTCTGAAAGCTGTACACTGCTTTCATGGGAGATAATATTTTAGGGCTGTCTGTAGAGCCAGCCACACCCTAACATATTTCATGGTAGATCATGATGCAAATTTCAGTGATTATAAAAAACATAGCTAGAAAGTTGTGGAGCCATGAGGTCTGTTTGCTCCCATTCCTACCCAACATTGCTTTCCTAAATTAGATTAAATTTGAAAACGGATATATGACTTCCCACACTGTTTGCCTGTCAAGCTTGCAAGCTTCTGAGGAGAACTGCTCTTCACATTTGCAGTCTGACTTTACTCCAGCAAGCTTTAAATAAGCAAGACTGAGTCTTGCTAATTTGTAGGATGGAAAGGAAAGAGTAGGCCGTTGGTTGTTTCCTGAGCTGCACCTCAGCTTTTCTTTTGCAAAGTTCCCTGCTTTACAGAATCAGACTTCACTGGCCACAAAGGAGTTATTTTCCCAGTAACTTTGCTCTACTCTCAAATATTAACCATGGAAGAAACTGGAATGCAAGAGTAGAAGCAACCGCCATATTACTGCAAAAGGAGACAGTCAGAATTGCCACAGCTCAGTGTAGGTGTCTGGAAGGGGCCTCAGTTGCATGTAGCCTTGGTGTTGCACAATTACCCATCTCAGCAAAATACTAGAGGCTTGTGCAGTGTATGAGCAAGTCCTCCAGGGTCTCAGGGCTGCCTAAGACCTGAGTGGTAATATAAGCTGGATTGTTCTGATGCTGTTTCATGTGGCTTTGGAATTTGAAGGAAGGCGTCACTTGAAATGAGCTTCAGAATGCAATCCTACCCAGGTCTTGGGACAACAGGACAGAATGACAAGCTAGGCTGCAGTAACCTCCCACCTGGAGGAAGGTTCCTTTGGTGATAGCAAACGCTGTGCCCAAATGTTCCATGGTCTTAAGCTGTGAGTGTGCTGAGCATCATCACAGGGGGACACACACTTGGTACTCCATTAAACAGACAAAGTTGAGGTAGAAAATTATCAACAGTATGAAAACAGTGTTGAGCCTTATCCTCAGTATTACTGTATCAAGGCTCCCACCCCCTACCTCCCCTCATCTTCCTGGGCCCTTCCCCCACTTCACCATCAACAGAAGCATCCAGTTAGTGTGACACTTCACACATAATAGGTTACCCAGGTCCTGTCATTGAGGGACCCAACTACAGACCACACAGAGGAGACTCTCTACACATTGCACCCATGAGGCAGCCAGGCTCTGAGGAGTATCTGAAGTTCATCCCACCATCATCCAAAAGTCCATCTGCAAAGGACAGCTGGCATCTGGATGTTGTAAGTTTATAAAAATGCCACAGGTGGATCCATGTTCAGGATATACCTAGGTCAAACACCCTCAGATAGATTGCTATAAGATGCTGTTAACAGCATTGAATGGAGTGCGTCCTTGATCAGGTCTTTAAACTATACCTGCTTGGCATCTGTGAAAAGTGCCTGTTTTTATGTGATAGTCTTGGTCACAGTTGGAGTAGGGTAAGTTTTCCATTCCACTAATGCTTATCAAGTAGTCATGTACACATACATACATATACTCAAAAGTATATACATTCACACACACACACACACACACACACACATCACACACACACATCACAAGCATTTACACACAGAGATATAAGACAACATGCACACATCCATATCCACTTTGGGGGAAGATGAGAATAGGCACACACATATGGTCACAGTGGCCATTCAGTTTCACAGTAGATCATGTCTTCAACATAGAAAGGACAAGGGTGCCTCCCTAGAAGACTTTCCTTATTGTGGATGTGTGTTTGCCTTTATAAAAATTTGATCAAACATGCAGCTCACCTCCTGTTGGCAACAACCTGCTATAGTCACCCAACTGGGGGCAGCCTCATTCTTGGGTGTTCAGTGGTTTCAGTAGAGCATGGCCACCACTGCTCAGATGGACACAGATGTGAGGGCTTATATTAATCAGAACATGTGTCCCTTACTCTGAGCAAGTGTGTTCTTTGTGGGTCCAAATCTCCCGGGTCCACAAGTATGTGATTTCACAATTATCTTAGAACATTTTCTTCTCTTCTAAAGGCTTACAGCCTTTATTTGAAGCAAGGAAGAAACAATTTTTTTAAAAGTGAGAGATAATAACACATGTCAGTAAAAATGTCAACTGAATTTTATGTGGAGAAGGTTTAGTGCTTTTTCCATCACGTAGTCTAGGAATTTGTTTGTACCACATGTCAGGCCAAGCAGGAAAGGAAGCTGGTTATTGATGAGGTGGCCAGTCAGTCTTTCTAAGCTATGTATTATTTCTTCCCGTCTTTTATTATTGCTTCAAAAGGTCACATATAGTCCATTGCCTTGTAAAAGTCCTGTGCTCAGTTTCTCACACCCGCAGGCCTACCAAGGGTCTTCTGTGAAATAAACCCTTCCTCCCTAGAAGGTGGAAGAGTATTTGGCCATTCCAGAACTCATTTGTCCATCAGCCAATCCATCAAAGAAAGCTTTGCTCTCCTAAACTTCTAATGGCTTTGTTAATCAGAGGCGAAGGGGTACACAGAAGGTGACTTCGGGCTATAGTTTAGTAGGGAGAGAGGAAGGTATGTAGCCTTCCAGAGCTAATGCTGAATGTCACTTGTACCATGAAGGACCTTAGTCACATAGCATGAAACAAGGTTCTACCTGTGTGGGCATTCAAGTTTTGATCAGTGCCTGTCTAGTCTCCAGCCTTTGAGCTATCAGTGTTCTAGTTGCCCTGTAGACTCTCTGGGTCTCCATGAATAATGCAATCCACACCATCAGTAGCTAGGGGAATCTAACACTAATATCAAATATTGATAAAGGCCTTGAGTTGATGTCTAAATGCAGAAGTCTGAAGTGATGCTACATCATTCTAGGATGGTAAGTCTCCACTGTTTTAGAAAAACATTTTTTTTTTACTACATACAGCTTATTTTCTTAATCCAAGTTATTAGAAGACCCTTTGCTTGAATCTGCAAAAAAAATTTTTCTCTGAAAAAGAGACATATCCAATATTATGTGAACTCGAAAAGACCTCTAAAGAAGTTTATCTGAAGTCCACTAAGCAGTAATGGGTTAAAAATGCAGGAAAGTAACCTCTCTATGGTAAAGCTACAGGGCTGCCAGGAATCAAGGTGAATACTGCCTGTGTGTTTTCATTATGCCACAGAAACTTTGAAAAATAAATCAAGTTATGTGTGTCAAAACATTATGAAGAGCTGTAGTCTAAGCCTGAATATTTAGTCATTTTGTTTCTGTCTGTCTTCTAGAGATTTCCTCATAAGTCATCAATGCAGCCAAGATGCTAGGAACAAGAAGTTCTAGTCAAAACAAGACCCACACATCACGTAGATTAAAATTACTCCCTAATATCTTTTTTCCACAATTACCCACTTTGATATTCTTTATACCGTATATTTTCTAAAACATGTCTTTTCTCTTACACCTCTCCCAAGTCTAATGAGGACTTAGTAATGAAGTGGACTGCATTTTCATCCTCTAATTTTCAAGTTAACTCTTCCCTCTGCTTGCACCCCTCTTTTCAGTAAGGCCAGGAGCAAGGGTTTTTAGCTCTGCCTGTGTGATCTGGAGAATGCATCTTTCTGCTAAGTGAACTATCGAATCAGGTCAGTGAAGGCACCTGACACCCAGGGATCCTTGGTATCTTCCCCTGTGAGCAGCTGAAACCATCAGACACTTATGGCTAACCACTACCTCATAGCTTTACACAAGGCATTTCAATGGGCACAATGTTCTTGCTTTGGCAAAATAATCATCTTCTTAGTAACCCATGAAAGTTTCCCATCTCTAAAATTATGTACAATGACTTCACACAGCTGCTTTAGATAGGGGAAGTATACTGAAAAATAAACCCCGCCAAATATTCATTTTGTTAATTATATTTGTACTATTCAGTACAGAGTTATTCCTTAAACTATTTTTTTGTGATTTATTTGAAAAGGAGAGTTAATTAATATTGAACTTCTTGAAGTGGTTAATTGACCAGTGCTCTAAAACACAAATCATACTCAAGAATAAAATTCTCCAAGAGAAGTGTGTTTCATTTGAGAGTGTTGTTATAAATCCATGTCATTCCTTGTTCACGACTACTAGAGGTTTCCATTGATTTATTAGGTGAAGTATTTTTTCATTGATTGATTTCATTTCCTCCATATATTAATTTTTCCACATATTAACTTTTAACATCACTTTTTTATTATTTTTGATATAAGACCCATGAATTAGGACATTATACATTTTCAGTAAAATCACAGCTATGATCATGATGTTGATGGTACTGAAATAAAAATGTGAGTTTCTGAACTGTAGGGAAAGACAAAAAAATAAAAATAAAAAATAAAAAATCTAGACTGGAAATCAGACCATGAAAACGCCTCCTTCTGTCCTAGAGGCACTGCAGGCATGGCTACTGGGTCATATGTTCATCAGTAGATGGCACATAGAAGAGAATCTGAAACAATCACCAGACCAGTGCTATAGGGCCCAGAGAGCTGGCCTATGATGACCACCAATGCAGCACCAGTGCAAGCTTGGGGTTGGGGAGACCATGCCCGAGATGACTCCTGCCCAGTGCCATAATATAAGATCAGGGCATAGCCCTCTGGGGACCACTCCTGAGATGTCCCCAGACACTCAGAGACTCCAGACACCACTAAGAGGAGCAAGTAAGTGGTGAAGAAATAGAACAGGGATATAAAAAAGAATGGTGTGTTAGAGACAGAACTGGATGCTTGAGGGTAGTGAGGAATAGACCGATGTTACCACCTGAGATGATAGTGAGGTCCTGGCCTGTGCTGCAAGGGCAGGGGAAGGGGAGCACTTCTGAATCTGTGGCCTTGCAGCAGCAGGGGTCTCTTACCACCAATGACATCTCTGGTATGGGCTGCTACCCAGGGACATGTTGATGTCTGAGGGCTATACAAAACTAGCCCCACCCCTCTTCTCCACATCCTGGCAGAGCTGGCCCTGGGGCTATAAGAACAGGAAAGCTGACCCTGGCCCTAGCCAGCTGTAGTACCCCATAGAGCGGGAGCTGTGGGTGAGCCTGTGCTGTCTGAGAATACCTATGTAGAAGAGGTGGCCCTACTACATGTTTCCCATGTGGTGGTATATCAAGGAAGAGATACCCTCCTTTCCCCTTCCCCGCCAACATCTGCAACATTCAGGCAGGAGACCTGGCCCTGCATTTATAAGAGCAGGAGAGCTGTCCCTGCCCCTCACCAACTACAACACTCTGGAAAGGAGCTCTGCACCTTGCCTGGACAGCACTGTAGAGCTGACCCTGGGGGTGGGGCGCACAGGTGAGCTGGCCTTGCCTCTTGACTACTGGGAAGTGGCACTGACCTGGGAGAAATACTCTTCTCCACTTCCTCATCCTTCACCATCAATGCAGGTTGTAGAGCTGGCCCTGGGGTCATGACAGTGGGAGAACTGGCCATGTCGGGCTACAACATAGAGAGGAGGCCCTGCACCTCGCCTGAACAGCAGAGTAGAACTAGCCCTGTTTGTGGAGGTTGCTGCTGAGCCAGCCCAAGGTTGTGAGAGTGGGAAAACGGATTGAATAGCCAGCTCAGATACCTTGCAGGCCCAGATCCAGGGCTTTGAGTTGGCCTACTCAAACATCTATCCCATTACTGAACTGCTGGAGTGAATCAAGGATCAGTCCTACAGATCCAAAATGATAGATTTTCCATGCCACAGGGCAACAACAAAATATCCAGAAGAAATCCAGAAGGTTCCAGTATTGACAAAGTAGTAGAAACCCAAGGCCTCATATCAGACCAATGAGTCACTGCAAGGAATATTTGCAAGCAAAGATGTATAGACAAGAGAGGATACTGTAGGACACTCTGTGGCAAGCTACAGCTTCCACAGTGAATTTTATTCTCTCTGTTGGTGGGGAGATTGCAAGGGTGGAAGTTGGGTGTGAGGGTAAAGGGAGATAAGTGGGATTGGGGTGCATGACGTGACATTCAAAAAGAATCAATAAAAAGGACTTTTAAAAAAAGAACAAAGAAAATGCCTCCTGATATTGCTAAAACCACCCAGTATATTTTTTTCAAGTATCGCATGACTGTACAATGAAAATACACTAATAATTTTTTTTAAATGAAAGGATAAAGCAAGGTTACTACAGGTAATGTCCTTTCAAGTTGATCCTGAAATATACCATTCTGAACCTATGGTCTGTATTCAAGACAAATCTTCATAGCTGGTTGGCGCTGCCCTCATGAGAGGAGTCAAGAATTGGGACAGCATCCATTCTGAAGTATCTTTGTAGAGGAAGTCAAGTTCCTCACCCTCTGATTTCTCTTTCAGCATTTCTACTTTCTGTATTTTGGGGCAAGGCTGTATGGAGCAGGGGTAAGTTTGACGGAGAAAGAAAGTGAGGCAATGATCCACCTGTGGCCATTGTCCTCATCTATGCACTAAGCTTGAAACTTTAGCCAAGGCCCTTGATTCTAAGACACTGTCATCAACAGTTTTGAGCAACAAGTACTGTTGGGATCAGGGAGTGGAGGAAAGAGGTCCGACCTTCTGCTCTGGAACCAAGAAAAAAATACCACTAAAGCATTTTTCTAAATGCTGGAGTATAAGGCATGGAGAGGTGTCTAGGGGCTGGCAGTAATAGATCACACTATGAAGAAGACAGCCATTTGGACAGTTCTAGAAGGAAACATGGATACCTTACCAAGTCCTCAAAACTAGATTGAAAACACTTGAGAGACAGTTCTTTCCTCAGACATGGCAGAGAAAGAATGTGGTACCCAGAGAAGAATGAATGATGTGCATCCCACCCATGACCTCTGCCATTTGCTGAAGCTCCCTGTCAGAGGGGTGGGCCTGAGGAGGAGAAAGGTTGGGGAATACAAAACACATTGAACTGACACTAATATATCACCAAAGCTGTTCAGGGTGCCACAGAGATGCTGGGAGTGACATACACACAACCACAGACCCACAGTGATGCTGGGCATGACACACTTCACAGACCAAGTATTTAAGAGTTCATTGGTGTGGCGCATGCCTTTAATCCCAGCACTCAGGAGGCAGAGGCAAGTGGATCGATGTGAGTTCGAGGCCAGCCTGGTCTACAAAGCAAGTCTAGGACAGGCAAGGTTAACACAGAGAGACCCTGTCTCAAAAAACCAAAAAACCAAAAAAAAACAAAAAACAAAACAAAACAAAAAACAAACAAACAAAAAAGAGTTCATTGGTGGTAACATGGAGCAGACTGGAGTGAGAACAGATAGGTAGACAGAGTGACTGCAAAGCTAGCAGAAGTAGGATTTAGATCACAACGGCTAAAAAGAGTTTAATAGTCAGTGTGGAGGGGAGAGAGCAGAGCTCAGAAGGGAGGGAGGGTCTGCATGTAGTGAGAACGGTCAAGGCTCAGATGCCTGTGTTAGGTGGAAACTCAGCCCACCACTCACTTGAGGTCACCACCCCTCGCTAAAGTTTCTCTAGGAGTCCAGAAGCAAAGACCTTTTCACTGATAATAATTATGAGCTAATTTTAATAAATCCATTTCGAGGATTGCTCACACATAGTGTAACACTTCTTGGGTCCTCTTTAATTCCAGTGAGAAAATCAGGCCCACAGCTAAGGGTCCACTGTGACAACTGTCTAGAAACACATCAACACATGTGCCATCCCAGCCAGGGCACGCCATGCTCACTTGGGCTTTGGCACTTCCTTTGCTGTTCTCTCTCCTGGTCTTTCCCCAATTATACACACAAGCTGTTCATTTCCATCTTTGTACACTGAAGGGAGGAACATGTGGTGAGAGGAGGCACAGACTATTCTTAGCTTCCATGTTATCATCTCCAGGATCCTTGCCCTGTCACATGGAAGCCACTGATGGTCATGTGGCCCGGTACTAATGGTTTTCTGGCATTTCTGCTCACTACGTTCATATACGGTAGTTTCTTTTAACATGTTTAATTTTAATTTAAAACCTTGAAGCAAAGACTGATATTCTGACGTGAAAGTGAAATTTCAATATTATTCTTTGAAATCAATTTTAATTAAGATTTAATCCTGACTGATGATGAAACTATTAAACTATTGGCACTAACCCCATAGAGTAGCTTAGTCTGCAAACTCACATTTTCTTTTTATGGATGAAATATATTTCTAAGTGTAATCACTTCTCATGTGTGTCTCTTTTTGTACATGTGCTCACATATGTGTACACTCATGTGCATGTAGAAGCCAGACATGGGTGTTAGACGATCTTCCTCAATCACCTCTCAACCTTCTATTTTTGAGACATATTCTCCACTGCCCCAAACCGCCTATCAATTTCCAGGCACAGATTGCCACGCTTGACAGAACTCGGGGCCTCATGTTTACATCGAAAGCAACTTACCGATGGTGCTAGCGCCCTAAGCCAACATAATTTCTTATTGTATTATTTTCTAGATAGAATACATTAACAGCTGCTAAAAACTAAAGAGATGGAGAGCAATTGGTGTAGACACAGAGAGAAAGCAGACATGGTTGTTCTCATTTTCCAGCCGAAGACACATGTCTAAAACATATTATCTTTGTTGTACTCATTGCTTACTGAGACCATGCAGCTTCAGACATGCATAAAGCACACCCTCTGCTCCTGACATTTTATGCTGAAGAACAACATTGAATGCTGAAGAGATTTTTAAAAGTCCTTGTTCAATAAGAGCTTGTGGTTGGCACTGGCGGAAAACCGACATGTAACAGGTAACATGTTGTATGTTAGCAGGGCGCCATTTGCTCGCTCAACACATGCTAAACACACAGTACTTTCACTGGATACGCCGTATTTCATTGCACAGGCCCAGACTCAACTTCCAGGGCTCAGCCCAAGAAGAGCTGCCACAGATCCGTCCGCGAGTGCCTAAGGAGGGCAGAGGACATCCTTGTGTGGGTGGGTGGCCACCAGCAAAAGAGGTCACATGCCGAGCTGCACGGCTCCTTCCTTCAGGGTCGGTGACAAGAGGAGAGGGAGCACAAGGTGGCCCATGTATAGGCAGCCACTCTCAGAGTGTATGGCTGCTTTTAAATGAGCCACCCGTGCTTCCCCAGGCACGAGCTGCTGACGAGGAGCCACGTGGGTGAGACTGAGCGGCTCTTGCTTTAGTTCCACAAGTGCACACAGGAACAAATAACCATGCAAACAGTTATACACAGGGATGCACCAGGGTAGTACAGCTGTGGCCGCGGCTGCCAACGTTCCATATTTCATAGCAGAAGCCTAGACTCAAGGACATAACACAGGACAAACCAGTGGTTTACACACAGGTGATCACTGAAAATGTCACCTCCATCCTCACGAATTTGTTTTTCTTTTCTTTTCTCAAATGTGTTTATCCTAAAAATAATATGTCTACGGAATACACAACTCAAAGTAGCAGTTTTGTTTCACACTCTGAAATTCCACAATTTATTAAGATCCCTAGACTATTTTAAGCAACTGGTTAAGCATCCCTTTAGCAGGTCCACGCCTGCTCTGATTGGCTGGCATGAAAATCTGTGTAGCTACAGATTCTTCCTGGACAAATATGAGCAAGAATTTAAAGTATGAAAATAGCTTCATGTAATTCTCTACTAAATATTCATTTTACAAAGTGTGACAGACAATAAAGCTGGATTGAACACAGAGTTTAAAACCTGGGACTGTCAGCACAGATAAAGCCAACCTGCAGAGAAAGGAAGCAACAAGGACAGTCCTGTCAACACAACCCCGATGCCAGATGAAGCAGCTAGGCCTTATAATGTGCCTTCACCGTTTTAAATTGCCAACAGACATTTTCAACAGTTCTAAGAATCTTTAGTGTTTTGTGAAATTAAATTGCATAATTATTTTTTTGCATAATTATTTTTAAAGCCTCATCATGAAATCTTTTAAATGCAAATGTTGGCTAGACAATCGGGGAAATATTCAAATATATATATATATATATATATATATATATATATATATATATATACACACACATATGTATATATATGCATATATATTTCTCTTAGAAGTATAGTTTCTCAGCAATCAACTTCAATTTCCATTGTCTAAACCTCAGCACTGCATATATTCATATTTGTTAAATTTTCATGATAACATCCAAATTTGAGCCTTGAAAAATACTTTCTGTAGGCTCTGGTTAATATATTCTTTTCACACGCTGTTGGCTTAGGAGCCTGAGGAGTTGGCAGGACCTGACCCTGAAAGCTTATTTAGGACCATGATTCCAGTATGTGGCCCTCACTTGACATGGACTTGCCTGGCAGTGACAGCACACATGCTCTGTGCCATGCGAGGCAGAAG
Organism: Acomys minous; assembly: GCF_964271855.1. Taxonomy (NCBI): domain Eukaryota; kingdom Metazoa; phylum Chordata; class Mammalia; order Rodentia; family Muridae; genus Acomys; species Acomys minous. The sequence goes on from NC_140497.1 coordinate 10,197,659, forward strand.
GCTGTTACCTGTAACATAATCTGACACAAAGCTGAGGACACAGGACTCCCAGGCAGAATGCTAGGACTCTGACATTCAAGTTAAATGCTCAAAGCCAAGTGACTTTCGGATTCCATGGGGCAGTGTCAAGCTGGGGGATTCCTAAGGAAAGGGACTTCATATCCACACAGGGATTCTAACCTAAATACTGGGAAACAGGAGGGGTAGGAAGCCAGGGCAGGGGAGGCACAAGGCCATTTGTCTCCCTGTGCTAACTAACTAACCCTGGAGAAGTCACCTGCCAGCAGGCCCCATTCTATGGAGCTCCCAGAGGCCTTGGTGCTTGGGAAGTACATCCTGCCATGCTTTGGGAGGTTGGACTGCACCTCTCCTCACTTATATAGGCAGAATCATGTGGGTTTTTTTTTTTTTTTACCATCACGCTGAGGGCCTCATTGGTTGTCAGTCATAACTCTGAGTCTCGTATCATCTCACAACCTGTTCGATGTTGGAGTAAGCATTGTAACCAGCATGCCCCATGCCAAGTGTCCTCCCTTTAGCTGGCCCACGCCTGCTCCCATCTGCCTCTGAGGGCAGTTCCTACAATAGCTACTAGCAAAGCTTATATACTCATCTTAAAAGAAACCAAAACTCTTCGGTGGGGTGTGTCTGAGGACCCTGAGCAGAAGGATTGGAGAAGGCAGCAGTCCACCAGGAGGAAGAGGCTGAGAGCACGTTAAGGAGATGGCCTAGGAGACAGAGAAGTCGGATGGAGGAGAAAAAGGAGCTGGGCAACTGAGCCCTGCCTGGCGGTACTCTGGCCTGAGCCCTGGGATCCCTGGACCTGGTCTGCCTTGTATCTTGCACTTCAATGTGATTGGCATATAGAGGGTTTTTAAGGAGGAAAGGATTCATGAAAATAGCTTGAGCTTTTCATAATTAAACTATATATAAGTATATAGGATTTCCAATAATACTTGAATTTATTGTTTCTATGCTGTAATGATTCACTTGTTCCTTTTATCCTTTGAGAACTAATAGACACAAGGGAATGGCTGTACCTCGCACAAGGATGTGCGGCCTCAAGCTTGGAGGAGTGAGGTCATCAGTCACTAAGGAGTGTCAGCAGCAGCTGAAGCGTGGCTGACATAACCCAGTGTTAGGAAGCTACTAACGGGTTCTCAAGACCCACATCTCACTCTTCAAGGAGCTGCTGTGTGACTGCCAGCTGACAGCCAGACCTGTAACTCCTGTGTGCCAGGCAGCCCTCTGTCTACTGCGTCTTAAGTCGTGAATGAACAGCCACCTGTGCAGAAGCTGAAGCTCCATAGTGCCCTAGTGGGCCCAAACATGAAGTAAAGATAAATTTCATGACATAGAATGCCTCCTATAGAACACAGCCGTTGCATTGTATCTCTTTGTCAGAGTCAGCTCTCCTGTCCTGGTAGGTCAGCCATTGCTGGGCTGTCCCCAAGGTCCCTGGAGCGTGCTCTCTCATGCTTCCTAAGCTCTTCCTCCTTGGTCTGGTCCTCCTCCCCCCCTGGAGGCCTGACTATGAGCTAGAGCCCAGAGAGTCTCCAGCTTAGACTTCCAGTGATCCGGTCATCCAAAAAGAAAATCCCACAAGCTGGCTTTCTGTCTACTGGGACGAAGGGTGCTTACCCACTATGCAAATCAGTATGTGCCCTAAGATGGAATACACTCCCTTTGGAGCTCCATACACTGTCCTTTGCTACTCTCCAAGCACTGAGAATACTTTAAATCCTAAGATACCTGCCACAAACACAAAGACCAGTGTTATTCTTGTTTTTCATTCTTTATTTCCCATCCACAGTGTCTGTCACTTCATGTAGGAGGTAAGATCCCCGAAAACAGGCGTGGCATTACTTTAATTTTCACCTACCCAATCCTGGACCTTAATGCATAAACCATGACATATGTCCAGGTCACCACACTTAACGGGTGCTCACTTTAATCCAGACAACACATTTGTAGCTGCCATTGAGTAAACTACAACCATCACCTTCTAGTGATTTCCAAGTTCAGTGAAATGTAAACTTCACTGTTTGTTCACATAAAGCAACTAGCAAATTGGCTTTCAAATTGAAGGGGATAAATTTGTACCCTGCAAATTTTAATACTTCCTAATTTCTGCAAGAAATTGGAAGGGTTTAAAAATAGCATTCAATCAGAAATATGCAGCAATGGAAATTTCAAAGTGGGTTTAATAGTAATAATTCATGTGGATAGACTAGGAGTTGGCAAGTTTCCCATTTGTCCACAAATTGAGTTTCCAAAGTGGGAATCCCATTGGCCCTGTGCTATATCAATGTAAGGATGCTCACAGCATGTGCACATATTAAGACAGATACAAACATGGGCTATTTTACATCACACAAATTTCAGCACAGACATCTTCATTAGAAATATAAAGTGGCTTTGTTTGGGCCATAGTAGATTTAGTTAGAGGATGGAATATGAGCTGAAAGTGGACACTCTGGTCTGTGAGAGCCAGTGGCCTGGGGAGCAGAGTAGATCTGCAACAGAAAACAGAATCCTCTCCTGTTCTTTCGCTTCTATGTTTTGTTTTGAGACTTTCTTTCTCCTTGTAGGCCAGGCTATCCTGCAACTCTTTCCATCACTGGAATTACAGGGCAACCATCCAAACTGCATATCTTGATGAATAATTTTCTTGTTTCTATTTTCCACAAAATGCACTGAATACTTTCCTGTCCAGATGTGTTGACTTTTATTTAAAACTATCACTGAAGCGATGGCCATCGTTCAAGTCAACAAGATGCAATAATCTATAAATGACCCATTCCCAACCATTTCTTCCCATTCATTTATTATCGAAGAGGCCTTAACAGGCCTGATCCACTCTGGTCTTACTTCAAACAGAAGTTCATTGTCATCCCTGGAAGATTCTAGAAAGGATAATGATTCCCAATACATAGGTGATCACCACAGATAGTTTACTATCTTATCTTTTCAATGTGTGTTTCATAAGTCAAGATACATAGTGCCCTGAGTTCCAGTGAGCTAATGGGAGCAGAAGGAGTCTCCTGGAGTCCTGGCCTCTAGGCTTGGAGCATTCCCCCAGGACCTGTTTTGTGGCCATGGAGCTCTCAGTGAAGAGCCAGGTGGGCTACTCCTGCCACCACAGGGGCATTTTTCTTGATTAAGGGCAGACTTTCTGACCAACTTAATGGCACAGTCAGGACTTAGGAAATGGATTCTTCACCAGGGTCCCTGTTTTCCTGTGTCACTCAAAGGCTCAGAGACCTCCTCAGGTTGAAATACAGACCTCAAGTCCACACTCAGTTCCTCCCTGTCTGATTTGCCATTGGCCAGCACTAAGCTCTGAAACTGAAAGGCCTTTAAAAAATGGCACTTATATGCACATCTAGCCCATGAGGCTTTGCTTGTTTGTTTTTGCTTTTCTTTTGGGAATAGGTTATAAAATTGCAAGAGAGTGACTTCTGGCTTCTTTGTTGTCTATAATCTTTACATGACAAAATTAAATGCTTTAACGGTGTGTCCTACTGTGTCAAGTTCACCTAATAATAAAACCTCATCTCTCTTTTATTTTTTAAAGAATTTCATATATGAGTATTTATATTCACAGCATCCCTTTATCTTCTCTCCCTCTTATATCCTTCCAACTGCATCCCACATTAATGGCCTTATAGGAGATGTCCTGATCCTTTTGTTCTTACACTCTTCTGGCCCTCCCTTCCTCAAGGCTTTCTGAGTCTTAAGGGTAGGTGTTGTATTGTAAGAGTGTTGGAGGTTGGCCCGATGTATGTTGACACTAGTTACCACTTCTTGTCTCTCTACTCCCAGACTACTACATAACCTTGCCTAAAAACGTCTTCCTATTTGGCTAATAAAAAGCCAACACACCTGGGCAGGGCAAATGGGATAGGCGTGGCGAAGGTTCCAGGGCTTTTGGGAAGAGACCAGAAGAGGAGGAGAGGCTGGAGAAAAGAGCAAGAATTGGGGAAGCCTGGTGCTATGAGTTAAGAGAAGGAAGAAGCACATGGCAGGCGTTGACAGAGATTTGGTCCAGACAAAGAGGATTAGCAAGTATTTGGGATTATGGATGGGAGGTAGCTCGATAGAAACAGATGACATGGGATTAGGGCAGGGAATGGGATATCTGTCCAATATGGGATATAGTTTAGAGGATTAATATCTGCCCTGCCCCATGTTAACCAAGGTTATTTTAAAATATAACAGTTGTCTGTGTTTCACTGATTGTTAGTGGGTTAGAAAATACTGCCAAAATAATAATTATAGGACTGATAATAAGCATTATTAGGCCATACTGATAAATTAACCACAACATAATAGCATTGGTTTGGGCTGGGCACACCACGGTCAGTCATTTTTCCATATTTTATCCAGTAGTGGATTACTGTAATTGTCCTCATCTACTATAAAAAGTCATTCTTTGATGAGGAGTGAGAGCTACATTTACTTTTAAAACTTACTCTTCCTTATTTTGCTCATGAAGAAACACTAACTAGAACTAAGAACTGGGGCCTTACCTCAAACTGCTCTTTGTTTTACACTCTTCACCTAGGGGCTTTGCGACAGCATCAGAAGGCACAGGAAGGCAACATTCTTGAGATCGTAACAAATATTAAATCTCACTGAACACTGGAATACCCTGTGATTTTTTTTTTCAGTTTCTTTGAATCTCAGGATTAAAAATATCCAAGGTTAATCGCTTATTTCTAGAAGAAAAATAGGTGCTGGCATGTGACAGGCCTAGCAGCTGGCCACACTCAGGCTGAGGTGCACTTCTGGGCCTCTTATTCCCACGTGCACATCCCCCTCCCACACCTGGTCCATGAGACACAGTCTCAGGAGGCAGGTGTCACTCTTGGCAATCGACGCTGCTCTTGGCTTGACTCACAACTCCAGAATCTTGGAAAGCTTCAAAATCCCTGTGTCTCAGTCTTTTGATACCTGTTTCGTGGTCCTTGAGTCCAACATCCTCACACCAGATTCTACTGGAAGATTTTTTTTAAAAAACAGATTGGTAACTTCAAAACTGTTTATTTAATCATGAAAAATGGTAGTATTTCCTCAATTCAAATAGCCATCAAATGTCCTTGAGCCAAAGTATGTGAAGTAAAAAAAAAATATTTTTTTAGTTTGAATCAATTACACAACTTTTATTTTATTATTTATTTCTTTGGTTTTTCAAGACAGGGTTTCTCTGTGATAGCCTTGGCTGTCCTGGACTATCTTTGTAGACCAGGCTGGCCTTGAACTCACAGAGATCAGTCTGCCTGTGCCTCTGAAGGGCTAGGATTAAAGGCATGTGCTACCACTGCCCGGCTGACTTTTATTTTTAGGCCATCATAAAGGATGACTTAATATAAATAAGAAAGTTCAGTCTCTGTCACATGACACACTGATGCTTCCTTCCCGGACAAGGTTGTCCAGGTATCTGAGACTTTTACTGATCATGGATGACTCTGTACAAGCGCAATGTATTGGTGACAAATAAAGATGTTAATTGTTGCTTTTTATTACCCCCAAGAAAAGATGGGAGATGCTATCATCACTGCTCCCATAAAACTTGATGTTTTATTTTATAGTGTTTGGTGACATCATCCGTCAGCCTTCATTTTATTTCCCCCTTAAATCATGAACTTTGAATGGAGTCTTTGTAATTAAGCTCTTTAAGCACCTCCTCTGGATCCTCTTGCTTTCCCCCAAAGTCCTGGTGGCCAGTAAAACACACACACACACACACACACACTCACACACACACACACACACACACACACACACACACACACACCAATTCTGAGTGCTGAAATTATTGCAAAAGCAATTCCAGTTGTGAAAAATAAAGAATGAATAGCACAAACCAAAGAAAACATAGGTGAGGAATTATACAAAGGACTGCAAAGAGTGGTCCTGCGCTAAACCACAGAACCTGACCTCTCGAGCAGAGGGGATGCTGTAGATCATCAGGGACGCACAAGTCTGACCTTGGTAAATGCACATTAGCCCAGAGGTAAGCATCTAACTGCCTCCTTGGGAACTTTTTTTTAATAGCACAGTGATGTCTCCTAGTTTATATCTGTCATGTTGTAGGTGTTAGGTAGTTACCAGAAGAGATGAACTATCCAAATTAAAGGTATGGCCGCTTCTACCTCCTATCTGCCCTCCAACACTGAGTTAATCAGACAGTCATCATCTGTCGTTTCCTCCCCTAGACAGAGTAATCTCAGTTTCCCGCTTCTCCCTCTGAACAGAGGCTCGGGTCCTGTTGGTACTGCAGCCTCACTTCCAGGCAGCAGAAGTTCAAGGTGAAACACATTCATATTCACACGCCAGCATCTTCTTAGCAATGTTACCAGATTTGGCCATGTTTTTAAAATGTCATCTTACAAGTTTTAAACTTTCATTCTGCTATGTATCTAAGAAGGCTCTATGAGGATGAGATATTATAATGCAAGCTGCAGACTGCAGGGTCAGATGGGCACCTGTCTCATATAGAGAACTAAATTCTCAAGGGTAGAGATGTGTCACCTCTTGATAAAATATCCATCGTGTTGCACAATAAATTTTGGAGTTTCTTCCTTTCAGCAGCCTGTGTCTCTATTGTATTTGAATTGCCACTGTGACATTTCCCCTGGAAGTCATTTGTGTCAAGAAATGGATTATACGCCACACAGTTTTATGGGTTGGCTTTTCTCACAGAAATAGAGTAAAATGTGGTGTTCTGAGTCATAAGAAACAGACAGATATGTTTCTATATAGAGATAGGAAAGGTTACAATGATGCAATCACAGGAGTGTGTGTGTGTGTGTGTGTGTGTGTGTGTGTGTGTGTGACACTTGTCACACCCTTGAAACTCAAGCTGAGCCTCTTCACAATATTATTCTTTACATAGAACAACATACTCTGAGTTCATGACTCTTCTTTCAAAAAACAGAGTATTTTGTATTAAAAAAATCTGTTTGCACCCAATTAAAATTAGGGTTATTTTTCTCCAAAGTTGAATGTCACCACATTGTCCCCTAAAGAAAATTCATTAGACAATTGTCTCAACAGTGACCCCCAAATTAAACTTAGTCAAACCAGTCATAACTAGTCAAAGATGCATAATTAATTATGGCAACAGAACTCAGTACTGGAGGAAGTCAAGGTAAATTTTAGATAAAAGCAAGAATGGTGTTGCCATTCAGAAGTGCCTAGAAGTTCATCTGCTTGCTTCACTTCTAAAGAATTCATTTGTCTGATTGTCAACCCCCTCACCAGGCCCCATTCCCCACTGTGTCCACCTAGCCCCCCTGTTATCCCCCTACCCACCACCACCACTGTTATTCAACCCAGCCCTATTCCTCCCCTGGACACAGCTCAGTCCTGAGAATCTTTCATGAAGCTCACTGATGCTCTACATGTGTGGCCTAGCTTTTTACCTGACCAATCTTTAAGTGGCCTGTAGTGGATATAAACGTGTTTTTGTTTTGATTCCAAGTGTGCGATGGGGAACAGACTTGTGAAAGAGCAGGTGATGTTTATCCACTTAGAACTGGAACCACTTTGTGGGGGGCTTGTTTTTTGCCAGCTGAAAAAACATTCTAGTTCATACTCTGAGAGGATATATATATATATATATATATATATATATATATATATATATATATATATATATATATATATATATATATATATATATATATATATATTCCCACAACAGGAAGCTGGGGCTTTTTGGGTCTTGGTATGGTTTGGCTGCTCATTGCTTCACTTTGAGATGCTCCTAGAGAGACTGATCCAGAGAACGTTTCAGGGCTCCGGGTTCCGGCTGCTGTTCAAGGTTCCAGCAGCAACTTTGGTGGAATTGCTGGTCTGCTGACTACTGCTGAAATCCTGCTGACTACATCAGGGGAATCGCTCCCAGGAACTCAATCCAACAAGGTCTACTTCCCCTGTTCCCGGAAACTTCCTTTCTCTCCTATATAGGGTAGGTGGGTTGAAAGGGAGATATATGTACTTAAAGAACCCCAAATAGAGTAGCCTGGAAAAGTTGAAGCCTACAGTGAGTGGCCCAGGTCCATGGGGGCCCTTGCATTAAGGGGACTGGAAGCTGCAGCCCGAGCTCAGGCTCTGTCTGGATTTAGCTCTTGTCTCCTGTGGGAGGTAAACCTGCTCCTGTGGGGTTAGCTTTGTTATTGTATCTGGATGACAAATCAAAGCCACCCATTGTCATTGCACCTGGGTCTTTCTAATGACTCTTTTGCTAGATGAAGTGACTTCCTTTCCTTCTTCCTGAGTCTCTGACTTAACAGTCTTACAGTGTCCTGATCAGCTACAACTGCAGGTACCAGTATGTCAGTATTCTGTCACAACATCCCTTTCCCCACCCCAGGGTGTGACATTTCCCCTGCGCTCAGTCCTGCCTCCCAGTACTTCTCATATCTGCCTCCTCACAGACCTCTTCTATATTATCCACCTGATGCTATAAGAGTGGCTCACATTGGACAAGGAAGGCCCAGTATCTCCCTCACATACATTATGCTAGATCATGTGCACACTGTCACGTGACTTTTTTCCAGAGGTGACTTCTTGGAATCAATATAAGACACTTGATAGACTAAACGGATAATCCTTAGGATAACATGTAGATATACTGATATCTACAAAACCGTGTAGACAGACAGTAATATGCAGGTGGACAGAAGGTTGACAGACAGGGAGCTATAGATAGCTGTTGAGATGTTGACCAGATGGTTCCATCGCAGACATTATACAGGAAGATGTTTTGTCAGGGGCTGTGGAATACTAATCAGCATCCATGGCAGTGGGATTCCATCTGAGAGCAGAGGGGACTCAAGCAAGGATAAAAGAAAGACCTCGGGGCTGTAGAGATGGCTCAGTGGGTATGAGCGCGTGCTGGGTGAGTAAGCATGAGATCCCGAGTTCAAGTCTCCAGCACGCATATAGAAACCTGCGTGTGTCCATTCTCATCTGTAATAGCAGTGCCCTGGGGGCAGAGACAGGACGATCGCTGTCGGTCCCTGGCTACTAGCATACTTCAGGTTCAGTGGGACACCTTGCCTCAACAAAACAAGTCACAGTGACAGAAAGGGACACAGATGCCCTTCTCTTCTGGCTTCTGTGAGCACCTGTACATAGGTATGTGAATTTACACACATATACTGCATTCACATACATGTACACATGCAAAAAACCTTAAAAAAATAACAATAACAGCATCAGCTAACAGCAACCAACACCCTGAATTTAAGACCTGTTGTTGGTGCCACTTTTTATTAGGCTGTGGCATGCACTTTTATTTCCTCTTAATTTGAGATATCCTTCCAAGTTCCTTGCTGATATCAACCATGCTGTAGAGGCCAGTTAATTTTTCTATTATTATTATTATTATTATTATTATTATTATTATTATTATTATTATTATTATTATTATTTGGTTCTTACTTCTATCTCAGTCTTACTAGTTATATCTGAAAAGCTTCATCTCTGTCTTGTTATAGTGCTCTTACTCAGTTTCCATTTTGCCATGATTGATGGCCAGAGTCCTGGGGTCATGCTTTCTCCTATGATAGGAGAGGCAGTGACCCGAGATGAAATTACCATGGGACAAAATTAGAAAGCAGTTTCTCAGTATGAATTAGGATGAGTCATTTCTAAGGTGAAACCCTGATGAAAAGTCCATTCATTGTTCTTGGTTATATATTTCTTTTTTTAATTACATTTATTTATTTATTCTCGTGTGTGTGTGTGTGTGTGTGTGTGTGTGTGTGTGTGTGTGTGTGTGTGTCTGTATGTCTGCACATATTCCACCAGGCATATGTAGAGGTCAGCAGACAACTTTCAATCTCTTCCTTCTATTGTGTGTTCTGAGAGATTAAACTCAGGACTCCAGGCAGATGGTAGTCACCTTTGCCCACTGGCATTTTGGAAGACCATGTTTTGAATATTTGTGATCATTCCTAGGAGTGCTGAGAGGACAGAAGGACCTGCAGAGGGCTTGCCTGGGGCTTGTTACCCATAGCCCAACCTAAGAGGTGCTTGAGCTAAGCTATAAAGACCAGAGAAGGAATGTTGGGAAGGAGACAGAGCCACAGGCCAGTCAATGCTTTCAGCGGTCTGTTCTGATCAAAGTACTGTTCAACAACAACAGGGAAGATGACTTTACAACCCACGAGGTTTTAGCAGATGATATATTTAAAATTATTTAAGTTTATTAAACTACTTAAATATTTTTATTTAAATTATAAAATTGCTTTAAACTGAAAGTATAATCTCTCCCTGCTGGAATATATGACTATGAGTATACATATTCATGCTAAATTTTTGTCAATTTATGAAATTATGTGAAGATGAGTTATGACAAGCAAGGTTCCTAAGGGGTGAATGTGGGCACAGATGCTACAGTGATGCCACTGGTCCACTTCTGTATGGCCACCCTCTGCACACAGAACCCATTCTACTTCCTGTAGTGTGAGTGGGGCTTTCAACCTGCTTCCTGTCAAGTGTGGTAGAAAAACTGTACATATAGGAAGGTCCCATGTGGGCTAATAATGAGTTAGTGGAGTAGGATTATCCTGAGAGAGACTTCAGCAATCAGGGGACATCCTTCCAAGAGGCTGGCCTCTGAGAGGGACTAGCTCAGGAGTACCTGGAAGGCTACCATGAACTTCAAAGAGAGATGGTAGGCAAGGGTATGCAGCAATATAGCACCACAAGCCAGAGCTTCAAAGGGCTTCAGCCCTCATCATAGCCTGTGAGACCCTGAGGACAAGCTGAGCTGTGAATCATGCACACGCGGAGCGAATGGGTGTGCGCTGTGTGTGTGTGCAGCAATTTGCTTCACACCAATAGGAAATTGACAAACAAAGAACCACCTATTATTTTTAAATGTCTTCATAGAATTGCCTAGCATCCAGGCATGGGAAAACAAATCATGCTTAGGACAGTTTCCAACAGTTTTCCCAGCTGCATTAATGGCTATTTGGGAGCAAAAGCCTGTTGCAGAAACTCTTCTGAATAAAGTCTATAAAGACAAAATAGTGTCTCATGATAACACTGTAAGACAACATGTTATGTTTATCTCAACTTTAATATCCATTGAAATTAAATAAAAGTCTGTAACTGTTCCCATGGACCACCGCGCAGGTCAATTTTCTTGTTTTCCTCACTCAGCTCTATTCTACACTTTGTCTTGGTTCACTGTATAGTTGTAAACAGCTTTTAGGGCTTTTCACTGCATGGTGAGTTGTCCTGCCCTCACGCTCTAGAGTATAAAACACAATAAAGACTAAGAGGTAAGGGGCCAAAGAGATGGTTTGGTGGTTAAGGGCACTGGCTGCTCTGGCAGAGGACATGAGTGTAAATCCCAGAACCTACATTAGGCAGATCACAGCTTCCTATAACTCCAATTCCAGGCCATCTGACACACCACTGTGGCCTCCGCAGGGACTTACTGAACACATATGATGCTCACACATTCAGGCAGGAAAAATACTCATACACGTAAAAATTGAAAAGTATCTGTAAAAAGTTAGGGATGCTGGTCTTTGAATGGCACAGCCTATGGAACTTTAAAGCCATGATGCTTGCACACAGGCACCAAAATATCTGGAAACTCAGTCTACATTTCCAGCAAGGTTAGTTGTTAGAATTTGTGTTGAGGTTTGGCAGCGGCATGCCCATTAGTTTTCAAATATAATCAGATTTGACAGGAAAACTTTGTCAAGTTCTTGAGTCTCATTCACGGTTAGCGAAGTTGGTTGGTAGCATCTCTATCAGAAGTAGATACTGACTTTGGATATGTATGGGAGAGGGATGGGGAGGGGAGCTGCACTCCTCCCCCAAATTACATCAGCCTCTCTGGACACCTGCCAGTCCCATGCAGTATAACCTGTCAATCATGACCTCAAGGTGTGTAAATACAGAATATGTTTCCCATTCTGCTCTTAGCCTTCTGGAGTGTTCTCAGTAATTGCATAGTGCCTCTATCTGGGCATACTTCAGGCTCATTATATTTCTTTTGGGGGAGTGAGGATGAGGAAGAGTCTTGTGTATTCCAGCCTAGCCTTGATTTCCTTAGGTAGATGAGGATAACCTTGAACTTCTGATCCTCATGTTCCACTTTCTTAGTACTCACATTACAGGAATATGGCATCACATCTAGTTTTATGTGGTCCCAGGGCTCAAATCTAACTTGTTTACTATTATTTATGATATGATTATTAAATTTTTCATATCTACTCAACAGCTATGCTTCTGGTATAAGCCAGTCCTTTTCCTGAAGTTTGACACTCATATCTGACCATTACCTACAAGACTTATTATAGAACTGAAATTTAAGCTTGGGTTTTCTAGGATGCTATGAAAATCTCTCTGGGTCTGGGATTTTTTCCTTAATGATAATATGGTTTAGCTCTTAAACATCCAGGAAGGCAGACATGGTAAAACTTAGCCTACAATACAGCAGTGTTCTGGGCTTTGGGATGTGAGGAGGTGGTGTACAATCCACCCCATGGTTGGATCTACCTACTAATGGACTCATGGTTTAACGGGCTACCGAGAAGCAATGGCAAGTCTTGGAGGGAAGACTTAGATGGTAGCTACAGAAGCCTCTTCTTGCGGGAAATATTTCATTCCTGTGCCCTTTCTTCATCCTGTGGTCACCATGAAGAGAGCTTTCTTTTACCACACACTCCTTCCATGATGTGCTCCCTCCCCACAGATTTGTAAACAGCTGGCCAAAGTGAGCATGGACTAACGCCATGGGTCAAAATCAACCTTTGACTTTTAACTGTTGCTCTCAGGTGTGCAATGGGAAGCTGACCAGCACAGATAGGACACACAGAGAACAGCAATGCAGGCTCTCAGCGAACAGTAACCTCTCTTCTGTCGTTACTACCATGTTAAGGACACAGGGTGACTGCCCCTTAAACCAGCTCCAGGAAAGACCAAATCAGAATCTCAAGTTTATGTTATAATGATCCAAGCCTGACCCTTTCTGCTACTAAACTAAGTGGCCCTGTGTGAGTCCTTTCTGACCACACACTGTAGGGATGGAAAAGGTAAGAGCCTAGTGACCAACTGTTTTCTATCATCAAACAAGAATATTCTTTTCAGTACATCTACCACACACCCAAACTTAATGTCTGTGCCACTTTTCCTGTCACTGATCAAACTTCTGACACTGTTCTCTTTCTTGGATATCCCTGCAAGGCTACTGAAAACACAGGAAAGAAGTACTTTCCCTACAGGAAATTAGAAAGGATTGTTTCTTCTGTGCTTCCTTGCTGGGCCTCCAAGTGGATGTGTCTCTGGCTTCCTATGCCTGTCCCTGCTTTTCTTTACCAAGTTCTATTATTTGTGGAACCTAACAACAAGCAGGGCTTATGGGGTTGGAATTATGTCCAAACTACCTATAAATAAAAATTAAGAGAACCTCCCCCCACTTAAGGAGTCTACAATCCATCTAAGGATCTGAATCTAGCTCTAAGATATTACAATAAACTTGTCTGTGGTTCTCAACTGGAGAATCTATAATATAATACACACACACACACACACACACACACACACACACACACACACACACACCATGACAAACTGGAAATTTAAGGCCAGATACAATATATGGCTTCCCCTTTATACATCCAAGCAGTGTAATCATCTATTCAGCCAATACCATGGAGGTGATCAGAGAGGCACCCCATGCTTGTCATGCTGTGAAAAGCCAGGCAGCCTCTGTGACATGAAAGCTGGTGACTAAAGACAGAGGCAACAGACCTCAGACAATCATACAATAAAGTGACAGTTTGGTAAGAGAAGAGGCAGCTAAGCACAATGAAGCAAGACCAGAATCCAAGGCAAGGGCACAAAGAGCAGTTTCGGGGGCCCGCCGATTAGACATCATCCATCCAGAGAAAAGCAGCCCTTGGGTGGATGAACAAAGGACCAATGACTGTCTCCATTCCCCTCTTTCCAACCAAACAGCGATCTGCATGGGCCCTGAATTTGGGAGCTTCTGAGTGTCCAGCTTGTAGTTAATTCACCTATACACAGAACCAACCATTCAGTGCTGTCATAGTAAGGGTGCTCTCAGGCAGCCTTTTCCTGAGACGTGTCTTCTCCCTCCTCTAGAGTCCATTCTGCTGAGAAGCTCTGTGTGACAAGAGCCCTGTCCTACAGAACTGCTCTTTTAACTCTGAGGTGACAACCACAGACCACCTTGCTGTGTGTATCTGCTCCTGCAAGCTTTAAACTACAAGAATTTCTCTATAACATTTTGGAAGCATCTATGATTGTGGGCTGCCCACCCTACTGCCTGTCCTTTTGAAACAGGAAACAATGAATGAAACATGTAACAGCTGTTTGGTGCTATACCAAGGCAAGCTGGTGGCTTTCAAAGGCTTCTCAGGGTCATTCTGTAGAATCAGACTGTAGGAGAACGTTAATTCAGAACATGGCTGTTCTGGCAGGAGATCTAGGTCTGTGTGATCGGGCTGGAATATAAACATAATTTAATACAGGAGACAGAGGCAAACAGATTTGAGTTCAAGGCCAGCCTGGTATAAAGCAAGTATCAAGTAAAAGAAAAGCTTAGATCCAGGCATAGTGGTACATGTCTTTAATCCCAAACACAAGTGAAATTAGTTTATAGAAGGAGGCATCCATGTTTGAAAGTAATGTCTAATTGAGTGGCAAGAAAGGTGATGAATCAGAAAAGATTTGACCGAATAAGATAATTCCCAACTCTCCTGAGAAGAGAGAGGAAAGGGTAGCTGCTTAAGAGGCAGTTTTACAGAGAGAGCAGGCAGTTTTTACCAAGACAGGAACAGAGAGATGGTTTCAGAGAGAGAGAATTCAGGTGGAGATGGAACAGGCCAGAAAATGAGGAGACAGAAGATTAAAGCAGATTGCTGAGTTAGTTTGAAGCCAAGCAGAGCAATCCCAGACCAAGAGAGAAGCCAGATTAAATAAGTCAGCTGGGAAAGGGGTTTGAGCCAGAACAGCTGAGTTGAACCAGCCAGCCCAGAGGTCCAAAAGAACAAGTAAGGGTGAGCCCATTAAACAGTAAATCTCAGAGGCTGAAAACATTCTAGGCCTAGGTTAGACTGTATGGAGGCTAGAAGCTTCCAGGACTAGGCCTGGGTTAGCAGAAGAAGGCAGTAAGCTTCCCAGACAACAGTTGAGCCAAAAGAATAAAATTACTATTACATTAGCTATCTGGTTCTGCCAGAGTATCCAAAACAGTGGCACCTCCTCCTGTGACTTAATATGGTGCCAGCTTGCCAATTTCCTAATTTAAGATACCTAATGGAGTCCTTCCATGTTCTAGAATCCCACATCAGTAAATCTCACTCCTTCTATAGGAAGAGCTGCCTTGGCATCCACATCATTGTAATGAAGATGTCCCCAGGTAAGTGTGGGATCAGGAAGGAAGTTACTTCAGTAAAGGCAACACTGAAGGGAAGCTGCCCTACTTCCTATGCCGCCATGACAGTGGCTTTGACAATGGCTTTGAACCTCAGCTTCCTCTGGCTCAGGGCTCTCTACACAGACATACATCTGGTGGTCCCTACAAAGCTCCCTTCTGGAAAGTGAATCTTCTAGAATGTTTGATCCTATGTAATCCAGTCAATCTTTGAGGATTGGGGGCGGGGGTAGGTATAAAAATATTCAATTTATATACTTAACACACGAGTGCTGATGTCTAAGTATTGATGCTCAGGGTTTTGCCCATGAATGCGAAGCCAGCAGGCAGACTTCATTTATGCTCAGGTCTTTGTGGATGGTGGTGGTATCACAAGGGCCATTTGTAGCCATATTTATTCTTTGAATAGTGGCATCTGGACCAGCGTGAGCTCACCCTTCTCAGACTGCCAGCGTTCTGCGTGACTTCTCCGCTCACCCACTGTGTGTGCCACCTTGATGGGGACAGTTTGGAAGGTCTCTGTGATTAGCTCCTCACTAGGCTACCTCGGTTCATTCTGCTTTCTCTGCATCTGCATCTTCCTCTCCACTGAGCTTTCTTACAGGGTCTCATGTGCTCAAAGGCCATTTGAAGCTCCACATCTTTCCTAGACTCTGTTGTCTTTCCTGAAAATCCCCTTGATTTCAGGCATGCCTTCTTTCTACAAATTCTAGGCCATGTCTATTGATTCTTATTGAAGTCTCTGTGTCAGCAATGTGAGGTTGACTGGGTTATGATCCTCCTCAGATCATATCCTATTAGCAAAACCAAAAGATAAGACAAACATTTTGGAGCTTTTAGGACATAGAAAAAAAAGCAATATTCTTGCTTAGGAAAATAAACAGTGGGCAAGTTTCGTATAGAAAAATGGCATTTAAATCCAATCCTAAGGAATGAGGTGAGAGATGTCTAGCACCAAGAACGTTTTCCCATGGATATTTTAGACCTCAATCATGATCCATTCTTGTGTAAAACTAATTGTGCTCTCTCTCTCTCTCTCTCTCTCTCTCTCTCTCTCTCTCTCTCTCTCACACACACACACACACACACACACACACACACACACACACACACACACACACACATGCATACGCACACACACACACACAGATAGAGAAGGGGGTTGAGGAGAAAAAGATAGAGGAGAGAGGAGAGAGGGGGACAAAGAGAGACACACACCGATGCATGTACACATACACACACACACCCTGCAACAATATGGCAATGGTCAAACTCAAATATGATCTGCAATTGGGTACAGTGATGAGCACCTTTAACCACATCATTCTCTAGGGATCAGAGCCACGACCTGACTTCTCTCACACCTGCAGATACACTCTACAGATGCGCATTTGTATTTTACCTCTGTACATAGATAGCAGCCTCCTTTGTAGTGACCAGCTTCACAAGTTCTGACCACAACCCTCCACCATCAGGTCCTGCCTAGCAGAAGCCACAGCTGTGATCTGACTCAGAATAACACCCAGTGGCCTTTAGTTACATAGCATCTGCACAGTCCCTGGCAATCAGGGAGAGGGATTACTCCGGACAGCTGGACATACACCCTGGGACTGTGGCTCTTTCTCCACTTCTACGTAGGAACTGCTTGGGTTAAACTGTGGCAAGAATTTGTTAAGTTCTTATTATTTAAACAACTAGATGCACAACATAGCAGGAGCCAGTTTTCTTCTTCAGCATCTCTGCGAGGGCCTATACTGAAATGTACCTCTGTGTGTGTGTGTGTGTGTGTGTGTGTGTGTGTGTGTGTGTGTGTGTGTGTTTTGAGGGTGCATACCAATGAACATATGAAGATATCTAGACTCCTCCCTTAGTTTCTTGAGATGGATGGGGTCTCTCACTGAACCTGAGGTAAAGCTGAGAACTGACAGTAATCCTTATGTGTCTGACTCCTGCTGAGACAGGGTCACAGGCACATAGCCATGCCTGGGTGCTCCCCATGTTGATACAGGATCACAGGCACATAGCCATGCCTGGGTGCTCCCCCTGTAGATATGGGATCATAGGCACATAGCCATGCCCAGATGATCCCTCCACAGATACGGGATCACAGGCACATAGCCATGCCTGGGTGATCCCCCTGTAGATACAGGGTCACAGGCACATAGCCATGCCTGGGTTTTAATATGCTCTGGGGATTTGAACTAAGGTCCTCATCTTTGTGCACCAAAAACTAACACCCTGAGCCATCTCTCCAGCCCAAAGAAGAGTTTCTTTAGAATAAATGGCTATTCTAGGGATGTTCTTACAAAATTAAAAAAGGACAATATATTTTAAAGATAATTATGAATTCATTATAGGATTTCAAAATATTTTGCAAGAAACAGAATAACCATGGTCAATTTGCAGTATTTGCTGACAGCTAAGGAATCTTGTAAAGATTGTCAGAAAGCAAGACAAAAACACCCATAAAATGCAGCTCTTCCTCCTCCCTGCCTGGGCCCGATGGGGCACTCAGTCTTCCCGAGAGAGGAAAGGACCTTTTCTGCATCACCTTTCAGAACATTGGAGAATGGATGATGCCCTGAGCGAATGGACACTGTTGATATAAACACAGCTGTGTCAAGGACCTGAAGGCCTCAGACCCATGGAAACGGCTGAGCCATCCCCTTGGCCCATGTGCAGATGCTGGTGATGTGTACAGGGAGTATAGACTGCAGCATCCTCCTCCTGGATGTACACCTGCCTCCTCTTTCAACTGTATATGATAAATCTGCCTCCTCTGTTCAGTGTATGAAATAAACACATTGTGTTTCCAGGCTGCCCCTTGTGCATCCCATCAGAGCATGCGACCCACCCAACCCCAGCTTTTCTGCACCTGTGTCTGTGTGTCTTTCATCATCCCCCCTCTGCAGGTCATAGCAGATTGCTCATCCTTGTAAAGTGCAGAGGGATGCAAACTGGACACTGTTGTCCATGGTCTAAAAGAGACTATAAGAAATAGATCCAAGATATGGTGACATCATGGGAGTGTCCCGCAGTCAGTCCAGGACACACCTGTTTCCAAGGGAGGTTTACTTGCAAGTGTTCCTTTGGTGTCCATGGTTACCCCTTAAGCAGTAGTAACAGCTTAACAGCTAAATAGTTTACATATTTATTACAAATTGGCTCAAGCTTGACCTTTTCTCTTTCTTCCTGGACAGTGTCTTTGTTTACATAAATATCAGTCAGTGGATACATTATCTTTTTAAGAGCAGTCATGCAATATTCCTGCAAGTTAGTAGGCGGGCAGCTCTGGACTTCAATCACACTACTCCTTGTGTGAAGCTTCAGAAAAATCCCTTTAAGATCTGGATTAATGTTCAAATGCATTGAAAAAATAGTGATTTAGCAAGACCTGGGACCCTAACAAAGTAAGGAATTGCATGAATCTGTCTTAAAGGACACTCAAATATTGTCTAGGCTTATTTCTAAGCACTTCTTTGTGCTTACTGAGCTCTGTATTCACTCTCTGTGATAAGTAAAGTCCACCCATGTGTGCACATTAGTACATCCAAATCCTGTACATCCTGATGTTTCCCAAGTGATGCAAAGCTAGCAAGAAGTGGCTGCAGGCCTATTGAGGGCAGTTAAGATCACGTGTGATCCTAGCTTCAGGAATCAAAACCTGTTTCGGGTATTGGGTTACATTGTGGGAGCTTTGGATCTCTTAAATCTAATTACTGAGTGCTTAAAATTAGGGCCTTCGTGTGAAATCAATAGTATTTTGATTCTACAGCCATTGTCACCATCCTGTCTATATTACTGCTATCATTTCCACATGACAGCATGACCAGGTTCTGAGAAAACTGTACAAACAAAACTCCCAGGCTTGTGACTCTTCGGATAGTAACAAGGAAGGTATGACTGTGGGTGAGAGGCAGGGTGGGGAAGGTCAGTCCCCTGCCCAGCCGAACCTGCTGCGACCCCAAGACCAAGTATTGCCAATTATTTGTTCATGGAACATCAGACTTTGTATTTACAAAAACACGGGTCCTATAATTGCAAGGTGCCCATAAACAGACAATGGATGGAGCGCTTAAGAAAAATTCTCAGTGAACCAGAAAGACCCAAAGGCCATCAGCTGGGCTAAATGTCAAAGAGAAACCTAGAATTTCATTATCTAAATAGGCAGGGGTGAGCTGGGAAGATGACACTGGAGTAGCCTCATCAGTGGTGATGGTGGTCACCACAGACACAAGCCAGCACTCTCTATGCTTTACCAGATCCAGGGATTGGAGCACAGGGATCTCCCAAATGCTGTTTTAAAAAAGTGAAGGTGATATCAAAAGGATGGAGATGGTTTGTGATTTCCTCTTAATCTCACAGCTGGTCACTTGAGGATCTAGCGTGGGTGACTCCAGATGCCTCACACACACCCATGAGAATGCAGCACGGGATGCCCATAGATAAACAGTCACACCAACTGGAGGCAGGAAGCAGTTCCCAGTGTGGGAAAAGCAATGGCACAGCATAAGTCAGGCTCCCTGCCTTTTCTGGGACAGCCTTGGGAGAACACCTGGGAGCTCAGCCACTTGCTAGCTGGGACGAGTGTGTTGGGCAGGTAACAGATGGGTGGCTTGGGTGAACATTTCCTGTCTTTTAGTAAAGAATCACAACAGGAGATGTGGCTGGTGAGAAAAAGTACCGAAAGAAAAGGTGTTCATTGGGGAAATAACTACAGGGCCACCTAGCCAAGTGTGGGCATATTGTCTTCATATACTAGTTTGCGGACACTACTGGAAGGTTTTCCACAATCAAAGCTATGCTCTTCCAAGATGTGGAGCTAGCAAATGGAGATTAAGACACGCAAGAAGGAAGCCATCAAACTGAAAGATGGAGAGCACCGGGTAGGAAAGGGGTCTCTCAAGGAAGTGTGCCGCCTATAAGCACCCCACAGGGGCTTGGCAACAGCTCGCAAAGGACCTTTTTTTTTCCTTGCCAAGTATATTTTTTTCTATTCTGAGGTTTCTTTAACTATAGTTTTAATTTTATTAATTTATTCAGATTACAACTCAATTGTTATCTCATCACTTGTATCCTCCTGTTCCTCCCTCCCTTCCACTTTCACCCTATTCCCCTCCCCTAGGTCTAAGACTACTGGACTAACCAAGGACAGTACAAGTAGTAAACATTGAACCTCCACTCTGATCTACCCAATGGACAGGACATTCTCCACAGTTATGTGGAGAGCGGGAACTGACTCTGACATGAACTCTGGTGCCCCATATTTGACCACCTCCCCTTAATGGGGAGGCCTGGTGGCACTCAAAGAAAGAATAAGCAAGCAACCAAGATGAGACTTGATAGCCTGTGACCGTATAGAGGGGGAGGAGGGCCCCCTCTGTCTTAGACCAAAGGATCTTCTGACAGAATATTAAGTGAGATTCATCTAAAGAGATTTGTAATCACAAATGAATACTGATGTCCACTGTTACTTACTACATGTGTGAATTAGCTAACAAGCCCTCCTGTTTATTCCAACAGCATTATTCACAGACAGGAAACAGTGGCTTTTTTCATAAAATTGGGCACTAAGTCCTTTTTTGTCCAAAGTTCTTCAACTCTTCAACTGGGATGTCATCTACAGAGGAGGGCCTGAGGTAGTTCATCTTCTTGTTGGACACCTGTACTAGCTTAGGATAGCATCTGTGGGACTGGGACTTTCCCTGTCCCTCATATGTTTATCCTTTGAACAGAAGCATCAGCTCTGACAGTTCTCATGCACTTCCACGATAAAACATGGAAATTTCCAACTTCTCAGGCTCCAGAGTCAATATCACAAAGCCAAAAACTATCAGATCGATAACAATCTGAATTTCATCCCATATTTTTGATCTTAGTTGAGCAGATTCATTTACTGATACAAAGCAACACATGGCCCTGTCCTTATCAGTGACCACACCCCCTTCCATACACTGGTATTCTGCTCATAGAAACAGACGCATATGGTTAAATACATATATGAACATGCACACAGTGCTGTGGCCATGGGTCTATAATTGCGTGCATACTGCTTATGCTAGAGACTTGTGTTTACTTTCCAGTACCCTTATTAGGTGGCTCAGAACTGCCTGTAACTTTGGTTCCAGGGAACGCAATACCCTCTGGCTCCTTCACTCACATGGTGCACATCAACTCACATAGGAACAGTAAACCAATTTCAAAAAAGAATGTCATACAAATATGTATTTATACTATATATCAGTGATTTAAAGATTGTTATTAATTATACCATATATTCTTTCTAAATCTTTCATATGCCTAGTTGTTATATATTGTATATATGCTTATACATATATGGCTTTGTGTGTATAAAAATACATACCATAATCAGTCCTTTAACGATTACTTATAATTATATCAAATATGCTCTCTAAATCTTTCACATGCATGTTCATCAGGTTTTGACCATATTCAC
The DNA here is from genome assembly GCF_964271855.1 of Acomys minous. Classification (NCBI taxonomy): domain Eukaryota; kingdom Metazoa; phylum Chordata; class Mammalia; order Rodentia; family Muridae; genus Acomys; species Acomys minous. The sequence goes on from NC_140497.1 coordinate 10,219,555, forward strand.
TACACAAAAAAAAAATCTGTGTTTGTATGTCTCCAAATGTTACAAGATGTTTCCTTTTCAGGCCAAAGGTATTCATTATTAAATTAGGAAATCTTCTATATAGATCAATTTAAAACTAGCACCTCTGTTAAAACGCCCAAGTTACTGCCCAGTCAACAATGGAGATTAATTAAAACTTCAAGTCAGAGCACAGTGTACAGCTAGCAAACAAATCCATCATGTAAGTTTACTGTAAGGCTAGGTAGTAGGTGTGCCCTAACAGCAACCAAGTTAAAGTGTGGTTGGCCATAGGGTACTCACTGGTGTAGGTGAGCTGGAAGCCTTGGGCGGTGTCTGACCCGTTGGTGTTGAACTCCAGCCTCAGGTGGTTAGAGGTGCTATTTAGCACCAGTCCCATCAATTCGCTTTTTGTAAAGACTCCCAATGACCTTGAGGAGCTATCCTTTCCATCGTAAACCTAGGGAAAGTAGACAGAGTGAGATCCCCCATTTTATTAAGCCCTGTTTTTAGGCAACGATTTAACAAACCATTCCTAACCTTACAGGTGAGGATTCAACCAGAGCTTCAAACTCACTTTACAACAATACGGATGAATGATAGAGCTAAATAACCTATTTTACTTTCCTCACACAGAAGATTCCTGTTTTTCCCCCCAAATCATTTTCCATCCATTGATTTGAGGACCCATTTTTATCTTTTTAAAATTAAACATCTGTGCATTTCCAGGTTCTGTTATCCACTGTTTTATTCTTCTCATCACCTGTTTTTCACAGGGTTTCCTTTCAAAGGCATTGGGTGAGGCATAGGCCGAGGCATAGGCATTGTTCTTCTTGCTCCTCTGTCTAACGCACTCAGACATGGCAGTGCTGAAACCATCACTGTTTGTAAGTCTGGCAAGTGAACGCACTGGAATAGAAAGGTCCTATTGCAGGATAGCAGCAGAGCTTGCTATGAAATCCTGTGGGTGAGATACTGTTCCTGAGTGGTGTGAAGTTGAGAGATGTGATCTGTAGTTGGAGAAAGAGTACCCAGGCTCAGAACAGACACTTAAGGTGAGGATGCAGGCCAGAGGTTTAGGATAAAGGATACCTTCTCCCCTCTGAGGCAATCAGCCCTGCACACTATATGAGACTACTGCAGAGCCTGGGACGCACAGTCCTCTCTTCCCCACAGCACTCTGCACACAGTGTGACTCTATCCTGCATGTTCTGGTCACACTGAGTGTGGCAGCCTCTCATTTTCTGGTGGTGGTGGTGTCCTGAGTGGTGCTGTCCTTCACCTCTCTCACCAAGAGATGAAAACCTTGTGGATACAGGTCTCATGGAAAGAAAGCCTCATTAAAAATGCATTAGATCTTCTTGAAGAGAATCCAGCTTTTCTTAAAGAACCTAAATACAGCCACAAGAGACTTGTACAGCTTCTTCTGATGTCTGACCCAACCCCATTTCTGCCCCTCCTCACAGAGCTTTGTTTTCCACCAAGGTGCCTTATAGAAGCTTTGGCCAGGTTCATTCTCCCACTAACTTTAGAATTTAAACTCCGAAAAAAAACCTCAGATACAGCAGAGCAACAGGTAATTAGCTTTATTAAAAGGGAAGCATACACACACAGAAAAAGAGAGAGTCAGAGAGACAGAGACACACAGAGACAGAGACAACCTCCCCGCAAAGTAGGAAGAGAACCCAGAAATCAAAGGCCATTTCCCCCGGAGGGCTGTATTTCTGATACCCTGGGATAGGTTTCCTGCCCTTTATTGTGGGTTCATCAGTTTAGACAATGAAATGGGAGCCAATTGGCCCACAGTTTCAAGTAAACTTTTTTGAATATTTCTGAGCAGCCCGGACCAGTCAGCTGGATGGAGTGAAGGATAAAAGGCTTACCAGATCTTTATCCTAGGTCAGGAGGGTGAGAAAAAGGCTGGGCATTTTTTTTAACATTCACTATTTATCTGTGGTCACTTTTCTCATGTGTCTGCCTGGGAGTCTGCCTAACTCCTGCTCCCTCACAGTCATCTCCCTTTCATCAATGCATACACCCTACGGTGCTCAACAGGCTGACCTCACGTGTGTATACTCATAAAGAGAAAATGCATACAGAAAAACAATTATGTTACTTAATTCCATTGCATTTAAATACACAAACCCTTAAGCTGCGGACTCCAACACCATTTCCTTACTGAAAGGAGATTATCACAAGCTACTGTTCTAAGAATAAACATTGATTTAAAATGTGGCTCTGCCAGCTATAAGGAGACTTCTGACACTCAAAATAACAATGGGTGCTATGTCCAAGTCCTTCTGAAAGTTACTGCGTCCCTCCATGTAGCAGGCCTTTTTTTATGTATGGACATGCATGGAGAACTGCAGTGGCAGAGACCAAACTACACACAGATGAGCCTGTTGCTCGGCACTGACCCCCTGCTTACAGGATGGAGCCTTCTGACAAACTCTCAGAGGATTCACAGACAGTAACTCACTCAAAGTGATCTAGTTTCACTGTCCATAATTTTAAAAAGTGTGTAAATCCCACCATTCGCAGGACAGAAAATTATTCAACCATGTTCACGTCACTAGAGCCCAAGCTCTGTGCCCAGCTATGAACATTCCTGAATGGACACTCAGAGGATGAGCATGCAGCTGACGGGCAGCGAGTGACTGTAGAGGGAAAATGGGGGCTTACAGTTGTCTTCACTCATGAGAGAGAAAGAGAGAGAGAGAGAGAGAGAGAGAGAGAGAGAGAGAGAGAGGGAGAGAGAGAGAGAGAGAGAGAGAGAGAGAGAGAGAGAGAGAGAGAGAGAGAGAGAGAAGAGAGATGGACTTTGCTAATTCTCAGAGCATCCATTGGCCTCAGTCCATCAGCCCCCAGCAGCAGGCTCGAGAGTTGGTGTGGTTGCCAAGAAAAGCATCTTTGGGTCTCTCTTTCCACACAGTGGAAGGATCTGTGAAGCAACCTGCACCCACCCGCCCCCTACTTGGCATTTAATTGCTTCTTATACCCACAGGGATATAGGTCACCACTCATTATGTGACATCTGGAGCCACAGCTGAGCGTTCTCATGAGGTCTCTCCTGGCTTACAGAGTTGAGCCGTGTAGCTCTTTTTGAGTCACTGACTTCCTTACATGGAACTTATGGGATAACTGAGTTCTGTCTTCTGTTCACATTGTGCATGCCTGCGAGGTGCAAATAAAATCAAAGTCCTTATTGCTGGGCCATGGTGGTGTGAAGGACGAGTATGAACAGCCTGTAGTTCCAAGAAGATGATTGAACTTGAAACAGATTACTTAAAGCCTAAGTATTTATTGTAGAACTCAACAAAGTGTGAGAAAAATGCATTGGCATTTTAAAGGCTGGGCAATTTCCCTGCAATTAAATGTGTGTGTGTGGGTGTGTGTGTGTGGGGGGGGGGGGGTTCAACTGTCTGCAGTTGAGCAAAACTGTTTTTGTCCAGAATGCTAGGGAGAGGTTGATTGTGGCCATCTCCAACTGCTGGCCCACAGGGTTCTTACAGCCTGTTCACATTCTGTGGGGACTTTGTATCTAAGGTAGTCACCACCACTGCCACCACTTTCTTTTTCTCCTCCTCCTCTTCCTCCTCCTCCTTCTTCTTTTTCTTTCTTCTCCTCCTCCTCCTTCTCCTCCTCCTCTTCTTCCTTTTTTCATGTATTTACTTACTTATTTCCTTGCCTGTGCTCCAATAGTCTAGTCACACCCCCTACACAGAACATATTTACGTTTTACCTAAAAGTTTATCTAAAAGGCATACTGACTTCTAAATTTGAGGTTATCAAAGAATCCAGAAACTTCCTACTTTCACCCTAACTTTTGCCTTAGTGAGACTGCTAGTTTCCCGGCTTAATTACAGCCCTTCATGCTGTCAGCATGGGACCTTGAAAGTCTATTGAAATGAAAGAATAACCTGAAAAAGTAGTGACTCTGTTAAATTATGGCATTGAAAAATAGGCTGTCTTGGGCATGGGAGGAAGTAAGGTGAGTTAATATAGAGGAGTCTCTAACCCACAGGACACCCCTTGTGAGGTGGAGTGGAAACACAGAGGAGTGTCTTCAGCCCCGAGTGAAGGAGTGCCAGCAGGGAGGTGGCCACTCATTCCTCTGAGGTAACTTGCTCAATCCATTCATAGCTTAATGTGAGTTGAAGCCACAGCATCTGAGAGATGCCCTTGCTGCATTCACAGAGCTGAGCCTAACTCACAAAATCTGAAACTTTAGAAAGGACCAGAGGATGTCAACACAGTGTTCCATTGACACAAGTAAGCCCCTTAAACTAAACAATCCCTTTCTTCTCTCAAGAAGGATCAGGGGCTGAGCTCCATGGTTTATGTCTTTTTTCTTTTTCCTCAAGGCCTTCCTCCCCCCCCCCCCCACTATCCTGGGGATAAGACTGCCAATGTCTCCTTTTCTTCCACAGGTCCTATTTTTGAAATAGTTTCAGGAGAAGAGGGAGCTACGTGAGAAACATTAGCACTAAGGATATTTCTGCTACACATCACATCTGATCAGACAGTACCTGGTACCCTGCTGTTCTGTGGTGAGAGTCCTGCTTACTCAGTGCCTTGTCTATGGACAGGGGCTGGCCTCCTTTCATCACTATACCAGATCCTTCCAAATCTAAATGAGGTAATCACATTTGACAACTAAAAATATCTAGGTAAAAGAGTGGATGAGGGCTCTGTCAGTTTTTAACAGCTGTTATTATGCATTACACATAACACTGGAACAACCAGGAAAGGCAGTGTCATTGCATGCTCTCACACACAAGGAAGCCAAGTGTCAAGTTAAATAATCTTCTCAGGATACATAACATAGCAGTGTTGGTCTACCGTTACAGAGATGATCTCCAAGTCTAAACATTTTACTGTGTTATAATCACTCAACTGATAAATAGGACTAAATAATACGTAATTAAAGGTACATTAATATTTCCATGTAAGTTGACACATAGATGAATGGATTGATCAGTACAGAAAGAGTTAATATATATATATACATATATGATAACTAGCTGATAAATAGTTGGTACATCATTCATAGATAGACAGATGGTAGATAATGGGAGACATAAATACAGATAGACACAAAGTCATATAGAGATGGAAGACACACAGCTAGATAATAGGCAGATGATGGATAGATGATAGACCTAGAGATAGACACAAATAGATGACTAAATACATAGAAGATGGCTAGCAGATAATGATGCCAAGTAGGCTGGTGATGGATTCCAAAAGGAGGAGCCTCAGTTTCAGCCTAGAGAGAATTTTACCTTTAAAGTATCGCCTTCAAACAGCTGAAAGGTCCGGGCTCTCAGATGGATCCCCTTGCCAGCTTCCGTCTCTATTTTATAGATACACTCATGGTTATTATCATAATTGGATGGGAAATTTGGTGACAGTAATGTTCCTTCATTTCCTTTGACACTTGCTCCACATTCAGCTAAAATAAACGGGACATTAAAAAAGAGGATTCAAAAGTGGAATTATTGATTAAGACAGATTAAACATTCCAACAGAATGACCACCCCATCTCTATCAATGTACAGCTGCTTTCCAAAGGTTACCCTCAAAAGTAGATTGGTGACACATTTTTAGTCACAATTCAACAGGAAACACACGCATCTCATTCTCAGGTTTGTCTTATGTGCACTACCCACCGAGTTCTTACTACTCAGACATTGCGCACTGCCAGACAGTAGTTCAAGAATAAAACCCACATGCTCCAAGCACTGTGGAAACTTCACCATGCCTCCCTTTGGACTCACCATTTTCTCAGGCCAGTTTCTCTGTTTTACTCCTACATTGATGTAATTTTCCTCTGTTTAGGCTTTGGGGCCTCAACCAGGGTGTGTTACAGGGGAATCTAAAGGCAGACAAAGCCACCCGAGTTATCTGATCATGTGGTATTGAGTTAAACTTGCCCCCGTTTCCTATGGGGATAGGAAAGCAGTACAGGACAGGGATAGTTTTCTCTCCCTTTTCTTAATAGAAGAAAAGGGTCACTGACTTCCAGCACCAAAACTGCATGAAATAAAATACCTGTGATCAAGGTAAAGCCAATAGAAAATGGCACTCAACTTTCTACAAAGCCTGAGAAAGCCACTAATGTAATAATATGTTTTCTCATTTATGAATATGATTAATTTCAGTCAAGAATTCCCTCAGCTCTAAAATGCTGAAGGCAAAATGATCATTAATGAAAAATATTAACACACACCACCAACACCACTGCCACTGCCATCATCATCATCATCATCATCATCATCATCATCATCATCATCTCTGCATGGGCAGCGTGTCTGGGGAGCCCAGGCCTCTGTGACACCAGCTGCCTGGATCTCATTTTGAAGTGGTTTGTTTCCCTTGTTTTAATCACGATGAAACTGGATTTCCCTGGCCTCCGCACCCTTCACATCACCAAGTTTTTAAGAGACTTTTGTTTGTTTGTTTGTTTGTTTGTTTGTTTGTTTTCACTCATCTGTGTTTTTCTCCCCCAAGATGAACTTGCCAGTTAGAGAATTTCTGTAGGCTGCACACTAACAGTCTTAGACAGATGCGATCCATCACACTAAGGTTAGAAGAGTTGTCACAGGCAGACTGTCTTAAAATTACACCTGCCAAGCCACAAAGATGAACACAACAAGCACAAACTGGAATATGCCAAAGAGCCTGAGAAATATGCCAAAACCCTGGTGCTCCATCCCAGGGGGAAATCATTACAGAAAACAGGGCAGCCACATCAGTACAGCAGGTGCTCAGAAAACTGCAAAGTTAACTGAGCCAAGTGTTGAAAAGTCTTTGAACTTTCCTCAAGGAACCCACTGTGACCCTTCATCATCCTAGCAATTAAATGTTTCCCTTTTTAAGTCTTTTAAAATTCTTTCAATATTCTCTTAATATTTCTCTAAAGTGTTGGAATATCAATCATATCCCTTGATATGAATCTCTTTCTTCCTTATAGAGAACCTAATGAAATGGTAATGAAAAATTAAATTCTTTTTGAGAGCTTTAGAACTAATTTAATTAAAATAAAATTAGCTATCATGAGAGGGGAAATCAGTCGATCCTTACATCCATTCTTGTATACAGTGGTGTCAATCTGTGAATTCAAATGTCTGCCTACTCTGAGAGCTGCTGCAGCATGGGACTTCTGCCAGGTCAAGCATGAGGTCCCGCTGGGGCAAACTGCTCAGACGCAGGCTGGAAGGCTGACACCCACGCACTAGCCAAGTGCCACCTACATGGATTAACAAATACTCAATCATAGCAAGGTTATTTTGTTAGAGATGCTAATTCTTTAGATTTGCTTAAATGAAATACAACCTTGCAATCTGCCTGTCTGGTTCTTAAACTGGAGTCTGGTGTAAGCCGCCACAGAGACTAGCTCATTAGTATAGCACTGAGGCCATGAAAGGTCATCCAGATCGCTGAGGTTTGGGGATGGAACCACTGGGAGAAGAGATATGTGGCTGCAGCTATTATAATTTTGTGCAAATTAAGGTTGGGCCTCCGAGACTGCTGTGAAATGGACAGGCACAGTCAGTCAGTTTCATTTACATAGACACGTGCTTTAGAACAGAGCTATGGAGAACAGAAAAAGAAGAGTCATAAAACAGAAGCAATACTATCTTCTACCCTATTACCAGAAGCAAGCTCATCCTGACAGACCAACAAACTGCTCACTTGTGCCCAGCACAGAGGAAGCCTTTGACGATGAAACAAAAGTCCTGCATTGACTCAGGATATCTAGGAATTGCAAAAAGTGGGATTGTTTGATCAGGTTGTTATGCCAAGCTCATTTCCTTAATTACTGATATCATTGGATAAACTATTAAGAATTGACAGAAATTAAAATTTTAGCTATTAATATTCTTTTAAAAATTATGAATAAAGGAGCTAGAAAGATGGCTCAGCAGTTAGGAACACTTGCCACTCTTGGAGGGAACGGCGGTTCCCAGTGATCACACAGAGTGGATCACAATTACAGTCAATGCTAGCTCCAGGAAAGCTTTCACCCTCTAGCCTCCAATGACACCTGCACATATATGGTCCTATATATCCAGACAAAGGTAAATGAAAAAATGAAAACAAGCCTTTAAAAAATTTAAACAAATAATTAAAGATATATAAAGAAGCTAAAGATTCATGGGGTGAAGACAATGATGTCTAAGAAGAATGTCAAATGGTTTAATACTGAATTTAGGGCTAAGAGAATAACTCAAAATCCAGGCAGACTACTTTGTCTTTACTGAACACTGGAGAACCTTGTCTGAGTTTTCTTAATCTTATAAAGGACACGTGGTTCAGAAAGTATGGTTGAATGTGTTATTCATTAAAATATATATCTCAAGTTTATTTATTTTAAATATGCCTTCTCTGTATAGTGCATATTTCCTCAGAATAAGAATTAACCTGTAATCCTTGGAGTGGATTGTAACTTTTGGCCTGGGAAATATCAATTGTATTTTCATAACTTTATCAAAGGGAAGAGAGATTGCTCATTGATCAAAGATTCTAGAACAGAGAAGGTTTTAAAAAGGTCTGTTATACCCAAAGGATGTTTTACTGTACCACAAAGACACTTGCTCAACTATGCTCATAGCAGTTTTATTCATAGTAGCCAGAAACTGCAAACAAACAAGATGTCCCTCAACCTAAGAACGGATAAAGAAAATGTGGTACATTACCGAAAATTAAATGGAATACTACTCAGCCATTAAAATAAAAGATATCATGCAATTTACAGGATCCTTAGTGCCGGGATAGCAGAATCCCCAGAGGGGGAGCTGATCAAGAGCTGCATAGCTGAAAATAGGAGGAAAAAAACAGCAAGGCCTCTGTGGGCTCTCCCCATGACTGTGGGTTGGTAAGAGCCAATGGCATCTGCTGCTTTGCAATGTACAAGCTGTGAGATTTCCTAATGAGATTCTGTCTAGGTTATTCTGCCTATAAGATAGAGCTTGCAATACCATCCTTACTGTATAGATGTTCCACTAAGTAAATACATCAAGACAAGCAAAACTCACAGTACCCTCAAGCTAGAGCTCTGTAAATTAGCAAAACAGCATAACAAATGAATCTCACAATCCCTAGATCAAATGGACGATTTCATTCAGTAGGGGTTTCCCCCAACATTTTTAAACATGGGGATCCCATCCCAGAGAACTCTGGGAAATTCTCAGTGTATCAACAGAAGAACATCCAGCTAGTCTTTGAAATGTGAGCTAGGTTTTCAACCCAGCATAGGGGGAGGGATGAGGAGGGAGGAAAACACTTTTGATGTTGACTTAACTTTGTCTAAAGTTGGGAATATTGACTCTCTATGGCTCAGGAAGAACCAAAGGCCAGCACTGACTTTTGGAATCCATAGCATTTCTAAATCATGTCTAGAATAGAAGAGACCGAGAACTATGGAGAAATGCAGGCATACTCTGCTAACCTTCTAGCACTTTCTTGTTAATCAGTCTCTCCCAGGGATGGCATGCCTGCCGCTGTTTTGTGGCCTGTCTCTCTTAGGGATCGCACACCTGCTCCTGTTCTGTGGCCTAGGAGTTTGGAATGAACCTTTGCTCCACTCTGTGAACCTGGAAGTCTTAGGGAAAGCATGGTCAATCTCTTACATTTGTTAGGGTGTCTGTTTGTGAGCAGATGTCTGCTGAGTCACAGAGTGATGTGTCTGAGTGACAGGTGTCAGAGTATCTCAGCAGTAATGACCAGGCATTTTGGCCTCATGGAGGTCTTGTTGGAACCAGGGTGGTGATAGGGGCTACACTCCAGTGCCTCAGACCATCACAACGGCCAAAGCAGGACAAAAGTGCTGCTCTGAACTCCCGCGCTGCTGCCGGCATGCCCCTAGAACCTCCGTGCAAAGAACCCGAACTATGTCACACTGCACAGCAGAAGCGCTGCCTGCCTTCTCACAGCTGACTCTGTGAAGCAAGCTCTGAGATCAAACACTGGTGATTCTTCCTTGCTGGACCACACAACAAACACATAATGAAGGGTTCCAAGAGACAACAAAGCCACTAATCTGGAACGCCATTGTCATCACAGGGAGTGTGGGAATGTGGATCTTAGCAACGGTAGAACTTTTGTTACTAGAGCATGCCTTCTCGCATTTTCCTTTCCCCCATTTTCTAAGTTTACACCACACACACACACACACACACACACACACACACACACACACACACAGCCCCTCCCTGCCCCTGGGCACATACTTTGGTCTCCCTTTTCCACTCGTAGAACCTTTCAGCTTACAGAGAGACGGTTTACAGATGAGACGAGTCAGGCTCCACAGCCCAGTCTATTCCAGTTTCAAGCCTCTGCCCTTCCTGCCCAGCCCTCTCTCTGTTTCCTGACCCACTGCCCATGGATGAATGAAATGAAAGCGTGTGGCCACCTACCCACACACCTTGGCAGAGGTGCACTCCACACTCGGCGTCCCCCACCCAGGCAGGTAAGCTTGGTTGCACCTTCTAAGCGGTATCCCTGGAAGCAGGTGAAAGCCAGCGTGTCACCCACACCGAACTGGAACCCAATTCTGCGGCTGAATGCAGGGACTCCCGGGTCGTCACAGGGCTCCAGGTCATATTCTGGAAACAAAAGAGACACGGTGAGGACGTGGGGCCTGGGAAGCAAGGAGAAATATTTAGCCCAGACTAGGAAAGGGAAGGCACTAAAAGACACCTCCCTTTCACCACACACTCTCTCTCTCTTCTTCCCCTTCCCTCTGTCTTTTGTCATATGAATTCCTGCCCTTTGTCCTGTGGATTCCAGCATAGGTCTCAGCAGTTTACAATGTGTGATAAGGTAAAAACGGGATGAACTATTTCTGCTTATCACTTTTAGAGGATGGAATCAACTTTCTTGTATTCACAGCTGCTAAAACCAGATCCGCACCTTCCTTAAATTTCTTTTCATGAAGGCAACACAGGGCAGAAGGCAGAACAAGGCCAAGCATGGTGCTACCCATCCGCGCATTATGGCCAAGTCTCCTGTAAATGAGTATGTATGCAGCAAAGCTATTCTCAACGCATGAGCCATGTTTTACTGACACACAACGGAAAATATTTAGTCAAATGGAAATTGCTATGAGCCACTCCGGAAGCAAGCACCAAGCAAGTTTTAAACGAAGCAACAGTGCCCGGTACAGGGCTGCACGTGGAGTGTATGTCCTTAGGAGATTGCCACCACTGAGGATTGATTTATGCATCAACCTCATGCTTTCAGCTGCTTGTTGGGAATCACACTATGGGTGCAGGTCAGACGCCGTTTGCCATTGGTCCTCCTGTTCATCTGTGGGGAAACTAAGAACTGGTGAGTTCGAAGCACAGTAAGGGAGAGTAGATGCACATGCTTTAGTTTCTTGTTGTCTGCTCCATCTGGAATGTTGGACGTTTGGTACAGTCATGTCAGCAGCCAGGCACAGGCTGAGGGAATGTCCCTAGGGTTTGGAGACAGGAAATGGTGTAAGAAGCTGTTCTGGGTCCCTTTCTTTGCTGTGATAAGACAGCAACAAAATGCAACTGTGGGGAGGAAAGGGCTTATTTGGCTTACACTTCCTTGTCACAGTGCATCACTAAGGGAAGTCCAAACAGGAACTCACACAGAAAATGGAGCAGAAATCATGGTGGAGCACTGTTTACTGGCTTGCTCTCTGGCTTACTCTGCCTGCTTTCTTCTGCAGCCAGGACCATTTGCCTAAGGATGATCCTATAGTGGGATGTACTTCCTCACATCAATTAGCAATCAGGACAGGCCCACAGTTCACTGTGATCCAGGAAGTTTCTCAGTTGAGATTCCTCTTTCCCAGGCGATGCTAAGCTAAGCTCTGACAAGTTAACAACACAAACTCATCAGAACAGAGAAGGAAAGATTTCTGGGGAAGAATCTTTGCTGTAAACTCCTGGGAAGGCAGAGGCCATTTCTTCTGAGTGCTGAGTGTGATCAAGTGGGACTTGTTTCTAAGAAAATGTTGTCTCTACTTCCTGACTTCCAATTTCTGCTTTCCCTATCTTTAAATTTCCGATTCAATACTGTTAATGAACACACAGAGGAATCCAACTCACCCTGTTTTCTTCGGTTTTCCTTTCTATACCTTTTTTTTTTTCATTGTGTTATCAGATTATTAGAATCTTACCAAAACCTCACAGCAGAACACTACAAACAACCCTGTCTTTCATTTTGAGCCACTGGCTATCCTCTGAGGCCCGTGTTGTCACTGTCACCTGCACTGCTCTTCACTTAGGGCAAAAGTCTGCTCTGGATCTATAAAATACAAAAACTCAGCTCAGCAATTTGGGAATGCTATGTTTACTGTGCTCTGCACTGCAAACTCTACACAGACAACACATAAACTCTGTAGGAAATACCAAAGTAACAACGTCATGACTCGCAGACATTTCCTTCTGGAATGTTTTCCTTTTACCTGAAAAGCATAGTGTGTGCATTGGGAGGATGATGCCTTTTTTTAAAAAAAAAAAATAATTTAAAACTATTTGTACATAAGCCAATGGCACCCCATTGCATTAAGATTCTATGTTTTGCATATAATTTATTTAACATTTTTTAAATACCTATTTTATTTTTTATTTATGCTTACATGTCTATGTGTGCACACTTGTGTAAGAGTAGCCACAGAGGTCAAAGGAGGCTATTGGATCCCCTCTAGAGTTACAAGGGATTGTGAGCTGTTCCACATGAATGCTAGGACCCTAACCCAGGCCCCTGGCAACAACAGAAACTGCCTTTAACCACTGTGCCATCTCTCCAGCCCCTTCTTTGGTAGTAAAGATGATGCCTTCTTCCCATGCCTGTTAGAATAGAAGGGTCTGATCTTACCCCATGGGACATGGAGGCACTAGTTTCTATTATTCATCTATGTAGCCACGGCTCCTCATATTAGTTGATATTTATTTACTATTTCATGATGAACATTTGCACTGTGCATCCTTCATAAGTTTTCTTTTGTAAAATACATGCATTGGTTTTATTTTATATGTATGAGCATTTAGACTGCATGCCTGTACATGTACTATAGACATGACTGGTGCTTATGGAAGTCAGAAGAATTGGGCCTTGAGACCTGAACCCAGGTTCTTTGCAAGAGCAAAACATGCTCTTGACCACGGAGCCATCCCTCCAGCCACATTCTTTACAATTCTTACAACAGAAAAAAAATGTATTGCTCCCAAAATTTTGCCTTCCTTTTATCTGAAAGGTTTTAGTTTGGGATATTATCTTCTTTATTGTTTTTCATTTACTATCTTGGCTTTTCATGTCAGCAGGGGCATGTGTCCTTCAGGGTCTGATTTGTATGGAGAGTAGGAATCAGCTTCCACAGAGGCCATTTCCCTCCTGATGTGGGGTTACATCTTACAATGGTTACAATGAAGTCGCTCTGCAATGTTTGTTGAGTGATTGAAGTACAGCGAATGACGACTGAACTCTTCTTCACGCCCAGTACTGACAGCTCAGCAAGGAAAGAGATGCCATCCCCACTAGATGCGTGTGGCAGAGTGCAGTGAATGATCCGTGTGGAAGTGGACACTTTTGTGGGTGCTGTGTCTTTTAAAGGTCATGCTGGAATTCAGATGCCACTGTGACAGTCCCATGAGAATGGAGCTTTGAGAAGAGAGAGGTGGTGGGACCTCTCCCCACACAAATGTGAAACGGTTTAGCGGTGCTACAGCTGCAGGGAGCTCTTCACACCTAGTGTGCTTAGCTCTGCTCTCGATCCAGCTGCCTTCCTGCTGCTTTGCCTGGCACTGTGAGCTGACGCTGCACTAAGGACCTCTCCACGTGGGAAGGCCACGAGCCTAAGAAGCTGGACTCATCTAGAAACAGACTTCCCACAAGGGCTGCAAAGACCGTGAACCAATGCTTTGCTATGCCGTGACCTGTGTGATGACTAGCATGGGTCATACAAGGAAGAGTTGGGTTGAGGTTTAAATCTATGAAGTTTGAAGATGCTTTGTTCTGAACGACCGGCTTAAAGTTATGTCTTGGATGGGGTGCTGGGCATTACTCCCCTGAAAGGGTTAACTTGAGCATTGTCTGCAGAGGATGCAAGGCAGCTGCTTCACTTCCCTTTGTGCCACAGGATGGCACAGCTCAGAGGCAACACCAGATTCCAGAACCATTCTCGGAAAGTGAGAATGGACTTTCTACCCTTCCCCAGAGTCTCCACTGTTCTGTTACAGCAGCACAGATGGACAGAGGCAGAAATCCAAAGACCTGGCTGTCATCTGTGGGCTGGGAGCAATAGAATTAAGAAACAGATGGGGAAAGATGAAAGAAAATCACATAGGCCCCAGGGCAACGTCTATGGAAGGCAGCCACGGGCCTTGATGCCATCTCCTCTAGAGTATTCTGGTTTACTCATCCTAGGCCAGGAAGCAAGAACAGAGAGGGGAGAGAAGTTTTCATAGTGACCCTGATGGATCCTCTAGGGAAACTATGGAGGAGAGATTCACACAGCAGCGTGAGGAGGAGCCTGGAGTCTCTGATTGATAAAGTGGCCAATTTCATCATTATTGTGTCTACAGTAAACTTTCAAGAAAGCATGCATTTGAGCCAGTCCCAGAAGCCTCTCTTATGCTGAAAATAAACATAGTCAAATTAAAATAATTGAATCTCTTTGTTATTGAGGGGAGGCGGGTGTGTGTGTTGGGGGGTGAGAAACTGCACCTGTTGGGAGCCCTGCTAGAGAAGCATTCCATTTTAGATACCAAAGCTTCACACAACAAGTGTTAGGGCCCCTGCCATGCGACAAACAGGACAAACAGGAGCTGTTGGTTAAAGCCAATAGGAACCCTGTATCCTCAGGATGCATGATAAATCATCAAATATTATAACAATCACTAAGTGCCCCTGATAGAGTTTATGGAATTTAGACTTAAGAGCTTCTACAGAGAAGAAATCACAGACAGTAAAGGTACTTGCAGACTACATATAAAACTGAATTTCTTCTGAATTATGATGAATGACATTGGGGTTTTGGTCAGGACATCAAACTGGTCAGCACAAGTAAGTGTAACTGTTCACACTCATCAGTGGCGGGAGTTCACGTCTTGTCAATGGGGTGTGTAGGGAATGGAAGAAGATGTTCCTTGAGCCCTGTTTGACAGATCATATTTATCAAATACACCAGAAACCCTATACAGGTATTGATAATGCACTACAGTTTAAAAAAACAAAAACAAAAACAAAAAAAAACCCAAACAAACAAACAAACAAACAAAAAACAACCCAAAAACCAAACCAAACCAACAACAACAACAAGAAATTTTTGACCCTTCCAGGATATGTCAGTATGTATAATTCTGATAAAGGAACTAACCGTCCCCCCTCTATGTGGAGATGATTCTGCACTGAAGGAGCAAAGTCAACAACAGCTGCCTCTGTACACTGGTCCCAGAAAGTGTGGTTCACTCCAAGCTGCTACAGTTGATGGTAAGTGAGTCAGAAAAACTTTTTAGGAAACAGAGTTTTATTTATCAATTTGCAAGTAAGAGAATTTGCATATAATACAAGACTGAATGGTAGACCAGCTGCCAGACAGACCTGCCAGCCCTCTACAGCCTGTGGACAAAAAATTTCCTGAGGAGAGAAAGGGCAGAGAGAGAGAGAGAGAGAGAGAGAGAGAGAGAGAGAGAGAGAGAGAGAGAGAGAGAGAATGATGGAGACAGAGAGAGAGATGGAGAGGGAGATAGAGAGACAGAGAGAGAGAGAGATAGACAGACACACACACACACACACACACACAGAGAGAGAGAGAGAGAGAGAGAGAGAGAGAGAGAGAGACAGAGACAGAGACAGAGACAGAGAGAGAGAGAGAGAGAGAGAGAGAGAGAGAGACAGAGAGACAGAGAGACAGAGAGAGACAGAGAGAGACAGAGAGATAGAGAGAGAGAGTGATGGAGACAGAGAGAGATGGAGAGGGAGAGAGAGAGTGATGGAGACAGAGAGAGATGGAGAGGGAGAGAGAGAGACAGAGAGAGAGAGACAGAGAGACAGAGTGATAAAGACAGAGAGAGAGATGGAGAGGGAGAGAGAGACAGAGAGAGAGACAGAGAGAGACGGAGAGACAGAGAGACAGAGAGACAGAGAGAGAGAGAGAACAACAGAGACACAGGAGATAGAGGGGAAGAGAATCAATGAGAGAGAGGGACAGAGAAAGAATCTGAGACCATATTATAGGAAATCGCAGAAGCATTAAGGAACCAACATACCTGCAAATGTAATGTTGAAGCCTTCATAGGAGATGGAGAAGTCGGAGATGAACCTGAGCTGCGCAGTGAAGTTTCCGAACAAACCCGCCTTAATGGTGTGAGGCAGGACTGACCCAGTGAGCCTGGCTACTGGCTCTGAGAAACTGCCATCCTCGGTGATGAGCAAATAGTCGTGGGAGCTTTCAAGGTGAAAGGTGTGGAAATTCATCTGCACTCCTGAGAAAGGAGGAGGGCGGGACAGTCGGTTTAACTGCAGCTGAAAAGAATCTCTTCTGGGCATAATTATAGACATCAAAGGCTTGGATCAAGATATCTTAAATTGTTAAATATTAAAATTATCTTGTATGACTCTAACTTTGAACTTGCAAAAGAAAATTAGAAAATTAGAAAAGCTGCTCTAAATTCAAGAAGAGTTAAACAAAAACAAAGGTTCAAATAGGAATAGGATCAGTTACAGACAAATGTTGCCATGGGTTTTGGTGTGGATATGGACATAGATATTGATACAGAGGGGCTGGGTAGAGCTACTACCACACTCATGGATATAGGTAGAGGTAAAGAAATTACTTCAACACCAGTATGGCCATGATACAGATGTTCACGTGGACAAGAATAGACAGAGATATACATGTCATCACAGGTGTCGTGATGAGGTGTTACTGTGGTTGTACATACAGACAAAGGCTTATAGGAATCTACATATGAATCCAGGTATGTATTCACATGTACAATAAGTGTACTGGTGCCTGGCTGTATTCACGAAAGGTCACCAGGCTTGGGGGTGGGGTGTTCATCCCAGAGAGAAACACAGCACTGAAAATCTCTGCATTTCCATTCCTCATTTTTAGAAATATTAGATTGGAAATGTCACATGAAAACATACACTGCAGAGAGCAAATTCTCTTGAAATAATAGCTTTGGAAGCTTCGTGCTGTCTTCATAGAAATCAGACTCATAATTCCCCATCTCTAAATTGCTCTGCTGAAGCAGATAAAGTGATCTATGACTAGATTCTTTTAAAGATTTACATTTTTTTCTTACTAAAACATCATAGTTACTCACAACCTGTTTATTCTTAATTTACCTCAGGGCTACATTCTTCTATCTTTCTTTCTTTCTTTCCTTCTTTCTTAGAGATTTACTATTTTCATTTATGTGTACATTCATGGGTCTCTGTGTACATGTGTGGATGTGGGTGCACATATACCTAGTGTCCAGAGGCATCTGGCCTCCTTGGAGTTGGAGTTATAGGTTGTTGTGAGCTGACTGATGTGGGTGCTTGGGTTTCCTGCAACAGTAGCATATGTTCCTAACTGCTGAGTCTCCTCTCCATGTTTTTAAATATGTGCTCATGGAAGAGCATAAAACATATCAGGGCACTTTACAAGAAGGTCACTGTAACATCTATGTCAGTAAAACAAGTAGAGTTCAAACATGCTCAAAGTTAAAGTCTATTGACAAAAATTTTTAAAGAGTCTTTAAAAGTGACATATTAAGTTATAAGAACATATCCAGGGTACCTTGCTAAACCCACCATTAATAATTTTTATTTCCTATATAAAATACCAGTTTGCTTCTTTGCATGTACCATCTGTGTGACGGTGGGGAGATGCATGCTGTTTAAACACCATTGGGTTATGTGAAGACCTGGGATTTATCCTAAGGACAATGCCAAGCAAACTTAGAACAGAAGCAAAGATGTTTCTCAGACAGGCTTATGGAAGTTTAAATAATCCACTCTTCTTATATTGAATCGACATTCACATTTTATTTAATTGAAACTCATTTTCCTTATCACTACCTCTAATTTCCAAGTTTCTGTTCACGTATACACAGCCAGGCTGCTCAATAGAGAACAACAAGAAAAGCGACATCCTCCTAACTCTCCCAAATGCCACCATCTTGTTTTCTTTTGGTCTTACCAAAATAATAAAAGCTAAGGGCTTCAAAACCATGAAACTTCACTCATCCTCTGAGACTTTCCTTTACTGTTTCCTCTAGCTCATACTCTGCACCGTTTACCGTTGTGTGTGCCGAGCCCTGGCCTTTGTCTTACCCTTGCCATGAGAGACTTCGATGGTCCACGTACAGTTCAAAGAGTTTGGGTAAAAGTCTGGAAATCCTGGAGAAAGGA
The DNA here is from genome assembly GCF_964271855.1 of Acomys minous. Lineage (NCBI taxonomy): Eukaryota > Metazoa > Chordata > Mammalia > Rodentia > Muridae > Acomys > Acomys minous. The sequence continues at coordinate 10,237,936 of NC_140497.1, forward strand.
CAGTCCCACTCCTTCCGTGGATGTAGCCTCCACACAGGGCTGGAATAACAGAAAACATGAGCAGTCCACCATGACGGCTGGGATGGAGTGCTTTTAGATGAGCAACGAATTTCCATAAGTACTGTCAGAGAATGACACCAAAACCTAGACGCTGTTTTGCTTGTGGTTATGAGATGTCAGTTCATAAGCAGATGTCTGTATCACAGCACAGGCATAGAAGTAAAAACTGAGAGTAGAACAGGGCAGAGAATGTCAAAGTGTCATTCATCAGGAGAAGTCGGGACACATCAAGGTGTGGTTCCACCTTCCTGGGTGAGACTCTTTGTCAGTGCTTTAGTTAATTCAAAACCCTTGTAGCATAATATGCCATTCTCAAACTAACTCAAAGATTTAAGAACCATAGAGTTATTTATAATACTTTGAATAGGCACATGGGTGTGCCTACATCCTCAGTCATATGTAATACTTCTAAGTCTTGATGCTCCATTGTAGACACATACTTGTAGACAGCTATACTTGATAGACAGCAATAGAACACCTGTACTTGAGTGTGATGCTTAATGATCAAGTTGAAGTCAATAGACTTACCATCCGCCAACAGACTCATTACTGCCTTGTTCTGGGAACAATCAAAATACTCTAAGCTGGCTGTTTTGGAACATTCAATTGATTCATGTAAGCTACAGTCACCCCACTCTGCAGCAGTACAATGTAGCTGTCTCTCTACCATGCTGCACCTTCAGCAGCTTTTGTGCCTGTTGTTTTCTGTGAGTCCTTCTATAAGAATTACCATCTTTGCCCGTTTTCAGTGCTGGCAAAGATGCAGTGAAGAATCCAATACACTATGTATGCTGGCTAGGTTTGTCAACTTGATATACTCTAAAATCAAATGGGGAGAGAGTCTCACTAGGGGAATCACTTAGCCCAGGTTACTTCATGGGCATATCTGGGAAATTTATCCTGATTTGGTCAATAGCAGTGGAAAGAGCCATTGTGGATACAGGTGCCATTATTCAATGAGCTGAGCTCTGAGCTGAGCGAGAGAAGAGAAAGTTGCCGAGACGTATGTACGTGTGCATTCAACTCTCTCTGCTCTTGACTGTCGATTTGACCACTTGCTTCAAAGTTCCTGACACTGTAACTTCGTGGCTCTGATCAACTGTCACCTGGAACTGTGAGCTGAAACCAATCCATTTCTCTCATCACTTGCTTTCTGTCAAGATATTTATCACAACAAGCAGAAACGAATCCAGGTCACAGTGCTAGGGACATCAACTAGTTCAACTTACCTGGGAAACAACCTGAAGTTGCTCCATAAGAGGAGCTGAAAAACATCCACATGGCCCAGCCATCTAGGCTTGGGAAGGAAATCAGTACAGCAAATAGAGCCTCTCAATGCCCCTCATTGACTATAGAAATCCTCATGCCAGCCAGCACACAGAAACAACCAAGGTATTCAAAGACAGATGGAGCAACAAAGACAGCATGCGATCCACACACACGGGGAGGTCATTTGGCCTGAAGAGAATAGGGCGCTGTCACATGCAACAGCAAGGGTGAGCCTGGGCGATGTGATGGCTGGAAGTGAGCTGGACAGAGAGACAAAGCCTGCAGTTTATCCCAAGTGGGGACTTCGGGAACTGTCACCCTGATGTTAGAGTTCACACAACAGCCCCTCCCCCTGCTAGCTCAGTGACCCCTGTGAAGCTTCTGGCCTTTGGTCTTTTATGTTGCCCTATGATGGAAATGGAAAAAGGAATAAGTGTTGTCTAACTGTCAAGCATTTATAATTACTGAATTGTAAATGGGACTTCCTAGACTCCTTTTACTACAGGAACCTATTTCATAATATTTTTTTCTTTATATCTTGGTCTCTGTCTCTGTCTCTCTGTCTCCATCTGTCTCTGTCTGTCTCTGTCTGTCTGTCTCTCTGTCTCTGTCTCTCTGTCTCTCTCTGTCTCGTGTGTGTGTGTGTGTGTGTGTGTGTGTGTGTGTGTGTGTGTGTGTTTAGACTGTCTACTGATTCTAGAGAATACATCTACTCCCTGTTTTGTGACATTGTTACACCAAGCAGTTCATACTTTTCTATGTTGCTCCTTTGTGTCTGAAAATGTAAAAGTTCCAGGTTCCCTATGAGCTGGAGAAAGAGATGAGCCACAGGGGAGTGCTACCTTTGCTGGGTAACAAGCCTTAACCCTGTATCAGCTTGGCTCTCTAGGCTGTTCTTTGAGAGATCTGTGTGGTGTCTGGGAGAAGCATGTAACCTGAGCTTGCACACACACTTCCTTCATCAAACTACATAAATCACCTGGTCTAAACCATCTATTCTGAACTAGGATGAACTGGCATTCCCTAACTCAGGCCTGGAACAACTTCTTCTCAGCATGATAATTCAAAGTGTTCTATGAATATCATTTTCACAATTAATATTAGCATGATTTTGAGATAATTTATGAAAGACACACTTTACTTCCTTGTGCTTTCTGGTCAAGGTTTGAAGGGAACTACTCATCACCTTAAAAAGAATAGCCTCATGAAAGCCAAGCCAATACAAACTTCTCAAGGTCAGTTCTACAATATTTTAATAGTTTCTCATAATGTTTCCCCATCTTAATGTTCCGCTGCTCCTTCATTTCACTATGAAAGACAGAACATTAAACATAAACATTGTAGTCATTGTTGTCAACATAATATTGCTCAGAACCTGCTGGTAGACACTGTCCTCAGCACCAAGGGAGGTAACAATAAGGAAAGACTAAAGCACTATCCTCATGGAGTCTATGGCACAGTGAGATGTAGAATCCTGCTATTGAGGTCAAAGGCTGATATTTCTGGATAGCCTCTGAGCCTGGTATATTACAAAGGAGTCCCTTTCTCAGTGGGGTTCCCCCTTCACTTGACCAGGGGAACCCTAGATGCCCTAAGTAGCATCACATAGCCATCGGGGAAATTTATAGGCCTGACCCTTTCTTGATATGAAACCTGTTCAGCAAGCTAATGGCTAGAATCTGGAGCTTTTGCCACCTCAGCCCGGGTTTAATTCCCAGTGAGGGGACCAAGATCAGGTGAAGACGGAACCCTGATGAGAAAGGAACTGTGTTGTTTTTGGATTGAGCTCAGAGGCTATGCATAAATACCAGACTTCAACCTTATAGCAGAGACTCACAGTGAGGAACATAACTGTGTAAACCCTGATGACAGATTATAGAATGTAAGCGATGGAACCAAGAATGAAACCAAGCAATGGGAAAAGAGCAGCATCCAAGACTTGTGTGGAGTTGGAGGCACCGGTTAGGTTTTCAGAGGCAGCTTAGAGAAAGGGCCTCAAAGATCCTGATCTGTGAGTCCCCCATGAGATATCTAAAGGAGAGTATGGGTGGCTGGAGTGCAAGATGAAACGGGGGCCCCCAACTCCTCATCTAGCAGGGGCCTGTTTGCAGAGGAGGCACATGGCAGGAGGGAAAGGTGGGAAGGTCCTTGGAATGGTCTTTAGTTGTTCATGGGGTCCCCATGTATCATGGGCCACCCTAGGAGGCTGGTATTTTTTTTTAGAGACAGATGAAGAAACACACTAGGTCCCTGCCTATGGAGTGCACAGGCTACTATGTGTTTAAGCAGGTCACAAGGCTGCTTTGTAAGGCAGAGGGAGAAAAGCAGGCACATCGCAAGATGTTATAGGCAAGTGGAGAGCAAGAAACAGACAGAAACTAACTGTAGAGCTATTGTAACTTTCTGCTCTCAGGAATGGCACAGCAGTAGGAAGATTTCAGACTGGAAGCCTGAGCGTGACATGGGGCAGGGATGGAGATGTGCAGGCAGAGGTTTGGAGGGGGAACAGGGGAGTCAGATTCAGAGCTCTGAAGCTTGATGCTATTGGGTACCAGTGTAACAGGCTGGGGCTGGGATGGGGTGGATGAGTCAGCTTCCTGTGGGAAACACTGGGCAAAGGACAGAACAGCACAGTGGTGGTTAGCCAGCAGCATGGATGTGAACAAACAGGGGAAAATGGCATCACAGAGATGGAAGAGTCTAGAGAGGAACCTGGAGTAGAGTGGCCAGACTAGGGTGGGACGGAACAGGAGGAAACAGAGGCCCAGGGTTCTGATTATAGAAAATGTGCACAGCTAAATTTAATCTATGATGGCTCAGGCATACATCACCAGAATGAATTCTTAAATTTTATGAAGAACATAACTGTAAGAAATTAAAGCATTTTATGTTACACTGAGATGCCATATAGTCAATGTCTCTGGGACAAGGTACTCTGCTTCTAAGCTCATAAAGATGTACAGCATATCCAACTACATTGGATAATCACAAAATCCATATTTCATTGTGTGTGAGTGCATCGTGTGCAGGCTAACACATGTTTGCAAATGTGCATGTGTGTGGAAGACAGAGGTCATCCTTCAGTACCACCAGTTAAGGAATGTTCACCTTGCTTTTGAGATGGGGCTCCTCACTGGTCCAGGAGTGTACCGGTTAACTCAGCTGATGGACCAGCTAGCACCAGAGATCTGCCTGTCTCTGCCTCTCCTGTGCTAGTCAATGATATCACATCCTCTCATGGAAGCCTGAGAGTGCTAATTAGACACAGAGTGCTGCCATTTGGAATGCATGGGGAGAGACTGGCAGGTGATGCGAGTGCCCCTGTCAATCTTGATCCCACGATGCACATACACTAGTCTCGGAGCCTCCCATTATTAATGTTCTAAAGAAAAACAACTGTGCGAAGCCCATAGGCTTAAGGAAATGGGAATTTGTTATACAGGGAATGGAATTGAGATTCTCATCCAAATCTAAAGAGAGAAGAGGATAAGATGAAATCCAGGCTTTTACTGCAGGGTCCCTACAGGACTTGACTATTCATAGATGGTCAGGTCTCTGTTCCCTCGACAGAGCCACCAATTTAGCGGCATAAAATTTGAATTACATGAACCTATTTCTTCATCTACTGTGGAGCCTTTTCTAGGTAGTTATAAAAGCTACAGTCAAAATTTACTTCTAATTTCCTTCAGGCTGTCACTCTGTGAGCTTGACATTTGCCAGGACACAGACAGGTTTTTATCAAAAAGTCCCTTGGACATTTGACTAAAATATGCAGAGAATAAAAAAGGCAGAGGGGATCAGGTTGATACTTCCCCCAGGTGTACTGAGGGTTAGCTCCTACCAATGATCAAGTTTGGTGTTGACCTCTGCTTGGATTTCAGTCCATTACACATCATTCACTGAGGGATTTACCCCTGTCATACTAACACCCCTTCATGATTGCCGGCATACAAAATAAATAGTAGGACAATTCCTTGACATTCCCAAGATTATAATCTAGTAGGAAAAACAAAAATAATATTTAAAATATAGATAACAAAGTGAAGATTATTCTGCAAGTAAGAACATCAAACAGCTTTCAGATCTCAAGGTGCTCAGTCTACAAAGTGCCGTTGAGATGGCAAAGAAGAAGGCAAGTTGATGTCCATAGCCAGGAAGGTGGAAGCCCCCATAAGTGAGAGCGTGTTGGTAGGATGTGGCAAAGTCACTCTTTCTGCATTGCCCTGTGGTATGTGATCTGCTGCCATTTATTTGGCCTATTCACACAAGCATGATTGAGCACTGCATATCTTCCTGCAAAACTCACAGACCTCCCATGGATGCTGTGGTTTCTTCTCACACTATCATTATCCCTTCCTTCCCCCACTCATGTCATCTCCAAGATCCTGACAAGAGTTGTCTAATACAGCAAAGATTATAGATTCAGTTTTCACTTCTTGGATCCAAGCCATGGGACTTCACAAGTTCAAGACTAGGTGTCTACCTTCACCCAAGAAAAGTAGGAACTGACATGGGGCCTATGCTTTGGGCCAGAGTTCTTCATGAGAGATGCAGTTACTAGAGAGGGAAGAAGAAGGTGCCATGAATTAGGCTCACTCCCTGTTAGGTACCACACAGTACCCACAGGAGCTTAAGACCATCAAATTCACACAGCATCTTCCTTGAGCTATTTCATCTGCCTACTCCACAGACACACTCTGTGTCTTTACTCTGTCCTCTATTCCCAATGCTACTCCTGATATGTAGCACTTCTGCCTATGCCCAGCTCAGCTATCCTTTGTGTCTGGTGCCACAGAAGGACTTGAGGCCCTCATATGTGCTGAGCAGGTGCTCTACCACCAAGCTACAGAGCTTGGCCTGCTCTGCATGCCTTAAATGGTATACATGGGTCTTTTGATCTCACTGAACTCTAAGGTCTTGTACTACGGTCTTTGAAAAAATTTCTACATAAAACATGAAGTCTTGTGCTTCATTTTTTTCTTCCCTTTGTCTTTGGTTTATCTCTCTGTCTGTGTTTCTGTCTCTCTTTGTGTGTGTGGCAGGGGCGGGGGTTTACATAATGGGTGTGGTACTACGGAGTAAGCAGAGCAGTATCTCAGTTTTTCTCCATTGCAGGGTGACTGGTGGCCTCTCTATGGTTGACGGAACTCACTGATGGTGTCTTCTTATTTACTTATTTATTTATATTGGACTCTTACTCTCAAAATAAATATTCAAGGCAGTATTAAATTAGGACTACCCAGATATAGAAGGTGAGAACGTCTAAGACACATCCATACTTGTTTCTTCAAAGATGAAGATGAGGCATTTGTGTCTCATTCTGAGTGTTCCCAGGGACTAGTGTTAAATACATTGAACTGTGCTTCTGACCTCCACCCTTAGGACCCAGTGTCCACCACCCCTGCACCACCAACATATCCTCCTGTTCTCTCCTTGTTTTTGTCTTGAGTCAAATTATTTCACCAGAGTCAAGTCTCTTCAGGAAGATGGACCTTGAAGGATGTCCACCCCAGGCCTCTCAAGACTGCACATTGTAAGTTCTATTTATTTTCCTATTCCCAATCATTTTTCTTTCTTCATCTGCTCCTATGTGTGATTTCAAAGCTATGTTTCTTCTTCTTATGCTAGTATAGGCTGTTAGAAGGCAACAGACATAATTGTTTTGTAATAAATGTTTGTAGAAAAATAGTTTGCAAAAATGTTTAATAACAACATTTTCAAAATAATCCGTGCATTTGTCCTTTACCAAATAAGAGGAAGACAACACATCCTGCGCTCAGGTTATTGCGTTAAAATTGTAGTGTGTGAACAATGGTATAAAAAGGAATAAATGTAGTACTTGACAAAGAGAGACACATGGTTTATCTTTTATCAGGTGAGATAAAATATTATAATTAATTCTAATTTATGTTTCCTTGCAGAGAACTATGAGTTCTTAGAGGTTTACATTTCCTATTGATGTATGATTTATTGCAATAAAAACCTGTGAGATTTAAGAGATTGTGTGAGATTAGAAAGGGCAAAGAGATTCTCAGAGCTCAGTGCAAACATCCATGACTAAATAAAACTCTCATGCTAAACCCTAAACACCTGAAATGGGAAGATTTATTAATAACCTTTCGCTCTTGGCTTTTTAGTCCTGGAAAGGTGCTATGATGTAGCAAAGCAAATCACATTAGGGATCCCCTCGGATGGATCAGATTTCAAATTTGCATAAATTTGACTTGGAAGACAAAAGACAAAATGTCTAAGTTTAATGCACTTTTATTTTCTCTAGAAAATGCCATTTATAACTGGCCTCTTGTAGTATCTCAGCCAGTTACTGAGCTCACAGGCCACTCTAACAGAGCTGAATCCCACTCCATCTCTAAGCCATTTTTCCTGTCTGTACATTCGTCTTACACAGGAGCAGGCAGCATTGATGAGTATTTTGAAGAATCCACATTGGAATGTCAGCCTCAAATGGGTCAAGCAAAGTCTCCCACTTGGCAGCATCATCTTTATTACCCAGCCAGGTGCCTTGACAATGTGGTGACTGTCCACTGGTGAGCAAGGACATATCAGTCACCACACTGTCCTAGGACTTCATTGTTCAACTCCTCACAGCCACAGTGGAAAACTCTGCAACCAAAAGCAACATGGCCCAGTGCTCTGGAGGCTGAAGCAGGAGAGTTGCAGGGTTGGGCTGGGCTACACAATCAAACCCTGTCTCAAAACAAAACAAGCAACAACATACAGGCCATGAGACGCTTTCCACAGCGGCTATATTCATGTGTATTTCTTCCCTCCACAGCGGCTATATCCGTGTGTATTTCTTCCCTCCGTGTCCAAGGCTGCTCTTGTCTGCCTCGTTGCCAGCATTTATCTTTACTCTTTTGATATCGCTCAATCTAACCAGCACAAGGGAGAATCCTCTTGATTCTGATTTGCCCTTCAGCTCACCACTTTGGCTGTCCTCATGCCCAACCTGCCAGCCACATGCAGCCAAAGATAAATATGCCATAATGCAAAGAAACATTAATTTAAAACGCTATGAGATTTTTGCCCACTTGGCAACTTGATTGTGTGGTTCTCAAGTGTGAAATTTATAAATGGCAATGTTGTGTTACAATGTTGAAGGGTTTTGTAACCCATAGTGTATAATTTACAGTGCCTTTGACATCAACTGTATTGACATTAGAGGTAGATGACAATAATATTACAATGTACACTAGCAAAGAGCAACATCTCAGCTGCTTTCTGCTGTCAATGAGCAATGCGCGATATTCATGAAGAAGGTTCATCTTGTCTAGTTGCCCACCCATTGGGCCCTCCTACCAGGTAGCCCCACAAGGGCATATGTAACCCCTACCTCCCCAGCTCTGCCCAGAGTAAGGAATCTCTACTAGTTCTGTGTGTTTGCCTGAAAAGGCATTCAGTGAGTGTTCTACCTCTTATCTGCATGCACCAAGCACTGTTTGAGCTAGTACTCTGGTTAAAAGGAAAGGAAGGTCAAAGGTTGTCCAGAGTTAGAAATACTGTAAATATGACCTTCCCTAGATCCTGCTGTTTGCGTATATTATTTTGAGAAAAAACAAATAACTCATTATACATATAACATTTTAAAAGAAATGCCTACAGTTTAGAAAAAGGAATGAAAGTGGAAACTATGTGTATCTATAACTCACACTTAAGTATTTATTTTCCATATGTCTATATACTTTTCTAAAGAAACAATGTTATAATGGGGCATATTCATGACTAAAGAGAACATGCCCAAAGTATTTTCCAAATGACCACAATTACACATTTACCTAACTTTTAGTGCAAAACTCTGTATTTCCAGGAGTGGGTAAGTACAGGAGGAAAAGTAAATGATGACACACGAATGCTATGAAGGACTCTCTGGGAGGATTCAGGTCCAGCAGAAGTATTCTGGAAGAGGTCAGAGGTCACGGGGACAAGGTGTGGTAGCTTGGAGGAAGTTCTGTACATGGGCCTATGTCACCTAAGTCAGAAGAGAATGAGGCTTGACCATGTGTAAATAGACCCTGACATGTCTCTCAGGCCTTCTATCAATAATACAGGAGGCTTCTATAAAAATACAGGAGGTCTCTCAGCCTCAACGAGTGTAGATAATGCTGAAGGACAGAACACGATTTTTTATTGTTTCTAAAGAGTTACCCCAGCTGGTAGCGGAATACTCCTGAACATCCTTCAAATGTGCTGTGCTTAAGGGACGCAGTTTGTAAAGGGAGCGCATCATGTCAGGTGTCACGCGCACTGGTCCACATGTTCGGTCTCCAAGTCTTTGTGTTTGCCCTAGCTTAGCTCTGCCCGACTGAGCGCCACCTACCGTCACAGCTGGGCAGGGCGTGGTTCCACTGATGGTTCTTCTCACAGATGAGAGGCTCATCATCACTCAGCGTGTACCCCGGGTCACAGCTGAAGGTCACTGTAGATCTGATACCAAAGTTACTGCCATGCCGATGACCGTTCACAGGGATGCCTGGGTCCAGGCAGGAGTCAGATTCAAGAGTTACACCTGCATGTGCAGAGAAAACACATGGCTGAAAGGGCCTCTTTGTCTAATTGAAAAAAAAAAAACCAACATGCTATATTATAAGCTATAATATTTTCCCAGATATGCGCAGACCTAGTGAACTCTCCATTCCCGAATTGATTATTTCACATCCAACAGTTCATTAATGCAAAAAGCAATGTCTCCAAATGTCTGGCCGTGTTTTTTTTTAATTAAAGACCGTCATCTCGGTGTGTTCTTCTCCGGGTCATACAGAAATGGTGTGACCTTGAATAATTCAGTGGTGTCTCTGGGTTTTATCTTTGTCCCCCCCCACCCCCACCCCAGGAAATCAATGGACTGTTCAGGGAACACCAAGCTAGATCTCATTCCATCTCTCTTCCCTCCCCGTTTCTCTTTGCTTTTACGTTTTGCCCCTCAGTCAGGGTTTGGCAGCTACACCACACTGCTCCTATGCCTGCACACATAGAGCCAAGCACACACGCTGAACATGATTAGAACTGCATAGAGAGTGAGCTTTCTAAAACCACGTTCTATACATCTACAGTTTTAAAATCTGCATTCCACCTGCCATTTGCCTATGCCATAAGATAAGCTGGGATATAAAAAGTACTAGGTCGCCTCAACCTGAGACTTTCTGTCTGTCTTTCCTTGTATTTCTCTTTTCCAGAATAATCTATTAAAGAATGTGAGGATCAAGGAAGAGAATGTCTGTGTAATATTTGTGTAGAGAAATGAAAATTCCCTACAGTGCACCCCTCCAGCAAAAAGCTCACACACAGACTGTAGTCTCAGGCTGCTAACCAAATGTCATAAAATGATTTGGCAATCAGACTTTCTTGGCCTCAATATTGACCTCCTGGATCCCGGGTCTGGCCCTCTGGACTTTAGTAGAGTGAGGTGACTAGTACAGATAGGTTTTCCTTCTTGAAGTCAAACCTGTGATTCACAAAATCCAGAGTAACTGTTTAAAAAAACAGTAATATTTTCCTAGTAGCACAGGAGACTATGACTCAAGAAGTGGTGGAGCTCCCAGGTCACAGAGAGGCTAGCTGCTGAGAGATAGCTTCTAAATACTGGGGCTTTCCCGGGACTCAGCAACAGCCTGATATCCTTGGAGGATGTTTCCTGAGTCAGAACCATCTTGGTTATTCTCTGTGGGTGTATGTTCATGAATGTAGAGATCGCCATGGTTATCCCCAGTGGGAGTTTCCTGGGAGCTGAGGCTATTCTGATTATCTGCAGTGAATGTTTCCTGAGAATGGGGCCCATTCGGATTACATGCCTTGGGCATTTCATCAGGACTATGCTGTTATCTACAGTAGTTTTCTGGCATCAGGACACCCTGCTTATCCCCATGATCTCTTAGGTGCTGTATCAGTTTTTCCAGCCTACAGGCACACAAGTGGAGAAGGAGATCAGCCACCCTTCAGCGAATTCTTCAATCATACCTGTATAGACACCACCACCTGAAGAGCCCCCTCAGCCCTCCATATTTGGATGGAGTACCACATACTTGACTTTCTGGGTTCCCTTCAAGTGTGCTCCCTGTCTTCACCTCATGTGTGATCCCTGTCTTCACCTTATGTGTGCTCCCTGCTTTCACCTCATGAGTGCTCCCTGCCACAGGATGGAAAGGGTGTTCTTACTCCGAGAGAGTTCTTGGAGTTAACAACTAAGCAAATGAACAAGCCTGGGGCACACTGGGAAATCTGTAAGCATACAGATGTTTGAAGAGTCGAGAATTCACAGGGCTGTGACTCGAGCCTCCCAGGATAAAACCCAATATGGATTTTCAGTCACATTTTCAAAAGCTGGAGGTGGACAAAAAGCAAATTGGAAAGAGTTGCATTTTTTTTAACCAATAATTATTCTCCTTAAATAGTCATTGTAGGTCCTTAAAAACAATGAGTCAGGGTTTCCATAGATACAAAGCATAATGACACCAACTGCACCACAGCAGGCGCTATGGCCTGGGTCATCACTGGTGAGCACCAGTCTGCAAAACCTTTATTCTTCTCTTTATGTCTCTGTCCTCCCCTCCTTCCCCTCCTCTCCCTTCTCCTTTCCCTTCCGTCTCCTCCTCTTCTCCTCCCTTCCTTTCTCCTCTTCTCCTCTCCCCTTTCCTATCCTCTCATTTTTGCTTTGTTCCTTCTTCTTCTTTCCCTCCCCTCTCCCTCCTCTCTTCTCCCCTTTTTCTTCCCTTTGTTTCCTACTCCCTTCCCTTCATCTCCTCATGTCTCTCTCTCCTTTCCCCACCCTTCTCCTCCTTTATCCTTTTCTTGCCTTCCTTTCCTTTTCATTTCTCCTCGCCTCTTCCTCTCCTCCTCCTCTTCACACTGTCTCCCATCTCCTCCTCCTCTTCACACTGTCCTCCCATCTCCTCCTCCTCTTCACACTGTCCTCCCATCTCCTCTCCCTTTCACTCTTTCTGTTCTCCATCTCTTCTCTCACCACACACACAGATCCATCTTGTATGGAAACATGTTTGACACTCATGACCTGAACAACATGCTCTCACATTGCTGATGTGGAAGCAGCCACAGGATGATGGCTTCATACAACAGTGAAATTTATATTTATAATGAAACCCCTTTCCATACAAACTTAGCTTCAAAAATGGAAAAACAGTTAAGGGAAAGCAAATCCGAACTTCGTGTTGATTGTTCATCAGAAGTGAATCTAGAGAGACACCTAGAAAGTCATACTGGCTACTCAAGAGCAAATTAGCTCATGCTTGTGTGTTTTTGTTTGTTTTTAAAAAACAATAAATAATAGTACAGATGTGAGTTGAATAATATGAAAACACTATGTTTCTAATGTAGTGTGTGTGTGTGTGTGTGTGTGTGTGTGTGTGTGTGTGTGTGTGTGTAGTATTATAGCCATCAATTAAATCATCATTTTGCCTAAAGCAGGGCTGGTCCAGGAATTCCCACAAAACCCAGAAGTGGGAACGTGCACACACAAGATTGCAGAGTGAGTGACAGAAACAAAGCCAGGTCTCCAAGAATGGACTGGGGTTGGTGTAATCAGGATTGCTGGGGTGGGTGCACACAGTAACACACTGTCAGAACTCTACCTCACCTGCCCTGGCCTCAACCTCACATCACAAACAAAAGAGAGACCAATGGGTAGCTTTTGGGAGGAGAGATGCATTTTGATTCTGTTCAGTTTCTCAGCCAAAACATTCAAGTGCTGACATTTGACCTAAATCTGACACAAACATACCTCTTTTCCCCTCGGGCCTTTGTGAACAGGTGACAATGAAGGTGTTTCTTGGCAAGCAAAGGCAAGTGATTGTTTTCATAGTCAACTTGTGTTGCTCACATTCCCATGTGGTTGATGTGAGTCTTACTTTGTGTAAGCTGTCAATCACAGATTGGGGTAACTAAGGTGTCTATATGCATGCCTTCCCTCCAAGAAGGTATAATTGGACAGACACATACACACACACACACACACACACACACACACACACACACACACACACAAACACACACACAGATGCACACACACTCACAAGAGAGCAAATTTCTTAACTCTTATATTTATTATTTTTTAAAGATTTATTTTATGTATATGTTGAATATATGCAAATGTATCATTGTGTGTGGCTATTTGCCACACATACGGGTACATAGAGATTTCAGAAGATTGTGGTGTGTCAGACACTCTGGAGCTGAAGTTGAGAGATATGGGAGCTGGGAACTGAACTTCAGTCCTTTGTAAGAGCAGCAAGTGCTCTTAACTGCTGAGTCATCTCTTCAGGTGGCTCATAATGTATATATACATATGTATACATACACACATATATAGACATACATAGATGTATTGTATAATTAATTTATTTACAAGCTTTTGGTCCAAGAATTTCCAGAGTTAGAATTTATTATCATTCATTTTTAATGAGAACTATCATAACCCTATATGTACAGTGTATATATATATGTAAAACACAGGGAAGTGCATTCAGAGTGCTGCTATGGCTGACTGGCAGAGGTTCTGTCAGAGGTTAGCAGAGTTGATGGTGGAGGAAGAGGGGAGGCAGGAACAGACTAAAGAAGATGGCATATCCCCATCATGCATGTATAAAATCGTGTGCATGAGTAATATACAGCTACCGTTACAATGTAGGCAATTTACTTTTGATAAAAGTCTCAAAATAAGAATATTCTGCCCAACAGAGTCATGGCTCCTTTAGGACTTTCTTCACTCTGTTTTCATGTTAAGGCACTCTCAATGGAGCCTGAAGCAGCTTTTTGGTTTTGGTTTTGGTTGATTCTTGCTAAAAACCAACTCCTATGGAGAAGCCCCCCTAGTAGGTGCCCAAAGTTTATTTATATAAATATGGCTATAAAATGATACAGCTTCTCCTCATGGCTTCAGAGGCCAGCCTGAAAAGGAAACTGAGCCTGGCCAGCGGAACAGAACACACTGCATCCATCACGGCCTACCAACTGCCAACTGTTCGCAGCAACCACTTGGTGTTTGTTAGACACAGCTGGGGTTTAATACCTTTCCACCTCTGATCTAATGTTTGCCACCCTGGAAAATGCAACCCATTCACATGACCTCGCAGACCAGGGTGGTCTGCCCATCACCCTGGCAACTGAGCCCGGTGAGCACTCAGGAAACAGCACCAGTAAAATGTCCTAATGCCCTGTATTACTTCTAGCCAATTGGTATATTACACATATGTATATATGTGTGTGTATATGTATATAATATATTATATAGTATATTGTATCGTATATAATAAGTTAATACTATAATGATTATATTAATACTTATTAATTATATACTATATAGTAATATAACATTAATGTGTACTAAGAGAATACAATTCATCAAAGTAAATAATGACTATATCATTTTACTTTGTAATAGGTCATTGATATTTATTAGGGAACCTAAAGCAATATCCCACCCTCCAAAACACTCTGTAGGAGACTTCCTGAAACTACTTGACACTCAGATTATCTATGGAGTCAGCCCATTTGTCTTCACACACAAAGGCAAGCACAGGTGCCCCTACCACCTATGGTACAGTGTCCTGTCCTGGGTACCAGCTGGGACTACTTACTTTCATAGTGGATGAGGAAGCCAACATTAGCCCGGCTACTGTCAGTGGTAAACAGCAGGTACATGTAGTTGCCGGTGCTGATGAGGAACTGTGGTGCCTGGGTGCCATGGTACTCTCCGATCAGTGGGGATGAGCTGGCTGGCCCATCCCGTACTTCCAGAGTATCATAATTCACTTCTGTCTGGAACCTGGGGAAAACCAGTCAGAGTCATGTCAGCTTACACACCTGTCCAACTGTGTCACTCCTAGTAAAATGTCAAGTGATAAGGTCATTGAAATATACATGTATATATTGTTCTGTTTGCTAGAAGAGACAGCACACTGTAAACTCACTACCATATCTATTATCTATCTATAAAACAACAGGCTATAAAGAAAGTCATTATCTACCTCTGAAAAAAAATATGTAAACTACATAAGTTCCCTTAGACAGATAGATGATAGAAGACAGATAAATGGATGATGGGCAGATTTTATATAGATGATAAATGATAAACAGATTGTGTATAATATAATATATTTTATATATGTTCTATATAATAGATGCTATTCAGGTAATTGGATGATAAGTACACAGAACCACCAATGATACATAGATAATAGATATATAATAGGTGATGCATAGACCTATGACAGATACATGGGTGACCAGTTAAGAGAGATTGATGATGTATCAGTACAATACAACCTTCAGTAGTGAAACAATCCCTGATTATAGTTTGCACTATTTTTACAATCCTCTGTTTTATGTGTTATAGACATCTTGAAATAGACACACTGAAGAAGAACGCTCCCTTTAGGAAAGAGGGACTTCACATCATATGCTATTTAAATATTTTTCCTGAAAACCACACTGTGCTTTTTTTTTTTTTTTTAATTCACACCAACCCTTGAGGGACCAACACTGAACAAACTGCTACTTCAGAAATTCAGTGCTGCAATAATGATTTGGGAAAGCCAGGACGGCTTCCAGATAGTGTTTAACTCTGCTTGTACTTCCAGTGAACCCAGCCTGCAATTATATTTATATAAAGCTGAGGCACCCAGGTCCCCTCGGTGCAATGATGGCGCCATTCTGGGCACTGAGATAATTTCTTAAATGAGCCCATCTCATCCTCCAAGAGCTAACTCGGTTTCCAAGTGCTTCCCTTGGCTCTGAGGGAGCAACTCGGCATTGCACGCACGCCTCTGACTCACTGAGTAACTGAGCCAAATGTGCATCTGAAGCTGGAGCACCATTCCCCTGCTGGGCTCTGACTATTGCTAGGAAGAGAAGGGAGCCAGCTCAGTTTATTTGAACATCTCCACAATAGCAAAAGGATGCTGAGCCTTATTTAACTACCCCGACCTGTTCATCATCAATGTGGATGTTGCTCTGCAAAGGCACAGCAATGTTACGTTCTCTGCGAAAACTAGGCTGCTACTCTGAGTTCTTTTCTTCCATACAGGGGAATTCAAACAATGTGTCTCGGGTTGCCAGACCAGAATGGCACATGAGGCTGGTGGAGCCCCTCTGACTTCATTACTTTAAACACCTGTTCTGAAGATGCTGCGATGCACCAGATATTTGAGTTCAAGTTCCAAAGGTCTGCAGAAGCATGCAATCATGCATTGGGATCTTGAATCCTCATGGGAAAACTTTCATGTTTTTTAACCTCAGACAGCTAGGACTAATAAAATACACCCATTGATGGAACTAGAAATGACTATCCTAATGAGATAACCAGGACTCAGAAAGACATACATGGTATATACACTTATAATTGGATATTAGCCCAACATAGACGTCCTCTGAGAGTCTTCTCTCAGTGTGGGATCAGGACAGATGCTGGAGCTCACTATTGAACTCCAGGTGAGAGTGGTATGGAAGAATGGGGAGATATAAGGACCAAGAGGACCCACAAAAAGACCATAAAGATCTGGAGCCTGGGGGGCCCTGCACAAATTGCTGTCCCAAGGTCAATGCATGCAGTAAACCTAGACCCCCCTATTCAGATCTAGCCAATGGACAGCTCATTCTCCATGGCTGTGAGGAGAGCAGGAAGTGACTCTGACATGAACTCTGGTGTCCCCTAATTGACCACTTCCCCTTGGTGGGAAGGCCTAGTGGAACGCAGAGGAAGGGGAAGCAGGCTATCCAGATGAGACCTGATAGGCTGTGATCATATGGTAGGGGAGGAGGTCCCCTTTCTGACACAGGTCTAGGGGAGGGAAATAGGGTGAAAGAGGGAGGCGGGGGAAAATGTGAAGGTACAAGTGAGGGGATAACAATTGGGACATAATCTAAATAAATTATTTTAAAAATTAAAAATTAAAAAAAATCTGTAACTTCTCATTGCTTATCATGCTAGGCAGCCTCACATCTTTGCATGGCCAGACCAACTGTGCAGAATCCAAATCTTATTTTTGCAGACCCAATATCAGCGATGAACCAAGAACTAACTAAAACAGTGTCAAAAAATTTATCTTTGAAGAGCTGAGCACTGATTGCATCTAGGTTTAATGTCTAAAATTCCCAGGAATATTAGCCACTCTGCATTAACCCAATATCACACAAAAATAATACTGAAAATATTACACTAAGGATACTTTAGCATGAAATTTTCTTCAAGAAACTGATATTATATGGTCAAATGAGACCATGAAATTAATACTTTTACTAAACGATATGTATCTGACCTGAGGGTGTTTAGTTCAATTTTTTCCCAATGAAAGGAAGCGTAAGGTTTACTAGAACATCAAATTTCACATATCAAAACCTTACATATGTTTTTAATGATTAATGTTGCTTAAATGGTCACTCACGACTAGACATGGATCGTTTTCCCTTTTTTGGAAAAATTATGCTATTAAAAGTAGGACCATCAGAACAGAGATGTGGGTAATTATGAATAAAAAATAATTAGTAATGATACTTCAACTACTGCTTTAAGACTTCTTGTCCTGATATTTTGAATTGTTGGAAAACAAGGAAGAAGATATCATACATTTTGAGGTAACAAATTAATAGTATTACAACATGGAACATTGCAATATATATATATTGCACAAAATATACATTTTTTTTTCAGACCTGAAATTGATTTCAGTGTTGAGATGAATGGCAGAGTGCCTCATGCTGGAGCCTGAACCATGTCCTTACTTTTGCATATCATTATCATGTGTTCAGATTGCTAAGCCAGACTGTGTCCCTGTCATAGCAGCTCATGGGCACTGGGGCGGCTCTTAATCTAACCCTGATGCTGGCTCTGCAACCTTCAGCTGCCTCCCGGTACTGGTGGCCTCTCTAGAACTGAAGAAGTCTTTTCTGTGCTCTCATGGAAGATAGAGGAGGGCGCAACAGGGTGGGGAGCTGCTTCCATGGAACAGCACATAGCCAAGCTCCCAATCTCAAGTTTCCAAACCAGACTCTAGGTAAGAGCAGGAAAACGTCCATCCAAGATGCTTCCCCACAAGCAGCCCGGAGCTGAGACCTCACTGTGCCCACGGGATAGCAGGACCATGAGAACAGCATGGGTGTTTCCGACCCTGGTCTTTGTTCCCCATCTTCCCTGGGGACTGGACCATGCTGACGCTTTAAGCTCTATTTACACAACACAGGAAGTGTACCTGCAATTTCTCGGTGCCAAAGCAGTGGGAAAGGTTTTAGTCTCACCTGTCGAATGTTATTTTGATGGAATGTCCTGCTTTGGCTTCAATGATCCATTCACAATTTAAAGAATCTTTGTAATATCCTGGCCATCCTGGAGGTAAGATGACCCCACTAGAAGCCGTCAGGTGCCCACCACACGGAGCTGGAAGAAGACACACACAAATCCGTCAAGAAAAAAAAGTCAAATCCAGGAAGGCACAGCACAGCAGCCTCTCACTAGAGGTGGGCACTGTGTGGTTATTCATGGGAATCAGTGTTTATACATCAAGCAAAACATCTCTCAGGAAGCCATATGGGATGAAGTCAACCGGTAAATCCCACCTCTTTCTGGGCTTTATCAGTGGGCTCAGCTAGGTTTTGCTGCTATAAAACCCTGGATACATGTGAGATGTGTCAGTTAAATGACCTACAGGGATGCCACTTTCCAACAACCTTCACCGTGCCGAGGTACATGCAACCATCATGTGTATCTCACACAAGTACGTGTTCATCTGCTTTAAAATCATCTCAAGTCTGAAACTGAGTGTTCTGGGATGCTCTGCTACCATGCAGAATCAAGCCAAGGTCTACTCATTGTATTAATTATGCACAGATGACATGTAATTGCCGATGAACATTACACATCACAACCAGTGTTGTAAAATTCATTAAGTAAGGTGCTAGTTCTTCTTAGGCTTTTTTTTTTTTAATGATAAAATGTTACTACAGAGGGTATTTGGAACATACAAGTTAAGATGAGAGATCCGTATGGTTCAAGAGAGTGCTTAGACAATATTTTCTTGGGTAATTTATTTACACAACCCACAAGTTGTGTAAAGTTGCCAGAGAGTCATTTTCAATCTGCAGTTGGGTTTCCTGGAGCAGGGAAGCTTCTAGACTCTGCCACCTATTTACACCACTCCTTATTGATACGATATATTTTTGTTGAAAAAGTCATCAATTTCATAATGATGTTAAGCTTTATTATTTAGTTTTATCCTTAACTTTATTGTCCTAGCACTAATGTTTTCTTGAAGAGTTATTTTCCCGCAGTTCTGGGACTTTCCCAGATATTACCTAGTCACAGTGAAGGATGCAAGGGAGAGGCTAAACACAGAGAGCTCTGCTTTGAGGCCACATGGTTTGCAAGTGGGATGGCCTTGGCATCTTGGAATGTGCCGGAATGGTTTGTGGTAAGACTCTATCTGTCTGAAGTTACATTGTTAATATAGTAACATTTGTCCCTTGTGAACCTGTCACTGTCATATCCACCCCACCCCAGTGTCTTCATTACAGTCACTGGGGCCTCTTTGTTAGTGACACCAGCAAGGGACTCACACTCACTTTGGATTATTTTTTAATGTTGACTATCATTAGCTTAACCTTCTCACAGATTTTTGTCTTTCTTCTAATTTATAAATCTGAGTAGTTAGTTTCCAGATTGTTATCTTTTTGTCCTTCCTTGGAGGCCTGCAAATGTTACAGTTTGATCATGGATTTAGGTGTGCTGCCCTAAATCTGGGTCACATGTGGGTATGCTCCCTCACATCTGAGTGTGCTCCCTCATATCTGAGTGTGCTTCCTCACATCTGGGTGTGCTTCCTCACATCTGCGTGTTCTCCCTCACATCTGGGTGTGCTCCCTCACATCTGAGTGTGCTCCCTCACATCTGGGCATATCTGGGCGTGTGGCCTCACATCTGTGTATGTGCCTCACATCTTTCCTAACTGAAAGCTTTTTGCTGTGCATGGTCCTGGTTAGGCTGACACCTGGGTCCATATTTCTTGTTGATTCACAGTTAATTGGAGGGTATTTTTCCATTTTACATATTTTTCTTCTAGTTTTATTCTTATTACTACTCATGCTACTTTAATTCTAATACAAAAAAAGCCTGTGGGTTACATTGATTTTAAAATGTTTATCTTTGCTATGTGGCTAATAATGTGAGTTATTTAAAAAGTCAGTCCCGGAGAAACACAAGAAACAGGAGTGTTCTATGAGACCAAGGGGCTGTTTGCACAGGACTGCTCTATAAGGGGCATGAGAGACTGCATATTGTGTCAGAGAAGCGAGAGGCTGCATGTTCTGTGAGTAAGGAGAGCATCTCCACATTCTATAGGGAATGGGGCATTCTCTGCATCCCTCTTAGGCCACTGCTGCTCTTGCTCACTTCCTCCTGCCTTGCCCTTACTTCTCTCCTAATTTCCTTCCTGAAAGTCGAACTTTATTCAATTTCAGCAGCTGCATCGATTGGGGACTCTATACAACTATTATCAGAGCACTCACCTGCCCTGAGAGACACTCATTTGCAATGAGTAATTGGGTTTCCTGGAGTACGGAAACTTCCAGACTCTGTCACCTATCACCCCTCTCCTCTCTTAAAGGTTTGCTTTGCTGAACAACCCCAGCTAGAGTTTGCACTGCACTTCATGGGGTTGGGCCTGGCTCTTCCTAAAGAGGGAAGACTCTTCCACCAATTGTTATTGTGACTGACAGCTTCCCCTTCTCCCAGACTTCTCACCCTGCCTTGATCCAGCCCACTTGCTCTCCAGGCAAATGCTCACTCACAGCTTACAGTACATCCCTATACAGTCTATTGCCCATAGAGGCACAAGAGAACTGTGGGAAGTCAAGAGCAAAGACCGGAGCCTTGTTATCTTAAACATCTTTCTCACGAAGTCATTTATGCATCCAAGTCAACATAAATGCTTGGCTAGAGCACTGTCTCAAAACAGGGCTGCCCACCTCATCAGCCTGGGAGCCCACAAGGGTGAATTTACATATATATGGGGGATTAAAAGCTGCCATGTCTTGACATTCTATAGGACCTGGTTAGACACTTTCTGGCCCTGAGGTTACGCATGCTCCAACACATGGCCCTACACACATGCACATATGGGCAGTGGAGTTGGTGGGTTTAAAAAAGAAGTACACGAAGCTGGGTGGAAAAAGGTAGGTGGGAGATAGAATTGTCAGGGAGGGAATGAGCGTGGATTTTATGAAAATGTATTACATGCATATATAAAATTCTCAAAGCATTTTTTAAAATTTATAAAACAATAACTCCGGAGGTGGGTCTAGGGCAGGCTAAGTCCAGCTGACTAGACACATGCACACCCAAAAAGCATTAACGGGCATCTATGGTGGTAGGGCTGGGGTAAATGAGGCCACTGTGCTGGCAGCTGCTAATCTGTCCATTGAGTCGAGCTCAGTTTAGACCTCCTGCAGGTCACAGGACTGGTGGCATTATGCCATGCTTGTTTCTGCCCTGCAGAAGGGAAGTGATGGAACTGCATAGGGAAGAGGTCCTCAGTTTACATAAACCTTTTCGGTTTGCTTATTTAAAAGAAATGTGATAAAATTTAAAAAAAAAAAAAAACAGGAGAAATAGGAGCCAAGCAAAAATAGTTCCCTATAACTTTAATTAACAAATAGCTCTTAACACCTTTTAGGTTTTTGTTAGCATGAGCTATTACTTATTTAGATATTTTCAGCCATGGTACATCATGACTCATTATATAGGTTTGTGTGGTACTAAGCAGCACAGTTAAATGTTTTCATTAGCATATGTATCTTTGTGAAATCGTTCTCTACCAGGATAAGGCTTCAGTAAGGTGATTTTGATCTTACAAAGTTTGCAGTGGTAGTGAGTCCTGGCATTCAGATGTGACTTAATTAACCAAAGAAGCCCCGTGATTTGAGCTTTCCGTGATTTGAGCTTTCCATGTTTCTAAGTCTTTGCTCTGGAACTTGTACAAATGACACTAATCAGCAGCACCATTTGTGGTTGTGAGATTGTTTGTGGTACTAGTCTACTATTCTAAAATACAGGTCATGGCTCAAAAGGCAACAGGAATTGTATGTCTCAGTACCAGTTTGCTCGTGACACTGTCATCATATATCCTCAATATCACAGAGAGGAGACATCAGGGTTTTCCTCACAGGCTTGCCAATAATCTATCTCATTAACATTTATAAATCTTTACTGATCATATCATATTGATTTTGCCTTTGAATTTCTATCTCTTTGCCATTTACAGAAAAGAATTCTGAAATGAAAGCTTTCCTTAGCTCTTCACGAGTGGAGGATTGTGACCATGAAGATGTGAACAAATTCTGAGACACGGCATTTTAAAAGCAATCACTTTACAGGCTGCATCTATTCTTACCATTGTTTTCCTCCAGCTTCATTGCATAGGTAATGAAGAGACGCCAAGAAGAAAATTAGGTCATATTCTTGTAAGCCGTGATAATAAAACCCAAATAAGCAACTAAAGTCGTGTGGCTGATGTGCTCAATTCCCTTGTCTGTAGTACTTGGAATGGGCTCACATTTGGAGATGGGATGGTGAGATGTCAGGTGAATCTTAAACAGAGGAGCTGCCTTAATCAGGTATGAATGTGCTTTATCAAGGAAATGAATAGAGAAACAGACACATAGGAAAACAACAGGTGGGTATAAAGGCACAAGCTAACTAATAGCCTACAAGCCAAGGTCACCACAGGGTATCAGGAGCCATAGGAACCTTGCCTGACAGGCACTAGGAAATATTCCCTCCCAGAGCTTCCAGAAGGACCCTCCCCACAAAAGCCCTGGTCTTAGATGTTCAGCTATAGACTTGGAAGAAGCAATTCCCACATTTGAGCCACTTTTCTGGGGGCCTTTGTTAAGGGAACCTGGGAAGATAACAGGCTGTTTGCTGTCCTTCTGAAGATCTGGGTCACAGGCTCGCTCACCTTCACAGCGGGGGACGGTAGAGCTCCAGACCACATTTCCATCTTGCAGGATGCAGGTGATGGACTCAGAACCCTGGGTCTTCACAAAGCCATCGTCACAGTGAAAGGACACAGAACTTCCCAGCAGAAACCTGTCCCCAAAGCGCCGTCCATTCACAGGAATCCCAGGGTCATGACACTCGTTCTGACCAAACGCTGAATCATGAGAGAAAAGTCAGTAAATACAGATGCTTGGGTAGTAATTACATGTCCTGAAAAGGAAAGAAACATTATACTTATAAGAGAACCATGTAACAAAATCCCGTATGTGTCATCTGTAGATAAATTCCACAAACCAACTGGATATCAGTGTGAGAAGGAGAGGATGAGGGAGAAGCAGAGACCAAGACCTGTGTCTAGCATCTGCACAGCATGTTGCTGGTAAAACTGACTTTAACTGTGTACCGAGAAGAGGGGAAGAAAATAGCAATAAGAAGAGCTCTGACCTTTTAGAGGGCTGCTCTTAGCCTAACCATGTGATATGGGGCAGAAATCTTATTATTATCTAGACCTGTCTATATCTTTTAATTGTTAACACCAGTTAAAATAAATATGGCCAGGTTCTAAACACTGAATAATTTAGCGTTACTGATACTAGTCCTATCACCTTGCGCTTTCCTTCGTTATTTCAAACGTTTTTGAAAAGAGAAAACAGAAGCAAAGGAAAGTTAGCTGCCAGATTAACACCCACCAGGTAGCTCCGGGAGCTGTTATTCTTATCTCTAGTACTTGATACTTCATACATCGGTGTGTTTTTAACCACTCCTTAGTATTCTGTAGAGCATGCATGTTTAGGTGGATGTATTGCTGCATGAATGGATTGAAGGACAGAAAGATACAATGACTGGTGGATAGATGAATAGCATAGAATAATAGGGAATGGACAGTGTGTAATGAGGGATGAGCGGATGATGAAGAATGGATGGCTGGATAGACGGCTGCTGAAGAAGGGTATAAGTAATAAAAGACGTATGAATGGACGGCTATGAGGAGAAGGATAGGCATATGGGGAGATAGATGATGAGTAGGTAAATGGAAGGATGGGTGAATGAGTGAGTGGATGGATGGAAACATGGGTGGATGGATAACGAAGAATAAGTGGATGGGAAACGGTGGACAGATTGATGGATAAATGAATGGAAAGATGAACCAATGATACCTGGCTGCATGAACAGGCAGACAGCGATGGATGTATGCAAGGTTGCGTGGGAAGTGAATAATAAATGGGTAGACGGATGGACTGATCGACACAGAGAAAAGCTCTATGAGAGATCTGCTCTGAGTGTCTGAGGCACAGCCCATAAGAGCAATGTGGGTTTTTTGCTTATCGGGGTGATATATAATTTTGCTACTCTGGCTATTTTTTTTATAGTCCTGAGGTGTACTCCTTGAATGCTTAGTTTGTGTACATGTGATCACAGTGGGGCATGGGAGAGGTGCTTATGTGGCCAACTCACTGGTGTACGTGATGTTGAACCCTCTGCCTGTGGTGGAGTGATCGGACTGGAACTCCAGGCGCACTATGTGTCCACTGCTGGCCAGCTGCGCAGGCACCTCATTGCCGGAAAAAGTTCCAAGGACCGTGATGTCAGAAGTTCCATCATCCTTCACAGCAAGAAAGTCAAACTGAGGCTCCACGTCAAAGTCATTGAAGATCAGGTGGATTCGGCTTCCGGGCTCAGAAATAATGAGCCAGACGCAATTCATGTTGTTGCCATATTCTTCAGGGTAGTTTGGTGAGAGGATGATTCCAGAAGATGCCGTGAAATTGAAGAAGCACGAAACTGTGGGGACATGAAAAAATATTTCCAGACCTTTGACACAGTCCCAACGCAAAGCACTGCTGCGTGAACACAACTGCTGACAGCTTGGAATGACAATCTTCCTGGCAGGGCTCACAAGGCCGCTTCTCTCAGCTCTGTCTGCTGGAACTCAGGTGTTCTCCCTCTCATCTGCTAGGACTTATTGATAATTGAGTATTGTGTCTCCTAAAGGCAATTCTATAGTATGGGCTAAAAAAAGATCACATCGCTATATTGACTTACAAGTGAAACCTTTTTTTTTTTTTTTTTTTTTTTTGGACAATACTACCTAAATTTTGATGGCTCAAACACTATACTTGCTTCTCAAACTGAGTTACAAGTGGCCACTGTCACCTGGCTCATACAACCAGCTCATATCCAGGTACCGCCTAAGGCCCCCGAGTCCGTGTGAGTTCCTGGTGGAGATAGTGGTCGCTGTCTCCTCCATTCAAACAAAAGGCCCAGCTATTCCTTACCTAGCAGACAGGATCAAGGCACAGGCTGCTTTTAGCGGGGTTTAGGAACACAAGCCCTGAGCTAGCACCGAGGCCCCCTCTCTGGCACACTCGCCTTCCGCTACGGCTGATGCGCAAGCCCCCCGCGCGGTACTCACACACACAGCTTGGCTTGTTGCCCGACCACTGGTTATTCTTCTGGCAGGTGATCACTCTCTCCCCCACCAGCTCGAAAGCCGCCTGACACTCAAAGGTGAGCGTGTCTCCATGCAGGAAGCTGTGGCCAGTCCGCTTCCCATAGGCTGGGATGCCAGGGTCCCCGCAGCCTCCCTTCTCGATTTCTGAGGAGAGGGAAATTAACAAGCCACTGAATACCCCTTAAAGAACATGGTAAACTGAGCATGTTCAGAAAGAACTGTCTCCTTGCGTGCATTGAAACACTGTATAAAATATTTTCAAAGAGATTCTCAATTTATCTAATATTTTATTATAAAATCCAGGATGAGAGGGGCACATGCCCATGCGGAGGTGATCAGGTAAGCATCACAGATGACGGATGCCACTTCCCAGATCTTCCGGCCATTGTTAAGACTAAGACACAAGCTCTAATGTAGTTTTAATATATGCTTCAGGCTATGAACAAAGCAAATAAGATCAATTGCAACCACCAGGATATTTAAACCAAGTTAATATATTTGAATATTCTTCCTCTTAACTGAATATTAAATTAACTGATGATGCGGAATGAACCTCCTGACTACAATCTTAGAAGAAGGCATGCAGTTGGATTCTTTTCCTCAAAACATCACTGCAAGGAAGCGAGAGCATGAATGTCGCAGTCCTATAAAGAGTTTACAGACATTGTCTCAAGTGTTAACAATACAGAAGCCACCAGCCGAAAGATATTATTCAGGTATTACTTTGTAAAATAGTCTTAAGAGCCAACTGTTTGTGAGCCCCTCATGCTAAGGGCCAGGAGGTGTCTGACTGTCTCTTCCATTGAAGATGCAAAGGCTCCTATCCTTTTAAAGGCAAGCCTGCAGCTACCTGAAGAGCCCATGCCTGTCACATCCTCTACAAACCACTGACACAGTCCAGGAACTACCAGTAATGCAGACTCTACAGAACTTCAACCACCATGGTATGTAGCTTCCCTTTGAGGGGACGTGGTGAAGACAGTTTGCTCTGGGACCTTACGTGAGACAATGCTCCCAAATTTCTGACCTAATAGACACTCATTTCAGATTTTCACTTGAGGACTACGACACACTCAGGTGGACATCTCTCCTGCAGCTCCTTGGGGTAACTTGACGGCATCAAAAGAACAGAAGAGGAACGTGACTGTGCAGACTGGCACATGTTCCAGGGGTGGAGTCAAACATCTCTCCACACAGATGGAGTCAAGTCTCTGTCCAAACGACCATCACATGCTTGAATATGTCACTTGGAAACAAAATTCACACTTGAATAAAAGATGCAAGTCCTCAGAGAAAATAAATGACATGAGTGAATCCCTTCCCAGAAATGTGATGACAGAAGGGAGAGCCTTGAACTAGAGCGCTTTCCTTCATTTCCTGGGATGGCTGCCCTGTGGAAATATCTGTGCTCAAGTCTCTTGGGGTCTCCATGATGATCTCAAGGTATTTTTTAACTATCACCTTTAGAAAAGCTAAAAATTATTTTCCCACTTTCAATTTTCACTTTATTTTCCCTTGAACTTTTCAAAGTATTTATTTTTGAGAATCTCAATAGCTTTCCTACAAATACGTTTCTTAGAATGACATTACAGGCTTAACATTCATCCTACTAAATTTTATTTCACTTGATACTTTACACCATACCTATAAACACTCACATAATAAAAGAGCAAGGGGGTTCACCACTCTCTGAATGTAGGTGAGCATTTTTAAAAGCTGGTATAACCATTCTGAGACACAAGTAAACCAAAACAGTGAGCTGACAGCTGAGTTTGTCCTTGCAATGCCCATTTCTTCTCATCTGGGGTGGAACCTGGAGAGAGCAATATCTTTGCAAAAATGAGCTGCTGCCCTCAGACAGAATTCTAGAAAGCACATTAGAGGAACCACACAAACTGTAGCCCAAGGGAACTGGCAAGGCAAAAACCTCTGAGAAATACTATTCAAATATTATGATAAACTCTGATAATTAGTAGGTTAACAGGTTTGATCTACAAAATGCAATCATAATCAAATAAAGCCACACTCCCTGATCAGCCAAGCCATAATTATTTTGATACAACACCGCTGGGCATGCAGAATCTATGTAAGTTCGGTCACCAGTGGCAACTATCACCACTCATCCCGTCTTACAGTTTCTGTGCCTGTCCTGACCTCAGCAGCTCTCCGCACATGTCAGGTAGATGGAAGACCACTTTGGGGACCTCTGTGTCTACCAAATGTTCCTCATCACATGGTCTTTATCAGTATGATCATGCCAGGACCTCACTAGTTTAGACTCATTCTTTTACCTTCTCCTTGACCCTTTAGAAGCCCCCTTACTGTCGCAAACTAAGCAACTGTGGGTGGCTACTTTCTGGTGCCTCTGGATTGGGTGTGAGCATAGTGTATTGTTCATGTTAGAATTCTAGGTCAGAAACCACCCCAATGGCCTTCCCATGTGATGGTTCCCACGATTCCCAGCCAGAAGTGTCAGAAGTTAGCTGGACACTACAGACACTTCTTACTCAAACCTCCCCCTTCTGTTCTGTCTAAATGCCACTTCTATCTGTAGTCTGATGTCCCCCCAAACCCATTAGCACTAATGATCTGATTGGCTGACTAAAACTTCAGGATTATGGAGAATCCGAATACTGTATCTGACAGGCCAAACTTGTCTCACACTGTCCTCAGTAGCCACCTGCCACCCACCCCTGTACCTGAGCTAACAAGGTAACTAAACCTAAAACTTTTGGCTTATATCATTTCATAAACCATGAACTTTCACCAACCCCCAAAGCCAGGAGTGCCATCACACAGTACCGGGAATTATGACAGGAGTCCTCACTTTGCTGATATTACTCACACAATTTATTTGTTACTTTAAAAAAATCTGTGCTTATTAAAGTTCAAGGACTACCTTTCACAATAGTATGTGATATATAGAGAAACAGAATCCAAGTTTCCGAGCCATTGCCATTCATTGTTGGCTGAGAGTGAACTGCAGCAAGGGCTGCCTTCTGGCACCTCTGTGTGCACGGCATCCTTCTCCCCGAGGGAGGAGATCGCTGAGGCTAGATGACCCTCCTCTAGCTCTCCATTCCTTTTTATTCACCTCCATCCCCTCTCTTCCTCTTATCCTCCTCATAGGAGTTTACAGTCTGCTCTTTTCTGGAGGTTTTGAAAGGCTTTGAACTAACCCAGAGACAGGCGATAACCCGATGAATGTCATCACTCTGAACTTGTCCTTTGATGCTAGCACGAGATACACTTTCAGAATGATGGAAGAACCACATCCTTTCTGTTTTGAACACTCCACTTGGCATCTGCCACTGTCTATGCGTGAAGATCTTTGAGCTGCTTGGCCAGCCACAGCCATGTTTCTGCTCATGTGTGGGCTCTACATTTACTCTAGCAAGATTCTAGTCTTTGAAGAACGTTCTAGTCAATGACAAGCATTTTAAAATTTGTACACACACACACACACACACACACACACACACACACACACACACACACGCATCCATGATTGCATACATGTACACATGCACACAAGCAAGCATGTGTGCGTACGCATGTGGTCAAGGATTATGTACATAGATGCAAAGGGTATCTATGCCAGAAGAGGAAATCTGCTGCCTTGGAACTGTAATAATAGGTGGTTATGAGCCTCTTGCTATAGGTATTGAAGACCAAATTCAGGTCTTTTGCAAGCACAGTACCATACTCCAAACCTCTAAGCCATCTCTCCAGCCTGTAGTCAGACAATAGCCTTTTGTAAGGCTTCAGAGTATAAGAACTGGGCCAGCAGACCCATTCCCTGCCTTCAAGGTGTTTGTTTTTAAGACATGCAGCAGCAAGGTTGGTGGGAAGGTATGGGTTGTAGAGGTGGTGCCTGGCCACAAATGGTGTTCACTAGTTGTGTGCTCATGAGTAAAGTGTTCTTTATGGGCCCATTCCACTGGCTTTTCTCATTAACCTCAACCTTCTATTCCAGTACCTGGGATTTCTGATTCCTTATATTTAGAGTGAAAATCTAAGAGGGAAGGATTTTTCCCAACAAGCAAAAAGCCCCTTCATCCCTCTGTGAGTTACTGTGATGGAGCCAATGGTGGAGAATAAGTAATATTACTTTGGATTCTGAATCTTCCTCCTCTTGGTTTGGAGGTTGGCCTTGAGGGGTGACCTACATCAGGGAGCAACAGCAAGCACTCTTTTTTTTTTTTCCAGCTAAGTAAAAGGGCTCTTATCCTGTCTCCTCTGCTGCACCTGTCTGAAAGCATAGTCTTCACAGTCACCTGTAAGGATGGGATCTTGGAGGATGCTCTATCCCAGGCAGACAAGGACTCTTTAGTGCAATCT
Organism: Acomys minous; assembly: GCF_964271855.1. Taxonomy (NCBI): domain Eukaryota; kingdom Metazoa; phylum Chordata; class Mammalia; order Rodentia; family Muridae; genus Acomys; species Acomys minous. The sequence continues at coordinate 10,268,070 of NC_140497.1, forward strand.
GAAGGAACCATCAGTCTAGCAGTGAAGAGCACAGTTAAGATGAGTGAATAAAGAAACTTTGGGCAATTTGGAACCCAACTCAGAACAGAGAAGTCTGTGAGCTCAGAGGAGGTGAGAAGAATTGGGCTCTAGAGAGTGGAAACCTGCACCATGGTGAGCTTCCATGGCCCTTCCATTCCCCGGAACCCTAGGGAGTGAACACTGCTTCCATGTGCACACATGACGGTGGTATGAGAAGAATCCACCCCTTTCCCTGAGAACTCATCTTTTCTGGGCCACATGAATACTGCAATCCAGTATGGCCACTGTCCTAAAATCGAACATATGAATGAACAGCTGATTTGGATGGTCCCCTGACCTCTGGCAATACATGCTTTTGATAAATATGTGATGCATCTGGGATCCAGGGGGAAGCTGGGAAGCTTCCCAAGTACAGCCTCTGATCCAGATGAAAGCAAAGGTTTATGCATAAAGAGACCAAAGTTAGTTCATTATACGCACCCCTCCAAAACGACTACAGGGGAATGGCTAGAGTCTGCAAAGCATATAAGCACACTGATAAATCCAACCAGCAAAAAATGGCCAAGTAATCTCATAAGTGAACGAGTCACTTTTTTCAAAGGTCACTGGAAATGTGTCACTTAGAACCCTAAATTTGATTTCCTACGGGTATCAGATTTTATTTGGCTACAAATCAACTAACACAGCAAAAAAAAAAAAAAAAAAAAAAATCCATGAACGCTGCCTTAAACCAATGTATTTTTGTTTAAGGGAAGGCTGGTAGGGAAATGGGGTGGAACTCAGGAAGGCTGGTGAGAAGCCAAGCATACTCTCTTCCCCTCCTCGTTACACACAGCCTGAGAAACTCACACCTCGGGATGCAAAGGAGATCCCAAGCCAGCCAGTGTCCATGTCCCCCTCACAGGCAGCTCAGCTTGTTTAAAATGTGTCTCTTATCACCTCTGTGTTTAATTCTGCAGAATTTTTCAGGGAAAAATAAACCCTTAATATTTCAGGGTACTCTTGGGCTCACAGTAACAATTAACAAGAGGTGCAGGATCCCTGCCTCAGCCTGTCTGCACCCAGGGACAGCCTTGCTCTGTTTGTGTCCTCTGTTTGTTGGTGTGGGAACCTGCACTCTGCATCCCCACCAAGCAGACGCATAGGCTGCCCTAGGACTCATACCACGTGTCACCATTGTGTGAGCTTCCATGCCCACACGGCAACACCATACTGAGTTTGAAAGTATATTTTATAGCCCCCCAAACCTGGCATACCCCTCACCCATTCCTCATCCCCAGCCTTGCTAGGCTCCCATTGGAGTCCATTTTAGCTTCTCAGATCATATTGTGGCTGTCATTACATGGTCTTTATAGTACTAAGTGATGCTCTGGGCTCTGCGTACTCCAGTTTCCATATTCTTCAAGTACATTAGCCGCTTCCAAATGTGGGCAGTGAAGTAGGGTTAGATAATCTCTTCTAGATTCATTTGTCAACATGCCTCCCCCTTTACTTTGGGTCATTAGCCTTCAGTGCAACTGCCAGTCCCAAGAGCAGGTCCTGAGGACTGGTGCTAGTACCAGCCTGGATATGCAGCAGTCTTGCCTGGCTAGATGAGGGTCTGAGGACATGTCCCCAGCATCAAGGTTTCACGGGAAGCCAGTCCTCTGTTTTGCCAACATGCCTGGGCCTTTGGGAATGCCAAGCTATCTCTTGCTCTTCTGTGGTCATGCTGCAGGCTATTTGAGGTCAAGGTCAACAGGTCATGGCTTTTGAAAATAGTTCTCTCTTGGCAAAACACACCAGCTTATGCTTGACTTCTTTTGTTTGTCTTTATTGCTCCAAATTTCAAAACTATAAGGACGTATGTCTGGGGTGGGGCCTCCTTAATATGGACAAAGCTTTGTGTTCCATTTCCAGCAGCACACACACCACCACCATGACCACTAAAACAAACAATACTGCCAAGAGCGGAGGAGAAAATGCTTATTGTACAAGAGTGAGAACCTAAATTTGGGTCCCCATCACACACACTTAAAAGGCCTCATGTGGTACCTCAGGCTTGTATTTCCAGCACTGGAATGGTGAAAACAGTGATTTATGGCTCTTGCTGGCCAACCAGGCAAACCTGTTCAGTGAGCTGCATGTCAGTGAGGCACCTCACCTCAAAAACCAGTGCACTTTACCTCAAAAAACAAACAAAAAAACCAATGTACATAGCTTCTGAAGAACACCTCCAAGTTGACCTCTGGCCTCCACACACATGTATGCATATGTACACCCACCTCCATGTAAACATGCACACAAAAGGCACCCAAACATCTGTACCACTCCAAGAAATATCCATGAAAAAAACATGCCTTCAACTTTTTTAAGAAACTAATTCTAGGTCCTTCTACTTTCATCCTCTATCTCTGAGGGCCACCCCTGGCCCACCTCTTTTTGTTTGTTTGTTTGTTTGTTTTTGAGACAAGGTTTCTCTGTGTAGCCATGGCTGTCCTGGACTCGCTTTGTAGACCAGGCTGGCCTCAAACTCACAGTGATCCGCCTGCCTCTGCCTCCTGAGTGCTGAGATTAAAGGCATGAGCCACCACACCCGGCCCCATCTCTCCTTTTTATGAGCCTGGAATCACAGTGTCAGAGCTTCTCAGTCCTGGAGACAGTAAGGAGGTATTGGCTTCTTCCAATTACACTTTATGTACTTATAGTTCTGCCTCCAAGTGTCAATGAAATAGAAAACAAAAAGTAAACAGAATTTAATTTCAATCAAAATTGCCATTCAGTGGAATGGAAGCCTCTCAGATAGGAAGGCCTTGAAATCTTTAGCCACTGTAGATTTAATGCATTTGTTGACTTGTGTTTAGTTTTTCGGAAAGAATAGAAATTAATGTATCATTCTCCTTAGAATAAGTTGGGAGATAATTCATGGTAAATAAAGACAAATGCTATTTTAGGCTGAAATCTATCAACATAATGGGGGGAGATTTTGACATGGGTGATAAAAATACCATATTTAGAGAAATTAAAAAAATCATGAGTCGGAAACATAAATAAAAACAGCCGCCGCTTCTTCATGTTGTCCTACTTCTGTTGTAAAACCAGCCGGAGCCAAGGCACTCCTAAGAAGCGGAGTGACAGTTCCCAGGGACTCTTTAAGTGACTCACCTACAGTCCATTTGTGCTGCCATGGACCAGTGGCACCCAGAGAAGAGAAGGACACACTTAAAATACCTGCTTTGACTGAAGATCAGGTTTGCTATGACACTTTCTGCCATGCCTGTTATGGGTACAAGGAGACACCACCTGCCCTAAATAGAGACATTCACCCTCCATTGCTTTCTCCGGCCAAGAGAGGCATGGCCTCACTCCTCCAAGGTTGTGTCTGAGCCATCTACCCCTCCGCCTCTCTCACACACACAGAAAACATGGGGCTTCATCTAAGGTGAGACGAGACGTGAGTTCACTGAGACTAGAGTGTGCTCCCTGTTTTTCTATTTTATTTTTAATTTTTACTCTACAGGATGACATAAAGCCATTTTTGAGTGAGTTGATAATGTCCCCTGAGCAACCCTGCCCTCCACTGCCCTCTCATTTCAACCTTGTAGCCCACTGCCCTCTTATTTCTCCCCTACAGTTCTGCCTTGACTTTCATTTATGCTTTTATGTTGCTACAAGGTCAAGGACCTGGAATAAGATAAAAGGTGATGTTTTTCATTCTGAAACAAACCGAATTTGCTTACTGTTTAATTCTGTTTGCTAAAGTAACCACTGAGTGTGTGTTCTGCTCTTATGCAGAGCCAGGCATCGTAGGTTCACTAAGGCAGCTTTGCACATTTGCCTTTTCTCCTGAGCACATGGCTAAATCTACTCCGTGGAACATACTAGCCCTTCCTCAGCTACCTGGAGTCTACTGCATTCAATACAGCATTCTGTGTCCATAATGACAGCAGTAGAATGCCTACCCCACACCTACCAGGTGCAGTAGGACACCTTCATCATGCCTACCATGTGCAGTAGGACACTTACCCCATGCCTACCAGGTGCAATAGGACACTTACCCCATGCCTACCAGGTGCAGTAGGACACCTTCCCCATGCCTACCAGGTGCAGTAGGACACCTTCACCATGCCTACCAGGTGCAGTAGGACACCTACCCCACGTCTACCAGGTGCAGTAGGACACTTACCCCATGCCTACCAGGTGCAATAGGACACTTACCCCATGCCTACCAGGTGTAGTAGGACACCTTCCCCATGCCTACCAGGTGCAGTAGGACACCTACCCCATGCCTACCAGGTGCAGTAGGACACTTACCCCATGCCTACCAGGTGCAGTAGGACACCTTCCCCATGCCTACCAGGTGCAGTAGGACACCTTCCCCATGCCTACCAGGTGCAATAGGACACCTACCCCATGCCTACCAGGTGCAATAGGACACCTTCCCCATGCCTACCATGTGCAGTAGGACACCTTCCCCATGCCTACCAGGTGCAATAGGACACTTACCCCATGCCTACCATGTGCAGTAGGACACCTTCCCCATGCCTACCAGGTGCAGTAGGACACCTACCCCATGCCTACCAGGTGCAGTAGGACACCTACCCCATGCCTACCAGGTGCAGTAGGACACCTACCCCATGCCTACCATGTGCAGTAGGACACCTACCCCATGCCTACCATGTGCAGTAGGACACCTTCCCCATGCCTACCATGTGCAGTAGGACACCTTCCCCATGCCTACCAGGTGCAGTAGGACACTTACCCCATGCCTACCAGGTGCAGTAGGACACCTACCCCATGCCTACCAGGTGCAATAGGACACCTTCCCCATGCCTACCATGTGCAGTAGGACACCTTCCCCATGCCTACCAGGTGCAGTAGGACACTTACCCCATGCCTACCAGGTGCAGTAGGACACCTACCCCATGCCTACCAGGTGCAGTAGGACACCTTCCCCATGCCTACCATGTGCAGTAGGACACCTTCCCCATGCCTACCAGGTGCAGTAGGACACCTACCCCATGCCTACCATGTGCAGTAGGACACCTTCCCCATGCCTACCAGGTGCAATAGGACACCTACCCCATGCCTACCATGTGCAGTAGGACACCTTCCCCATGCCACCCATGTGCAGTAGGACACCTTCCCCATGCCTACCATGTGCAGTAGGACACCTTCCCCATGCCTACCAGGTGCAATAGGACACCTTCCCCATGCCTACCAGGTGCAGTAGGACACCTTCCCCATGCCTACCAGGTGCAGTAGGACACCTTCCCCATGCCTACCATGTGCAGTAGGACACCTACCCCATGCCTACCAGGTGCAATAGGACACTTACCCCATGCCTACCAGGTGCAGTAGGACACCTTCCCCATGCCTACCAGGTGCAGTAGGACACCTTCCCCATGCCTACCAGGTGCAATAGGACACTTACCCCATGCCTACCAGGTGCAATAGGACACCTTCCCCATGCCTACCAGGTGCAGTAGGACACCTTCCCCATGCCTACCGTGTGCAGTAGGACACCTACCCCATGCCTACCGTGTGCAGTAGGACACCTACCCCATGCCTACCGTGTGCAGTAGGACACCTACCCCATGCCTACCGTGTGCAGTAGGACACCTACCCCATGCCTACCAGGTGCAGTAGGACACCTACCCCATGCCTACCAGGTGCAATAGGACACCTTCCCCATGCCTACCAGGTGCAGTAGGACACCTTCCCCATGCCTACCAGGTGCAGTAGGACACCTACCCCATGCCTACCAGGTGCAGTAGGACACCTACCCCATGCCTACCGTGTGCAGTAGGACACCTACCCCATGCCTACCAGGTGCAGTAGGACACCTACCCCATGCCTACCGTGTGCAGTAGGACACCTACCCCATGCCTACCAGGTGCAATAGGACACCTACCCCATGCCTACCAGGTACAATAGGACACCTTCCCCATCTCTGCCATATTGAAGTGATGTCATAAATAGAGCAGAGAGGTGGCCATGCATAATTTACACATTGTTCAACATTAATTTCTTCCCATTTTTCTCTGACATCAGGCTCCATATTTGAACAAAAACTATATAATCGTTTGTGTATTTGAGCATGCTCAAATGATTTCTAGACAACCAGCTCTGGTCTGCCCATGGGGGCTTCATCAGTCTGGGTGTACAGAGCTGGCATGGCTGCCTCTTTCCACATGTACTCCTTTATAGATGTGTATTTGTAAAATTGTCATCCAAGCCTGCTGCTCTCTACTCCACTGATAGCACAGGGCACCAGCATAAGTGTCTCTGGAAGTGAAGTCCCACACTACTTGCTGGCCCAGTGGGTCAGCTAAACTATGTCCCTGCCTTTTTAGTGCTCCAGTGTGGAAATCCTCCCCTTGCCATCTCAGTGCTCCAGTGTGGAAGTCCTCCCCTGCCATCTCAGTGCTCCAGTGTGGAAGTCCTCCTTCTGCCTCCCCAGTCCTCCAGTGTGGAAGTCCTCCTCTGCCATCCCAGTGCCTCAGTGTCGAATTCCTCCCCTGCCGTTTCAGTACTCTAGTGTGGAAGTCCTCCTCCTGCTCCCCAGTCCTCTGGTGTGGAAGTCCTCCCCCACCATCACAGTGCTCCAGTGTGGAAGTCCTCCCCCACCATCACAGTGATCCAGTGTGGAAGTCCTCCCCCTGCCATATCAGTGCTCCAGTGTGGAAGTTCTTCCCCCACCCCAATTTCTTAAAATAATTCAGTGCTTGAAAATTGAACATTTGCTCTTATGAACTGGTTAAAATGAGGCCTTTGAGTTCACCTTAATCCATTTGGTTAGCAGCCATATGAGCTCAGACAGAGTCTCCAGACTTTATGCCAAGAGCAAAGAACTCATGAGGCCCCAGCCCAGCAAAAAAGAAGGCAGAAACTGAGGGCTACACAGGATCCCTCCTTGCTTTCATTCCAGTCAGAGCCACCCAACACCAGATCCCAAGGACATGGACTTTAGTCCTCAAGTATACACAATCTGCAACCTTTTCTTAAAAATGGAATTCCAGCAAACTACTAGACTTTAAGAAAAAATACATGGTGTTTTTAAGGATAGCTGCTAAAGGCTAGTCCTTGCAGCGAGCTGCTCTCCCTCACACAGGAACCCTCAACCATTTCTGGATGGGTCCCTTTCATAGGCACTCTGTTTGATGGGCCTTTCCTAACTGATCTGAACTTCTGGCTGATGGGACTGTCCTACAGGGAGAGCTATGAGAAGACAGCCTACTGACAAGAGCTCCCTAAGCACACCATTAGAGGAATGCACATTTTTACTGAAATATTGCTTTATGCATTCCGAAGGGAAGCAGTGTTCTCTGGTACTAGCAGGAAGTGCTCATTGTGAGCTGGCATGTGTCTCCATCCTGTCAACTTTAAGGCTGTGATGCCTGCTTTTATGTGTCACTCCAACTAGATGGTGAAATGTCATATAGTTCCTTAGTCAGTTACAAAAAAAAAATAGACTGGTCCTCAACAGCTGGGAATTATGGGAGTAGAGAGGAGAGGATGACAGTGAGGAAGCTGGTTGCAGGATGTACACCAGGGCCAGGTACACCATGCAGTTCATGAAGAGACAGAACAGAAAAAACACACAGGGCACTAGAACTGTCTTTCCAAGACCCATGACCTCATCCTCTCCTGCTTTTCATTACCAATGCTTGGGCCTTTAAACTTGGGGACTTGAAGTATCAATTCTCCTGTTTCCAAGCCTTGAATTTCCTGACTCTGGTGGGTTCTCTGGCTCACCAGCTGGCAGAGGAAGCTGTGGAGCCCCTCAGGAGCCAATCCTCCTGACTCTCCCTCATCTGTGCACAGGCTTCCTATGGTTTCAGTGCTCTAGGGAGACAATAGAAGAGGGGATAGAAGAGTAGTACTCGCTATGTGAACACAGTATGAAAAGTAGTCGATGATCATCTAAGAGGATGGAAGTGGGACTTCGGGAAACATCAGGCTCAATGGTAAATTACAGGCTCCCCTACCTAGCCTTTGAAATGAGTAAAGAACAGCCTCTGCTCAGTGAAGGCTCTCACTTGATCTTTTCTCATCTTACTTTCTGAGCAGAAAGCTTTTCCTGGACCTGTTCTCTGCTAAGAAGCCCAGAGGTGTCTGGAACGCATGGAGTGGAGTAGGTGGGTCACAAGAACCTACACTGTGGCCTGATGCTTCACGGAGAGGACAGAAGATTTTTCATCAAGCCACATGTTCCATACTGTGTCACCCAAATACCGACTCTGCACTGGGTTACAAGAACGGGGACCTTCTTCCTAGGACCTGAGCCTTAACTATAGCTGGGGCAGATCAGCCTTGACCATGACTTCACCTTGATCAGCCACACTGAAGGCATGCTGCTCAGGAGATGACATTTATGTAGGTCTCTCTTCTCGAGGCCTCCATCCTATAATACGCTGTGTCATGGAGAGGACTCCTGCAGTCTGCCCATGCCCTATGACCTGTCTGCTCTGAAGAGTGAGCTCTGAATGAAGGCCCTGGCAGAGTCACTGAGAGCCGTACCTTCCCTTGTATGTGTCCTGCTGGTCCCTTCTTTCTCTTCAGCTCATGTGCTATTGCGGGCTGAGTATTTCTGTTTATGGTCATATAGAATATGGCCCTCCTTGTGGTTTCATTTCTTATTGTTCTTAGTCGAGGGTCCTTAGTCAGAAGTGTGCCCTATTTTCTCTTAAGTGGGTCACTTACTTGGGGACTGGCTTCTGCACCAACTCAGACAGTTACTCTACCCTGAGTTATGGGGTGCTGCATCTGCAGTGTCTCAACTTAGCAACGGGCTACTCTCCAATATGATTGTGCATTGAATGTGCCTTGCCTTGAATTCTTTCTACTCAAAAGCACATTTTTTTTCTGGGGGTGGCTGTTCATAGGTTGAGGCATGTTTGGACTCTGCAATTTTTACTAAGAACATAATGCCTCAAAGTATTGGCACCAGCATTTGTGGCAACACAACGGATTCCCCACAGTTCTCCATGAAGCAGCAGGGTCAGGCCCTTCCACGTCTCTTTATACAGGCTGCATTGCCCAGATGCTGGATAACTATCTGAAATCACCCTCTTCTCTGGGGACCCCTGGCAGGGGTATAGATGAGCTATCTCTGAGGAGGTGGAGGGCTCGGTTCCTCCACCCAGTCTGGCTCCAAGCTGCTCCAAAACCCAAAAGGCTTTAATTAATATTTATGTATACAGAAAGCAGATTGGGGATTAGGCCTGTGACCTTTCTGGCTTTGTGCCCTTGGCTTCCAGAAGTCCCAGGTTAAGACTTTGGTAGCAGTTGTGTGTCTTCACCATCTCAGCTTCCCTGTGATTAGGACACGCTAAAGTGATTATTTGGAGACTTTGCAAGAAGCTTGTGTAATCTAGTCATGGGTCATTCAGCCATATCCCACTGCTCCAAAATACACGGCATGTGATTTGTCTACAGCTGTGACAAATCCCAGATACCCGACATTGCTTCTCGCTTCGGGTGTCGGCCATTTCTCAGTCCCAGCTCACAGTCTTCCATCCTCATTGTGTCCACACAGACACAACGTTGTACTGATTCTCGCCCACCTCCTCCAGTCCAGTGAGGACTCCAACCTGTATGAGATGCTAATGGCCAAGACCCTCGTCCTTGCTTCCTGTTTCTCACAATGCAAGGTCTGTGTGCTCTGGATTCTGCCATCTTCCTCAGTCTGTGCATTCCTCTCAGATGGAGGTGGGGAAAATGCACTTCAGACTTCCACAGTGTCAACTCTCCTCAGACCCACGTTGCTTGTTAATGACTTTGCTACCCTATCATATTCTCCAGCCCACACTCTGTGGAGATCCTACTTAGATGCCACCTGCTCAGGTAACTCAATTCCCCTATGGCTACAGCTCACATTGGTTTCTATTTTCATTGTTTTGTTTGTTTGTTTTGCTTTATATACATTCTATCTGTATGGGAGCTTTATGTTTGGAACTTTCACCTGTTTAGCATCTATTCAGACAGTTGGAGCATAGTAGATGCTCTTTAAGATTGCTCCCCATTAATGTTTTACCATTACCTACATTTTATCACTTATTTAATTAAAATGTTCTGAATATATATATATGTATATTATAGATACTATATAAAAGATATTTTGAAATATGAGGATTACAGAATGGTTGCATGTACCTAATTTGTATATGAAAGGTCTAGCATAATTTTCATTTTATGTTGTGGTGTGAACACTGACCACATCCTTCTTAGCAGATTTTAAAAGTACGAAACAAAAATATTCACGCTTATTCCTCTCAACTGAAATCATATTTCCTTTTACCCGCATCTTTGTAGCCCACACTCTCTTCACTATCATTTTAATGACGTCCATAGAGTTTGGTGTTTGCATGTGTATCTTAGCCATACCTCCTTTTTCTGAGGGACACACACACACTTGGAAAATGGCTCTCAAAACCCTAAGTCAATGAGGCTCCAGTCTGGAGGGACATCTTTAAAGCAGCATTTTAAATAACAATTCTGTGTTTTACAACAATGAAAAAGATTGTGTTTACCTGCAGGTTCATACTCATATTCTGTGAAACACAGTCAATTTTATCCAATTGGCCCAGATTGAAACCTGGACATGTTGAAAATTTTCTAAGTGACAGATGGAAAATTAAAATATTCATTTTATTAATAAAATCCAGTTATATTTGGAAGTGTACCCTCTAGTTTTCATGTGAATAATTTTGAAAAATGTCAATTTTAAGTCTAACTTTGGTGTATAATATTTGATTTGTGGGAAATAGAAATCATTGCCTCTTGGCATCAACTGCTTTTAACACCTGTCAATTCTTCTTTAAAAAGGTGGTCTTTAGATGCATTTCAGGAATCCAGCACCTTGTTGATCATGAGAAAGGACCAAGAACTATGGAATAAATAGAAAGAAAACAATCCAGAAAGTAGAGATCACTTAGCCTGGGAAGATGATGGATTTTCATGAAACCATTTCTATGAAAGGGGGCAGTTACACACATAAAAATTTAAACATCGCCCAGAAGATGACAATAGAGGGATAATATATAATAATGCTTTTATAAGCACAGCATATTTAGGTCCTATTGACTAGTCAAGCATGAGCTGTCACCATGGGTATGTGGAAGTGTGGCTGACAGCTGTCACTGCGGATATGTTAAAGCACGACTGCGGGCTGTCACTGTGCGTAAGTGGAATCATGAATATGGGCTTTCACCCTGGATATGTAGAACCTTAGCCAGAGAAGTGCCCATCCTGTTAAATAACTTCCTGTCCACACACTCTGCTGATTGGTTGACGTCTATGGTCAGTGGTCAGTCGGTGCAAGTTTGGATAGGCAGGACTCACTGCTAAAAGTCATCCTGTGTAGTCTTCATTGCTGGTGGCCTGTGACTCATCTCCCTGGTTAGTGGAGAAATCATCCACAGCTATTTTGGGTATCTTTTATCCCAGAAGCATTTGGGAAAGTTATTTGAATACAAGTGGGAAGGTAGTTCTGTGGGCATAGGGTTTTTAGGTGAAGCATGAAGACCTTAGTTTGGATTTCCAGAACTTACATTAAAAAAAAAATCCAAGAATCCATTTTTTAAATCCCAGATCCCATTAAAAGAAAGTTATACAAGGCACTGTACATCTTAGTCCTGGCTCTGGAGATGCAGAGACAGTGATACCCTGAGAGTGTGATGCTCAGCTAGTTTTACCAAATTGGCAAGCTCTTGATTCAGCAATAGAGTTTGCCTAAGAAAGTAAGATGAAGAGATACAGAGAAGGACACCAGATTTCTATATTAGTTCTTTACTACACATGTACTAGTGAGCACACCCACCCATTCATACATTCAAAACGTACATACACACACACACACACACACACACACACACACACACACAGAGAGAGAGAGAGAGAGAGAGAGAGAGAGAGAGAGAGAGAGAGAGAGACAGAGAGAGAGAGACAGAGAGAGAGAGACAGAGAGAGAGAGACAGAGAGAGACAGAGACAGAGACAGAGACAGAGACAGAGACAGAGACAGACAGACAGACAGACACTTATTTGTTTTTAAGTACTAAATGAATGGAAACATATCTTCAAACTACATTCAGCTATGATCACATACAATCAGCAGTCATTCTAAGAGTCACCAATGATCAGATTACCTCAGATCGTGGCCCCTGGATGAGGAACTCTTAAATCATGCCACACCCTCACCTGTTCATTCATACATAGTAGCATAATTTCTACTACATGGGGGAATATACACGGATGATACCATTTTAATCACTATGAAAGGTTCATCTAGGGCCTGGCCTGGTACCACAGACCTGTATTGCTAGTTAATTGGGAGGCTGAAGAAGGGGGATTTTAACTTTATGAGCTGTTCGGGTGGCAGGGCTAATTCAAAGCCAGCCTAGGCGATGAAGTAGGTTCTATCTCAAGTCAAAAAGTAAAAAGAGCCCAGTCCTGCTTGACATACCAAGGGGGTTTGTCATCTATAGCAGGTTCCCCCTTCTCTGGGAAGATAGGGAGGATGACACAAGGGGAGGAGAAACAAGGTGAGCAGCAGGGAATGGGAGGAGAGAAGAGAGGAGAAGCTCCAATCCGGATGTAATTAGTTAATGGGGCAAAAAGTAAAAAGAGGGCTGGAGATGAATCTCAGTAGGAGAGCACCCTTCTATCAGGTGTGAAGTCCTAGGTGCTGAATAACAACAAATAAACGACATCAGTAACTCAGTGCATGTGGCTGTCTAACTTACAACAAAACCAGTGCCTTTAAATTATGCTTCCTAGATGAGTCTTAAATTTCTACCCTCGTTGTGACAGGATTTTTAATGAACAAACTGCAGAGATTACGTTGCTTCAGCTGCTTAGCAGATATTTATCTAACGAGTTAAAAATACTTCTTAGCCTACAAATTTCAAGATTGCTTTCTTTTTAATAGCTGAGTAGTATTCTATTGTGTAAATGTTCCACAGTTTCTTTACCCAGTTGAGGTGCATCTACGTTGTTTCCAGATTTTAGCTATTATGTAAAACTGGTATGAACATAGTTGAGCAAATGGCCTTGTTATATGGTGGAGCATCTTTCCGGTATATGCCCAGGAGTGGTATGGCTGGGTATTGAGGTAGCACTATTCTCAATTTTCTGAGAAAGCACCAGATTGATTTCCAAAGTGGTTGTACAAGTTTGCACTTTCACCAGCAATGGAGGAGTGTTTTTTCTCCACATCCTTACCAACGTGTGCTGTCTCTTGTGTTTTTGATCTTAGCTATTCTGATAGGTGTACGATGGAATTTCAGAGTCATTTTTATTTGCATTTTCCTGATGACTAGGGATGTTGAGCATGTCTTTAATTATTTCTTGGCCATTCAACATTCCTTTGTTGAGAATTCCCTGTTTAGCTTTGTACCCCATTTTTGGTTATTTGGTTTGGTAGTGCTCAATTTCTTGAGTTCTTCATATATTTTGGATATTAGCCCTTTGTCAGATGTAGGGTTGGTGAAGAACTTTTCCAGTCTGTAGGCTGTCATTTTGTTCTGTTGACAGTGCCCTTTGCCTTACCGAAGTTTTCGGTTTCATGAGGTCCCACTTATTAGCTGTTCAGGAAGTTGTCTCCTGCACCAATGAGCTCGAGGCTCTTCTCCACATTTTCTTCTAACAGATTTAGTGTGTCTGGTCTTACATTGAGGTCTTTAATCCACTTGGACATGAGTTTTGTGGAGGGTGATAAATATGGATCTATTTGTATTTTTCTACATGTAGACATCCAGTTAGACAAGCACCATTTGTTGAAGACGCTATCTTTTTTCAATTGTATGGATTTGACTTGTAAAAAATCAAGTGTCCATGGGTATGGGTTTTTCTTCTGGGTCTTTTATTCAATTCCATTGATCAGCCTATTTTTATGCCAGTACCACTTAGTTTTTATTACTGTTGCTCTATAGTGTAGCTTGAGATCACGGATGGAGATTCCTCTGAATAATCTTTTATTGTACAGGATTTTTTTTAAGCTATTCTGGGATTTTTTTGTTTTTCAATATGAAGTTGAGAATTGATCTTTTAAGGTCTGAAAATAATTTTTTAGGTATTTTAATAGGGATTGTATTGAGTCTGTAGATTGCTTTTGGTAAGATGGCCATTTATACTATGCTGATCCTCCTGATAGACAGACAAATGGATGTAATTAGAAACGATCATCCTGTGTGAAGTAGCCCAGACACAGAAAGACACACATAGTATATATTCATTTATAAGTGGATATTGGCTCAACATATATGTCCTCTGAGAGACTCCATTCAGACAGGGATGAGAACAGATGCTGGGACTCACTACTGGACTCTGGGCAGAGCACTGAGAGTGGTATGGAAGAATGGAGGGATGGAAGGGCCCAGAGGGTTCAGGAGCACCACAAGGAGATCATCAAGGCAGGTGGATCTGAACTCAGGGTGCCCTGCACAAACTGTTGCACTAACCAAGGACAATGTATGTGGTGAACGTAGACGCCCTGTTCAGATCTATCCAGTGGACAGCAGGAGAAGCATGGACTGCCTCTGACATGAACTCTAGTGATCCCGGATTTGATCGCTTCTCCTTCATGTGGAGACATGGCAGGCACACAGAGGAAGGGGGTGCAGGCTATCCAGATGAGACCTGATAGGCTGTGGTCATGGTGGGGGAGGAGATTCCCTTGTTTCAGAGGTCTATGGGAGGGGAATGGGGCAGAAAAGAGAGGGAGGGTGGGAATGGGAAGATGCAAGCAAGGGGATAACAATTTAGATGTAATCTGAATAAATGATAATAAATTTTAAAAAATATTTCTTAGAAAGCCAAAGCAGCCATGGCCTACTCCAATAGAGCCAGGCAATTCTACACTGCCAGCAGCACAGCTCCTCATCTTCTTGCTTTCTGACATAAGCAATGCCTTAGAGTGTGCATATCCAGCTCTCAGGGGTAGAGGTCAGCCTCATGCAAGCCCTAGCTTTCCAACCACATAGGATGAAGGGTGCCACTGAGCAGTGGAAAGGGAAGGCTGCTGCTTTCCTGGTGGAAGAAAAACTGGGTAAAACAATGGTTTGTTCTACAAATGCCTGCATCTCACTTGCCCTCAGACCTGCCTTCTTCTTCAGCTTTAACTCTGACATCACACATTTCCTCTCATCACTTTCAGATAAAAGATTCCTGCTCTTGGATGACCCTTCCATCTTTTGGGATCATTGCCTGGTCGTTTTAGCACAACGTGGACATGGTCTACATCACTACTGCTGCCTGTGCTGGAGCCATGGCACAGCCACAGAACCAGCACTACCTCCTATAGCAACACCCTTGTCTGCCATGGCCATAAAATCACTGGGTAAAACGTACCACTGTGACAGTGTCCTGGGCCTTCTAAAATGCCATATAATCATGCTTAACTACAGTGCTGAGGTAGAGGATTTGACTACATGCCTAGATGTCTATATTTGCTTTTCCCAGAAGTATGTTTCTCCTTAAACAAAAACTAGTTGCTCTCAAAGGTTTAGTCAGAGCTGAGAACAGTGCAGCATCACAGCTGTACAGCTTACTTCCTCTTACTGTACACCACATGATGGAGTGATAGATCCCAGAAACTTGGGTAAGGTGCCTCATGTCTTCAGTCTCACAGATCATGGAAGGACCGATTTTCAAACTCAGCTTATGCACTGCCCAAAGTAGTCACAAGTATTCTGTAATAGGGAATTCTGTTTGTGTTGTATCCCATTATGATTAGAGATTGGTCTTCCAGGAGCAGGAACCATAAAATACATGGGCTACTCACCATGGTGGGTCATGGGAACTCAGCCCCACTCTCTCTTTACCCTCTTGGTTTGCTAACCTGAGTGAACACTAAGGAGACTGACTTTAAGTTGCATGTTCATATTCAACTATGTCTTGTGTTTCAGTTTAGTAGGTCTCACCGGGCATAGCCTCTGACCTCCTGGAAGGTAGGTCTACCATGGTTCTCCAGACATGTATGAGGGTAGGGGTTGTAGAACACTGTGTGGTAATCTTGGCAAGTTTGATGCAAACTCTAACGGTTTGAAAGAGATGACCACTATCGGCTCTAGTATTCTAATACTTGGTCCCCAGTTGCTGGCTCTGTTTGGGTAGCTTTAGGAGATGGGGGTCTTGCTAAAGGATGTCACTGGGGCAGGCTGTGAAAGATTGAAAATCCATGTTATTTTGAATGTACTCTCTGCTTCCCACTTGCAGTTTAAGATGTGATTTCTCAGCTTACGGCTCCATTCCCCACACCTGTCTGCTGCCATAACTGCTAGCAATGACAGTGGTGGGCTTTTCTCCCTGCAGAGCCATAAGCCCAAATCAAACCTTCCTTCTCTAAGTTGCCTTACTCATGGTGTTTTATCACAGCAACAGAAAAGTAACCAAGACACAAATCTAAAGTTACCCTAGATTTAAAGAAAGTTTTCTTGGCATTTCTTTGTGACAGGGTTTCACTGTGTAGCCCTGGGTGTTCTAGAATTCTCTATATAGACCAGGATGGCCTCAAACCCACAGAGATCAACCTGTCTCTGCCTTCTGAGTATTGAGGTTAAAGATGTGCACAACCAGACCTGCCTAACAAAAAGTATGTTTTAAAGGGTATAAGTGTATTTAGTGCATACCTATTCTGGTTAATATGTTTTTTATTCTAAAACATTAGGTTTCAATCTTTTCTTCATAGTTTTGATGATTCCTTGGAGGCACAGGCTACAGTGTTAAGACTGAGTGTCTTGTAATTGCCACTGTGTCCTGTGCAGATAAATGCCTTTATTACACTTGAAGAAGGCTGATGTCTTTTCCACACGGCCATAGAGGTCCATTAACTAACCCACACCCCATGATTGAGAACATTCATGGGAAATTCATGTTTCCACAGTGGTTCTTTATTAATCTGGTTTTATATTGCATTTTAAAAGACCAGTGTCAGCCGTTCATGGCTTGTTTCTGTGCTGTACTTATAAAACCGACACTTAAAGCATATGTAAAGTTTTACTGTGAGGGTAGGCATTTTAATGCAATAATTGAAAACAATAAAATTGCATTTGGTGGCCCCTGTGGTCAGGATGAAGACAGTGAAAATTACGTGTTTAAGATCTTATGGAAATTGTAGCCAACTTAAGAAAACATTAAATTCATAATACAGAGTATCTTAAAGCCAGCTCCAAGGGGAGAGATCCAGGAGTATAAATCTTTGAAGACTAGTACCCAGAACTAGCTAGGAAGATCCAGAAGGACATGATGGTGACAAGAAAGAAGGTTGGTTTGCTTGAGCACACAGTGCACAAGGAGTCACACATCTGGTGGGCTAAGGAAGCCTCCTCAACTGCACACTGAAAGAGCATCAATGGCTCCTGGCTGTTATCAGAAAGGGGGATGTTCTGGGCCCCATAGAAACACCTCTATCATTTTACTTATACAAAACAATGAGTACAATAATAGCATTGCTGATTCCATTGAATGAATAACTCATTTGTAAAAACTTGGCATTTTTAGTCCATCCTAGTTCCTTAACCAAGGATGCTATGAGATTCTGAGAATGTGCCCTTCACATCATATCTGGTCTGTGACATGCCACCAACTGCCTCATCATCATCATTTGCTCTGTAAATACTGACTCTCTCATTTTAGGCATAGTTGACATTCTTGTGCAAAACGGTGTGACCTCCAGCAGGGCTGGCTCATACCTTGGCTACTGTTCA
The DNA here is from genome assembly GCF_964271855.1 of Acomys minous. Lineage (NCBI taxonomy): Eukaryota > Metazoa > Chordata > Mammalia > Rodentia > Muridae > Acomys > Acomys minous. The sequence continues at coordinate 10,285,780 of NC_140497.1, forward strand.
AAATCCCTATCAGCACACCATAAATCTGGTATATATGAAGATTCATGAAGAAGTCATTTCACTGCGACTGACTTGTAGGGTGGAATTCTCAGGAGCACCCCAAGCCCTCACTGAACAAAAGAATGGAATCCCTGGGAACAATGGAAGTGTCACAGACCTGCCTTCCTATTTACTGTTATTTAAATGGGAATATTGCAGATCAGGTAGATGCACAGGTGTTCAAAGAAACATCTTTTGACAAGTCCCAAGTGGGTCATGGTGACACAAAGATGCTCTGAGGATTTGGAAATTAAAATGTCACAAAGGTGTAAACCCAGCTGTCAAAACTCAACACATTGTATGGCTTTAAATATGTGCAGTTGGCTGTGTTTAAAGTATCTTTTTTAAAAAACTGTTACGATTGATTTTCAGCATAAGGTTGGCTATGAGATAAAATATGTGAGGTGTCACTTATTTCCTTTCTAGAATTTACAATTCATATCTTGTATATAATGAATTACCAATGGCATAAACCCTTAGTAGATGTCAAGTCTGGTCACACAGGGATGTTGGCTGAGTCATTTTTTGTTTTTTTACTTATTTATAGTGAAGTATACATAGTTATGGATCAGTATACCTTGGATAAGTGTGTGTGTGTGTGTGTGTGTGTGTGTAACTTGAATTATAGCAGGAAAAGAAGAAAACTGGAATTTAATTGCTAAATGCATACAAATGAGCATACATAAACATATACATATATATGTATATATATACATATATATATACATATGTGTGTATGTATACCCTATACACTCCATGCATAAGGAGCAAGCCAGTGAGCATCACACACACACACTAAAACCACACATGCACAAACACATGTATATCCTAGGAATAAATGAATATATATATATATATATATATATATATATATATATAATTTATTTATTTGTTTTACTTTTATTCTCTATTTTTTCCCTAAAGATCTGTGAGTAACTAAATCCTAGTTAGGGTTATTATTGTTGTGATGTAACACCATGACCAAAGCACCTTGACTAGGAAACAGTTTATTTGGTTTATACTCCCACATCACAGTTCATCAGGACAGGAATGCAAACAGGACAGAACCTGGAGGCAGGAGCTGACATAGGGGCCATAGAGGGGTACTGCTCACCGGCTTTCTCCTCATAGCTTGATTAGAGGTGTTAGATGCATAGAGGATGCTGTTTTCCCCTCTCCTAATCTCAGTGGGCAGGAGATGTTCCTCATGAATCCACCCGAAGAGGCTGTGCCCTGCCCACATCCAAATCAGAGGATTTTCCCATTCACACATGAGAGCTAAGCACTGATGGGTTTACCCTAGGGTGTCGTGCAGGTGGCTATTAGCATGTGACTACCTTCAACCTTCTGTGGCTTGGAATAGCACTGCACTGGTGATATGGTAGCTATCGTACCATATCTTATGACATAGCCTCATGAACAGCTGTAACACCCAATTCAATGTAGCACCCTACCGCATGGGCACAGTGTAGAGACAGCTTCATGAACACAGCCCCAGGCACTGGGCTTCACAACCATTTTGTGTGTGTCCCCAGCCCCTGGCACACCCTCAAGGCCCTGGCCACTATGCCTCCAGCAGCATCTGTATCACTTCATCATTCCATAAATTACCCAAGTGCAATCCTACAGCATAGAGCCTTTGGCTTGACCTTTGTGCCGTTAACCGCTCTCTGGAGTTCTCTGTTGGTACTGCAAGCTCATTCCTCTCCGTCGCTGAGTAGTCTTCTTACTAATCGGCACAGCTTGGCTATCTCTCAAATGGCACCTGGGTAGATTATATCTTCTGGGCATAAATGAATAGAGTTGCTGCAAGTCTTGTCCTCAGTGTGATACTGTTATGTGATCACAAGTATTTGTATTTTTTTTGTTTTTTGTTTTTTGATACAGATACCCAGATGGCAACTGTTGGTTCTCAGGAAAACTGTATATTTAGATTGTAAAACAAATCTCCAAGTTGCTTCCAAGGGCATCTGTTCTGTTTGCCCCTCAGTAGTGGTTAAGCTGTCGCTTTTGTCTGTGTATCTGGCAGTGTCTTTGATCTCGCTATCTGTTTGTTGGCTTATTAGTTCAGATAACTTATATTATAACATATCACTGTATGTCAATTTCAATTTCTCAATAGGTAGCCATCTTGACCATGTCTTCATAGTCATGAAGTCATTCTTTATGAAATGTCTGTTTCCACCTAACTATGTGTACTCACAGTCAGCATGTGCCACTGAGGTATCAAAATCTTCATAGTTTTTATAAAGTTTATCTTCTATCTTTATGTATATGTATGTGCATGGTTGTATGTGTCTATGCACTTCACATACATACAGGATCCTGCCAAACCGAAGGTGTCAGATCCCCTGGAGCTTTACAATTTTGAGCCACCATGTGGATGGGTATTTGGAATTGAACCAGGGTCCTTTAGAAGAGCAGCAGGTGCTGTTATCCACTATGTTACCTCTCCAGCCCCGGATGTCACCTCCTTTTTTCTCTATTAGGCACTTAATTTACAAACACCTCCCTCTAATGTAAAGCTGATCATCTCACCTTTGCATGTGATCTTTCATGAAGCAAACACTTCCCATTGTTACAGCCTGCCCATCTATTTTTGGGAAGAACTGGATTTGGAAGGACAAGTCTAGAGGATTATTTCATAGTGTGATTCAGACTCCCTGCTCTCTCTAAATATCCATAGCTTGATTGTGGGTTTAAATGTTTGTTGTTTGAAAAGAAACATTCCCATTTGGCCTATGTACACCCAATGGTTCTGTCTTCAGTTATGAGAAGAACTGTTCTTTCTCCTGGACCATTTCTATCCCATTAAAACCTACGGGTTTGAGCATCTTTTCTGTTGGTTGCTTCTGGTGTACCTATTCCAGTTCAGGAATCCAATTATTCCCATCCACCAATGTCCTATTAGTGACTGGAGCCATGTGGTAAGACCTCATATTGGGCAGACACTCCCTCCTCCCTTTCCCCCTCAACATCACTTTAGATATTTGGTTTCATTACTTTTCAAAAATAATCTAGAAATAATTTGGTCTATTCCTCTAAAACCTTGTGGAAATGTTTGTAGAGTGCTGGGGATGGAGCTCCAGGGCTCAAACATGCTAGGTAAACAGTATGTTGCTGAGCAGCCTCTAGTCCAAAGTGGGTTTTTCACAGCAGTCACATTAAGCTGAGTATCACTGTGTGAGAATTGGAGTCTTTTTACTTGTCCGCATCCTCTGGAGAGCACAGTGGTATCTCCCTGCATTTTTATCCTCTACTTCTTCCAACAGTATCCCGTGGGCCTCAGTAAATGTATCTCATATGCCTAGATTAACGAAGGTTGAACTGAGGGACTGTGAACATCACACACTTACTGTTCAGGAAAACACAACAGCATTTGTTCACTCACCTGGTGGCCTGTAAATCCAGCAAACTGGCTTATTGGTTTTGGGAGTTTATCTACTAATCCTTCGGGAATTCTGTTGAGATCACCACATGATGTGACCCATGGATAGAGTTAGGCCCTTGGCCTTTTCTCTACCTGGATGTTGTTTATTGCTTTCCCATATTGTTAACTGATCAGCTTCCAATGTCCACTTTGGAAAATACATGAACCAGGTCATGGAGGAAAGCCCAGGAATTCATTGCTCAGTTACTGTTGTGCTGTATTTGTCCCTGGGGAGCCATCACTCAGTACCTTTTGTGCTGTGTCTACTCACAGGAATCCATCATTGCATCAGTGTATGCACTGTGTCTGCTTTGGAGGTCCACTGCCGAGATCTTCTGTGCATCGTGTCTGATCGTAGAAGCAATCACTCCATCCTCAGTGTGGTGCATCTATCTGCCCATGGGCATGCCTCTGTTCACACACTGTCCCGAACATGCTATGACCACACACTGAGGAAAAGCCCTGCCTTGGACTCCTGCCTTACTGATGAGAGAGTTACTGGGGTAGGTTAAATGGTGGCCCCAATAGCCACACATCCACCCTTCCTCCCTAACTTATGAACGTGATTTTACTTGGAACACAATGGTCTTTGCACATAAAATTGAAGATTTTGAGGTTAGGAGTTATGCCAGCTTAGCTGGGTGGACACTAATGCAGAGTGATAGCACTATTATCTGAGGTGGGAGGGGGCATAGACTCAGCGCTGGTGATCTGTGGACATGAACAAGGACCACAGGGATATGGGCACTGTCTGGGACATTCTGGGCACCTTCAAGAAGCTGGGGAGGATGGAGGTGGAGCTTTTGCTGATACTCACTTTTGCCTTTTAACCTTCAGATCCCTGAGAACAGCTGCCCTGTGGTTCTCTGGCTCTACATTGGTACTGGCTGCATTCTCTGGCAACCTGACTCAGGATGAATCAGTCAAAACCTTATTGAACATCACTTGACACTATCATGCCATTTCACCTCCTTACTTATTAGTATCATGGATTATTTTGAAACTATGAATCAGTCATTATTCTTGGAAGAAAACTTTGTTAAGTCATATATAATGTATGTATAATTGAACTCTGTTATAAGATATCCATAAGTATTGGTGTTTATACTCATAAACAATATTCCTCTTTGCATTTTGATAATAAAATAATAGCCTCATAAATTGTCAAATGTTCTTATTTTAGTCTCTGGAGGAGATTATAAAACCGGTTTCAGGTTTTCTTTAAACAGCCCACAGATGCAGCTAAACAAGGCACAATGCACAGCATGGCCTTCCCTTGTTTGTCACACAAGGAAAAGTACCAAGGTCTAACATCGGTAGCTCTCATGCTGAGGATACTACAAGCACCTCATGTGAAATTATGGTAAACACAAAAAGGTCTGCCTGGTCAGACTTGTAAACGTTGTCACTGCACAGCCATGTGGCATACTGGTGCCAGCCAGGAGGCTCTGAGGAAGACTATGGGACCAAGAATGATGAAGTTGGACTTTTCTTCACCTGCAGCCCTCCTCTGAAGCCTCCACCTGTGACCATCAAGGGCTGTGCCCATAACAGAAGGACACACCTGTAGCTATGAAGATGTCCTACTAAAAAAGCCACACACAAGCCTGTGAACCCCACTAACAGTTTAAACATCTGCCCTAAATTGCTATACTCATGCAGTGAGCAGAATGAAAACTCTGCAGGGCATCTCTCCCTTCTCAAGAAAACGAATATATGTAAGAATACGAAGTGGTACCATAAGTGACTTGCAAGTCGCATCCACCAATCACAGTCACCATGCAAGGGGGCTTTAGTAATAATTTGGAGCATAGAGACACTGGAATGAGGGAGGAAACCATGTCTTACATAGTCTGGGTCATATGTTCTGTGTCTCGGGGATAGGTAGGGGAGGGGTCATTATTGTGTGGGGCACAATGTAAGAATAGCACTGTGGGGTGAATGTGTCCTGTCCCAATAGCAACTTACTTCATAACTCAGAGCCTGATATACAGAGCAACTTATCTCGCTCTTATGGAGGACACACAAGACAAATGACAAGATTCTTCTACCAGATGTGGAAATCAGGAAGATAGGGAGGTACTGAACTTATCATTGTTCAACCCCAGGTGCTACCCCCAGATCAGGACCACAGCTCCTGTACCAGGGTCTTAGGGTCCACCAAATCCCCCAAGAAAGGAGGATGGTGAACTGTGCATCTCAGAGCAAGAACTCCAGAGCCAGATGAGGACCAACAATGTCCCATTGAGGAGTCAGCTGCCTTAACCTATGTGGGCTGGCATAGGGGCTAGTAGGACAGGCAAACACAGGCCATGAGGTGTGCAGCAGCTCCGTGGAAGCAGGGGCAGCAACAGGAGAAGACTTAGAGGATATAAGTTTGAGGGACAATGGGAAGACTCACACTCAAATAGGGCCAAGGGATTATATCCTGGAAAGGAACAGCATAATTCAAGTTGATTGTGATAGGGAAAGGAAGAGGGCGCAGTGAGGTCCATCATTGTGACGTGGAGGGAGATTGTGCAGAAGGCATGGCTGCTGTTCTGAGCATACCGCTGGGACCAGGAGCGTAATGAAAAGTCAAACACATTGTCCCAGACCTGGTCGGATGATTATGTTTTTGACAAGAAAGCAAATAGTTTGGAAAGATAGCCAGAAAGTTGAAACAGACTAAAAACTAATTCGAAAAGTTTGCTGTAATGAAATGGACTGCAAGAAAGGGCATACGGCCAGAGCCATGGTGGCCAAGATGAAAAGAGGTCGCCATGCACTTTCTAATATAGTCTTAGTCCCAGAAGAGGCAGAGGGTGCCAAGAACTAAAAACTGTTCCGGGTCATAGGGTGTGACCCATTATAAAATTAGTTTTATTTTCCCTTCTAGATGACTCTCTATCAGGTAAAACATGTATTTATGCAGACAGTTTGCAGAATACACAAACACAATTATAGCTTCCAGTTGAGGGCCCTTCATAGGCTTCAATGAGTTGCCGTATCTGTTTATATAATTTATCCCGACACATATCCTGTTATTAAAATTCCACTTCACATATAACAAGATGGATAAGCAGAGAATTAGGGGGTATCTTACGGGCATGCAGAAAACTAAAAGCAAAGTGAGAGTTGAAGCTTGGGCCGTTACGGAATGTAGAATCGGAGAAAGCACGCATGGCTTCCTTGCCATCTGTCAGCTGGGGGCTCTAAGCAAAGTGCAGATACCACACTGGTCAGAGGAAGACAGGCTGAGTGCACAGAGCAGGTGCAGAAACAGAAACAAGCCGCCACGAAGGATCCTAAGTTATTTTCATGAGAGGAGGCAACTTAGACTTTCAAACTGAGATACCCGTCAGAGCTTGCTGGAAATCGGAGTATATGCTGATACTGCCCAAATTATTATTATTAAATTCAGGCAGGCAGGCTATCTTCCCAAGCGTTCTTCTGACTTCAAGAACATGGAGAAATTAGCACACTAATTGACTGGAGGAAGAAAGGGCCGAGTTAGCTCGCTGTGTGCTTGCACATAATGATTCCTCAGCAAAGTGGCCGCGGATGGGAAGAGTCAAACAACCTGCAAGATGCGAGCTCATTTGCAGGAAGGTGGAGTGCTCTTAATACGATTCAAGACATGTGTAGCCTCAGCTATTATAGTCCAGCACCTCATTTCTGAAGGGATTAAGTAGACATCAAAGAACCGTGGGCACTGGGGAAGGATGACAGCTTCCCAGTGGGAAGAAAAGCGGCTTTCCCAGCCACCACTCCAGGCCAACTTCAGCCACTCCACTCAGTTCCTACCTCATGGCCATGCAGCCCATGACCATCCCCATGACTACCACAATGGTCACCCACATATGTGTGTCCCACCACAGTCACCTGGTCTCCCAATCCCACTGTGCAGAAACCAATACACACAGCCCTTCCTCATTTCCACCAACATGTTCGCTCACCTGTGTGTGTCCCCCAGTCACCATTTTGCCTCAGGCAGACAAAGCAAGGAAACAGCGGGAGACTTTTCCTTCTGACAAAAGCTCAAGACATTAACTGTTTTAATGAAATTAATATTAATCTTATCAATACGGAAATGGGATATACAACAACAATGAAGAAAGCAGAGACGGCCTCCTTGTGGGGCTCCTGAACCTTCTGGGTCCTTCCATCAAGGAGAACATGAAGGCTGGTGGATCTGGACCCATGGGGGCTGCATCAGTCAAACTGTTGCATCAACCAAGGATAATGCATGAAATAAACCTAGACCCCCTGTTCAGATCTAGCCAATAAACAGCTCATTCTCCACAGTTGTGGGGAGAGAAGGGACTGCCTGACATGAATTCTGGTGCCCCCAACTTGAACACTTCCCTTTGGTGGTGAGGCCTGGTGGGCACACAGAGGAAGGGGAAGCAGGCTATCTGGGTGAGACCTGATAGGCTGTAGTCACATGGTGGGGGAGGAGGTCCCCTTCTGTCACAGGTCTAGGGGAGGGGAATAAGGCAGAAGAGAGAGGGAGGGTGGGAATGGGAAGATAAGAGTGAGAGGATAACAATTGGGATGCAATGTGAATAAATTATAATAAATAAAAAAATTAGACAAATAAAGAAAGAAATAAGAGATGCCTGGAGTTTACTCATAGGGAGCCTGTTTGAAGATATTTTCAGAGGAAATGGACACAAGGTGCTGGGTGGGAATGATGCTGCAGAGGGACTAGGAAGCATGGAGGTGGCTCATTTGCTGCCCCATTTCCATGGAAACCACAGGTTAAGACTCAGAGTGGACAGGAGCAGTGGGCCTGGTCTCTACCACTGCTTTAGAGAATGGCCTACACTCTATCATGGTGCTCTACTCAGGGCCCCAGTGTGTCTGCTTTGGTCCTATCTACCCTGGCTGCCTCAGGAATGGATGGGCACTCCGAATACACCACCAGATTCTTCCTGCCTGGGGTACCATCATGGTGAAGAAGCCAGTACTCAGGCAGGGGGCCTCAGCTATCATTGACATAGATGTCTCCAGAGGTGTCCTTTCTCTCCTGCTGAGTTGGCCTGAAGAGTATTCTACAACCAGACCAGCTGGAAGCTGTATTATGTTCCATATATGGACCTCAAATCTGAAGATGAAGCTGGAAAGAAAAGGGGAAGAGTTGAGGGAAGAAGGAATCCCAGTGGGTTCCCCGGGAGTCTCATGTGGCTGGAGAAAGGGGAGTTATTTCTAACAGACCTCTCAATAACCCAGGCAGAATTTAAAAGTAGGACTCAAGAGTTAGCCAAGCAAGCACTTGCTGTGCAAATGTCAGGACTGGGGTTAGGATCCCCAGAACCCACATATGTGAGTGGGCATGGTAGCTCATCTGGGACTCCAGCTTCAGGAGTCAGAAATAGGAAGTCCCCAAAGCAAGCTGTTTAATCAGTGAGCTCTGGGTTTGATTGATTGATCCTGCCTCAGTGAATAAGTTGGAAGGATGTTGAGGCCTTGCAGGCCTCTACAAGCACATGTGCACATGTACCAGAACACATAGAAATGCACATACACTTGCAAAAGAGGAGGTGAGGGGGGTAACGATTCAAGAGTAAAAGTGATCATCGATGATGCTAATCCAGAGAGGAAGAATAAAGACAAACAAGGAGACCAGAGTGTCTGTGGAGGGGTTGACTCTCCAAAAGCTTAAGAGGATGAAACTCAAGACTGTCCCTGGGCATCTGGGGTCCCTGTGAGTTTTTCTGGGAAGGTGGAAGAAAGGGAGAGAGAGGGGAACCCAAAAGACAGGAAAGGTAATTAACATGTACAGTTAAAGATACTTGTTGCGGGCAAAGAAGGCTGAGAAGGAAGCGTTACCCTGTGAACCCAAGTGGCTTCCTCAGTGGGGAAGTGATGAATTAGATTTATTAATGAGGGTACTGAAGAGAGAAGCCAATGGCTGGCAGGGGCTGCTCAATGCTTTTTCTACAATTGGACTATGGTATCCCGAAGGAGGTTGGATGGGGCTGGCAGTGTATTCCCAGCCTAGCTGGTGCTACCTGAAGCTTCAGAGGCCTCCACAAATACCTGAGGCACTTTCTCAGATCAAACGCTAGTTAGTGCCTACTCTAGCAAGGGGACCCAGCATAGAGAGTGTCTCTAGATACATAACAATATTTTGTATACTATATTCTCAAACCATATTACTTGGATTGTTTCTCAAGTCTTCACTAGTTTTGAAAGCATCAAATAGCCTTCTCTGTCAAAAGCAGAGCAAGTTCCCACTGATGAGTTATCCTTCCCTGTGGTAGAGCAAGACACAAGGTGTGGCCAAATACAGTAAGCCCTAGAGCTGTGTGTGAATAGAAGGCAGAAGCCTGCTGACCAGATGTAGTGCTCACTGCCTGCGCAGTCCAGAGGGCATGGCAGTTTTGTGTTCCCTCCTTCCCCCCTCACCAAGCTGTGCACAGCAGAAGCAAGCATTTAAAATACTCATAATACATTAAGTCCGGATCAGTTCTCCAAATAAGGGTGTGGGGGGGGGGGGGAAGGAGGGGTCTTGATCTTCAAACTAGTGGTGTTAAAATAATGAAGCCAGATGAAATTTAGAAGTTAAAACTAAATGGGCTGATCCTGAAGAAGCTGTGAGGTGTAATTTGCTTGCTTTTAAAACACTTGAACCCAGACAAGAAATTCTGTGCTTTGCCACAGGCTCCCCATGCCAATATTATAATAACAAGCCATTGGTTGGCTTGACCAAGTTTTATACAACCCAAGCTTCCTGGATACCCAAGAATCTATAAGCTGGGAAGTGACTCTTGTTATCCTAGTTCTTCCTTGTAATCAGGGCTTCTCGATTTCCATTAGAGCCTCCTTCTATGTTCCCGTTCCAATGCCATGGAAACATCATGAGGAGGGTAGGGTTTATTCCAGCTTACAGTCCATCCAGGTCACAGTTCATCATTGAGGTGGGTCAGACAAGGAGCGGAAGCAGAAACCACAGAGGAACGCTGCTTACTGGTTGCCACACCTGGCTTGCTCAGCTGCTTTCTTATCCAGCTCAGGACCACCTGCTAAGGTATGGCATCATCTACAGTAAGATGAATCTTTCTTCAGATACCAGCAGTCAAGAAAATGCCCACAGCCAAGGTCACAGGCCAGTCAACCCAGGCAGATCTCAAATGAGCTTACCTCTGTCCAGGTGACTCGGGGTTGTATGAAGCTGACAAAAAACAACCACCAAACAACTACAAAACCAACTAGTACAGCCTGAAACTTGAAACAAAAACTACTTTTAAATATTTTGATATTTTAGGCTAAATACTTTATTAAATAAATAGAATATTTAGAATAAATAAATTGCTGTTTGGGGACTGATACAGCCTTGGAGGCAACCTTTCTAACAGGAATGGGGATGGCACTTAGCGCTGGTCACAAGCCTTTTCTATCTCTGCCCTTTTTATGGTCTGACCTTCTGAGCTTTGAAGCATATAGAATTTGGAAGTGACTCTGCCTGCCTGCCTGCTCCCACGTGCATGCTCTGCTTCATGTCCATATTTGCTCCAGAGGCAGAGGCTTCCATTACACCCTTGCCCCAGCCTCCACCAGCCCCACCACTGCCCTCTTCTGTCATGACTTACGTAACCCAGCTAAAGGTCTTCTTGCTCAAGTACTGGTCACAAAGAAGGTACCCACTTGCCGATGCGGTTTAGGGAGTGCTCAGCATTTAAAGATCCCCTGCAAGGCCAAGAGTTCCTGGTGCTGTCCCCTAGTCACTTTGTGCCTTTGCAGTACTCACAGCTTTATAGAAAAAAAAAATACCATTTTGTTCTCTCTCTTCCCATATCTATTGGGGCATGCTAGGTCCAAGGTTCCCATTTCTATGGAGGGTGTGGTCTCTCCTCCAATCAGCTTTGTGGGAGCAGGAAGTGTTGATTTCTACTTTTTCCAGAGATTGGGGTAAAGTTATGCACAGGGTGGTAATATATGCAGCCATGCTTCCCTCCCACCTCTCAACACAGAGGGTCTCACAACAGCCATAGCAGCTCAACTGCTGGGATGCTCACTCCCCAGCAAGGCCTCTTCCCTCACATTCTCACCTGATGCCCTTGGCCCACATCTAGGAGACTGAAGTATGCCTTCCTACTACATTTTTTTTCCTCCCTTGCAGTATCACTTCACACCAAACTACCTTCTGTTTGATTCTCATTTCCAAGGGAATAACCTGAGAGATGCAGCTTGGCTGGATAACAGGTAAAAGAAAGACACAAAAAAGCGCCTGGGCTGGGTCACTGGAGAACTTCTGTGACCGGGACCATCATTTCAGCTGGGAGATGGAGCAGCTGTGGGAAGCTTTGGGTCCAGTCTAAACTCACAGGAAAGAGTCTCTGTGGCCAGGCTCTATACCTATGCTGCCACTGCAGCAATGTAACTATTAGGGTGACAACACAAGTGACATCATAACCAGCTGCACATCTTGATACAAGAAAAGAATTTTATATTTTAAACAAAACAAGAATCTAAAAAAAAAAAAAACCGAACACACGGCCATGTAAAGATGAAGGACAATGGAGTGAATGATCTTTTAAGAAAATGTGTTCCCCCAGATATGAGGCCAGCATGGCTGTGTGCAGATACCAAGCATTAGCCTGATCCTCACACCAATAAAAGCCCACTACTGCCCACCCAGTTAACTGAGCAGGCTAGTCAGCATCAGCATCTTCCAGCTCCTCTCTCTAACTGCTGTTGCAGTTCCAATGCAGAGCCTCTCCAGCCTTAATCATCACCTGTGACTTTGCCTCATTTCTGCTATGTCCCTGCTGAGGTCTGTGCACCACTATGTTATTAATGATACCATGAGATATGAACAGCCTGGGATTTGCCCACTCTTTAGGCATCTAGAATCCCCCCCCCTCTCTTTCTGTGTGTGTGTATGTATGTACATGGGCATGCACCTGCTATTGTGTAGGTATAGAGGTCTGAAGACAACTTTCAGGAGTTGGATCTCTTTTGACTCTGTGGATCATTAGCCTTAGTGCTCTGCCCACTGACCCATCTCTTCAGCCCCAGCACGTGTTTTAGAATAGCCCCTTCTGCGAAACTCCCCAACACATATTTCTTCATAGTCTCCAGTGAAGCTCTGTTTCTAAGAAAGGAGCAACCTGTGGTAGATCTAAGTAAACTCGACCTCAGGTCCTGCTGTTTTGCATGTTGCTGTGAACCTTCACAATTTAAATAGGCAGTCACATGCCATTCCTCCCCAGGTTTCTTCTAGGCTCAGGAATCAGGCTGTTATTCTGGCAGGGCACATGCCTGACTTTAGGAAGCATGTGAGCTTCGTGCTAACAGGCCAGGGGAGAACCATTTTCTAAGTGACCTCAAAGCCTCTTTCTATTCAGTGGACACTCTCTCTGTCTAATTCCACCTGCTCCCCCATAAGATGAGGCGTGTAGCCTATGACAGCCAAATAAGACTAAGCCAATGGCACAAACAGAAGATCTAAGGCCACACAGTGCCCTCTGTCCTATGGGAATCTCCTTTGTCAAGTGGGTGTAGATGTTATCACTGAGCAGTGACTTCCTTGCCAATTTGTCTCCAGGTCACACTGGGCCTAGCCTTGCACCCACCACACAAACACAGAGTCCTGTGGCTACAGGGCCTCAGCAATGGTCACTCTGCTGCTGACTGAAGCAGGGATGTTGAACTTGGAACTTTCTTGGATGATCTTCAGTGGCAGCTGGGAAGAGGTCTTGCTCTTATCTCACAGCAGCTCTGCCTGAGAACTTCTCCTCTAATGTACCCCTTACTAAATTACAAACAGCCGTGGAGACTGACACACAGCATGATTTGGGAAAACACGGCTTGCTTATTACCTGTGTGGTTATCTGTAACTAAACGTCACTTTCCTGACAGAATACAGGCCTAGAGGTGACTCACAGTATCATACTATAAGCAGTCAAAAGGGGTCACTCAGCTTGCAGGCTCATGACTATGTCCTAAGGGACATAGTAGATGAATATGTTAAAGATGGTACCCATCCATGCATATCCTGTGGCATATGCAAGCTGACATACAGCCACTGAGGCTGCCACCATAGTGGTGGGGAGTTTGAATGCGGGGTAGGTTCTTGTCTTCCCTCTGTCCTGCTGGTCAGCCTATATGCTGTAATACAATGCATGTTTTATTTTAAATGTATACCACCCACAATCTGTTATATCCCCATTACAGTTGAACCATGAATTTTAGTATTATTAAACTTTGAAATGATTTTACACATAACAAAATTATCTTAAGGATTGCACCTTACTTTAGAAATTTCATAATATTTCCTGATGTTTTTTATGGTTACTTCCTTTTTGTCATGAAAGGAATATATAGTTGCAGTATTGGCATTCGATAGATAGATAGATAGATAGATAGATAGATAGATAGATAGATTAGATGGATGATGTGATATAGAAAGGTGATACATTAGATGATGCTGAGATAGATAATACATATGATAGTAGAAAGATGAATTGATATATAAATAGATGGGTAAAATGGGTAGATGCATAAATAAATGGACAGACAGACAGATAGACAGGCAGATGACATCTAATAAATGGATGGATGGATGGATAGGTGGATATATGCATAGATGAATGGACAGACAGATAGATAGATGTACAGATGGTAGCTAGTAGGAAGATAGACAGGTGGATGGGTAGATGAATATGTTAAAGATGGTTCCCATCCATGTATATCCTGTGGCATATGCAAGCTGACAGAAGTCTAAGGAGGCAACTTGTTTACAAGGCTCTCTGCTTGAGTTGTCACTGAGTGCCTTCAGCAGTAGACTACCCCATACCCTGATTTCAATCTTTCACTAATACTCAGTTCCTTCAAAACACTCTGGGGATCATGAGACAGAAGAGAGGGGAGGAGGCCTTTGCAGGGGCAGGAAGGGGATCACATAGAGGAAACTTGTGTAGCCTGAGCCTGTGAGGACCACTGGAGGAAGGCCATGTCCTCCTCCTGGAAAGTTTCAGAAGCTTAGAAGATTCGCAAGCCCCCTACCCAAGGTTTTGTAAACAGTAATGGTGGCTGAGAGAGAAGAACCTTCAGTGGAGCTGCCTGCCAGTTGCTCAGGAAGCTCTGGGGATATGGATTTCATGAGTCATCAGCCATGCTGTGGTAGGCTTTCAGACATGCAGCTACCTTTACATCCCCCTTTGCTTCTGTAAGAAATCCCTCTGCTATATCTCACAAGTAACCCCAGTGAACTCAGTGGTTCACTAAGTGAGGTGAGGAGTGCAACCATTTCTTTGATCAGACATTCATTTCTTATCTGGGGTCAATAGATGTTTGTTCATGTTGCCCCAGGGGAAAAATGACACAAGACCCTCATAAATCTTAGGATATAATCAGTGAGTGGGTAACACACAGTAGAGAGGTCAGCAAGGGAACCCTGGAGAACCTTCTATGATGGCTGTGTATGAAGTTGCCACAACTATGTTAGGGTGTCTCTGAGGCTTATTCAAGCCAATTTAAAGGTGGGATGCTGAGACGTCTCAACCCAGTAGAGTGTCCAGCATCTGCTATGCCAGGAAGGAAGCCTGGTGAAGATTCCGGAGGACCACAAGGAAGTAAAATGGCATGTGGCTCTGAGGACAGTCCCTCACCAATGGAAAGGGTGCAGATGTGTGGGGGACACTCTCAGTTTCATCTGATGGGGTGATATGTTTTGTAATAAGATGAAAAGAAGAAGAAGGAGGTGCAAGAAATATTCTCCTAATTAAAAATAGAAGAGTAAATAGCAAGCTACAGCCAGAGGTTTTGTTGCTGTTGGGTTTTTTTTTCCTTTTTTTTTTTTTTTTTTTTTTTTTTGGTTGTTTGGTTGGTTGGATTCTTAGTCATGAGTTTTTACAGTAACTCTATCAAGCAGATGTTGTTGCTAGGATCTCTGCATCTTGTTATTTAAAAGGGGGAGTGTAGGCTATAAAGCTGAAATGACTTTCTCGAAGTCACACTGCTAAGGGGTGGAACTAGCGCCCAGTGTAGCACAGCTTAGAGTCTGAGCCCTTCACTCTCAGTCAGCTGAAGCCATACAGAGTCGACACCTGGAAAATTGAATCCTACCTGGATATCAGTGGTGTGTGATTTCTGATAAGTCATGAGCAGCTGAGTGACATAGTGAGTGACTTGTATATTATCTTCAATTATCAGTTTAGCATAGCAGCCCAGAATACCCATCTCATAGGCCTGTGAGTTAGCTCAGTGTGTGGAGGCGACTGCTACCAAGCATGATGACCGGAGTTCCATCCATACACACATGGCGGAAGGAGGGCAACACCTCCAAGATGTCATCTGACCTCAACACACATCCTGTGGCTCATGAGTACACTCATATGTGCACAGACACACACATACACACACACACACACACACACACACAGAGAGAGAGAGAGAGAGAGAGAGAGACAGACAGACAGACAGACAGACAGACAGAGAGAATAAATAAAATAGTATAGTAAAATTTAAAAAAAAAACAAAAAAAATGCCAGTTTCTGTGAAATGCCTTCTTTTTCCATATTCTTCCACAGTTCTTGATTCTCAAAGCTGTGCTTTTTTTTTTAACCTTTGAAACATTGATTTATTGGGTGATTACTGAAGGGTTGACTTTTTGAAGGCTGTCAGTCCTATTTTCATAATACCTCGATTGGTAGCTATCAACAGACCCTAGACATTGTTAACGGACAAGAAGAGAGAGTTAAAGGTGACTATAATGCATATTGCCTGGTCCTCAAGTTGAACACACTGTGGGTATGCATGTGTACTTTGAGAACACTGGGACTCAGGTAACTCAACCTTGTGAATCTGTCTTCAAACTGAAGTAGCAAGTCCTCTGCAGCCTTTCCTGGTGAGAGGCATTTGGTATTTCCCTAATGCTCTCAGACTCCATCCAAAACTGTATATTACACCTCAGCTGTGCATTAGTGATTAAGTATCCACCCATGTAGATGATCCTTAAAGGTCATATCTAAAAATTTAAAGATCAACAAACGGTCTACAATTATCTCTGCATCCACGGGCTATCCTATGAATGAGAGGGGGTGTTGTCTTTTTTTTTTTTTAATGAAAAAGTCATTAACTCCTCACTCTATATCATATTTCCTGCAAGGAAACTGTACTTCATACTTCATAGCTAAGGATGCCAAGCCAGGCCACTCCTCCCACAGGATCCATTCTCACTCTGACTCCCTCTGCTCCCATGGAAAAAATAGAGTTTTTCCAAGACACGTTCACTCATATGAACTGGCAATGTGTGTTCTCTGCACTTACTCCTTGGGGTTGGTGGATCCTTCAGTATTATCTCTTTCTATGACTTCATCAGTACAACTTGTTGACACATTTTGAAAACTGGGAACTACTCTTATACCATATGTCTAAAAGTAAAAGCACACTGAATTTATATATACTTCTATGGTGCTAGGTTGTTTTTTTGTTTTTGTTTTTGTTTTGAGACAGAGTTTCTCTGTGTAGCCTTGGCTGACCTGGACTCATTTTGTAGATCAGGCTGGCCTCGAACTCACAGCAGTATGCCTGCCTCTGGCTCCCGAGAGCTGGGACTAAAGGTGTGTGCCACCATGCCCAGCTAAAACAGGCAAGAAATGGTGGATCTCAAACAGGAGCTCATCAATGAGTGCACACTGGTTCAGAAGGCACAGGTCAGGAGCCACAGGGCTAGCTACCCCTCTGCTAGGGGAAAGCCACATGCCATTAGGGTTTAAGAGCCACTAGCAAACACTGACTACCAGAGTTCTAACACCATTCTTTAACAATGACAACCAGAGACATTTTACCTCACATACATAGGTTAGCTCACAAGTGTTTTCAAAAAGTAAGTTATGGCAAGACAAAAATATTGCTCATTTTACTTTCAGCTTTGAAATATAGTAAAAAAGGTTTCAGAAATAATGCTCAATATGATATTGCCTAGAGATCTACAGGTCTACCCACAATTCACAGCTGAAGATTGCATTTCCTGCTGTTTCATATTTTGACATGATAACAGCATGCCTTATGTGTTCTTGTTCCAGAGACAGGCCATTTAGGCAGAACTCTAAACCAGTTACAGAGCAGTGCTCTCATGAGAAACAGCATTCCAACTTGTGTTTTTTCATTTTTCTCTGGTGTGTACAGAGTGGTTTGTGCCTTATTCACGGTCTTCCATTTAATCGCTACGTTGACTCAGGCCTACCTTGGTACACAGCTTTAAACCCTGGTGAGCCAATGCTGTCATCCGACTGTAGGTGAAGCCACATCTGATTGCTCATGCTCACAATGAGGTCAGGAACACTGGAGCCTGTGAGCCTGTGGAGAACAGAGAGGGGCAAGACTTTTACTACTGCTGGCAACAAACACATCAACTTGTCCTCAGAAAAGGCTCTTACCACTTGAACAATCAAACCACACACACACACACACACACACACACACACACACACACACAGAGTGAGAGTGAGAGAGAGAGAGAGAGAGGGAGGGAGGGAGGGAGGGAGGGACGGACGGACGGACGGACAGACAGACAGACAGACAGACAGATAGAGATAAACACAGACATACACACACACACGTGCACTTGTGCTCACTTGTGTGCGTGTGCATATATATACACAGATACACACACACACACACACACACACACACACACACACACACACACAAAGAGGTAACAGAATCTCAAAACCCTGTGACAGAGGACCTGATGCCTCTCTCTTGCATCCACTAGCACTGCATACATGTGGTACATAGATATACACACAGAAAAAAAAATCATATGCATTAAGTAAACAAGTTCTAAATAAAAAATACCATCCCATTTGCCCATTTGCTGGAACTGAGATGCTCCCTAGGTACAAGATTCACAGGAATAAATCATACAAACCTGAAAAAACAAAGAGAGCCAGCTGTGTTATGTGACAGGGAGTTGAGCCCTGTGGCTCAGTAGTTTGTTGTGTGATACCATCAAAGGCAAACAATCCCAGAGTGCGACACCCTCCCGATTCATTACTCTATTAGTTGTGTCATCTAGAATTACGTACCTTCCAAACTAAATCTCTTTACAGATGTATTAAAGGGTAATCACACATTATAATAATGTTGAAAAGAACAGTGTGTGTGTGGTTGAAATGGACATGGCAGAGTTTACTGAATATCCAGGTCAAACTACAAAGCAGTTTCCGCGAACCATTCAGCGTGCATTCACACACCAGTCACATCCCCTGTGCTGTCAGCCAGTGAAAAGAAACACCAAATCCATTGACTGAACTCAACATGCCGACAGAATAGCATGTTGAAACAGGAAAAGTGCAGGAAGGAAATCAATTCAACCAAAAACAAATGTCTCTAATCAAATAGGAAGCTTTGCTTTCAGTAAAGTGGTTTTGGGAATGTGAACACATGATTTGCACCATCAATCATAGCATCCGTCCATCACCCCAACATTCTCATTGCAGACGGCCTCGAAAACCTGTTTTTTCAAAGGAAGATGAACAGCAGTCATTACATGCTGAGTAACTCGGGCTGCTTTACACTCAGGTTGGAAAAGGAGCCTGTTCTGGTGAGCGATGTATGCTTGCTACACACGGATGTGTGAAGATTTGTCTTCGTTGGAAGATTGTTCTTTTGTGTTTGCTTGTTTGATTGCAAGAGAGATTTGTTTGCTTTTCTGTGCATGCATTTTGCTGAAGTGTAATCAGCCAAAGAGCACATGGATCTCAGTCGCCTTGCTCTATGAATTCTTAGAGAGGGAGCCAGCCTACAGGTTCCCCCAGGGAGGCTGCCTCCTGTGCCCCTCTCTTTTCCTGGTCTTCCCTCTTGCTTTGCCTTTGGCACACCTACAGCTGTGTCTGCCTTCCTAAGCCTCTTGCAAGTGAGACAAGACTTTGTAAAACACTTTGCTTAACAGACCTGAGGGAAAGGTACTCACGAGCTTCCTTGCTTTAATTTCTACTTAGAATTCACTTGTGTGTATATAAAATGAGATGATTAATGCCTAGTTTTTTTTCCAGTAAAAACTATTAATAAAGTTGTCAGAAACAACATAAAAATCCCACATGCATTCTTTTCCATCCCCTCCATTGCTAAGATTTTATAGATCTATAAAGCACTTTCTCAGGCTGGATGGATGACCTGTTTTGTGAAATCTCTCTCTCTCTCTCTCTCTCTCTCTCTCTCTCTCTCTCTCTCTCTCTCTCTCTCTCTCTCTGTCCCTCCCTCCCTCCCTCCTTCCCCCTCCCCTTCCCTCTCCATCTGTCTGTCTGTTTGTGTGTATATTTAGCTTTCTACAACACACATGTGGACTTGGGAATCCAGGCTGTAGTCAATACAGTGAAATTCCCCTCAGTTCATCTTTCAAAGCCTGATCACACTTCACCATGCTGCTTATCACTGGTATCCCCGAGTCTCTCTCTAGTTCTCAACTCATTAATTATGCTATTACATCAATGAGACCACAGTTTTCTGTTTTTGAAGTGGCTCTCTCCACTTGGATCAATTTCCCAGAGATTAATCACATGATTTATAACTATCAGTTTATCTCTTACCACTGCTGAGGCAGACTCCATAGTGCGCATACATCCTGGCTGGCCAAGATGCTCAGCTGCTTGGCAGATGACGCATAAACTGATATATCTTTGATGTGTCGGTGAAGGAGAGATAAGCCTGTTTCCAAAGTGTGGGATGAGGAACAGTCTTGTGGGAGAACAGGTGACGCTAATCCACTAGAAGACCAACCACCTCATGCGGGAGCTTGACTGTAGCCAGCTGAAAAGATCCTGTGACCAGACCAGAGTGGTTCTCTCTAGGAGAGTCTCGAAGTGGAGCAATGGGCATCCAAAAACTATCTGAGGTCTCCGTTGCCCCCCCCCGCCGCCCTCCAATTCTGGGCTCATTTATATATCTCCTCTTAGAGTCTGGTCACGGGATCTTTTCAGTTGGCAACAATCAAGCTCCTGCACGAGGCGGTTGGTCTTTTAGTGGATTAATATCACCTGTTCTCTCACAAGACCGTTCCTCATGGCACACATGGGAAACAGGTTGAAGTCTCCTTCATGCCGGCTTTCCACAATGTAACTTCTCATGTGACCTGATATGAATTCCCATACGAACTTGTATTTTCTGATTTGTTTCTATAATTGCAATTTCTGTCTCTAAGATTCTAGAGTGAGCACTCTGTTTACATTCCCGTCAGCCATATCTGAGAACACCGATTTGTGGCATTCCCAGTGGGGGTTCAGTGTGGCCCGTGTGTGTATTGGCTCTCTGCCATTTATCTAGGGATCTCTCAAGGGTTCTGCATTTACCGGGGGCTCATCACTAATAGTATGCAAGGCATTGTCTGTTTCCTATGCACCCTGTTTCAGGGAAGGCCTTCTGGTTCTATGCCCTCTTCTAACGTACTCCCTTCTAATAATCTCCTTCCTCTCCCTGTTGCAAGTTTTAAAACATCCTTTGTCTCCCCAAACATTTTTTTTAATGAGCAAAGGATTCGTGTGTGACCAAGTTTTCCTAACCAAGAATCAGAAAATGCCCCTGAGGTGAAAAGTTTGCAGAACGAGAAGGGAATCATCATACTCCTTCCTGTCCTGTTTGTCTTTGAAAGAATCACACTCGCCTTTCATTTCCCCTTGTGCTTCCTGCCAGCTTCGTGGCCAGCATCATACACTCAGCTCCGCAGCTATCCTCAGCCAGAGTCAGGGCTGCTGTGCTCAGAGGAGTGAGAGCTCTAGATACTGAATTTCCACCTTAGTTTATTTTCACTTTCTTCCTCTTTTCATTTCCCAGGTGGTCATTCTCAAGACTGTGTGACTATGTGATAGGAAGATCATATCTAACCCTAAAGGCATTGCTTTGTATGGGAGCGCACAGAAGAAAGAAAGGACACTGCAGTTGAATCCCAAAGTTTGTGTGCGCATCCCCAAGTTGAACAGCCAGGGCTCACACAGTGACCCCAGGCGATCAGTCAGAGGTGGTGTCCAAGTCACTTTTCCATGCATGGAGAATCTGCTTTTCTGCTCTCTGCCCACAGTAATTCTTCAGTGGCACCAAGCCCCTTTACCTATGAGATCACTATGTGTTCACCTGCCTGTGGTTACTGTATCTCTCCCATGGGAGGTCTGAGTTTCAGATGGATAGCTTATGGTAGAAGATGTCTCATGGTTCCTTGATACTTTCAACACAATGGCCCCTTCCTTCCGTGCCTTAGGAGATCTTTGCTTTCTTTGCTGTCTACCCGGGATGTGTTGCTGTTCTCAGTGGGAGTTAATGGTGATGTTTGGGAGGCAGAGGATAGTGAAGCAATTGTTCTACCTTATGCCACCTGGATATGCTCTGCTCCCCATGGACTTGATGCCTCGACTTTCTAGAGACAACTGCTGTTGAGTGTCTTATGTTTTGCCAGCCCAGTCACCTGGAACTGGTCCCCTCTACTGTCTCTGAAAACTCTCAGCCTCCCTACCCATTGACAAACCCACAAGATTAGTCCATTCCAACAGTCTTTTTTCCTCTTCTTTTCATGTATGTGTGTGTGTGTGTGTGTGTGTGTGTGTGCGTATATGTGTGTGTGTGTGTGTGTGTGTGTGTGTGGTGTGTGCATATGTGTATATCCACATGTTGGCATGTGGTTGGGCACATATGCACATGTGTATAAGTGCATGCGGAGGCCTAAGGTTGGATGTCAGGAATCATCTTTTTATCTCATTCTTTACAGTGGAGTCTTTCAATCAAACCCAGCACTTATCAATATGGCTAGTCTCACTAGGCAGCTTGCTCTGGGGACCCCTTGTCTCTGCCTTACAAGGCTAGAATTACAGGCAGGCCATGTGCCCACCAAGCATTTCTGTGGGCCCTCATTGGCACAGCAAGCCCTTTAACAGCTGGTTGGTGTCAGCCCAGCAATAGCTCTTTTCCTGGGCTGAGGCCCATGCCTTTTTCCTTCCAGTTTCCTTTAGTGATGGCCCATTGGAATCAACTTCCTTCCATGTTCTTTCCCTCCCCTTATTCCCTGCTCATAAACAGTGATGATGACAATGAAATCCCCCTCTTCTGGTTCTGAGTCTCCCAGAATTCTCCTTGCTTGCAGGAGGCTCCCAGCTGAGGCAAGGCCATGAAGGACTGCTGACAGTGTAGACCCCTAACCCTCCCAGGCATTGCCTCCCCTCTCTCGCCATGGTGTCTTAGAAGCCCACTGGGGTCTCTCCTCACTTAGCCCCTCCTCTGGTTACTTCCTTCCCAGGTATTTAATTTAAGTTGTTAAAAACATAATTATTATGTAGAAAAGCCTCACCTATTGCAAAAAGGTGCACTTCCAAGGTAACCAACTTCTTCAGGCACACCCTGAGGTGTATGATTGACTTTCTTTTATTTGTTCACTGCACTTTATTTTAATCCAGACTTACTCTGTGAATTCACTCAAGATTGAATAGGCAAGCATACTGGCAGCTCCTCACACAGCTCACTCAATCAAATGTCAACTCCTGTTCCTGTAGTCAGTCCCATTTTAGAGTTTATTTTAAGCCTCCAAATTATTTGATTGCCATGCATACGAAAAGAGTGGTAATCATACTTTGTCACAATTAATTATTTTTAAACTAATTAGTTGAATGTTAATTAACTCCTTAAACTTGTTGAAGGTTTCGAAAATTATTTTATAGTTGTTAGTGTTTCCAAGTTTAAACTATTTAAAATAGCCTAAAACAAAAGAAAATGTTGTCTTTGAGATTTTTAAATTTAATTTAGTTTGGTAGCACTGACACAAAGCCACACATACACACACCACACACGAGAGAGAGAGAGAGAGAGAGAGAGAGAGAGAGAGAGAGAGAGAGAGAGAGAGAGAGGAGAGAGAGAGAGAGAAAGTAAACTCACAGTCTCATTGTCCCTTACAGCTGCTTGCGTGTTTAAGATCGGAGTTACTAACTTACTTACTTACTTACTTACTTACTTACTTACTTACTTACTTATTTTTACAATAATTTGAAACTGAAAATAATCCAGGGTTTAGTTTTTCTGGAACATGAGCCAGAAGGCTTGATTTGGAACCACTTCCTTTTAAACAGTCACAGTTTCAACTAAACCAATGACAGTTGTTTCTGTGTCTTCATTAAAGTTAAGGATGAAATCATCCTAAGCTCACCCGAGAGCTAACATAGGGGTGCACTATTGAAGCTGCTGGACTCTAGGCTTCCCTGAGGCCTCAATCCCAGGTCGTCTCCCACATCACTGACATATGCCTTTTCCATTGTGCTGGAGATGGAATCCAGGAACTCCTGCATGCCTGGGAAGGGCTCTACGCTAAGCTACAAACCCAGCCCTGACATTTTTTTTTTCTTATACTGAATCTCTTCTGTTCATCAGCCTCCAGGTTTCAGCACACTGAAGCCAAGCATGTAATGTGCAGATCTCTGGAGTGCAGGCTAGCCTTATTTGGGACTGGGTGCACTACTTGGCATTTCTTTACTTCCCTGAGCAATGTACTTCCTTTTCCTCTGGTCCCTTATCCCATCTCAGACTGAACCTCAAGCATCCATTGGGGGAGGGAAGAATGAGAGAGGATCAAATGGTCCCATTTCTGAGTAAATCTTTCTTCAGTTTCTGATGGAGAGTTCAGCATCTTGACTCGCACACTTCCATGGCTTGCCTGTATTTGATAGGGAAAGATGGCAGAAAGTGGACCCTAACTCCTTTACTCACAGACAACCCAGGAAAGCCTGTTGTGATGGCGTGCCAACAGCTCAATAGCTGTTACTTTAGGTGCTAAGCAGGAACCCTTTCAACCAGGGTACCACATGTGGGCCTATGTCTCTGATGGGGATTATTTATGTTTCTCCTAATTTTTGACAGTTATACCAGAGCAGCCAAGATACTCATGGGGGAGCTTGTTCTTCGAAGGGAAATCTCTGGACAGTAAGGAGACTGCAGCCACAACTGGGACCTCTTTGTTTTTCCATGAAGCTGCTCGAGTGCTTCCTTTTGAGGATGGCTATACCTGTTTTCACCTGACTTGAACTCTCAAAAGCAGCCCAAAATGTAGGACCAATTATGTCATAATCTCAAAAGGACAGAGATGAGGCAATGGTAAATCTAGGCATGTGATGATGGGAGAAGAAGAAGGAGGAGGAAGAGGAGGAGGAGGAGGAGGAGGAGGAGGAGGAGGAGGAGGAGAAGAAGAAGAAGAAGAAGAAGAAGAAGAAGAAGAAGAAGAAGAAGAAGAAGAAGAAGAAGAAGAAACCCTGATCATGTCACACAACTATCAAGACATGAAATTGATGTAATAATATCATGTAGCACCGGCTGCATATTACACCTGCTTTCCTTCATGGGGTCCCTGGAGGGAAAGTGGGACTAACCCTCAATATACTGATTTTTATTATAAATTGAGTCATTGAGAAGGAAGTGCTGCCCCCCAGGATAAAAGGTGACCAAAACCTAAATTGCTTAGCAATCTTTACTGTTAGTCATGCATGCACGATTTATAAACTCTTTGAGAGGTTAGCATGCACAAATAGCATAAGTGGTGAGATTTGTGGGGACATCTGCATGTGTTGGGCACAAGCAATGGGAGATACAGAGCCCCAGCAATAAATACAAGGTATGTTCTATTTTATTTATGAGCAAAACAGTCAAAACAGAGATGGAGTAAAATATCAACACATTCAGAGAAATCCTGGTATACAGGCCCAGTGTCACATGGTGTCACATAAAGACATAGAGGTCCAGAGGAGGTGGTTATTAGATGCTCAACAAATGAAAGGGGGAGGATGCTAAACTCTGTACTCTGGGAAGTCTCTGTTCCAATTCATGTGTATTCATGCAGATTATAGTCTCATCCCTGAAGGGAAAGAAAGCGAGGTATGACTCAGTCCACCTGCTATGAATGTGGGATCCTGCCACTTGGTATTACTGGTTATATGTGCGACATGTAACTGAATGTTCTGGCTGGGTGGTAAGGGATGGCATTCTATATGGAAATCAAGCTGAGGTTGAAAACTAACCAAGAGAATAGGTTCAAGAGAATAAATATGTCATATTTAATTCTATAACGAAGTCTCTCTCTCTATATATGTGTGTGTGTGTGTGTGTGTGTGTGTGTGTGTGTGTGTGTGTGTGTGTGTGTGTTAGAGCCCTAATGTTCCCCAGAGGCATCCTTGTGATGCTGGAGTGGGCTATGGTTTGTAACTTTGATTGACATGTGCTTCTCATGTCATGTCATGTGTGACCGAGATCACTGGGCTGAGATCAATATACATCAGATGCCACGCGAAAGGGTAGGAGTTATATCAATTGTTTGTGGTCTCTTCTTTCAATTCACTAACCCACATCACAGTGATCACATAAGCCATCTAAAAATATCAGATCCAAGCCTCTTGATCTCACGGATCAAATGAATACAAAGTTGGCAGAGCCCTACCCACCCAACAAAGGATGCCAATTTCTCATTTTTTCTACTCAGTACAGCCAGGCTATGGAATGTGGCTGGCCATCCCTCTGGTCAGGAAGATCCTCTTTTGTGATCTCTCTCTCTCTCTCTCTCTCTCTCTCTCTCTCTCTCTCTCTCTCTCTCTCTCTCTCTGTGTGTGTGTGTGTGTGTGTGTGTGTGTGTGTGTGTTTATGAGTGTGTGAAAACAAGAGGTCAATACAGGTTACCTTGTTTTTTGAGGCAGGGTCTGCCACTGGCCTGGACTTGCAAGTTCAGCTAGACTGTCTATGCAGCAAACCCTAGTGACCAGCATGTTTCCTATTCCCAATCACTAGGTCAAAAGGTATCATCATACCTGACTGTTTTGAGTTTAGGCTCAACCTCTGGTCCTCATTCATTCAAGGCCAGCACCTTCTTGAATAAGCCACACTGGTAGGCATCAAGGCTTCATTTGCATAAGGAGGAACAAGCAAGGTAAATGTTCCTATAGACAGACTGGCCAAGGGATATGCTGTCTGCAGAAGTGGGCTTGATACCTCAAGTAGAATCAGGCAAAGGTGAAGGGTCAGACATGGGTCTTTATCAGGGAGATCCCAAAGACTGATGGTTCGCTACCCCATTGGGTCATTTACACCATGTTTGGGGAGACCAGTGGTCTATTCTACGAGTACCTCCAGCGAGTTTCCTCCAAGCACAGCCAGGTAACAACAGTACAATTGAAATTAAAACCATCAGAGCAACAGCCACAGTGAGAGGCCAAGCACAGGGCTGATGCATAAGGTAGACCTGCTGAAATGAAGGACTTGCCAAATCTTCAGTAAACCCTAACAACAAGAAAAAAATCTCCAGGATGCAATCATCAAATGAGAACATGAGAAAGCATGGCCTGAATAAGCAGACATGATGCACCAGTGTAGTAGGAATCTCTTGTATCTGTATGAAAACATCACCTGTTAATAAAAAGTTGATGCCCTGTAACTTAGGCAGGATAGAAGGGGGGACATCCAGAAGGCAGAAAGGATTCTGAGATGGAGTCAGATGTGGGAGATTCAGATAGCAAGATTTTTAGAGGATGGACACATGGTACCCTAGCCCAGGTAATCAGCCATGTGACAGAATGTAAATTAATATAAATGGGTTATTTAAGTTAGGAGCTAGTCAGAGAAGAACGTAGCTTTATGGCCTAAGTATTTGTAAAATAGTAATTGAGTCTCCTGAGTCATTATTTCCAGGAAGCTCTGGGGATGGGAGGAAATACACCACAACCTACAGCAACATATCAACTACTGAAATCAGTCAGAGGTAGAAGAATGACAGAACAGTTTTAAAGCACACACTTTTTTTAAAAAATATTTTTATTTTTTTACATATACACTTATATTTTTTCACATACATACAATATACTACGTACAACAAGAAGAGCCATGAAACAATCAGGAATTATGTAAATGTTACATTTTTAGTGTTTTGGCTATTTGTATTTGGCAGCCTTGAATAAAACATCTTTCCTATCTTGGTGCATCTAAAATTCTGATTGTAAATCAATATCTATCATATTTCATCATCACACACTTTTAAGAAACAATGTATGATGTTTACAAATTCTCTACAAATGTAGAAACAGAGAAGGAAATCTTAGCGAAGAAATGCAAGCTGTTTTCAATAGAATCTGGATGATAACTGGATCTAAATTTATATAACAAAATAAAGTAAAAATTCCTCGCTGGGTGTAACTTAGAGGGAGGATGTCAAGATAAAAGTTAAAGGAGCCTGAAAACAATGCACATTGCACAGGGACAGAACTGACAAAGTGCAGTCTGAGGCAAAATAAAAGAAGTTGACACAGTATTACAACAAGTAACTTTTGATATGAAATTTATCAGATTTGGTAAGAAACATAAACTATAAATCCCAGAACTGATGTGAACTCAATAACAGCAAATCCACTAGAAGACAAATATAATTTAGTTTTGAAAACAAAAGAAAGGGAAAACCTTGATGACAAGAAGGAACTCATGACAGGACTGACAACAAGTTTCCATCTGGGACCTTGTAAGTCAGAAGCTAAACTGCAAACTACAGCATACACTTCATAAATTAGAAAATATATATATATATATATGAAAATTCATATATATATGAAAATTCCCTACCCTTAGAAATTTCTGGAAAAGTTTTTAGGGAGAGGAAATGGTTGCAATGGGAAGCTCTGAGCTCTCAGTTTCAGAAAGAGTATGGGATGGAGTAGAAAGATGGCTGTATCTAACATGGGCTCATCTCCACATCCTGAATTCTGTAAATCATGTTTAATAATTAAACCAAACATTATAAAGCAGCCTGATATTTACAACAATGGCCTGTCAATTGGGGAAACACACAAAGGGACCTGGAGGCGGGTGAGGTTTCTGGAGTCCTGTGAAGTTTCACTGTTGATTCTGGGTACAAAGGTGAAGGACAGCTTCACCTACATCATCCATGTCACAAACCTTTGCACTTGCACTCACCATTGCTGATGTCCAGGATCTAGCTCAGCAAAGCTTTATCTCGAAGGCATCCAGACAGGTGGCAAATGTCATCCAACAACAAGGGATGAGAGGTAGCGACTGCTAGAGTGGGGAGGCCAGGTGAGCAAGAAGGCAGCAGTATAGACTAGAGCCCAGGCCAGCGGCAGCTCCCAGAGCAGGAAACAAACAGGCTGTTCTCCTAGAAACCTCAGGCTAGCCTAGCACACAACAATGCTGTCCCAGGCAGCCCTATTGCAAGCCTCTAGTTTCTAGAAATAAGAGACTATAGATTTCTGCTCTTTTACACCACTAACTTTATAGAAATTTTCTGGAAAAGAGCAGGAAATAAAAATGTAGGCTATCTCAAACAATGTGTTTAATACCCACAGCAACCGTCACGATACGACAAAGAACTCTCTTCCTGACAGTAGCAACGTAAGAAGGGAGAATTGAAAACAACAAGCATTCCTTCCACCAATAACCTGTGTGGGAGGCGAGGACCAAAATCAAGAGACAAGAATTGAAAAAAGTGAACAGAGTTAAAGTGTAACGCGCATAGCCCCAGATTACTTATGATCCTGGCTGTAAGTGGTAAGAAGCTGCATGTGGCAGTACTTTCTGAATCCTGGGGTTGGTGTGAGTCTGAGGAGCCTTAGGAGCCCCTGGCCTGCTATGGGCAGAAACCATGTAGAAAGTATCCTGTGACCAAGATGGAATCAAACTAGAAATCATTAACATCGTGACAGAAAAGAAAATCTCCAAACACACAGAAATTGATTATCTATGATTTAAAGTACAATTCAAAAGTGAAAATGTAAACCAACAAACCAAACCAACCAAACAAACAAAAACCATAGAACCGACTGAATGCAAAGTCCAACATAAAACCAGGAAGGAAATGATTAAGAGGGTGCAGAGAAATTTTCCATAGTGAATGTGCCTACTAAACACAAGGAAAAGATCAGAAATAGCACTGAAGTATTGGATAGAAAAAAGGGACAGTGGAGTCAATAAAGCAAGCAGGTGGGCTGGATGTGAGCAGAGGCTAGAAAAATGGTGGCAGAGAAATGGTGACATAGGAGCAAATTAAACAGGCATGCCCCTTATAAAAATGGGTTTTGCCACTCAGTCCTTATGAAAACTGGCAGGGGTAGGACAGGGTGAGACCAGCATCAGGAAAGAAGAGGCAGGGATGCCTACATATTCCAATATCATTGGCAAAACAGTAGGAAATGATACAGAAAATTTGGGCACATACACCCAACAGACTTAGGAATATCCTAAGTCCCACAGGGTTTGCAAAGTCCTGAAACTCAGACGGGAGGCAGTGGCAGTCTGAATAACCTTCTAGCCTTACAGAACGGGGCTTCTAAGCCAGCATGTTTCCTGACTAAAATCCCCAGGCCCAGGTGGCTTCACTGGACGACTGTGTGTTTATGCCAGAATCATAACATTCGCTTATTAATTCTCCGTGCAAGCTCATTTAGTAATGAAGCCAGGCTAAATCAAACACAAGCCTGAAGGAAGGGAGTGAGGAGAAATGCCTACCCAATACCCATGACTCTAGATCCAGACATCATTAATCAAATACTGGGGAAATGAACACAGCATCACAAAGGAAGAGTTACAATGAACCAGGGACCAGAACTTAACTGCCTGGAGACATGAAAGGGCCGACAAGTGCAATCTGCTGAGTGAATAATTACAGAAGGGAAAATACCCAGTCATCAGCTAACACCAAAACACGCGATGGAACTCCATGCCCAGAGACCGGGATATTGCACATGGGAAGCACACCATTTTGCTCCAAGTTGTAAATTGTCAGTGTCTATCTCAGTTCCAGAAAGATTTTTGTATGGTGTACGCAGTCACTCTGAAGCCTGTGAGGAAGAGCAGAGCTGGGCTGAGGCAGAGCTTTAGCATGTTCCTCATAAACCCCATAAGAATGAGCTTGGATGTGAAAATAGCTTTCAAGATCAAATGCAGAGCTACCTTCATTTAGGAAATCACATTTCACGAACCACCAGGTTCCAGAGCTAGAAAAGGGGTCCATAGATTTTTACCCCCAAAGAGCAGGGCTTCATGCCCACCCATTGGACATCTTGACGCTAAGCCTCTATTCTGAAACAGTTTGTGAGCAAACCTGAAGATGAAAAGATGAGTGAAGATAGCTTAAAGCTTCTGTTCACAGAGAACTAATAGGAACACACAAAGATCTCTCAAGTAAAATATAGACTCCAATGAGAAGAAAACCATAGTGGGGACTCTGCAGAAGAGGAAGTATAGAGGTTGGAGAAGCACGGGAGATGATCAACATAGACAGACAGACAGACACACACACACACACATACACACACACACACACACACTAGGTGGAAGTGTAGCTACTGGGATGTTGCTCACACAGTGTAGACTGACAGAGCCACTCTGGGAAACAGCCTACAGTGTCTCAGAACACTGAGCCAGCAAAGAGCATTCCAGCCCAGAAATCACATTCATGGGTACGTTTTGAAGAGAAACAAAAGTTTATGTTCACACAACATTTTTTACAGAATCATTCACCACATCCTTTGTGGTCATCAAAACAGGGGACACCACAGGTATTTGCTAGTGAGTGCATACTGAAGAGGCTGTGGTATGTCCATATTAGAAGCACATGACACCATGGGGATCCTAGAAAGATGAGCACGCAGCATTTTAGAGATAGAGTAAGATAGTGGATGTCAGGGGTCAGAGGTCAGGGGTCAGGGGTCAGGTGTGAGTGAGAAAGAGAGAAGGGAAGCTTTGGCTTCAGAAGGAGAGGCTAAATGGATGGCTCTGTCAAGCGCCTTCCACACAAGCATGAGAAAGAAATTGGATCCACAACACCCACATAAAAACTGCCAGGAGCGGTGGTGCACACCTGTACCATTAGTGAGTTGGAGGAAGAGACAAGTGGCAGCGAAAAACTGAGCCCAATGAGGGACAGTGTCTCACAAACTAAAGTCTCACACACACACACACACACACACACACACACACACACACACACACACACACACACACGGAGGAACCAGGCAATCATAGATAAGCATATTATAGGCTTTAGGCCCTAAGGTTGCCCAACATTCTTTACGCACTTGGCAAACGCAGTCAAAATAAACTTGGATCTGAGTAATATCTGAAACCACATTCATGTTAAGGTATGTACAAGATTTCTTGGCACCTTTTACATTTAAGACTAAAAGCAATCACTAAATAAACCTACAAGGAAATACATTTGCTGTGACATAAGGCACAAGAGGAAGCTGTCGCATTGCTATTAAGCATTGGCATTTACAGAAACAGCCCCTTATAATTATTGCAGTAAGGGAATTACTCCTCAAACCCAGGACCACAGCTAATTGTTTTCTTTTCCACCCAAAGTAATATCTTGGCATTTTAAACTCCAAAATATTTTTCTTAGAGGCAAGAGGCAGAGAAAGAAGAGCTAATGGCGGACTAACCTAGGGCCCAGAGCAGACCTCTTACACCACACCACAGTGTCTGGGCACAATTCCAGCTACCTGGGAGCTAAGGTTTTGGAAATCATATGGATGTGAGGTTTCGATCACATGAGCCACAGGCCACATTCCCTAAGTGCTAAAATGGCTTGGTTTCTAATTAAATGTATAATTATGAAAAGTGAAATTTTTACTAGACAACATTTAAGTTGACATTAAAAAATATATATATTTTCCCCCTAACAGAACTAGCCCACATCCTCCATCATAAAGGGAGAATCTGTGACCACATCAAAGATACCTGACTGGCACACGTGGACTCTATGTGCCTTTTTTCCTTCCCTCCTCACTCTCCCTCTTTTTCTTGTTTCCTCCTTCTCTCTTTCTTTTAGGAGTGCTGGGGACTGACCTCAAGGCCTTGTGTCTCCTGGTCTTGAGCCATAGCCCTGGTCCCTGGTTTTCTTTGAATATAAAGAAAATGAATCCTTTCATCTCCGGCCAGCAGGGAGATGCCAATCACAGGCAGGCCAGGGCAGGGGCTGCATCTGGAAGCAGGTTGAAGACAACCAAACCTGGGGATTGGCTCATTTCCTTGTTACCTAGTCCATATATCTAACTGTACGGAGGCTGCGACTCTCACACAGATTCCTTCATCCCCATGGAGGGGTGGATGTTTTAAAAATCCATATCCCGACTTGCAATCCCTAGGACATCCACGTGAACAAAACCTCCTGCTACCGCCAGCTAGAGCAAGGCCAGGTAAAGCAATATCTCCCCTCACCAGTTTGCAATTTAATTTTGAGAAAATTGTCAATATATATTCTCAGAAAGAGCTCAGTGGAGATCTGTTAAGTTAGTTATTTCATTTTCTTTTGAGTTTGCCATGCTATACAAATACCCTGAGAAAAATCCATCCTTCTTTTGGGAAGACTGTGGAGACAGATAAACCCCTAAACCCTTAAGGATTTTGTTTTGTGTTACAAAGGTTGAGAAAATCAAATCCATGAACAGAAATCAGTGCTCTAAAAACCACATTTTGGATGTGCTGTCTCCTTATTATGTCATTTCCTTTCATAAACACCTTCCAAGTTCTGAGTAGAACCCACAGGTCACCCAAGAGAGAAGCAGCGAGATCCTGGACCCCATGCCCTCAGTACCTGGCCACTATAGGAGGAGCTGAGGCCTGTGCGCTTGGACCTCTACACCAGGAGGTTGCATGAATCTATAGACTGCCTACAAGTTAATGGGTATCAGCAAATCTGCCATTTGCCCAAGTAGATTATAAGGTTCATACTGAGAGTAATGCATAGGACTTACTATTCACATTGGGTTGTTGGTATGCTACCTGGATTTACCTGCTTGTTCCAGAAACCAGGAAAGTCCCCAGCATCACCCTTCCCTAAAGCTCAGGCAGGGCTGGACTTGAAGGATGTGTCTCCATGGCTCTTCTCCTGCTTCAGCTGATTAAATGTGCTTTGCTGTTTCCCAGAGGAAGCCTCAGTTTGATTCAGGCAGCCATTTAGATTTTCATTTATAGATAGATAAGAACTATTATGAAGAAGTCCTAATAACATTTATGTCATTGTAACATACAGTTTGCCATTGCTTTCTTACAAAAAAAAAAAAAAAGCCTTTAAGCATGAAACTATGAGCTTAGATCCTCAATAGTAAGCCACGGGATGGTCTAGGGCATTTTCTTACTGCATTTATGTTTTAACTTTTGCATTTATTTAAAAACATTCTCATTTATTTTAGTGGCATCTTTTTAAAAATTCGGTGTTATGTTAACAATAAAGCCATTTATGTGTAGGTTACATTTATTTGCTAAGATTGTGACATATGTATATATGGAGACAGCATGTGTGCGCGCGCGCGCGCGCACACACACACACACACACATAAAAACAGAGAGACACAGAGTTAAAATGACTTCCCTTAGGTTAACAGAGAAAAGAAGTATCATCAAATCAGAAACTCTATCTTGGATGCCCAGCCTAGGTCTGTCTACTATCTGAACCATTTGCAGACAATGTCACACACCACAGGACGCCACTGTTCCTGAGTGTCAGCTGGAAGCATGCCAACAATACAGGTGCCCAGTGTTACCCTAGAGAACTCTTTGCTTTTTAAGGCAAAAATAAAGGTAATTTTCAGTCCAGCAATTTGATAATGATTATAAATATATAATCATAACTTACATTCATTAACTTATGTACTCTGTTTTCCTCACCCCCTAATATTCAGCCTTTTTTCCCTATGTGTTCTATTATACTTATGTGTATATTTGTTTACACATATACATAGTACTAGCTAGATCTAATATATTATGTGTGTTTTTAACCTGAAAGTGTGTGACCTTGCTTGATATTATATATTCTAAGACCATCTATTTTCTTGTAAATTTTCAAATTACATTTTTAACCTGAATAATAGTCTACTATATATACACCAAATTTTTGTTATCCACTTATCTGCTGATGGACAAGAGGGTTGATTCAAATTCTCTGCTGTTGTCCACGAAGCTACATGGTTTTTCTAGTTCTGACTTCAATAGATTTTACATTTTTGGTGCTTGGTATGTGTATAAAATATATTTGATATCAAATGTATAAAATCCAGTGTGGAGCACCACAGCTTCTCTTCTGACTACTCTAACTGTGCAGACATTTATTAAATTGTATAGTCTATGAGTCTACTTAATTTCAGTGTCTGACGGCTTTTTATTTACAATGGCTGGTTTTTATAATAACAATTAAAATAATAAATATATAATTGTATTAAAAACCTGTGTGCCTGTCGTGTGTGTGTGTGTGTGTGTGTGTGTGTGTGTGTGCGTGCGCGCGCGCGCACATGTCTGTGTGTGTCTCTGTGTGTATGCAGGTGTTTGGCAAATAAATACTTTCATGTTCCACTTTGGTGAAAATGTAAATTTTCATAAGTTTTCTGGAATCATTGGATAAAGAGTAATAATCTAAATGGTGACACTCTTTACCTCTTAAATTTCTTTGCCAGAAAAAAATATTCTTGAAGATGAGTGAGTTAACTACACATTGTGCAGGGTTCTGCATGGTACAGCTGCTGCAGAAGCTAAAGAAGAGGGTTCAGGGTGGGAAGAGGAGACTTCTACAGTGTACATCCTCATGGCAGAGGTGGAGACCTGGAGTACAGACCTGGGTTCAAATTACCTTTCATTAATCAGTCAGCTGGGAACCAGGAGGGACCCATCACTCACAGCAGGATGATACTGTGTACCCACAATGCACAGGGTAATATGAGACTGCAGTATACATTAGACAGCCCAGCATGTGTTGGGTAACATTTAGCCATGACATTACTCTCACTGTCATCGTAACCACTGGTAAGTATGACCCAGTCATGTGTCATTAATTATGGTCAGTCATAGTGGAAATGAGCAAATGACAAAATGAGCCAAAATAGATGCTCATTGGCTGCAATGCTGACAGTAGAAAGAGTGAAAAGTTCAAGCACCCACGTAGCCTAGGCTAAACCATCAACAATTTGAGGCATACACAGTGTGTTCTACCATAGTGCTTTCAAATTCTGCATGACCTCCTAAGGAAGCAATCCACAGCACCCCTTTGCTGTTCTAGCCATGCCTTCACAATGTCAGGCACCACCTTCCCCCAGATAATGAGAAGCCCACAACAACATACACAGAGACTGAGAAAAGGGAAGAAAATCCCTTAGCATCATGGCATGAGCAAAAAGAAGTTTCCAGGCCAGCAGTTTCCAGAGCTACTGCCTGAAGCCATACGAAAAGATGATGAAAGTTGTTTTTCTCTCAACTCACAGTCTACAAAGATGGACATTCCTAGACCACAGGTTTTATTTTGATAAGAACAGATCTGATGAAACCTGACAGGAACCCAGAGCTGGAAGCACCTGAAGTGGACATCTATGGCCATTGCTGCAGGTTAGAAAGATTGCAGCTGCAGGTACACAAAGGGTCCTACAGCAGGATTCCTGCAGACTGTCCTGAGCCTGCTGCAACTCTGGCCCACTTATTCTGCAATCTCTGCTTCTTTTACTGGGTAGTTTTGTAGAACATGTTGGTTTCCAGTAAACATATGGCATTATCCCAGAAAAGAACTCTATCTGAAAAACACCAGTTCACTCCAGCGAGGGAAAAGAGGGGCCATAAGGAGGCTTGTGTTAAGGAGGGCATGCTTCCTGACTTCTGTCCTTTGTACTGTTGATTTCTTTTCATTTTTTCCCATAAATACAGTTTTTAAAACATTAGCAAAAATAGTCTATACTGGTAAAATGTGATCTTCAGTTAGTCCCTATGAAAAATCAGAGTGATTGGCCTCGTGTATGCAGGGAGGGCACTTATCAATGTAAGCCAACCAACACCGGCCCCCATAGCTGCATGTCAAGAAGAAAAGGGAAATAGCATACTTACACATACAAGACGGATCTGGTGTCCCCCACCTTCCCAGCATCCCCAACTGTCAGGGTGTCGTATCCTCTTTCCAACTCAAACTCTTCAAAAGCAAGCTTGATGACCTAAACCCAAAGGGAAGACACAGTTACTTGGTATAATACAGATATTCCATGGCAATGCACACTTGTAGTTTCAGGGTTAGTGTCAGCTGCTTAAATCTGATGGGCTATTGCAATACAAAATTCTCAAGTTGCCGTCAGTTGCTACAGGAATAGCCAAGGTTTGGTTGGCCTGCATTTCAGAATTTTGAGGAACTAAAATGTTCTTTTTGCTCCAACTTACTATAAGCTATAAAACAGAGTTTATCTGGCCTCTGTTCAACTTGCATGTCTATCAAATACATAGGATAACAACTCAGATACTTAGATTAACTGAGAATAAGCCAATATGAGCAGAAGAAATACTATTGTAGTTAATGAGCACGGTATAAGGATACCCTACAATGAATCTTTTAGAATTTATTTGTGTAGATCTTATGTTATTATTCCCAAACATAAGGGATTTCTGAGTGTAAGAAACAAATAATCCAATACTACACTTGGCCTTGCAAAATCTTGACATTTCCACTATCTTTCACCCCTTTCTATTTCTGAAAATGGCACTTAAGGCTTTACCCACAGTAGGTGAGTTCTCAATCATTGACCTGTACCATGATCCCTCTATTAGATCATTAGATGGACGGATGGATGGATGAATAGGTAGATGTACAGGCAGAGACTGGAGGATTGGGTAGATATGGATAGACAGATGGGTAGGAAGTTGGATAAGAAAAAGAAAACAAGGACATGCATTCTACTCTGCTAAAACCATTATTCAATAAAGAAGCATCCCTGAGTTAATTTAAGCTTTAGTGTTAATATAATAAAACACTGGCACATACATATATAACATATACCATAATTAAAGAATTAAAGAATAATATATATATATATATATATATATATATATATATATAATACTTGGATGTGATAATTAGCATTATGCTAAACATTAGACATGTTTCTGTTTGACCTACCAACAGACTATAGGTAAGTGAACTCCTATCTATGTAGATTAGAGAAAATTTTCTCCTAAAACAAACAACAAAATACTCCCTTTGTTGATTAATATTGTGATTAAGGTGAAAGAAGGTCAAAGCTATCAGGAAGTTAGGCCAGGCTTTGGATATCCAGGTATACAAAGAAGATATCAGTAAATTATCATAGATGATAGATAGATAAATAGAAATATGGATAGGCAGATTCAATACATAGATAATATATAACTGATGATCAATAAGTAAGTTATTAGTGATAGCAAGTGATAGAAAATATATTATATATTAGATAACTGGATGAATGAATGGATAGATGGATGATAGATCAGTGACTAGAAAGATAATTAGGAGGATGTATAGAAGGATGGATAGACGGATGGACAGATGGATGGATCAGTAGATGGATGTGTGTGTTTATCTATGATAGATATGTAGATTGGTAGAAGAATAGGTGAATTATGGATAAATGATAGGATAAGCAGACTGATAGGTAGATGGCTGGATAATAGATAAGTGGATTGATAGAGAAATGGATGAATGGATGATAAATATCATCATCCTATGATATAGAAGGCTTGGTGGACAATGGATGGTAAATAAGTGATTGAGTAGATGGCAGGTGTATGAATAAAGTATGAGTGACCGAGCACATGGCAGGTGAGAGATAAGTGAATGAACAGATGATAGTATAGAAAGAGAGATGGATAAGTGATGGAGTGGAACATAGGGGTAGGAGAGGAAGGGAGACAGACAGGAGAGGGAAGACAGCAGTTGCTGTGTCAAAAGAACATTTACTACTCGCTACTTACGACTGAGTGCATGTGCCTTTAAGAAGAAATCAAATATCTGCCTATTAGACCTTTTTTTCTTAATGTAAGTGGTGCTAGGAGTGAGGTCAATGTTCTAAGACCTAACTTAACATTCATAGGTTAAATCCTTTTTAAATGGCTGCTTTATTCTAATAAAACTACTAAGAGACAAACTGTCTGTATTATTATAATTTCTTACTAAAATTAGTGGCATA
The DNA here is from genome assembly GCF_964271855.1 of Acomys minous. NCBI lineage: Eukaryota > Metazoa > Chordata > Mammalia > Rodentia > Muridae > Acomys > Acomys minous. The sequence continues at coordinate 10,324,159 of NC_140497.1, forward strand.
GCTATTATAATTTATTTGAAATTTACTAATTCAAATTGTGGTGCTTGTATGAATGCATTATTTGTACTGAAACAGGTGTGAGGTTGACAGCTGTCACAACCTTCTGTGAATTTTTTTTATAATAAAATGAGGACAGAGGGGGCTTCTTGCTTCTATTTGCACCTTTCCTGACTATATGTGAATAGGGCCAGAGAGTAAGGAGATAAATAAACCAGAGGGTCTCATCCTAGGCTTGTGTTTCCCTTGACTTTCCTGTTGTGATTGGTTGAGAGCCTGTGAGCAGTCCCTTTCTGTTACAAGATCTTTGATCTCATTGTGACCTCGAGATTGAACTGCAAATCTCTGTTTTTGGTTATTGAGCCCTAACACACCTTTAAACCAAGAACTTTCTGTTTATTGTAAACAGGTGACTAAGGTGTAGTTCAGCCAGCCCTAGCACACACCTTTAATCTGAGAGCTTTCTGTCCACAGGATTTAATAAAGGTAAGCCTAGGTCAAGAGGCTGAGCAAGAAATAGCTGACAGGGATTAAAGAGTAGGAGGGACTTTGAGTTGAGGGGAATTTAAGACAGCTGGTAGAAGGAGAAGGAGTTTTTGGCGCTTCCTTGGGCTTGGGATTTTAGCTTCACACGTAGTTCTTTGGCTCTTAGCTCTCTAGCTCTTGAGCCATCTCCTTGGCCTTTTGCTTTTTGAGCCTTGAGCTAGCAAGCCTTTAGCTGTGGGCTTTTTGGCCTCTTCCTCTGGGGCTGTCAGCTGAGGTAGTGAGCTTTTGGAGCCTTTTCCATTGAGGTGTGAGCTGAGTAAGAAGTTCAGCTGGGTTCTTTTTCTGCCTCTCTATGCTAGCAGCTTTTTCACCACAATATGTGGCCCCTGGGTCTTTATTGGTAAAATAGAACAATCTGAGATTTTCTCTTTTTTTCAAGTTATTACTTGTTTTTTTTATTAATTTATTCAGATTACATCTTAATTGTTATCCCCTTACTTGTATGCTCTGTTTCCTCCCTCCCTCCCTCTTTCACCCTATTTCCCTCCCTTAGGTCTGTGACAGAAGTTACTAGAAGGAAACGACCTGAGATTTTTCAATTAAAACACCTTTCCAGGGTTGTTAAAGCCACTTTAAGTCACTGAGCACAGCTGACAGTGCACTCCACGGAGAGGCAGAGGTGAACACAGCTGAAGGCAGAGAGCCAAGCAACTGCAGAAGGTGGAAGAACTCCCATAGCCCTCGCTGCATGAAACTGAGACCTTGCAGTTCCTCTGTTTCCTGTAGAGGGCACAGGGGCTCTTGACTGACTGGTTTAGGATCTCTCTCTCTCTCCCTCCCTCCCTCCCTCCCTCTCCCTCCTTCCCTCCCTCCCTCCCTCTCTCTCTCTCTCTCTCTTTCTCTCTCTCTCTCTCTCTTTCTCTCTCTCTCTGGTTTCTCTGTGTAGCTTGGCTGTCCTGGACTTACATTGTAGAGCAAACTGGCTTCAAACTCAGAGACCCACCTGCCTCTGCCTTCTAGAGTGCCAAGATTCCAGGCATGCCCCTCCCCCACCCCCATGCCCAGCTTGGCTTAGGATCTTAATTTTTCTGTTTTCTTATTTATATGATCAATATTTTCAGTTCCCTATCAGTGTTCTAAGAAAACATTCCAGAAAGTAGTTTTAAAATTGGAGAAAGTATTCATTGTCAGCAAAAATTATCTGACATCCCCTGTCCCCCCAACCACCCCCCCCCCGACCCCCCGCCGTGCCCCATGTTAGGGCCCCTGGGCTAACTCTTCTGTGTATGTTTTCATGCTCACTAGTCTTTGGATTCTGTAGTTAGTTAAAATTTATTGTTATAATTTTAGCTCTAGTACTACAATATAGAAGCCATCCTAAAGTCTTCATCTGAACTACAGATATGTTTCTCCTTCCTTTTTAGTCTATAAAGAACATGAATGAATCTGCAACAACTAAGAACAAAAGACTGCAGGCATGAATTGCTGACTGAAGGCACTTTTTAGTGTGTTTACTTAGATTAGAAAATACGCTTTCCACATTTATGCTTTCCATAAATAAAGAATGTCAAACTCAATAATGCAATATACTGATCATTTTGTGAATTTATGGAGATGTGTGTGACTGTGGCTCACTAGTACAATGCGTATAACTTGTCTCCTTGTCTTTTATGAAATTGTTCCTTGTAAACTGGGAGACAGACGAAGTTCCAGCAAACATGTGGGAAATCAGAACTTCAAGGTTTTTTTTTTTTAGAGCTTAAGTCATCTCAGTAAGTTGTGTGCCAAACTAAAATACGCACACATGCATGCGCGCACACACACATACACACACACTGAATATAGTTATGATTATGGGCAGGTCATTAGCAAAACAATCATAAAGAATAGAAAGAATGGTACTAGTTTATCAAAATTCCCAACGCTCCTCAAAATGCCGCTGGGGCTACATCACACACAATGTAGCTTGAACAGGAGGGCAGGTGCTGAACTCACAAATATATGTGTCTCTCCCCAGTCCTCCCGCGCTGAGCATCACTCATTATCCCTGACAATGATGCAGAGGTGAGGGTTTAGGAATGAGCCCATCAGCTTTACATATGTTTATTACCAGCCTGTCTAAGTACAGTTTTGAGTTCTGCTTCCTCAGTTGGCAGAAAGAGGAAAAGCATATAGCTTTAAAAAATGTTGTACAGGCAAAAATGATAATCAAAACAAGCCAAAGATCAACAAGAGGAAAGAACACCAAAACCAGAAGTCCACAAAAGTGCCATTGAGTTTCATCAAAAAATTAAGAGAGATCTTGGTTCCAAAGCAAACTAAAACAAAACCACAGTCGACAAGGAGGTGGTCCACTCTCTCCCATCAAGCCCTGTGGACGCCTTCTGTAGTGAGTAGCCGTTAGGATCATTGTGGAACCATAAATCATGTGGTGTTTACCATTAAAAACTTTCCTTACTACCTCAATACAGCTTTCACTTTCTTTCACTGTATTTACTGAATGGTTCACATTGAGAAAGAATCTCTCCAAACTCCATTCTAGTGGTCGAAGGATGCTGTTTGAGGGTTTGGGGGTGAGGGGGACAGGGAGGGGAAGTGGGGGTAAGAAGAGAAAAAAGAAGAGAGTGAGTGAGGATGGAGTAAGGAATGATGGGAGAGAAAAACGGGAGGGAGGAGGGAAAGCCTGACTCTCTTGAGAGGTTTTTCATTGCCAACTATGGACATTCATGAGTGTGCAACAGGAAAACACACTCGTGCTTATGTTAGGATGGCAGACTTACTTTGTTGGATTTGCTGTGATTGTAAAGGAGAAAAGATCTTTATCTTTTCCCAGGTCATAAGTACTAGGGGGGAATACATACGAAACCTTAACTGGGAAAAATAATTTGGGGAATTTTCTCTCTAATTTTTAAATAAGTATTATTTTTAAAAAATCACCAGAATCCAGCCTTTTAAGTAATTCAGAGAGGAAAGCACCGTGTACAGTGACATGATTCAATTTTAAGCTCACCTTCTATTTTCATGCCATATTTAAAGTATATTTATTTTTCTTTTCTAAAAGTATTTTGTTGTTTTCATTTTATGTGTATGAAAGATTTGCCTGTGTGTGTGTGTGTGTGTGTGTGTGTGTGTGTGTGTGTGTGTGTGTGTGTGTGTGTTATGTGTTACATATGTGCCTGGTGCTAGAAGCCACTAGCTCCCTGGAATTAGCGTTGCCAGTGGTTGTGAGCCTCTGTGTGGGTGCGGAAAACTAAACCCAAATGATTATAACTGCTGGGCCTTCTCTCTAGCCTTCTTTATTTTTGTAATTAACACGCCTGTGTTAGAAATCATGCTGGTGGGAGAAAGTAGAGAAAAAAAAATATATTGTTCAAAATGTTCAGACATTCTTATGAAAAAAGTTCAGTAAAAATTCCTACATCTTAAAAAAATAATTCATGAGTGCCTACATAAGAACTCTGTGTTTGCCCTCCACCTCAAGGATGGAGTAGACGGCTTAGAACACACAGCAAGGGGCTCCAGGAACCCAGAGCTTCCTGCTATTTGACTCACTCAATTCCAACTTGTTTGTTGGAAGAAAGCTGGCCAAGTGTGAAGTTTTTCATGAAAACCTAACAATTGATAGGTGGAAATTATTAGCACTGTTGCTAATATCAGTGTCTTACATATTTGCAAAATTTTTTTGATTTCTTATGAAATGATAATTAGCAAATGTTCTTAACAGTTCTCGGTGTGCTTTCCTGAGCTCATAATGGTCAGTCTTAGCACACCTGGAAAGGTGAATGAACAATGAAGAACCATCTAAGTGTGCCCAGCACAGAGTCTGGAGGAATATACCATCTGAAGCTCCCAAAGAAGCAAAGGCAGGATCGTGTTGTTCCCAGGCTGGAAAATGGTGTCGTGTGCTGTGCTTAGAAGTCAGTTTGGAATCTCCTTATAGACCCGGACATGCACACCTATGTCCTCCACTGCTGTCACAAGAGGATTCTTACATCATTCAGAGTGTAACTAGGCCTTAGTAGCACTTGCTATTTAAAAAATGCAATGTAAAACAAAGCTGAATAGGAGCAACTAAGAGAGAAAAGCCAGGCAGGGATGCCTCCTTATACAGGGGAGCATGGCGGCTTTCTCAGGCAATCTGTCCTCCACAAAATGAGAAGGGCCACTTCCTACTAGATTCCAGAGACCCAGTGGCACAAATTGACAAGGGGGTGTATGTTGGGGGCAGGGGGAGCTGGTGTCCAGGACACCATCTTGCCTGTCCCTCTTGTAGAATGTCACTCCACAGCAGCCAGGCTCTGCTTTTTCCATGCTTCCATCTTTATTGCCATAGTGTTCTCTCTCTCTCTCTCTCTCTCTCTCTCTCTCTCTCTCTCTCTCTCTCTCTCTCTCTCTTATATGGACAAGAACAATCTATACCATGAAATATGTCTCTCCAACAAAAACTATCAGGGACCCAGAATATTTGCTGAACAACTTTGGAGTTTATCTAGCTCCGTAGTGTGAGCTACAGACAGTAGTCGAGGCTGTAACATTCTTGCTTCACAGGAGCAGCCGCAGCAGAGAGACCCAAGAGCCTTTCCCAAGTCTCTGCCATGGAAGCAAGCGGAATCCCTAGCAGGGCCCAGAAACTTATTAAAATGCGTTCTCAGATGTGTGAGGCTGCAAAGGGTATTTATTAAAATTGAGAGACTGGGAATTTAAAAGTCACAATACAATAACTGCAAAAGAGAGAATCAGAACATTGTTAGAAGTTGGCAAAACACAGAATTAACGCTCACATCAATCAAACAGAGACGAGAGGCGTATCTTAGGCGGGACTCTGAAGGAATAAAAGATGAAAGGGTGGTGGGAGAAAATGACAGCTCTTGAGATAAAAGCGAGGATATTGAAGTTTGTGGAGCTATAACAAAGGGTGTAGGATCAATAATTAGAAAAATCATGGAGCAGACATTTTACAACTTATTAAAGAGTTGAGACTGGAGATTAAAGATGGCTCATTATAACTGGTGCTAACAAAACACAGCTACAAGGGACTGAGAAGCCGATGTCACCTCAAAGGCATTTAACTCTAAGACGCACTGAAGGAGTCTCTCCACACTCTCAGGAGAACAAGTGGATTATATTTGAGGAAATACAAATCAAAGTTACTTTCATTTTTCAGTGGTACATCAAAAACAGGTGATTTACATGACCCAGATTAAACGATAGTGCACCTGTGTGAAAGGAACTTTGAATCGTCTGTTTCAAGTGTTGTCTCAGAGGCTTACTGTCTCTGTCGGCTTACCTGGTCCTACTTCCAGAAGCTTCCAGCCTCCATACAATCTACAATAGGCCTAGAATGTTTCCACCCCCTGAAACTTAGTCATAATGAGCTCCGCCTGTCTTGTTCTTATTGAGCTCTGAGCTGGCTGATTCAAATCAGCTATTCTGTCTCAAACTCCTCTCCGAGGTAACTTAGACAATCTGGCTTTTCTCTCAGCCTCTGAATTGCTCTGCTCGGCATAAAACTAACTCCACCAATCTGTTCTAATTTTCTGGCTCCTTCTCAGTCTCTGGCTCATTCTGCCTTCCCTTGGGTCTAGCTTGTCCTCTCATTCAGCCTCTTCTGTAAACCCCTCTCTTCATTTTCTGTGTTGCTCCCTTAAGTAGCTTTCCTTTCCTCTCTGCTCTCCTGAGAGTTGAGGGGTATCCTATCCTCTCAAAACTTTCTTTTTCTGCCCCTCAATTAGACGTCACTTTCACAAACATGGGTGCTTCCTAACTAACTTTACCTTCATAATGAGTGAGTTAACCCAGAAGCAGAAAGACTCAAATGGTATATACTCACTTATATCTGCATATTAGCCCAAGGGGCATATCCCATGAAAGCCTTCACTTACCAGGAAACTGAGACAGAGGGGAGGACATTCTATTGGGACTCTTGGGAAGCATGGGAAAATGGCAAAGTAGAAGGATCCAGAGGGTCCTAGAAACTTACAAGTGGAACATTATGATAGGCAGATTTGGGCCTAGGGGTCCCACTCAAACTAAGGCACCAGCCAAGGACAATACAGGCGGTAAACCTTAAATCCCTACCCAGATCTAGCCAATGGACAGAACATTCTCCACAGTAGAGTGGAGAGTGGGATATTACTTTCTCACATACTCTGGTGCCTCACCTTTGACCATGTCCCCTGGAGAGGGAGACCTGGTGGCACTCAGAGGAAGGACAGCAGGTTACCAAGAAGAGACTTGATACCCTATGAACATATACAGGGGGAGGTAATCCCCCTCAGGAACAGTCATAGGGGAGGGGAATAAGGGGAAAATGGGAGGGAGGGAAGAATGGGAGGATACAAGGGATGGGATAACCACTGAGATGTAACAAGAATAAATTAATAAAGGAAAAAAAAATAAAAGAAACAAGTAAAAAAGACATGAATATAAAAGGCAGATGGAAGATATGTCAGGGGAAGTGGTGGGGAGGGAGTGGGGGATAGATGAGGCCAAGATACATTGGACACATGCATGAACATTTCAAAAAATTAAAAGTAAATAAACTAATCACAAATTAACACATCAGGAGAGAGATTAAAAAAAAACAACCATAGCATTCATGTGAAGAACATGTTCTTAATTACAGAAGCAGAGACTAAATGATATTAAATATGGCCAGTGACATACTTACTTTATTGATCTTTGTACATGAGGAGGAAGAGCTATGCACCGACAAGCTTTTCAGGTTTGGGGATGACACAACTCCCCAACCCCAGGCCTGCGGTCCAGATGAGCTACTTAACACTGTACATTTTAGTTACCTCAACATTAAAATGCAGAAGTAGGGCTACTAATCAGGGTTTTCTCTAACATTAACCAGCTCTGAACTTGGGGGAACAAGTTAGAAAACAGTTGATGCCTAATAGTCTCCATTTCCCGAGAGTGAAGCTGTTGATGGCTGAGCTGGGGGTCTAACTGGACCTTGCTTCCTTAGTTGGAGGGAAGTCTGCCAGCGCAGCAGCAGCCAGGTGTGAGGTTACCTGGTCAGAAAAGCAATTATCAGGTTGGCAGATTCCGTAGCCATGGTAACAGGGTGAAGAACTGAGGCCAGAGCTGGGCTCTGATGCTTCGCTCTCTCCCACCTGCAGTGTCTCGTTTCTTCAGAGTGTGAAGAGAAGGTGTGAACTTGCCCTCTCACAAGTGTACGCAGACGCTGCACTAGCTCCCCCTCTGAATCATGAAGACACCACAGCAGATTAAGAAAACTGAGAGCAAACGAGAGAATGGGCCTTGACAAGGACTACACAGACTACACAGTGTTTGCATTCAGGCAGTGGATCTCCACCAAGAATGAGAAAAGGGCTGTGCTCTTCTGGCCCAGAGGGATTCCAGGGATGCATGGAGCTTCTGGCAGTTCTATCTCCTGCTTCCTCCCTCTTCCACCCTCAGCCTTGGCCCCTGGCTCAGTTCTGTGTTTTCACCGTTTTTCTCTACTGATGGGTAGGGGTAGGGGACAAGTCAGATGAAAATGAATCTTTGGAGTGAAAATAACTCAGGATGCATAATCCATGACTTACTTAGCCCAGCCTGGGATAAGTTGCCAGCCTAGGGCCCTGACTACCATAGCAATAAGCCTAGAAGAAATTTGAAACTAAGTCATAGAAAATCACAGTGTACACAGTCACGGAACACAGTGAACTGACATCACCCCTTTTGCTACCTGGCACAAAAGTACATCCTGGGAACACTCATTCAACTTTCAGATAAGGAGTAACATGGGATTGATTTACACACATACTTTGTCTAGGATTTTTTAAAAAATCTAAGTGCATGCCCCAAGGAAGGCTGTCTCTCATCGTGGGCCAGTGACTGAGTCAGGACTCATCTATGAACGTTTTTAATTCAGAAAATATACCTTCTACAAATAAGTCTGATTTTCAGTTTCTTAAAATCAAAGTTGGACCATGAGTTTGTGGATGTGTTTCCTAAAGGCTTGTCTAAGTCTGTGTAATACTGTGACTTTATAATTTCATAGTATTGAGGATAAAAGCCAAGGTCTCACTCATGCTAGGCAAGCACCTTTGCATGATGCTACACATCCCTTGCTCTGTGAGTCTTAGCATCTGATATGATCAGCTCTGGGGTGGGGGCAGGGACGCTCTCAGAGACCAGTTAAGTTAGGCTCCTGTATGTAAGCATAGCAGAGTATTGTTAATGGTGTCAGGGGTTGGCTTTTTCCTATGCTGTGGGTCTCAGGCCAGGCATTAGTTGGTCGTTCCCCCAGTCTCTACCATTTTTTTTCCCTACACATCTTTTATAGGGTACATTTTGGTTTGAAGGTTTTGTAGGTAGATTGGTCTTCCCCTCCCATCACTATAAGTTTTGCCTGGATAGGTGGCCTCCTCAGTCTCCTGTCCGCTGCTAGAAGGCTCAGCTAGAGACATCCCCATATCCCCCCTGTAGCCTACCCCGTCTCAGTGAGGTACCCATCTTGGGTTTCCCTTTTCTCTCCAGGCCCTCAAATATCCCCTCCCCTCAAGCATTAGGTGGACCTCAGAGAGTCTGTGGAAGAGTGGAAGGGAAGAATAGAAAGACCCAGAGGAGAAAAAAATGCTGCCAGAAGACTAATAAAGTCAACTGACCTAGGCCCATGGGGGCTTATAGATACGGAAGCACTGACCAAAGAGCAGGCATGGGCTGGTCCTAGGCCCCCTACACATATGTAACCAATGAGCAGCTTGATTTCCATGTGAGTCCCCCAGTAAGTTGTGCCCATGCTGTCTGTGACATGGACCTTTTTCTCTTTTTTGCCTGCTTTCTATCCCTTCTTCCTAACTGAGGAAGTTAGGTGCCTTGCCTGGCCTCAGTGGATGAGGAGGAGCTCAGTCCTGATGGGAGTTGATGTGCTGGGGTGAGATGGTGGGATGGTAAAAGGTTTCCCCTTTTCTGAGGAGAAGGGGAGGGGAGATAGGGAGAAGAAGTGGGAAAGGAGAGACTGGGAGGAGAGGAGCAAGGTAGCTGTGACTGGGATGCAAGTGAATATATAAATTAAAAATAAATTTAAAAAAGAAATAAATTAAAAGAAAGAAAAGAAAACACTAGCATTCTTTGCAGAAATCCCTGTGGCTAATAGCTAGGAATATGTAGGTTAGAAGTCAAAAACTGTCAAAATTTAACTGATTCTGGAAATGGTCTTATCCACCACAAGCGCATCTTTGGTCCATGGCAGACATCCTTGGGTGCGGCTATGCACAGTCATGCTCTTGCAAAGCTGTGCTCCTGGAGGAAATTACTTGTTTCTCACAGTGCTGGCTCCCCATCCACTGGCCCAGTGGCACACTCCTTTATTTAAGTCACTCACTATTTCAATGCAAATGGCTTCCCTACCATGTCAGTCTACACCCTTGAAAGGTGATCCAGAATAAGCCTTCTCTCCTTTCAATGGCTTTTTATTGTCAGGGTATTTTGTTCTAGCAAAGGGCAAATGCTGGATCCCAAGCCTGAACTACTGCACACAGAGGCACACTCTGCTGTCCATCGGAGACCCTACTGTGTCCTGCAAAGCGCGGCTTGTGCCCAGCAACTCACTGACAACCCCACAGATGATTCTCCACTGAGATCTCAGCTGCTGGCTACAGTGTATCACCAGAGCGCCTGCTGATTCTCCTCAGGCTTCCACACCCACATGTAGTCCGCAGATAAAATTGCTTTTTGCGGACTCATGACAGACTAAGCTTTTCTTTTTTTAAAATTTTTTTATTATAAATTGAAGGTGTTTCAGGTCTTTGTCCCTCCTACCATAAACAAGATGATAAGTACAGACACTGAGGAAAGTTCCGCTATTATGACAGGCCACCCATGCACAAACACTAGACATTATTTTAAGCCATGGCACAAAGAAGTCTTGGATATATTTTTTAAAGTTCTGCACAAAGTCAATACCAAGAAGTGTGGGAAAAATATTCTAAGCAAACAGCAGAAGCCATGTCTATATAACTATATATGACTGGGCTGATGAGATAGCTCAGTGGGAAAAGGTGCCTGCTACCAAAACTAATGAAGTGAATGTGATCACGCAGCCCCACATGATGGAAGGACAGAATTGAGTCCCACAAATTGCTATCTGATTTCCACATGTGCACCAGAGCTTGTGTGTGCATGGACATGAACATACACACACACACACACACACACACACACACACACACACACAGAATATTAAAAAGTAGTTCTATAGTGCATTCATAGTACAACTATGGCACATAGGACTCATCCTCAATTGTAGCACAAGCCTATCTCTACTGTTTCACAGAGGATACCTATTTGGAAAGGAGAAATAAGTAGCTGGGTGGATCCCACAGTTGTGAACTATAAGTGAGTTTGTGACTGTCTTGTTTGATCTATTGATGCAACTGGTCCATTCTGTGCTACAACACCCCAGCACCTCCATGTGGGCAGACATATCCTATTGGATAAAGGATATCAGAAAGTACTTGGTTAGTATACCATGGAGAAGACTCCAAAGAAGTATGAAACTGATTGCATTAGTTTATGTTGCTGTGATAAAACACCATGACCAAGGCAACTTACAGAAGAAAAGATATGCCTGTGTTTATGGTTTCTAATGGTTAAGAGTCAATTATAGCAGGGATACATGGCAACAAGAAACAGACACGGTGGCAGGAATAGCTGTGAACTTATTCTTAAACTATGAGCTGGAAGCAGAGAAAGCACACTGGGAATGAAACCTCAAAGCCCATTCTTGGTGACACACTTCCTCCAGCAAGGCCACAAACAATGCCAACCAACTGGTGACCATCCGAATGCCAAGGCTAATGGAGCTATCTCTTCCAAACTAGCACATTGACCAACTGACCTAGTGAAATAATAACCCTTCAGTGCTGTACTGGAGTTGGTTCTGTCCAGTTCACATACTTGATGAGCAGGCAGCATGGGATAGTGCAAGGCCATAATTAAGACTTTCATGGCAGGTGGTGACAGCACATATCTTTAATCCCAGCACTTGGGAGGCAGAGGCTGTGAATTCATGGCCAGCCTGGACTACAAAGTAAGTCCAGAACAGTCAGTGTTACATAGAGGAACTCTGACTCAAAAAGTCAATCAATCAATCAATCAATCAATCAATTCATTAATCAATCAACTAATCAATGAATCAATCAAAAGACTTTTATATAATAGTCTAATCAACTCCTTTATGTCTAATTATTTGCTTATTTTACACATTAACAAAATGTTCACTTCAATTGACAGATATTGCTGATATACATGTAAGGCTTTTGTTTTAATGTCATTTTTAATTCGAAAATTGAAACCAAATGATCGAATATGTGTTCTACCAATTATCTTCAACTTTTGATTTGTCAATATATTCAATAAGTCCATGTTCTACACACTTTTAAAAGTGTTCATCAGCCATCAGTGTTGTATTCATTTTGAATGTGTATCAAGAATCACAATGGGACCAGGGAAGTAGTGTTTTCCGTGTAAGTTTAAAGATCTGAGGAAATTAAGTATCAACTGGCATTTGACAATGCTATTTGCCCTTACTATAAATAAGAATACCATATCTGGGCATTTCTAGTATACCCAGTGACTAATAGCATGAGAGTGGTGCCGGGGTGACAGTCAGCACACAAAGGCAGCTATAGCAGCCACCATGAGTCAGAGGAGCCCGAGACCTTTGCAACAGCCTCTAGGAATCACCATGTATGTTTAATAGGAGGACATAAGCCATTAATAGTTCTGTCCTATTTCAGAAATATCAGTGGTCCCCAGAGACAGGAGGCAGGGAGAGCAGGATTTCTTCAGCTTCATCACCATATCGGGATGGGGAGTATGGCAGAATAGTTCATAGTCACTAGCAAACACCATGTTCTACAACAACAACAAACTTCCCTGTATCCAGCCATGGGTCTGACTTGCTTCCTAGATGTGCCAGGGTCCCCTGCATATTGGAATGGCTTATTAAAAATGAGGAAGCTGAGAGTGAACTGTGCTGTGAATGAAGCTACTTCTTGGCCATAGTTGGAAACAATTAGTGTCTGATTAGCCATTGGTGGCTAAAATGATAAGAGAAATCAGGTCAAGCTTCCGACTTCTGCCTATGGGTGCCAATCTCCTCCCCGCCTTCAACACTAGTGCAAAGTGAATGTTTCCAGTGTCTGTGCGGGAGATGGTGTTCACATCTCGTCCATGGGAGCCGAGGACTCAAAGGCTGCCCTTTGGCCTTAAGTGAGCTGGTCAGTCACACCCCCAAGCCAAAACCCCTTAACCAAGGGGAATGCATCCTAATTTACATATCATTCCATAAAGTACATTCCATAAAGCACAAAATTTATTATTGGACACTTATATTACGGAATCCTGGGAAACTGTGGGCATTATGTTATAAATAGCTTCAAACATTGCCAGGGAAACAAATGGAGAATATTCTTTAAAGTTGTAGGATATCTCATTATTGTGGAAAGCACACTTGGAGGTGTCAGGAGCCCTGCATAGGGATGACTGGCTCCCACACCAGGCATGCCACCTCTGCCTGAGCTATTGGGCTGGAAGATCACTGTTCTCTTGTTCGTGGAAGCCAAAGGGCCACTCCATCTCCAACACAGCACTACTGTGAGAATCAGCACAGGTCGGGTGATTCCTGTTGTTTGAATATCTTTTAATTGCCATAGAGATTCATTCATACTTTTTTTTCCCCCTGTAAGTTTAGGGCCACAAACACAGAAAGCAAGACATAGGCGAGGACTGGTGTGGCCCATAGAATATTTGTGGGACCAAAGAGGCAGCTGCAGGACGGTGGCACTCATGGCCTCCCCAGAAGAGGAATGTGGCCACTAATGTGACAAGTGCCCTGATCAGGTTTGAGCCTCTGTGCATTGTTCCTTCTGTGCTCTGTGTGACTCTGCACCTCTCAGAATTAACCAGGAATAAGACCGGATATTAGAGGGGAAACTTGAAAAGATCCACTTGTAAATTATAATAGAGAGAGATTAAAAAAAAAAGAAGGAAAGAAAGGATGAAGGAAAGAACATTTAAGGAAAAGAGGAAGCAGGAAAAAAGTTGTGGTAATCTTAATTATTTTATTTATTTATTTATTTATTTATTTATTTATTTATTTATTGAGACAGGGTCTCTCTGTGTTACCCTTGGCTGTCCTGGACTCGCTCTGTAGACCAGGTTGGCCTTGAACTCACAGCGATCCACTGCCTTCTGCCTCCCGAGTGCTGGGATTAAAAGCATGTGCTACCACGCCCGGCTTATCTTAATTATTTCTAAATAATCCAATAAAGAGACCTAGAATGAAAAGGCAGCATTCCCCTGAATTACAATCCACACATTCATCTGCAAAGCAGTGGTGAGATTTGTACCTAAAGTCAGTTTGGTGGAAACACACACAAAGCCTCAGCGTGCCATTGTTCTTCATGAGAAGCATCCTTTCTTGCTTTTGTTGTTCGGCTACGTACGTCAAGCCCTCATTATATTGCCCAGGGTCCCCTCAAATCCACAGTCTGCCTTACTTTTCTCCCCCTACTGTGCCTGCCAAGAAGTCCCATTTCCTATTGCTGCCTCTGCAATACTAAACACAGAGTAAATGCATACACTATATATAGGATGGGCAGGGGGCGCTGGAAAAATTTTCATCTAGCTTGTAGCATCACAGAAAGTCATTCTGCACACTCTCATACGCAGAGGTGTGTTGGAGGAGTGTGGACATTAAAGTTTCTGGAAAATGATGATGGAAGAGAAGGCTGAGAAATTAGGACCAATGATGAAGCCTGGCATAGGAAATTAATGTAAGAGGCAAGTGACTAATCACACAGAAACTATGAGGAGAAACGCCTAGCTTACACACAGCATAGACAGGGGATTTACTCAGCCAATCAAGTGAAGGATAAGATCTCTCTGCTGTACATCCATGCAGGCAGACTTGGGGAGAGAGTCCAAAAGTCTGTACTTAAGCAAGGCCTGTGACAGGCTTGATAGTTCAATAAAGTGTGTGTGTCTGTTAGAGTGGCGATGAAGGCCCATTATGTATATGAAAAAGCTATTTCCTCTTTCCAAAAGAAGGGGCTCTTCCTTTGACCAAGGTTCCTCCATTCAGAAGGCTGCTCCTCTGTGAGTCCAGCTAAAGAGGTGGGAGGAGAATCACTACCACTCTTCGGAAACCAACCATGCCCCTTGGACAGTCTCCCCACAGCCCCCACAGAGCCGCGCATCCCTGGAGTGAACCGGCCTGTTCTAAATACTCAGAAAAGTTTGTTTCCCTTTTTCTTTTGTGTAACTCCTTTTGCCTTTTTTGGATTCTTGCAAACACCTACCTTGTTTGTTTGTTTGTTTCTGACACTTTGGCCTTCCTTCCTCTTTCTCTGAGGCTATCCTGTTCTCCCTTGTCCCAGCCTCACTGCTTACAAATGTCTTTCCTTGGTTGGTACAGTAGTTTGAGCAGAGCCCCCTGGATCTAGATCCACCAGTCTTGACGGTCTTCGTGTAGGTTTCTAGGACCCTCTGGATCCTTCTACTTCCCCATTCTCCCATACTTCTCCTACCCAGAGTCCCAATAGGAAGTCCCCGCATCTATCCCAATCTCCTGCTAAGTGAAGACTTTCATGACATCCCTTTTGGCCTAGTCTCTAATTATAAGTGAGTATATACCATGCATATAGTAAACCTAGAGCCCCTATTCAGATCTAGCCAATGGACACCACATTCTGCACAGTTGTGTGGAGAGCAGGGACTGACTCTGACATGAACTCTGGTGCCCCATATTTGACCACTTCCCCTTCATGGGGAGACCTGGTGGCACTCAGAGAAAGAAAAAATAGGCTACCAGGATGAGACTTAATAGGCTGTGGCCATATGGTAGGGAGAAGCTCCCCTTCTGTCACAGACCTAGGGGAGGGGAATAGGGTGAAAGAGGGAGGGAGGAAGGAACAAGAAGATACAAGTGATGGGATAACAATTGAGATCTAACCTGAATAAATTAATTAAAATTTAACCCCCCCCCCAAAAAACCCAAATGTCTTTCCTTCTCCTCCTCCTCCTCCTCCTCATCATCGTCATCGTCATTCTCCATCTTTCTTCTCTGTGCAGCCACTCAAATTTACAACTTGCCTGCTGTTGAGATTTGCTTTTAAGATTAATAAAAATGTCTTGTGAATTTCTTCTGGGTTGGTGTTTAAACTCACTTATTTAAAGACACGAAGGAGGCCAAGAAGCAACCCCAATTTTCCACTTAGCAGGGTAGAGCCCAAGTGGACCTCTCTGATATGTACAGTAGCACAACTATAAAATAAGCATAATATAAATTACAATTATAGATAACTATTCATATAAGAAAAAATAAAATACTGAAATGCTTTATGATAAAGTTATGAGCCAATGATTAGGTTTTTTTCCTGTTTGATATTCTGAATCTTTCTTACTATGTACGAATATATATATATATATAACCATTTTTAAGTTTAAGAAGTCATTTTAAATAAGTTTATTTAACCCAGAGACCAGATGAAGACAGGAATATCCCTGTGGTGCTCACATACCAAGCAATCCATTATCATGATGAAGGAAGTGCCCATCTAGTTATGTAGTTTACAGTGCTCATTTAGATGAGGGGAATGGTCTGCCGCACAGTCTTCAGAGTGATAATATGCAGAAGCGACGTTGCTCTCCTTAGCTATCACTGGCAGACTGGAGACAGGATCCCAAAGTGACTGAAAAGATGGATCAGCGCTCTCAATGTGATAAACCACACTGGCCACGCATGGGGGAATGAGAACGCGATGACACAGAATTCCAAAATAACTCAGAAAGTTGAGCTAATGTAGGGTGTCAGAACAAAAAGAAGAAACAAATGGAACAAATGAGAAATAAATAATCACGCCCCAAGGAGTAATTTGAGCAGGAAGTCGGTGTGACTCTCAAGCTCCTCCAGGGCTCCACGCTCAGCACCCCATTAGGCACTCTGTTCGTTAGAATTAATTATTACATGGAAGTAGACACCATGAAGCCTCCAGCCACACTAGTAAGAGGACAGCAAGGACATCACGTCTGCTCCATAGGACGGCGGCCCTGACATCACGGCTGCTCCATAGGACGGCGGCCCTGACATCACGGCTGCTCCATAGGACGGCGGCCCTGACATCACGGCTGCTCCATAGGACGGCGGCCCTGACATCACGGCTGCTCCATAGGACGATGGCCCTGTTCACTGACTGCTCCCGGCTGGCCTGTTAGCTTCTTTCAAAATGAGAACCTTACAGACCACATGAAACTCAAAAATTATGTGTGTGTGTGTGTGTGTGTGTGTGTGTGTGTGTGTGTGTGTGTGTGTGTTTAAAACCATTTTCAAGCTAAATGTCATGTCTAGTTCAACGTTTAAACAGCTGCTTTTAAAATCAAACCTATGGAGCTAGAGAGATGGTTTGGCACTTAACAGCATTTCTCAGGTGTTCTCAGGTGCCTTGGGCTGGGTTCCCAGCACCCACAGAGGAGCCTACAATGGTCTATAATCCTAGTTCTAGGCGATCAAACACCCTCTTCCTGCCCCAATGGCCAGGAGATACATAAATGCTGTGCTGGTATACCTACAAGCAAGCAGTCATAAAACTAAACTAAAACTTATATTAAACTTTTTTTAAAAATATAAAAACTATAAAAATTTACATTTTTGAATTCCTGTCTCCAGTCTAGATATTTAGGCCATGTACAAATTAGAAAAAAAGTCACATTTAATAAACTGAATATTCCTTAATTTTAAATACAACCAATTACTGTTGAAAGGCAAAGTTACCTACTGGATCCACCCCTGCATGTGGAATTTCTGTTGAATCAGTGGTATAGTAGCTGTTTGGTTGTTAGTTTTCCTAAAAATAGCAGTGTCTGCTCACCCAGCAGTAGGTCTGCTGTTTGCTCCAGTTCCTCCTATTTCTGATAGAGAGAGCTTTGAAACACAAGGATAGGAGTTTAAGTTTCTCTGCCAGATGTTTGGGGCTTGTTGAGTTAATGTCTTTGGAAGCACTCCCAAGCCTGGCTGTCTTCCTGGCTCACAGCTTCCTTAGGGGATGGGGAGTAAGGCTTCAGTCTCATTCTGCAGCTTTCTCTTCCGCATTCTACCTTGTGTTCTTTTTATGGCTCTGCCTCCAAAATTGGCTGCTGGACCGTCACTCATCACTCTACTTTCAGACCTTGTTAAGTCTGCCCAGAGAGGAAGTGGCGGAGGTGGGAATGTAGCTAAGTTCTGGCTGTTACAGGAAACTGGGAGATCTCCATAGGGAGATGAGCTTGCCATGGCAGTTGAGGTGATGGAGCTGGAAACAAAGCTATGCAAGCCACTGCTAATGTGTTGCTTTCTTCCAAGAATAGCATTAAAAAAATTTTTTTTTATTACACTTGCCCCATAATTACCATCTTTACCCATAAACCATCTTTATATTTTCAAAACTATTGTAGTTACTCTCTTTGGCCATAGCTGCTAGAGATCTCACTCCCTTTGGTACCAGTTCAGGCATCCACCAGTATTCAACTTGCTGGGTAGGGATCTCTCCCTCTCTCCCTCCCTCTCTCCTTCCTTCCCTCCCCCCTCCTTCCCTCCCTCTCTCCTCTTTCTCTTCTTCCTTCTCTTCTTTTCTTCTCTTCTCCACCCTTAAGTACCCTAAGCTGCCTCAAGCTCCCTCTATGGCTAAGCCAGACCATGATCTTGCTATCCCCCTGCCTCAGAGTCCTGGTAGCTGGGATGATGGGGCCTGCACTATTTAGCCTGCAAGGAGGGGCGTTTTCCTCCACCCTCTGTGATCATGCTGCCTAGGACAGCCAGACTCTCTACTGGGAGACTTTGCCCTCTCTTGTATTCTGTGACCCTAAATTTCCCCTGTCCCCATGGATCTCATCACAGTTCCAACTATTTTACTGTTCTCCAAATAAAGCCATCATCTTTTACATCTCCAATTGTGCATGCAACATTCTTGTAAAATAACCTATTTGTACTTTTTATTTCTGGTCTATTTACATGTATGAATAGCTGTGTGGTGTGTATTCCCTAAAAATAATAAAATGTGACTCTGGAGTTTTGTCAAGCTTGTATTTCATTTATCTTGATGTGTGGCGAGGAGAATTTTTTCAGAATTTCATTTAAACGTAATTGCTTTTGATTATACAATAAGTGGAAATATTGAACATATGGCAAAAAAAGGAGCAGCAAGAATTAGTGATATATTGACAAGGAAGGATTAAGAGCCTGGAAGGGGCCGGAGAGATGACTCAGCAGTTAGAAGTCCCACAGTGCTCATCCTGAGGGCCCAGGTTTGATTTCTAGCACCACAACCATCTCTAACTGCAGTTTCACGAAATCTCATATCCTCTTCTGGCCTCTATGGGCACCAGGCACATGATGCAGAGACATATATACAGGCAAAGCATTCATATACACATAAATGAATAAATAAATGCAAATTTAAAAAGAAAGCCACAAAAGTCCTACCAGAAATTTTTCTACTTGTATTTTCAAATAAACATTTAAAAAAATTAATGAGACTTGGAATTTGTTTAACGTTCTAGTTAGAATCTCCCCTAAAACATAGTTAACTATCTTCACATATTACTATCTTCATAGCCTTGATAATAGTAGAAAAAGTAAGGCTTCTTCCCAGATAGTAACAGGAAGAGTGAACACTGGGTGTTGAAATATGATATACATAATTCTTTAAATGTCCATGTTGCATAGATGCTGTTATACTTTATAAATAAGTGTGTAGATGAGTAAAAACATGACATGTTGTATATATAATATGTAATATAAACAACAGTATTATTTATATTGCATATGCATAGTTACATACAATTACATATTATTTATAACAAATTATATAAAATATTTGTATTAATATATACTTATCTACATCTTTTCTATCATCTATCAATTACATATACCCATAATGTATCTATAATCTATCATCTATGATCTATTTCTATCTCTATCTGAAATCTAGCTGGAGTCACTAATGTCTTAATTTATTTAAGATTTATTTTTTTAAGTTTTCATTATGTGTTTGTGTATGTGTCTCTTTGTGGGTCTGTACACACGAGTGTAGGTATATGTAAAAGCTTTGCATCCCTGGAGCTACAGGAGGTTCTGAGTCACCTGATATGGATATTAGAAATCCAACTCAGGTCTTCGAGAAGAACCATGAGTAATCTCTGCCACTGAGCCATCTCTCCAACTCCTGCTCGAATTGGAGTGGAGTAATGAACAACACATACACACATCCTCTCTATATTTATACATATTCATGGCAACCCCTAAGGGTCAGCACTTGGGCCATCACCTGCTCTCCCAGCTGAACACGAAGCATCATATTTTCTAATATTTTAAAGCCAAACATTGTAGTTTCCCTAGTTCCACTTTCAAAAGCCTTTAAGATACAGAATACAGGCCTAAAGAAAGAAGCAGAAGATTGGAGATCTAAGCATATCTATGTCTAGTCTCTTACAAATTTCTAAAAGCCAAAATATGTTTGCATCCCCAAGCTGCCCCTGTAATGGAGCCATGTTAAAAGCATTCTGTTCCTTATGGCCTATAGAAATGCCACAGCTCTCTGACACCTCCCCAGTGCTGACAGAGACTCCCATCCTAGGACTTGGGATGTGTGAGGAACTCTTACTTGCACAAAATTCCACAACCACTCAGAGAGAACATTACTACATTTACAGACTAGTTTCTGATGAAGGTTATAAAAACAAGCTAATTTGGTTCATATAAAAATGCTCATGAAAAAAAAAATCACGTTGCTTCTTCAATGGAAGCCCAGAGGCAATGCCAGCATGGGTGGTGTCAACTCAGCCCTTTTTATTCTGTGACACCCTTATCCTACTTGCTATGTGGTGCTCTGCAAAGCTGGTGAACAACCTTGGTGTCCCTACACACTGAGAAAGCAAGGTGGCCTCCAGGGAAGCTGGATCTCGGAGTGAGCAGGGCTTTCTAGGCTGCCTGGAACTCAGCCACTCAGGAGCTAATCAGAACTTGACCTTCCATGACCAAGATAGCATCTCCCGGAGCTGAGGGCCCTAAAAGGCACTTGGGGACCTTACCCTGGGGCTGGGTTAAAAAGCAATTAACATTCCCAGGAGGGGCAATGTCTCACTAGTACTTAAGAGGCAGGATAGGGATCAAGAGCCTACAGAGGATTTAATTTTAAGGTCATCATAGTAATATCCTAGGCACTGAATTCACACACACACACACACACACACACACACACACACACACACACACACACACAATTACAAGGCAAGCTGTATTGTAAGTGACAGCAGGGTATGGAAAGCCACCCTCAGGTAAGAACCATAGCACCTCACATTGATTTCCCTCTGCAAATCCAGGTGGACTCTATTGGCTGCCCTGACAGTTCAGACAGAGAGGGATAAGCCTGTCACCAGGGGGCTTTTGTGTCTGCCAAGCCTCTCTGCTGACATCCACTCCATCTTATCAGGACAGCAGTCAATGGATTAAGGGCTGCTCTGTTTACTCAGCTCACCGGGACCCATATAGATTTAACACCTACACAGGGGAGGTGTTTGAAAGGAAATGAATGGTAAGAATGTCTAATAGGGCTTGACTACTTAACACAGGCCAGGTCAATAGTGGCTGGGTTGCCAGAACCTTCCTCAGTGCAGGCCATTGCCTAGCATGCACAATGCCTTTACACAGCACCGTTCATGTTGCTTTGTTCTCAGGACAGCTGTGGTAAAATAAAAATCCACCTCACTTTAAGATGAGCAAACCTCTCATGGGCGAACATTACCTAGTGCTATTATACACTTGGTGATCTGGACATGACTCTGAGAATCTCGGTTTAGAGGCGGAAAGTGGTCAGGTGTGTCCAGTTTACACCATCAGGCAGTAACTGTATAAGTTCCCTTTCCAATTTTTCTTTGTTTTTTCTTTCTTCGTTTTTTTTTTTTTTTTAATTAATACGTTTTTATTTACATTTTTAAGTCCAGGACTCATGTAGCCAAAGTTGACCTCAAATACACTATGTACCTGAGGATGTGGGACCCTGCTGTAGGGTCGAAGTCTGGCATTTTTGGATAGCCTCTGACCTCCCTATGGTATAAGATGACAGACTTCATTTCTCAGCTGGGTCCCCCCTCTACCTGGTCTAGGGAAACTCAGATCTTCGAAAGAGCATCTCATAGCCCTCAGGGACATTCCTTCCTGATAAGAAACTCAACTCCAGTGTGTACCTAGGCATGTTCATGAGGTGTCTTGGTGCCCTAGCTTTCAGCAAATGACCTGTAACCACACCTGTATTTCTCTCCCCCACCCATAGGATTAGTAAGCACTGCTTCCCCATGTAAATGAAGTAAACCCCTGGACCCCCTCTAGCCCCAGCAAATCCAACTCTTTCACCCTTAAAACCCATCCGACTGCCCAAGGTTTATAAGTTCCTGTTTTACATGAAATAAACGGGCCAGCATCAAAAATCACCTGATACCTGTCATTTATTCTGGGGAAGGAAGGGCTCCCCTTCTCCCCAAAGAAATTATCACTGAAACCCCAGGGCTTGGCTGCCAGTCAGTCAGCCACACGCTGCTGGCTGGCAGCCTGGAGCTTCTGGCATGCCAGCACTTTGTGCTGTCACCATCTTTCTAGCACCCCTAGCCCATCGCAGTGCCCGTCTTTAGGAGCAAGTAGCTGGCTGTTTTAAAGCATGCATTTTGTCCACCTGGACAACACTGGCCTCCTGCCTCTGCCTCTCTCACTTTTTGAGCTTCAAGAGAGGCTCCATTAGCAGCTGCTAGTGAAGCAGCCACCCACTTGCAGGTCCTCATTTTGGCTTGGCTTTGGTTTCAGAGTCCTGAGCTCCTTTGACCCTGTGCTTCACCTTTTTCTGCCAGGAGTGTGCACTTCTGGTTTTGTGCTTGACAGGGTCCTGGAGCTTCCCAGGAGAGTACCCGACAAAGCCCAGGCTCCTGCCTAAGGCAGAATGACAGAGGCTGACCTTGAGCTCCTGCTCTTCCTGCCTCTGGCGCCTGGCTCCGGGTGCTGGGATCACTGATGGGGACCACCATGCCCCAGTTGTTGCAGTTCTTGGATGAAAATAAGGGCCTTTTGGATCTATATAAGCTCTCTACTAGCCAGGCTACACCCTGCATTTTCTATAGCATATAAATCATCCTAAAATATAAAGCCATCACGATGAAAATTAAGTGGAAAGAATTATATATTTTCAAATAGAAAAATATATCCAAAGTATAGTTTTTGTCTGCATAGATTCTCCACCCCCACCCCCACCTAGTATGAGAACAGAGCAATGCTATATCGCTTGCCATATTAAAACTATTGAGATGTTTAAGTTTGTTGAAGAAACTAAGCAGGTGTCCGGCAGATTGTTACCATAGCCTGGTGCTCTCTGGACCAACTGCATGTGAAACACTATCAAATGCCTGTGAAGGGCAACATCCCCAGAGTGTCACCAAATGTACCCTGTCACAGTTCACTCATAGACACTGTGTCAGTCTACATGCACAGCATTAATTCTCCCCTTGTAACTTCCTAATCACACAGCATGTATCTGACCCTGACACAAGCAAAATCACTGGCCCCATAAGCATCTAAAAGAAGCCCAGACGCTGCTGACTGGGCACTGAAGGGTCGTTGCAGCAGATGGAAGCCTCACTCCAATGGGAACCAATAAGATGAAGAGGTACGAAAGAAAATAATAAATTCTGCCTTAAGTATTAAATATCAGTGATTTGACCTTGTCTCCCCTGATAATGGAGACCAGTGTGACCTTCTCCACTCAATGACTGTTGTACTCTGTGGCAATGTATGAACACCTTGTCCTTAGCTAAGAGCAAGGCTACCTAAGTGGACCTGGGACCTGGTTTTTGTCCTTCTTTAGCCCATCCACACTGCAGTAGGGACCACAGATATCACTGTAATCTATGCAGCCCAGAGACCTAAGCAATTGATGGCAAAGGCCTGGTTTGTACTATGCCAGGCACAGAGTCAGGTAGCCCATGTTTTCCCATGCATGGAGGTTAGAAGTGCTGGGTTCACAGCAGCATATCCACATGTACAGTTAGCAGAGGAACAGGCAAATGCCAGAGCCAGGCTAGGGACCTTCAGGAGATGTCTTCTTTAGGGGTCTATTATGTGGTAACCATAGCCAAGGGTGTCTAGTTCAAACTGCCAAGAATATGATTTTTCAACATTTCTGTCCAGAAATGATGGCATTTAAGATGATGGGTATGTTAAGTAGTTTGAATTTATAATTTCATATTGTTTGAGTATAATAAAAAAACATACTAATTATTAATTATTGCCTGTCAGTTAAAAATAATGAAGTCAGGCATGGCAGGTTACGCCTGTAATACCAGCAAGTCTGAGATCTGCCTGGTCTATACAGTAAGATAGTGTCTCCGAAAAAATGACTACTACTAAATTTGTCCAAAACCCTAGCTTCAGAGAGAAAACCATCCCTTATCAAGGACTTTATCTTCTTCATTAAATCTTTGTTTCTGCTGTGCTATGAGTGTGAAATGTCCCCAGCAGGTTCAAGTGTTGACTCCCTGGTCACCAGATGGTGTCTGTGCTTTGGGAAGCTGTGGAAGCCGTGGGAAGCAACACTGCTGTAGGAATCGGGGCTTCAGGGTATGACTAGGAATGTCTTAACGGGCCTTCTCTTTGCGCTCTTGCTTCCTGGAAACCACACAGGGAGGGAGCTTCTTTGTTCCATCATTCTTCGCTTTCATAATGGCTTCCTAAGACCTAGATTGTTCAACTGTGAAGCCCATTCAGTGGCACTGTCTCCCCTGAGCCATCTCCCTAGCCCCTGCTCTTGTGGTTAGACAGATTCATTTCTCTTCCAAAACCAATTTGAAAGGCAACACGTTGTATGCTTTCATGTATGTGACAATCTGAGGGTGGCAGAACTGTAGAGATGAGGTTTGGAAGGAGGCTGCACAGGTACACAGCCCACTGGGAAACAAAGGTCCCCGTGCTGATGGAGTAGGTGTGATCTGTACGATGGTAGAAGAAGGGGTGTAGGAATTAACTCCCAACAGGGCCAATGAGCACAGCCACACACATTCTGTCACAGGAATGCAGGAGCTGGCTGGTCTAGACAAGCTCCATAGATGATTCTGCAGCCAAATTCCTGACTATCACATTATACAAAAGGCATGTGGGCCATTACTATGGGTTTGTGAGAGCTGGAGAGAGACTCAAAATTGTTCTGGACTATTTTTTTTTTCAATTTAGTATAAGTGCATATTTACTTCAACCTAAACAAATTACAAACAATCCTATTCAACAAAAGCCACGGAGGGCATCTTGACTTGACAAGTAGAGTGGTCATGTCCGCCAGGCCCAGCTACAGACATTTGTAGAGGAATTTTAATCCTACAATATGGGTGCTCTGATCATATCCAAAGACCTTCGAGGTCTGTGTGATCCAGATGGAATACAGACACGCCCTTAGTACACACCTTTAATATCAAAGAATGGAGGTAAAGTTAGTTGAGTAGAAAAAAGTAGCCAGATTTGAGTTCACTCCTGAGTTAGTGCAGGTCGGCAGAGACAGCTGAAGATACAGAATGGGGAAAAACAAGATGATCAGAACAGGTTGCTAGAGTTAGTTTACGGCCAAGCAGAGAAATTCAGTCAGAAGCTGAGAGAAGTCCGTTTGAACCAGTCAGCTTGGGGAAGAGTTTGAGCCAGAACAGCTGAGTTGAATCAACCAGCCAGAGTTCAGAAAGAGCTAGAAAAGGTGAACTTTTTCAGCAGTAAGTCTTAGGGACTGGAAATATCTTAGGCCTAGATTAGACTGTCCAGGGGCTAGAAGCTTCCAGGACTAGGCCTAGGTTAGAGATGGAGGCAGCAAGCCTCTGAGACAACAATTACATCAGACGAATAAAGGATACTTTTACAGACATTCTCATCAGGTTTTTTGTTATTGTTCTTATTTTTGTTTTGTGTTGTGTTGTTCCCCACTGTTGAAGCATCTGTGTTTAGCAGAATCCTCAGACTGTATCCTACACTTGCCACTAGAACATCTGCCCCAGGTATAACAGCCAAGAATATCTCCAGAGGAGCCCTGGCAGCAGAATCACCCATTGAGAACCACTGATGGATGGGGATTTTAGAAATTATAATAATGATTCCTTATTTGACAAAATAATTCTTTTTCATATTTAGTTAGTTTTGAAATTTGACTTTTCTGTCTAAACATTTAAGTAACGTGTTGAGAGAAGTGAGCACACATGTATGCTAAATATTGGGCCTCTGTGTGTCACTGAGATAGTTTGTTAAAGCTCATTAGCAAGCATCTTCCACTAGTTACTCTGCTTAAGTTAGGGTAAGCAAAGAAGATAAAAATCTAGGGGCAAATGGCTGCCAGAATTCCTGAGGTAGGGATGGTGCTGACTTTAAGGACTTATATTTCAGCATGCAAGCTTGGGGAAAGAGGGATTCCTGAGGAGGACATGAGGTACCCTTCTTCCTTATGATGCACACTTTGTTTCATAAGGGTTACTGGACAGAAGAGTTTGGGTCAGCATATAGTATAGATGTTGTATTTCAAACTTCTTCAAATTAACACACTTTGATCAACTCTTTGGCTGTATAACCTGAGACAAAATGGCTGCTGTGGTTTAGAAGGCCAGGTACCACAGTGAGGGATGAACATGGTGATGACTATTCCCCTCCCCAAAGATGAAATTTGATGGACAGGACACACCTGGATAAGATTATTTCTGGAAGCAGTTATCTATATAAATACAAGGATCCTAGCTATTTAAAGTTTTAATATTGTACATATTTAACATGTGCATTTTATTTGCATTTATCTACAAAATGATAATAATATACACCTCAGGTAACTGCATAACAGAGAGAGGTTTGGCATTCAATGTCCTCTTACCCTGACAGATCTTCAGGTATCCCAAATAGTACCTCTGCAGAAAGGGGCTTTTGAACGAGGCTCACTTTATTGAAATATGTGACACACATTCCCATAAAACATACCAATATCTTAGAAAACTAGACTTATCATTAGCTCATTAACATACTAAAGAAGCTCAGTTGATTCATGAGCTATTGATTGTGTCTTCTGCTCAACAAAATACATTATTATAGTATAAAATGCTATGAGTTTATATTTCAGTATTTTCATGATTTCTGGCAGTAATCTAAGAGAGAAAACTGTAGTTGTAGTTGTAGCTTATAAGTATCCTATACTCTTAAATGATCATAGAGCCATATCAAATTAATTCAAGACAAAGTTGTTTCTTAATTGATGTGTGTGTGTGTGATGTAGGTATGTGTCATATATACCCACCTGTGTGTGTGCTGGGCATGCCTATACCTGTAAGCATAAAGTTACTGTGTAATTCATATACTGATTTCTGTATACTCCTGCATCTAAGCAGGGTGGAGAATAGGGCTGGAATTTCTGCCAGTCAGGGGCTGAGGAATTAGAGACAGAAGTAGAGGATTCAGCCATGAGAGAGGTCAAAGAGTCATCAGGAGTAGGCACTGGAGCAGGAGAGTTGCAAACTGCAAGTATCTCTGGGATATATGCTGTGAGAAAACCAAATTATCTTAGAAGGTTGAGAATACGCAATAACTGCCCAGTTCTTAGTTTTTGAAGCTTGTTAAAATAATGTAGTCTCAATTATTTGTGTGATAGTCAGGTTAAGAGAGAAACTGAGAAACAGTTTTTTAAAAAGAACCTTAACATACACCTGTGTGCATGGAAAGGCCGGAGGATGACACCACACACTCTTCATTAATTTTGGTTTTAATCTTTTGTCACCGAGTTTCCCACTGGAGCTTGGCTTTGCGCCACTGAGTCCCAGCAAGCCTCCTGCCCCTGTCCCCTGTCCAACAGCATGAGGTCATAAGGGTATGTGGCCGCACCTTGATTGTTTTCCATGGATACCAGGGATGTGAACTCAAGTCCTCCTGCTTATATGTCAAGTACTCTTACCCACTGGCCCTTTCATGTAATTGACTTGTTTAACTAAGTAGAGAGGAAGAACAGAAACTGCAGAATCCGGTGGAAATTCTAAAAGTCACAGATGTGGACAAAAGGAAGAAAGAGGATCATGCCTTTCAGGCCCTTGTTCTCTAGATAAGGATTTTTGCTTCAAGAATATCTAACTATCATCTTCTAAGACCTGCTGTTGTCACTACGGAGCCAGGGCAGACACACTCAGGCTTAGTTCACCTTGGGCCAAACGTACACTGTTTGCTCTGGCAAACTGCCAGCTCATCAACCCATTCATGTTTCCAAACAGCAGAAACAAATATGAAGTTAGCCTTGCAAAATACATCAATGCATTATCTTTCCTCTTACAAGGAATTTTCCTGTGTTTTCAGTTTTAATATTCTGTGAGTGTAAACTCCCATGATTGGCAAATAACTTACAATATCCACAAATCAGGATGAAACGCAATGGAAATTAATGCTCCCTTAGTCACAGACACATCTGTATATATACCAAATAAATTTTTATACCCAATATTGAAGTAATATATATTTTTTGTTTCTCATGATAGTTTAATTTTATCCATAAAAATAAGAATGAGACACAATCATGCTCAGAATGTTTGGCAGAAATACACAGTGATTTATAATCAGTCATACTAAAGGCTAGACAGTTAGGAAATCTGAGACCCAGGCTGTACCCGCTTGTGAGGCTGTAACTAGTTCACAGATTGTTGCAGGCTGCGCTTCAGGTCACCCCTCTGTCAGCACAAGCCTTTTGTTCTGCATCTGTGTATTTATGGGGTAGTAAATAAAGGCAGATGGATGAACCAAAAAGATGACTTCATGGAGTCTCCCTCCTCCCTATTCTCATAGAGGCTGGGCTTCCACTTCCTCACTGGTGTGGTCCTCCCCATATCCCAACCTTCCACTCAGGAGAGCAGGATCTCAGGCCAGGTCATGTGGGAAGTAAACACAGGCCCAAAACTGGAAGCGATGAGCAAGTGCCTTGATGCACCCTATGTCACCTTAGGTACAAGGCATCAGAGGCTGAGAACCTATCACTCTCACCCCATAAATATGAAACTATTCCCATCCTTATTCTAAATACAGTCAGTCCTTCAAGCTAAGAACTCTGCATCTGCCTATCCAACCACTGTGCAGTTAGGCAGCTGCATCTGTGCTGAATACAAGAGTGCTTTTTATTGCCGTTAGCCCCAACAAATGCAGTGCAGGTGTTATAAGTGATCTAGAGATCATGTAGAGTTCACTGGAGAAGGCAGCTGGGAAGATGGCTTAGTCAGTAAAGAGCCTACCACACAAGCACGAGGTTCTGAGTTCAGATCCTCCAACGCACATATAGAGCCAGGTGCAGCAGCTTGTGTTTGTAAATCCTTAAACTGGCCAGTCAGCCTGGCCAACTTGGTGAGCTTTGGGTTCACTGGGAGACCCTGACTTAAAAAGAAATGATGGAGAGGGCAATGTTGACCTCAGGTCTCCCCATGAGCACCCACAGCCACAAGCAAGTACCATCCCTACCTCTCTCCCTCTCCCCCCTCACACACACCATTTATGTAAAGTTCCACTGAGATTAAATATAAACACTGAATCATTTTAACTAGGGGAAGCAGCAAATGTTTTTGTCTTAAATCTAGATCATTTATGTCACAGAAGCTGTCCCCTGTAGACTTACTTACGATGTCACACCCAGCACATCAGATCTATTCATCTGCCTGTCACCCATATATCGATCCACATAATGACTATGAAGGAGATGAAAGCCTTCCTCCCACATAATTAATATCTGATTAATATTCCAAGTCATTAGAGCCCTCAGCACATTCCTTCGAAAAAGCTAGATTGTATACTCAGAAGTCTATCTTCTGGAAGACAATTCTTTTCAAAATTAGTTCTTTGAACATGTTCTTTATTTGATGAGTGTGCATGTGTGTGTGTGTATATAGGCATCTGAATGCTATGGAACACATGGGAAGGTCAAGATACAAGGCGTAGGAATCAGTTCTCCTCAACCACCACATGGGTCCTAGTGAGGAATCAAATGTGGGTCCTTAGCCTTGGCAATGAGTGCCTTTACCCACTGACCCAACTCTATCTGCTAGGAAATATGTTTAATAAATGGTACATCATTGCAGCTACATCAGCTGCAATGCAGCAAATGTTCCTGTAAAACTGTGTTTGTGAAGGACATCACAACATCATATTGTATATAGAGACTCCATTAGCTGAATAGCTCAAGCTTTGGTGGTAAAGCTTCCTATGATATCTTGATACAAGCTAGCAATTCTTCCACTATAACTTTACACACCTTTCAGTACAGAAACTGGGTTAGGTGTAGAAAGGTTGATCTTACAGATGAGAGAATTTGGATTATGTGCCATATTTGAATGCAAAGGACAGACCTAAAGTCACATATGCTCACTTTTTAAACCCCCTTATTACTTGTTGGTAATAGCAGCTTCCATGAAACCAAACTTCCAGGACATCTTAACGCTAACAACATGGCATCTTAAGCAGCATCCCCACTGTGTACTACAGACTTCTGGCATTCACTGCGCAGAAAAGCTTTTTGCTTACATACAGCTCCTCCCCATTTTCCTCCCAAACCTAACAGCCACTGTGATCAGGTCTCAAGATGACCACTCCAGAGTGTGATTCATGGTGAAACTGTGTAACATTCATGGGCATCTTCCATGAGTGTGTCTGTCAAGGACCGCATGGTTTTTGTGGAAGATGGGTTTCTAACAAGCATAGTTCCTGAGAGCATCCATGAGCCTCTGTGGCCTGTGCATCTGTCCAAAGACTGCAGAGCTGTGAATGCTTGTCCTCCCCAGCTCTTCAGGCTCAACT
This sequence comes from Acomys minous, assembly GCF_964271855.1. Taxonomy (NCBI): domain Eukaryota; kingdom Metazoa; phylum Chordata; class Mammalia; order Rodentia; family Muridae; genus Acomys; species Acomys minous. Next base: position 10,354,499 of record NC_140497.1, read on the forward strand.
TCCTGCATCTAAGACCTCAGCTGCTTCCTTCCCTGCCCTTGGTCTCACATGGCAAAGGTTCACTTTCCTTATTACGGTATTCCACATGCACATGTGAGTCTAGAGATGGCTACATTTGAATCACCTGCAGTGAGCAAGGGTGTACTTTCGTCTGACAAAATTAACAAGGCGTTTAAAAATGGAGGAACACAGGAAAGCCTTCTTGGGAGATACTTTTTAAAATTAATTCTTTTTTACATATACATTTATACTATTACACACACACACACACACACACACACACACACACACACACACACACACGCACACACACCCTACATACAGCAAGAAGAACCATGAAACAATCAGGAATTACATAACTGATATAACTGTTACACTCATAGTGTTTTGGCTATTTGTATTTGGCAACCTTGCAGAAAATATCTTTGCCATCTTGGTGCATCTAAAATTCTGAATGGAAATCAATATCTATCATATCTCATCTCTATCAACTTAAAACATCTATCTAGACCTAAAAACGTCTTAACCTCCAGACAACTAAGCTTAATTGTAAAATTAAACTATCTGGTCTTCACCCCATGAGAGACTAGAGAAGGAATAAAATTAATTACCTAAATAAACAGGAAGTACAGGTCAGCAGCTTCCAAAGTGAAAAAAAAAATGAGAGAGACAGTTTGCTGCCTGAACAATCATGGGAAATACTTATATTTCAAGCTGGTGTTTATGTTTCAAAAAGAAGGTGATGTTGTATGGATAAGGCCAGTTTTCTCAGCTGCTGTTGAGATCCCTTAAATTCTTATTTTAGATGTAAAGGACATGAGCGATCTTACCCTGTAATTGTTCTTATTTCCTCTGATAAGGTCACAAGATGAGAGCCGTACTCAAATTTTACAAATGCATGGCTTGGGCTGAGCCCAAAGCTTTTATATCTAGCTATCCATAGGCCTAACCTCTTCTAGCCTCTGCACAATCTACTCTTCTGCAAGCCTGGACCTTGAAGGCTTGCATCTTTCAGCCTCTGTCTGCTAAGCTGGCCCTAGAACGTTTTCAGCCTCCAAGACTTACTGCTGAATAAACTCACCATCTGCCTGGCTGGTTTTACACAGCTGTTCTGGCTTAAAATTCCTCTCCATGCTGACCGACTCAAATTAGCTTCTGTTAGCTTCTCACTGAATTGCTCTGCTTGGGGAAAAAAAAACTGCCTGTCAACTCCAGGAACGGAACTGTAGGAACTCAACTGCACTCAGCTGAACTGCACCAACCTGTACTATATTCCTGAACTCTAGTGTACTGTCTCCATGAACTCTTCTGTGCTCTTGCTCCCCCCACCACCACACCCACCACCATGCCCACCCCCATGCCCACCACCACCACCACCACCACACCCACCACCACGCCCACCACCACACCCACCACCACGCCCACGCTGCTCTTAAGCAGCTTCTCTTTTCTGTCTGTCCTTGTAAAGCTGGGCATAACCTGACTAATTCTGTCAAATCTTTCTCTGACTTAGCACTTTGTCTGCCCCTCGGTTAGATGTTAGACATCATTGTTTGGAATTAAAGGTATGTTCTAAATTCCAGCCAGAGGGATTAAAGGCATATACTAAGTGCATGTCTGTATTCCAGCCAGATCACACAGACCTGGGTCTCTGGATGTGGTCTCTTGCCAGAACAGCATGCTGTTGAATGAAAATCCTTCTACATTACCCCTGCTCTCACATAGGTGTCAGCTCCCGGGACTCCATCTGCACATCTGTTGATATCCCTTCTATATCTGCTCCGCCACACCCCAGTGTGGAATAACCATCTCTTTGTCCCCAAGTGCTACACGTGCCACAACTTGTTCACTCACCTTTTCTTGTCAATGTCTTGTCCCTTCCTCTTTAACATGATAAGAAACTCCACCAAATACATTTTCACACTTGTGTTTGCTGCCCTTATTTTGAAGGTGGCTTCTTTGAGGGAACTCCTTTGTGTATTTATCCAGATGTTCCTCCTCCACCTGACTGAGAGAACAGCTGCCCCAGTCTAACCTCCAGGCATTAAGTGTTTGACATTGCGAATCAGAAGATAAAAACCTCTCAAACCTTGGGACATAATTCTTCCCTTCCAAGGTTTAATCCAAAACTATCTACTGTAAAGACCTTTCACCTGTGGTCCTGCTGGCTTTTGGGGAATCAGTGACCATAGCAGATGCTTTCTCAGGTGGAGTAGTTTACAAAAAACTTCTCACATCCCAGTGCCCAGCACCTTGACCTTCCACACACTGACTCCAAGCCTGTGGCTGAGACGTTATAACATCTTCTTCTCACAAAGTTTTGTGTGTTTGGAGTGGGGTCGTTCTTTAAGAAATTCTCCCCCTTTCCCTAAACTTACTTACCAGAAGCCACCTCCTAAAAATGATAAAGTCTACTGTGGGAACCCATGCCAAATTCTGTCATGTCAGAAATCCTGTGCGTTAGGCTGTATGCTGTGACCTTCGAGTTGCTGACCTTTACCTCACCACGAGGTCCTGTGTTCTAGGCTATCCTTAGACTATTTACCTTTGAAAGAAGTAGAGACGTCTCAACTTGGAACCACCCAGAGGATCTAGGAAGTTCTTACAAGGAACTACTCAGAGAACTAGGAAGTTCTACAGAGAGCAATTGAGGCTATTGCATTCTTGCCCTGGGGCTAGGGTGAGTGAGATTAACATAAATCCTATTGACCTTGCTCTATATATGTTCCTGCTAGTCGGCAATAAAGTGAATCTTGATCAGAAATTTCCTGACTTGATTCGTTATTTCTGGCATCTCTGTATCCTACTTTCAATCCCCACTCCCTCTTTCAGGTGAACCCTGATTCGATTTTTCCCACAGGCTGGGACAGTCTACAGCGAAACAAGGCCAGGATGCCTGCACAAAGACAAACACAAAGGTCTAGGTATGGTTTTTCACACTTCTAATTGTACTAAGGTTCTTCAGCACCTTATCCTGAGCCACTGAGGGAAGAAGCCACAGGCAGAGAAAAGGTGGACACCTGTTAGCATGGCTCACAGAGGAGCGCTTTTCTTTCAATCTGAATAGACTTAGATTTAAACCTTTAACTGCATAGTCAACAAAGCATGGCGGGGATCTATAATAACAATATAAGCTGACCAAAGTTACCTGTCAGTGAAGGATCTGCATGATCTCAAAGCAGGGTCTCTTTGAGGATCAACCTTAGTGTGGGGGGTAGGATCTGACTCCTGGGAGAAACTGAGACGCGGTGGCCTGGTCTGAAGGAGGGCTGTGCTTTCCAAGTGTGAACTGCCACCCCCATCTAGTGGCAGTGGTTGGAAGTTAGTCGCAGTCGGTTCACGATCCTTCACCATTCACAAGATTTCTCCAATCACTGGGAGATTTTCACATACAAAAAGATATCACTGTTCCCACCAGCAATGAAGGAGTTTTCCTAATAGGCAGATTTGGGCATAGGGGTCCCGCTCAAACTAAGGCACCAGCCAAGGACAATACAGGCGGTAAACCTTAAACCCCTACCCAGATCTAGCCAATGGACGGAACACTCTCCACAGTAGAGTGGAGAGTGGGATATTACTTTCTCACATACTCTGGTGCCTCACCTTTGACCATGTCCCCTGGAGGGGGAGACCTGATGGCACTCAGAGGAAGGACAGCAGGTTACCAAGAAGAGACTTGATACCTTATGAACATATAGAGGGGGAGGTAATCCCCCTCAGGAACAGTCATAGGGGAGGGGAGTAAGGGGAAAATGGGAGGGAGGGAAGAACGGGAGGATACAAGGGAAGGGATAACCATTGAGATGTAACAAGAATAAATTAATAAAAAAAAAAAGATATCACTGAATAAAAATACATTTGATGGCCCCTGTGTTCTGCAATAGAGCACACATGCTACTTTTGGGTCATAATATAAAACAGACCAAATTAAATTCTTAGGTGTTTAAGATGCTGGCTCCTCTATGGTTTTATTCGTTAGAGAACAACACAGATGTCATCAGGTTTGATCGGAGAACTTCATTTCCCTTGGCAAGTCACAATGGCACCTGCATTTCCTTTGATTGGATTGCATAGCCTCATTTGTTTCTGGCAAGTTTCGGACTGGTTTGTCTTGCTTAATGCTGTGCCTCACACATTATCAACAATAAAAAGGTTTTTAAGTCACTAGCTGGAAACGTAGAAGTAAGGAACAAAGCTATGTAAAAGTGTCTTGCTGCATGGAATCAAATCAGATCTTATAGATTTGATAAATACTTCTAAAAATTAATTTAATACTGCTTCTCCCATATTCTATAGTAGATACCGCTTTTATTAGCTTTGGGTATGTTTTGATGAGTTTTCTTCAGGTGGAGTAATTTCTTTTCCACCAAGTTAACTGTTTTATTCTTCCATTTTAGAGACACAGCGAGCAGCTTTCCTGAAGGAAGCTGATGTGAGTGGCTCTGTATTTGGAGTCTGGGCTGATCTTTTGAAGTTTACATCCCATCCTTAATGTGCCCCTTTCTCAATTGCCATCATAGTGTCTCGACGAAGTTAGGATAAAACCCAAACACCTCAATCCAACCAGAAATGCCTAAAAGGGCTTCTTCCCTGCTTCCTCACCAGCTCGCCACGCACGCTCCTTCTCCCAATCCCATTCCCTATAACTGGCAATGCCAAGGCAGGTGAACACGCAATTGTCTTCCCGGCAGCACTCCCAGCTCTTCTGGCCCTTAGTTTATCTTGTCCTCAGGACTAGAAGGTCAATCTGAAAGACACATCTTGTGAGTAGTTAGCCCCCAGCCTCTTTCTCAGAAAAGATGATTGTGGCTAACTCAAGGTGCCAACTCCCCGGCATTTCCATATACATATGATCATCTGGTTGCACCAGTTAAGAACCAAAATACAGGCATCATCTGTCTCCAGGTTCGTGTTTGTATTCGCCAGGCCCTGACCCTGACCATGATGTACATGATCATGATGTGATAGTGTATATGTGTGTGCTCCAGTCCACAAGTTCAGGCCCAAAGCTGCATAAGAGAAGCTGGGCTGGGCTAGGTTAAGTGAACTAAGACTTCTTATTCTACAGATGTGGGTGGCAGTAGAGTTCAGGAGTCACATTGCTTGCTTTGAGGGGCATTCACACACAGCTCAACTTATTCCAAGGCCCTTAAACGAAGTTTCTTCACTTCTGTCATTGCTGTGTGATCATGTAGGACATAGACACTGTGTGTAGGGTATTGTTATTGAAAATACATAGTGCTTTGAAAATGGAAATCTGGATATTTTCATTACTGAATTAGCATATAAAATTGTAGGTCACATTATGATTTATTTTGCCTTTGTGTTTTGAGATCGAGTCTTACTATGAAGCTGTTACTGGCAAGATATTCAGTCTATAAACCAGGCTAGCCTCAAATATGTGCCAACCCTACCTTGCTTCCTGAGTGTTAGATTATAGGAATACATGACCACACCTGGCTCATTAGGAAAGTTTCACACACACACACACACACACACACACACACACACACACACACATACACACACACACACATATATATATATATATATAATTTTCTTTATCCACAGCCATTTCTTTTATGCAAAGAGAAAATGAAAAGGGAAAAAAAAAACCATAATATATCCAGGAAAAGGAAGGAAAATCAAGACATGCTGAGGCAACGTGGAAATCGGTAGGTAATTTTCTTCAACCATGAGGACTCAGAAGACAATCTTTCCCAATTCAGACACAATTGCTCCATGAATCAACCATAACGACTCTGTTTCTAGTAAATGGTTCCAATGGAGAAAATCCGCCTGAATTTCATCTAAGCACACAGAACACGCAGAGGAGTGTGGCAATGCAGTGACCTGGTACCGAGCCCACGTGGCTGCCTCTGCTCCCTGTCCTTCCTGCACAAGCTGTTGGCACTGGTGTTGCCCGCAGTCAGGCTTGTCTTACTTGGAAATTAAGTGGTGTTAAATGCAGCACGATGATGGTTTGAGACAGGGAAAAATGCCTTTCTCCAATGTTTGGGGCTTATTAAATTTGAATTTAACTAAAGTGTGATTTAACTTCTACCCAAAGGAATGTTCTCGGGTGGCCACGAACGTTAATGAGCTTGAGCAGAGAGCAGGGACTTTCTGTTAGGAAGACCCAGGGCTCTGGCATTGTCATCTGTGCCACAAGAGAGTTCCATTTGTTCCACACTGAAGCATGTTGCTTCTCCCATGCTCCAGTATGCACACACGGACTCATCCTGCCTTACTAGGGTTCTCTTAAAACTCTAACCCAGACTCGTTCTTCCTATGGAAATTTCCATTTTCTCTTCCTTTTGGGGACAGCATAGCATCTCAAGTAGTCCAGGATGATCCTGACTCACTATGTGTCCAAGGATGACCTTCAACTTCTAACTCTCCTGCCTCTGCCCCTACCTTCCTCATGAACACCTGGATTAAAGGCACAGGCCACCATTTTTGTTTTATTTTGTTTTGTTTCTGTCTTTTAGTTTTGTTTTGTTTTTAATATGGTACTGGGGAATTGAACCCTGGACATTGTGAATACTAGGCAAGTAGCCAATAAACCGTGCTACATCCACAGTCTCTGGAAATGTTTTTAGGGTTGTATCACTACAACACTTGCATCCTAATTAACCAATCCTCACTGAGTGGCATGGAGCTCTTAATTCTTATTTCCATCTTTGTCCTCACAGCTTCCAGGTGATACCCCAGGTCCTCTTAGGGACGGGAGGGCAGAGTACAGAGGTATGAGGCATGTGGGGCAGAGAAAAAAGAAGGTAGAAAAGGCCAAACCTTCTATTCAGTCATTGGAATCAAGGAGCCTGCATTTTCCAAGGGCACAACAATATTGGGAAAGACAGGCCATGGAGGTAAACCCAGTCTGTGTCAGTGTGTTCCACCTGAGATCCATTGAGGCATTTACATGTAGAGGGCAAGTACATAATTAATTGCTCATGTCTGGGCTTTAGAGGCAAAGTTTCAGGAGAGAGATCCTGGCAAGTCCTCAGCCCACAATTATGTCTTGATCTGCCAGGCCAGGGTAAGATCAGAGGAGGGAAATGAGGGTGACCATAGCCTGGAGTGATCGTGTGACGGCTGACACAATAAGAAAAACTAGAAAGCCGTTTCCAAGGAGGGCATTTCCCAAAGAGGAGGATGTCACGATCTATGCAGAGTCCATAGACAAGAACTGAGACTGGTCATCTCCATATGACAGCGTGGAAGCAGGACACAGCTGTGCAGGGTAACTTTGGTTGGGTGATAGGGACAAAGGCTTCACCCAGCTGTACTCAAGGGAGACCAGGGTAGGGTCTAGAGACACAATACGGCCAGCTTTTAAGAGTCAATTTTCTAAAGAGAACTAAATAATGGCAAGAAGGAAATGACTGAAGTCTGATAACCTCAGGTGTCCTGGCAGTCCAGGAAGCAACTTCTAAATGGAAATTCAGATGCCCCGGGATTTAGTGACGCATATTTCATCCAAATTACAACACACTCCTCTCTAACATTTCTTCTTAATCTTTGGTATTTTTTCCCCTTTGTGGTTATTTTCATGGGTTAGTATAAAGTTAATTCCAAAATATATAGTCACCTGAAAATGGGTATGTATATGATACTGACATTGAACCAAACCTGTGTAGCTAGCAGATTCCGTTTGCTCCTACTGTTTTAATACACAGTGTTTTAAGGCTGACACAGGAGGGGGCTGAGTACTGTCGGTCTGATGTGTATATGTATGTTTGTGTTCACAAGTAAACTTTATTGCAAAGAAAAAGGCCACCCTATTGATGTTCAACATCCCTCTTGTCCTTAGGATGCTCTACTCTGTCAAAGAAGATGGCAATAGTTAGTACATTCTTTTACAAAGAAAAATCTACAGAACACTTGGCCACAAGCCATTTTCATCAAGAAGAAATAGCCGCTTGATTTATGAATTTACCAAAGTGTACAATCTTCCCATTTAACAATATTCTAATGAAATAGGCAAGTTATACCCTTTATTTAAAAAATAATTTAACTTATTACAAATTAGAAAGTATTATAGAGAGGTGGTAGCAGTTTTGTTTGTACTTAGGGGATCAGCAGACACAGGTAGTGGGGGAGATTCTGCCCACAGAGGTAGAAAAGTTCTCTATGGCTGGAGCCCTACTCTAGAAGAAGCAGATGTAACAAGAATAAATTAATAAAAAAAGGAAAAAAATAGAAAAAAAAAAAAAGAAGAAGAAGAAGAAGCAGGGATTGTTTCCTGGTCTGCACACTGACCTCCAGGCTTCAGGACAGGGCTGGGTATCTGTAGAAAACTACACTCTTCTAGAACCTCTTGTCTAATTCTTGGTTTTTACAAAGGCATTCAAGTCTTTGTGGCTACATGTGGGTCTGTGGCAGCTCTCTGTCTCTCTCTGTCTGTCTCTGTATCTCTCTCTCTCTCTCTGTGTCTGTCTGTCTGTCTCTCCCTCTCTCCCTCTCTCCCTCTCTCCCCCCTCCCCACCCTTCTCTCATTGCCTGGGATCTGCAGTGTCCTGTTTATCATTCCTACCAAATCCCTGTGGCATCAGCACCATCTTCTTCTTCCTCATTTCATAACAATTCAACAACAACAACAACAGCAATAATAACAACAATAATGATAATACTGCAATAGAATGTTTTAGTTGGGCTGACAAGATTTTGGCACATCTTCAGCTAGAGTTGCTAGGAAAAAAAAGTGTTAGCAGGGCGGTGATGGGCTGTGATATGAAAATGAGTGGCCATTGCCTCTGGGACATCAAGATACCCTGATGCTAACACTGGTAATGATGAGGAAGTCATAGCAGGGATACCCAATACCACGACACAGGTCATTTGGCTCTGTACATTCTCGGTGCCATGTATCAGACAAGTAAGTGGGGATAGACATTGGAGCTATGTTAGCATCACCATCCTGTACAATGGGGCCAAATGACACACAAAAGCAAATAAGCTCTATTTTGCAATAAAAATTAAAACTGATTTTTCCTTTTGAAGAGGGAATTATTATGTCCTTAATCAAATTCCTCCTGACACTTAGCTGCCTCTTGTCCTGGGCTTCTCACTGTGCCCTCACTGTAATTTCACACATTGTGTTATTAAGTGTGCACCAACTGTTTGAGTTTGCTTTTTCCGCTCAATAAATTCTGCTACTAAATAACTTGCTTCGTGAGCCTTTTCACAGAATGTGACTTTTTTTTTCAACAAAAGCTTTACCCTCGTTGAGACTCCAATAGCCCTTTAAAATAATCAGCCCCATTACTTGTCAAATGGCTGTGATTTGCCTTTGAGTGTCTTCAATTTTGCCAAAGCCAGCATCCTCTGGAAGTCATTTGCCACTGACAGCACACTAATAGCACAATGTGCATAATCGCCCATGGAAAGCCCATGGCCAGCTGTCCCCCTGATGAGGGGCTTCACTGAGTTCTGTGTTGCTTTGCCACAGTGAGGTGGCCTGGGATTGTCCCTCTTCATCCCTCACATCATCAATTGTTAGGACAAGTAGCCTCAGTTTCATACTCCATCCCTGGAAATTGCTACGATGAACCACTGCACAATTGTCTGAATAATATAAATGAAAACCAAAAACCAAAAACGAAACAAACAAACAAACAAACAAAAAAACCCACCCCTATCTATGAGAGAGCATCTGACATGAGCATGCCAGTAAACAGGGAAATGTAAAAGTATTGGGATACTATTCCCAGCCAAGTTGGGACTACCCCTACATGTGGGTTGTTTGGAGTGAGCTAAGAGCCACAGATTAGATGGAAGTAAGTAGCAGCCTGTAGCAGCAATGAGACCAGTGTCTTGCTTTACAAGAACTATGAAGAGAAAAACAGATGGGAGTCAGGGTGTTCATAGGAAAGCAACAGAAACATCCGAGGAACTCGCAGAGCAGTTGAAGATCAAGTGAGAAGAAGAACCATAAATGACACATTAACAAATGCATGTGATAGCAGCCCTAGGTTTGGAAGATGGCCTGTCCAGGAGTCTGGAGGTGGGAGGGTGGACAGCAGGCTGTGTAAAGTAATGCTGGATCAACAGAGCAGAAATGCAAGTTAGACACAGAATTCAGTTCTTATAGGAAAAGATATTGAACCCTGTCTTTGGTACTCTGATGAAAAAAAGAAGTGTCAATCATGCAACCACATACAATTCTTTCCATCCAAAGGTCACCTGGCAGGGCAGGAAAGGCAGCTAAGAAGATGGCAGCATTTGACCTCTTTGTAGTTTGTTAAATTGGCTATATGAACTTGGTTTTAAAAATCAGAATGTTCTTGCCCCATGGAAACTGTTAGTACACCTATTACAAAGTGTAAAGATGGGGTAAACAGCATGTAAGAAGACCTTGTCCAGTTGCGGGGATAACATTGTATGCAAACCAGAAGACAGGCCACTAGTAAAGGTAACATCTTCAGATATGCTCAGAAGAATAGGACCATGGGACATCTTGAGTATCCTACAAAGTATGAATCTCAGTGATGAGTTTCTGAGGAATATTTGTAGGAAGGGGGACACTGTTGAACGTGGCAGTCAGCAGCGGGGCAGTCAGACTTGGAAAAGCATTACTAGCAAATAATTATCAACATTAGTAAGAAAAGCCCAGGCACAAGGGTAGAGAGAAAGCTTTGTACTGAGCACTGCTATGCACTAGGGACCAGGGAAAGCCTGGCATTCTAGTGCTAGAAGGAAACTTGACTCAATGCTTCATGGCTACAGAATGCATGGTTTTATTTCTCTTGAATTAACCAGAATGTATCTGTGTGATATCTGAAGATCAGAGCCCTAGTGGTTTGAGGGTTTTAGACAAATGCCCAGGGACTGGTATCAAAAGGGTCCAGGAAAGAGTAAAGAGTTATCCTAACACTGGCTGGACTCTCAGGAAATAAACCTCCATTTATAGTCTCTTGTTTGTAAGAACACACAAAAGACCTAGTTTGCTAAAGTTTCATGTAACTGTAGTTTATTTGACTTAATCTTATCTAAAGGCAAACTTGACTTACATATAAATGTAAAATTCATAAGTATGCATTTGCCCATTTGTGTATGCTAGCTTTTAATTGAAATGTGAGGGTTTTCTTTTTGCTTAACTTCATAGAAAGCATACTTCAAAAAGTTTCTTCCTTTCTGTTCACATACATATGCAACCACCTATACCAAGAAACATACATGTGCATGTGTGCTGGTGTGCATGTTTGTGTGTCCATGCTGTGACAGAGTGCTGACACAGACAACCTGTAAGGAGGAGACGTTGTTTTGACTTATGGTTTCTGCACATGATCACCTGACTCTACTGGTGCAGGAGCATGGAGCATAGGCAGAGAGCTGCTCACCTCATAGCAGACAGGAAGCAGAGAGAAAGATGAGAGGAAATAGCCAGGGACAATGAACATCCAAGACACCCATCCCCAGAGACCCACTTCCTCCAATCAAGTCCCAACTTCTATTTCTAGCAACTTCTCAATGGTCCATCCAATAAAGAAGCCATCAAGTCACTGACTAGGTCAGGGTCCTCATAACCCATTATGAAAGTCCATCCTCTGAACTTTGCTTTGGGGGTAAGGCCTTCAATACATGAATTTTTCAGGGACATTCAAGCCACAATGGTGTCATTATAGTTGTAAGATACAATTGTAGTATCTGATGCTTCTGCAGGAAATACTTTGAGTCACACTGAGCAGGGCTCTCCAAGTAGCCACAGGTGGCATTTTGAAAGCTTACATAAAAACAACATTCTTCTGATGTTAAATGAGAGAATGTTAGCACTCCAATTGAATCCTAGCCAAGCACACACTTAATAACATAGATACAGCCAGCAATATAGCAATACTCTAGATTTTAACCTGTGTTATTCAATAAATGCATTTACCGCCTAAAAGTGCTCATGATACCCAGTGACACAGACACAGGCACTATTCAGTATCAAATTTCTAACTGGATTCACCATAAAGAAATGTTTTAAAAAGGATACTTTTGCTATGTTAGTAGGAAGACATGATTCTGTGGGTGTATGTGAGATGATTGGTTCTGTTCTTTAGCAAAAAACAAAAAAACAAAAATAAAACCCCAAAAAAACAAAAACAAAAAAAAACTATCAATTGAAAAAAAGACATCTTCTCTCCTATGTACTAGAAAAGTCCTATTATAGGTAGGAAAGATTTCAACTATTCTAGTGATTTCACAGTTACCACAGATCTGTGCAAGTGGGTACCCTATATGCCTTCTGTCAAAATCACACTAATTTTATTTTTCCAATGCGAGAGTTCACACTGGGTGGTTCCTGTCACAGCCAGCTTTTCAGTTCCACATCAGTACTCAGAATCTAACCTCAGAATGGTGCTAGCAGCATGAAGGTACACTTCTCCTTTCTCTCTTCCTATCAAAGGGTTCTTTTTTTTTTTTTTTAAAGATTTATTTATTTATTATTTTTATAGTGCTCTGGCTGCACATACACCTGCAGGCCTGTAGAGGGCATCACATCACATTACAGATGGTTAGGAGCCACTATGTGCTTGCTGGGAATAGAACTCAGGATCTCTGGAGGAGCAGTTAGTGTTCTTAACCTCTGAGCCATCTCTGCAGCCCCTATCAAGGGGTTCTAGGCGTAGTCAAAAGCTACTAGGCACCTTACCATTCAGTGGGGAAACCCACGATAAAACAATGACTGGTTCACTAAGGAGGTATCTCAGATGCTCCTGTGACATCATCTCTCTCAGAATCCATAGCCACTGTTCAGAGTGCCTGCCATCACCTGTCCTTTGCCCCAATCTATGTGTGGTTGGGAACTGTAGGACACCAGGTTCTGTAAAAAGTAGAGACCAGCTATCTGCATATCCATGTGTTATAAAGAGACCACCATTGTATAGAATATTGAGTACAACTGAGCTTCCTAGTGGCAAGTGTACTTTAGGTATGACATGTAGTCCACATTTTAATGAAACAATGATTTGCTTATCTATAAATATATTGGGAAATATTCTCATCAATTTTTTGACTTAAATAATATCCAGATGTGTAAGATTGGTGACTTGGAGGCAGATATGTTCATACCTTAGAAAAATGCCACCCACTTTTAATCATGGTGTTCCATTTTCTCCAACCCTCATGGGATACCAAACTCTACAATGTGCCTTTGGTCCTTGTGGCAGTCATGTATGCAGTGGCATTTATTGGGCCTCAGTATTTCCAAACACCATCCCTGAGAATGAAAATTAAAGTTGGCTTTAGACATTAGTGTGATTTAAAAGGTCGTTTAATAACATGTCTTGCGTGATCAAGGGCCTCTAAGAAGCACTATCTGTTGGATCATATTAAGGAACAGAGAAACTGTAGGAATTTGACCTTTATCTGATTATGGGCAAAAATGCTAAGTGCTGTAGGCTACATTTGTATAATCATTTCCCCTCAAATTCATATGTTGAAATCTCATCATACCATTCATCGGCACCAGGGGGCAGGGCTTTGATAGGTTATTAAGTTGTAGTGTCTGACCCTCATGAATAGCATATCTCTGTAAAGAGGACCCTAGAAACCATCTCAACCTCTTCTACAACATGAAGACAAAGCAAGAAAGCCTCCTATAAACCAGGAGGCAAGCTTTTAACCCACACAAAACAGGTTGGATTTGCCACCTTACTAAACTCTAAATAATACAAAAAAAATATGTTTTAAGACAAAAAATCAAACCAAAGATGACCAAAGCAAACCAACCAACCAACCAACCAACCAACCAACCAACCAACCAACCAAAACTCTGTTTACTTTAGTGAGAAGAGCTCATGATACATATTCCAGGCAAGCTTCAAGAGTGTGCTTCTTCTACCTCAGCCCTCAAGCACTAGAACTGCAGATGTCCAGTCCTGAACCAAATTATCTGCAGGAGGACACAATGTTTCCTGTGGGAGTCAGGAGCTGTCATGGCGCTTCTTGCTCTGGGGCTTCTTTTCCTTTGCATTGAGGTATCTGGCTACATCTGCCTTCAGTTGAAAAGCACCGAGTGTTTGGTTACTGTGCTCCAGTCATCCCAGCTATAGCACACAGCACAACTTCCTCTGCTCATGAATATCTCCCCCTGGATGGAGAGACACGGCTCCTGGTTTACATGAGAAATTTTTGTTTTTCATTATTTTACAGTATCTTACTGTCATCCTCTACTCCAAAATCACTTCAGCTCAAAGCCAGAAGTTCAAGGCTAACCTTGGTACATAGTGAATTTGAGGCCAGTCTGGATCACATGAGATCTTGTCTCAAAAAAAAAACAAAAACCCAACTATTAAAAATAAGCTTAAATATTTAATTTCACTTGGTGCAAGTGTCCTCCAGATCCATCCATATTGTCACAAAAAAATGGCCTTTCCTTCTTTTCATCGCTAAGTAGCTTTCCACTGCATAGATGTACCACACTCAGACAATTTTTATTTGCCAGTTATACTTCAATGAAGCTGTGGAGAAAAATCAAAATATTTAATCCTAATGTAAAGACTTTGAGAAGTATAAATTACAATCAATTGCTGAGATTATATCCACACAAACATGTTCTAAGTATACGAACACTTCTCTCAGCTTCTGCAGGACAGAGGTGATACTCCCGGTACACAGATGTGGGGGTCCTTTGTATAAATAGATGAACTACAGGGCTGGTGAAATGGCTCAGCAGTTAAAAGCAACTGTTACTCTTGCAGAGGAGCTGGGCTCCATTCCCAGAACCAACATGGCAGCTCACTATGGCTTATAACTCCAGCTCTGGGGAATCTGGTACATTCTGGCCTCTGCCGGCACCTGCAGATTTAAAATGGTACCCTGAACTTGAAAGGGAGCTGGGGGAGGGGTATAGAAGAAGTTGGAGAGAGGAGAGGGGAGGGCAAATGATGAAAATATAGTATATTTGTGTGATATTTTCAACACATTGAAATTTTAAAATAAAAATGTATGCATATGTCTATGGAGAGCCAACTGTATACACACACACACACGCACACACATCACACATCATATAATAGAGTCTTAAAATTATGGAAAATTGCATACAACCCACATATTGCTCCTGTGCACTTAAGATCTAGCTCCTGTAGATCAACCTATATTAGTTAATAAATACACATTTTAGTAATGTCTAAATTGCATATAGTAATACAATACAACTACCATAAATTGCTTTAGTGCACTTGTTCAGAAAACAACAAAAGCTGCTTCAATTTCAATACAGATGACTGAATTGAAACAACATCTGTATAAGAATGCATGCAAGATGGAAACTTCTAGAGCATCCACTGCCCCAGAACTTAAAAGCGAGACCTTATTGCTTCAGCACCATGTGCTTCAGACACAGGGCTTGGAGGAATTGATCTGGGACTGACTTGGAATTCTCCCTGGGGACTAGCTCTTAAAGTGCCTGGAGGTACTATCCTGTGGGGGATAACAACAGCAGGCTAACTGGACTCAAGGTCTGCTGAACAGGCAGGAGATCAACCTGGTTCTATAAATGTCGCCAACAACCCATTGCAGAAACATCATAGACCTTACAGGAGAATTTGCTACTGCCATTGTCCTAAACCAGCAAATTCCTTAAATATTCTAAATACTTATCCCAAAGATGAATACAGCCCTTACCTATCACAAAAAGGTTTTTTTTTTCAATATGTAGAGACTATCACAAAAAGACATACCTATCCAAAATGGACAGGATACAAAACTGTGGGGAGCACAGCTCCAATTTATGCATTTACTATAACTCTACATCTAAGTCTTAGGGAGATTCACAGAAGAGAGGGCAGGAAGATAGTAAGTGCTAGAGGGTCAGGCAGATAGTGTTTTCTAGGCATAACAGGGAAGCTATGCCCATGCAATGTCAACAATGTGGATTCTGAAAAGACCTGCATCATTACAAAATACTAGATGATATGACAATATGGGTAGGGAAAATTTCACCAGACTCCACTCTTAACCAAAATATACAGGCCATCAATGGCCCCTGAGAAAAGGAGAGAGAGAGAGAGAGAGAGAGAGAGAGAGAGAGAGAGAGAGAGAGAGAGAGAGAGAGAGGGAGAGGGAGAGAGAGATTTAAAATGGTACCCTGAATTTGAAAGGGAGCTGGAGGAGGGGTATAGAAGAAGTTGGAGAGAGGAGATGGGAGTGCAAATGATGGAAATATAGTATATTTGTGTGATATTTTCAAAACATTGAAATTTTAAAATAAAAATGTATGCATATGTCTATAGAGAGCCAACTGTATATGAATGTGTGTGTATGACCCAGAGTCGTGTATATGAACATGTGTGTTCATGCTTTTAAAGTCTGTGTGATGGACATTTTTGAACTTGAATGCACTCACATTCTGACTAATAACATGTAGATATAAACATGCGCATATCTGTCATGCATATACATAAATACATGTATGAATAAAAGGACTCCACAGGATTCTGGTCTTCTGAGCCAGTCAGTCTTCTCAGGGAGATTCTAGCCATGAACTTTTAGACCATTTCTTTTTAATTCCTACAACATACAGCTAAGGCATGTACATTAATTTCTCAGGAGCTGATCACAGCCCCCTCAAGAATTTTACCCGCACCTTGCAGGACCTGTTGAGAGTTTTACCTGCACCTTGCAGGACCTGTTGGCTATGCCTACATGAAATATGTTTCCATGTTTACCACCTCATTAGTTTTATTGACTTTCAGTGATGGCACCCCAGCAGGAGCAGTAGTAATCGAGTTGTTATAAGTCTCCTTCTGTGCTTAATTAAATTTTCTTGAGAGATTTTTATGTTTTATACTTTTCTGCACAGAGTATGGTATGTAATAAGCACTCTTAATAGTTTCATTTATTAATGGTTGTTTTCTAGCCGTCCTTTGAAGTTGACATTACAATGCATTGTATGCGTTGTTCACTCCTCAGGGAGGGTTTAGGCTCCCTTCACTCATTCTCAGTGGCTTTATGGAAACATTTGGTATAAAGAGATGTGGGGTTCTTGGTTCCACAACAGCCAAACCAGGACAAAGACCAGCGAAGAAAATGCACCATGGAGATCATGGAGAGTGATCTAGGGTCTTTGGATTGGAATTTCCAGTGGGCACTGAGAATTTGGTTGTCTATTGCATCTCAGTTTTTAGAACAACTGGATCAGACCAGACAGCCGCAGTAGGGCTGACAGTTCTCCATCCATTCTCTCCAGAGTCATTACCTTGGAACACTCCCTCTCTCTCTCTCTCTCTCTCTCTCTCTCTCTCTCTCTCTCTCTCTCTCTCTCTCTCCCTCCCTCCCTGCCTTTTTAATGCTCAATTCATATTATACCTTCATCACCACACACTTTATTGGGAAACCCACTTATTTGGAATGTCTCCCAAGGAATCAAATTAAGTCTAATTATACTTAATGGCAATGACTGGTGCTTAATTTGGATGGTAATACTGCTTAATTGAGATGCCTTCAGGTGCTGAAGAAGTGTTCCGAGAGTGCTGAGGAGTGTGAGTGCATCAACCTGGCATCCTTCACCCCTTCCATCAAGTCCTACAAAATAAGTGACGGGGGAGGCAAAATGTATTCTGTAGCATGTGATTTGGGAGATTCATCTTGTTAATTATTAAGGGCTCTGAACAACAAAACTTTACATACAATATTCACAAACTCTAGATAACAGCACGCAATGTCAACAGAGAAAAGCTGAATTTCCCAAATAAAGAGAAAGACTTGAACTTCAGGTCAATTGACACCATCCACATTTCCTGGTTTAGACAGGTTTAAGACTCAACTTCAAGATGTCAAGGAACATTCCTCATGGGCCACACTGGGGCAGAAAAAGGGATTCAGGGATATCCTAAGCTGAATATGAACCTAATCGTCTCCTGAGTCCGGACTATCAGTATATTTTTAGTCTACATGTGGTACACAGCAAGTGACCCCCCCCTCAGGCCACCCATCCTGGACTTCCCAGAGTTTCTTCCTTAGCTTCTTAAAAAAGGCCTATGGCCAATGACTCAATGGAGCCTCATGAGAGATGGCTAGGCACATTCTAGAAACTATGACATCAATGTTTAGGCTAAAAAAAAAATCTCCATTTCTCAATTGGACGTGGTTGCTTTTAATGCAAGTCTACTGAATTATCTGAGGTAGTCATGTATGTCACCATGCTGTGGGGGAAATCTATATTTACTCTGCCTTGGCACCTTTGATTCATAAATTGTTTCTCCCACGGTTTTACCTTAATTGGCTCTTATGTAACCTATACTACGGAGCATCCTGTCAATGTCTGAGAGAAGCAATCATTTCATGTCCTTACTATACTCGTACAAGAGATAAGAGAATGGAGAGCTGTAGGCAAACTCCTTCCCTCACCTCTCTATGATAGAGCCTGAGTTTAATTTCCCCGATACTATTTCATGTCTCTCAAGAAAAGGGGGTAGACCACAGGGACCTACATGCATTCTCTCAGTGAGGACCTTTAAATAATCTTTAACAGA
Organism: Acomys minous; assembly: GCF_964271855.1. Classification (NCBI taxonomy): domain Eukaryota; kingdom Metazoa; phylum Chordata; class Mammalia; order Rodentia; family Muridae; genus Acomys; species Acomys minous. The sequence continues at coordinate 10,372,969 of NC_140497.1, forward strand.
CTCACATATGCACTGGTCTGTTGTGAGTGTAGGAGCTGCTTGTCACCATTTGTTTGCGATATGGATGTGAAGGAGTCCTATGCTGAGTTGTAATGAAGCCCCTGGAGAAAGCGTGAGGTGCTGTCCTCCACATCCGGATGCTCCTCAGACTAGGGCTGAGTTTGAAAACTTTATAATGTTATTTATTGTAGGCTTATTCCTTAAATGTGAAGTCAAACTCACCCGTTGGTTGACCCTGACCTCAAGAGAAAAGTCTGGACTTTGGCAACAGTCCCCTTTGATTCTGTTTTGCTCTTTGGGTAATTAGTCTTAATTTTGGTACCCTCACCTAATAAAAGTCATGAAGATACCATTATTGCCCCCACCAGGCTTACCAACTCAGATATACAGCAGTCATCACACTGCCCCTGTGCCAAAAATGCATACCAGCCCATGAAAAGATGTCTCACTTTTACTCAAGTCTCACTCGCTCGTGAGGAAAAACACACAACCTCTTAAGGTGGAATGGTAAGATAATTAAATGAGAGCATTTGTTATGTGTGTATGTCTGTGTGTACAGACATGTGGAACACATACATAACTGAAGTGTGTGTACACACAACAAGACTTCAGGAACCTTCCATTTCACCCTCAATTGTTTCAAGAAAGGGTCCACTGAAAAGTGCTCGGTTTCAGGCAAGCTGACTGATCAGTGGGCTCTTGGTATCCACATTCCTTTACCCTCCAATGCTGGAGTTACACACACGTACAGCCATGCCCTGCTTTCTGTGCAGGTGTTGGGGATTCAACATCAGATTCTCTGGTTTGCAGAGCATACACTCTTACACAGGTAGGGAGTGACCCATCTCCCTTCCCTAGAAGTGTAAGGACATCCAGTATAGACCAGCACTACTATAGAGACACAAGAATAAAGGTTCACACTTGTAGGGGTTCTGTACCCACCCACAAAGTCATCATTTTGAAACATTATTAATTCATACTAATTATACAAAATAATTGTTCATTATGATAGATCTACAGTATTATACACTTTGCTCATATTCACTTCTATTGCCTCCCCTTGCTCATCCTGTTTTTCTGTAGTGGCTTCCTCTGTCCTATAATCTGCTATACTTGAGGGCCATTGCTATATTGCTTTCCTCTAGATTTCACATGGAAGAAACATAGGGTGCTTGTCTTTTCAGAGCCTCTTGATTTGTTTAACCTGATCTCTAGTTTTACCAATTTTTATCAAAATGGTAGTATTTTCTCTTTATTTAAGGCTGAATAATACTCTGATGTGTATATACACCACATTTTCTTTATCCATTATGTGGCTGATAGACACCTAGTGTGTTCCCACAGCTTAGCTGTCACAGACAGTGCCAAGATGACCATGGGTGTGCTGGCATCCCCCTGCTGTATTCAAATTCTAATTCCTTTGGGTATACCCCATACCCAGGATGTGTACAGCAAGATCAGATATTAGCACTACTGTAGTTATTCAAGGAACCTTCATACTGACTTCCACAGTGTCCTGACAAGTAGTTCACATTTCCACAGTATATATGTTTCCTTTTCTGTGTGGGAATTCCATCATGGTGTGATGTCAAGCAGGCACACATGTGGAGTACATCAGCCTATCCACGACTCAGATTAATGGGCCTGATCTTGCTGGCTTGGGCCATGCCCCTTCCTCCAACTCTGTTCCTCCAACTCCATCCCACATCTGTGTTCCCTGCCAAAGAGGATGTTGTCTTACAAATATAGAAAGGTCAAAGCATTGAGTAGCTGCACACCCATACTGGAAGCCCTGTCAAGCTCTTAAGATTTCCTCTTCATTTTATCCTCACCAGCATTTGCTGCCTTGATGATTGACACTTTGACTGGAGTGAGAAGGAATCTCAATAAAGTATGAGTTGACGCTGTGAGTTTGAGGCCAGTCTGGTCTACAAAGCAAGTCCAGGACAGCCAAGGCTACACAGAGAACCCCCGTCTCGAAAAACAAAACAAAACAAAACAAAAACAAAAAACAAAAACAAAAAACCCAAAACAAAACAAAAAAAGTTATGAGTTGAAGGTTGGTGCTTTTCATTTTAAAAGTGTTCATTCAGCCCGTATGCCCATTTATTGATCAAATTGTTCATTGTTTTGTTCTAACATTCTTTGAGTTCTTTGTGTATTTTGGGTGCTAACACCATTTTTAGGCTGTCTATTTGCTTTATGGTTTTCTTTCATATACAGAAGACTTGTTTTTTTAACTTTAAAAATTGTGGGTGTCAATTCCTGGTGTTGTCTCCTGAACCTGGAGTCCTGCGAGAAAATCATCATCCATCTAGTGTCCTGATATGTTTCCCATGCTTTCCTCCAGAGTTTTTGAGAGGACAGATGATCTGCATAATTTTTTCTGTATGCGGTGGTGTACGAGGTCTTTCTTATGTCTTTCCCTGTGTGACATAGATGATGCAGTTTTTCCTGTACCATATAGTACGGAGACCATTTATCTTCCAGTGTTTTGTGCCCTCTTGCCATAAATCAGATTACTGTTCTATTTGCATGGGTTTGTGCCTAACCCATGATGGTTTTGTCACCGTGGATTTATAAGACATGCTAAAATTGATAGTCATGACTCCACCAACACTGCTCATCTGTACACAGAATCTTTAGTTATTCAGGGTCTTGTGCATCTGCATGATGGTTAGTAGGTTTTACTAGTAACATGAAGAACATAATTGATATTATTCTGAAAACTGTATTCAATCCATATATTGCATTTGCTCTTTTTTTTTTTTTTCTGACTTTTTGACATTGATTCTTCCAAGCCTTATAAAGGGATTCTTCCTAACTTTCTAATTTCTTATTCAGGTTTGTCTTTGGTTGAATGCATTTTGTATATAGATCATTTACCCTCGTGGCTACATTTGCTCTTTTCTTAACATTTATTTATTTTTATTTTGTGTGTATGGGTGTTTTGACTATATGCATGTTAAATGCACCATGTGTGTGCAGTACTCAAGAAACCCCTTAGAGGTCATCAGATCACCTGGAGCTGTAGCTACAGATAGTTGTAAACTGCCATGTAGATGCTGGGAGTTAAACTTGAATCTTCTGGAAGAGCAACCAGTTCTTAATCTCTCAGCCATTGCTCCTGCCCCAGATTTATTAACTATTTGAATTTCAAAGGCGCTGTCTTAGTTACTATTCTAGTCTTTCGAGGAGACACCATGATCAAGGCAACTAATAAAAGAGAGCATTTCATTGAAGGCTTGCTTGTGTGGAGGATTAGTCCATGATCATCACAGCAGGGAGTGTGGCATCAGTCAAGCAAGCTGGTACCTGGAGCAGAGCTGAGAGCTCACATCTGCTCAGCAAGTTCAAGGAGGAGAGAGAAGGAGAGGGCAGGGGGAGGGAGGGAGAGGGAGGGGGAAGGAGGGAAGGCAAAAGGGAAAGGGAGGGGGAGGGAGAGGAGGAGAGAGGGAGAGGGAGGGAGAGGGGGGAAGGAGGGAGGGAGAGGGAAGGAGACAAACAGAGAAATACATGTATGCATACATAGACAGACAGACAGATAGAGAGTAAGTCTAGACCTTACACAGGCTTTTTAAATCTCAAAGCCTATCCCAGATGACACACCTTCTCTAACAAGGCCACACCCACGGCAGCAAGTCCATTTTTCTTAATCCTTTCCAAACAATTCCACTAACTTGGGACAAAGCATTCAAATTGTGAGCCTATGGGGATTGTCATCCTTCCTACCATCACAGGGCCTATTGAGAATGAGATGGCTTTCTTAGCTTTTCTCCTCAGTGTGTTCAGTATTCATCTACAGGGGAGCATCTGATTCTGTGTACGGATTTGCATACTGATATTTGTCAAATTTATTTATCATTTCTAATTGCTTTCTGGGCATACTTTGGGTCTTCTGGTCATAGTGTCATGTCATCATCAAACAAGAAAGTTCTACTTATTTCCTTTCTATTTATAACCCATTTCTTTATTGTGACTTATTGTTATTCTTATGTTTCATATAGTACTGGATATAACCAATTACTATGATAAATAATAATGGAAAAAGTGCACATCCGTCTCATATTGCCTATTATTGAGGAAATGCTCAGAATTCCTGCAGGCAGTCCAATGTAGGCTAAGTATTTGTCATGTGGAACCTTTATTGTGTTAGAGTTTAATCATTCAATCCCTAATTTGTAAAGATTTTTCATTATAAACAAATATTGAATTTTATCAAAGGTTAATTCTGCATCTATTGGCCTGATCTTGACTTTTATACTTAGCTGTGTCTGTATTTATCTTTTACACAATGATTTACATATGATGGGCCATCTTCCACATTTCTTTAATAAAGCCTACTTTATCATAATCAATTTCCCTTTTTAATAACAACCAACCAAATCCGAAACTGGCAGAATAACAGAAATAAGTGAAGTTTAGACTCAAAGAATGACTCTGAGACAATAGAACAAAGATTTGGTCTTTGCAGAGTTAAAGAAAATTGACAAACCTTTAGACAACCTTACCCAATGATGGAGTGAAAACACAAATAAATACAGGAGATATTCAAACATTCTATTGCAATTGGCATCACTAAAATTCAGAAATTTATAGGGAAAATTCTGACAAATGGTATTACATTGAACTACAAAATTTAGAAGAAATTGGTAAGTTCCTAGACACACATGACTTATCATAACCAAGGCCAGAAGATATAAAAACATAAACAGATCAACATCAGGTAATGAGATTGAAGTGATAAAAAGTCTTAAATCAGAGAAAACCCTATGGCTGTAGGGATTAACTGCTGAATTTCATCAGACTTGTGAAGAACTGATGCAGTTTCTTTTCCTGGTATTCATACTATAGAAAAGAGAGCAATCCCTACCTCCTTCTCAGGAGCCAGTATTACATAGACAACAAAAAGAAGCAAGGGCATGCAGAAAGGAAGCCATGGGCTAATTTCCCTGATAAGCAAATATGCAAAACTCCTAAGTAAAACACTGAAATAAATTAAGTATTACCCTTGATTTCTCCTCTTTCCTGTCATTCATGGTACCCGCTGGAGGAAACGTATAGGGCAAAGCCCCAGGGGACAGAACATAATAAACAAGAAACTCAAGACATACTCCCCTTCTGCCTCCTTTTCCTACCCATCTCAACTTGGAGTTACATCTTTTTTATAATATATTTTATTAATATATTCATGTTACATCTCAATTGTTATCCCACCCCTTGTATCCTCCCATTCCTCCCTCCCTCCCATTTTCTCCTTACTCCCCTCCCCTATGATTATGACTGAGGGGGACCTCCTCCCCCTGTATATGTTCATAGGGTATCAAGTCTCTTCTTGGTAGCCTGCTATCCTTCCTCTGAGTGCCACCAGACCTCCTCCTCCAGGGGACGTGGTCATATTGGAGCTACATGTTGATGAGTCTACAGACAGGGCCACTGTGAGGCATGCCTTTAGTTCTTTAGTGCCTTTAGATCCTTGCTTCTCTTCATATTTGCCCTTCTCACTGGGGACACTACACGTCACTCAGTCTCCTCCTCTATGCCCCTATACACAAGTAGTATATGCACACTTTTTCTTTCTTTATGGAAAATGCCCATTGGGACGGTTTGCTATGGCTGATTTTCATGATTTTGTTGCCCTGATTATCTTCAAAGCAGACCTTTGCTTATAGTTCACTCATTGTTTCAAAAGCAGTAAGAAGAAGGTGTCATAGCCATCGGTGTCGTCCTGAAGACTTCCTTCATTATAGGCATGGTTCTTCTCTGGCTAATTCTTTCATGGTTTTCTAAGGAAGGGAGGCTGTGTTGTTTTGTTTTGTTTTGTATTTTAATCATTCAGCAGTTGAGAGATGGTTGGACCATCATGCACATAGTGTATGCCTCTGTACAAATGGAAAGGCCCCTGAAGAGTTATCTCTAGCCAGTGGTGCAGCACCTTGGAAGCTGCAGGGAGCAGCCATAGTGATTGAAGGGGTTCAGGAATAGGACTGGCAGGAGACCATGGATGCAGACGTAACAGCCTACAAGAAGAATGCATGCTGGGTGGGGTCATCACTGCACTCCTCATAAGGAACTTCCCATTTCTGTGTGACTTTCCCTGTATTTTTGTTTTTGTTGTTGAACCACAAAGGATATGTAGACACTAACTAAACCATTCCTTTGATTTACATTAATCCACTCCATTTAGCTATATTATTGCCAAAATGAAATCTAAGAAAAGAGGTTGTCCTCCCTCCTTAATTACAAAAATAAAACTTTCTTATGCTTTATAAATGTCACAATCAGACACTTTGGATTGCAATGGCATCTGCATAGAGAGGACATAAACATGTATTCTTTCTTGTACTGCAAGACAGTAGAGTTAATATATATTTACCATTAATTCTGTTCTACATCTATAATTCCACAAAGCAAGCAAACACAAGTGTTTTCAATTTCTTTCCCAAACATTCTCATCTGACTTTCAAGTCTTTGATAACTTTGCAAGGTCAAATGACTTGATCTGATAGAGACAAACAAAATGGAGTGTTCCACAAATGTGTGGGTGTAGAAATCAATGAAAGCAATTACAGACAAGGAATACGTTATACATGTTAGCTCCAGTTTAACTGAACTTTTGGTTTGACAGACACTTTGTGAGGTGCACCCTAGGTGCTAACTCCTTGTCCAACTCTTGGTAAGTGTTGCTGCCTTTCTGTTTCTAATAGTCTGCAGTGGATGAAGCTTCTATGGTAACTTGGTTCATGAAGCAATTGGTCCTTCACAGCCCTCAGTGAAGGAAAATCTTCCTACAGTCTCTTTGACACTGCAGGCTCTAATGTTCAGAAAGTCTGCTAATAAACTCAAGCACATCTGCCTTCTATTGCATAGAGCTGACATCTACGTAACTAAGTATAGGACCTGGGAAAAAGACTAAAGCTCTGTTGGCATACAGAAATCTGTTGTGTTTGTCTCGATGTGGTTGCTGTCCTGGGAACTGCACTGTGTTAAGATTCACCATAGTAAAACCTGGGGGTCTTTGTGGGCTACCCCGGCTCAGCAATTGATTCCATTTTTCAGAGAAAGCCCATACGGCTCTTTGGATCTTTACTCGTTTCCGTTTATCAGAACTGGCATTGAATAGAAATAATAGCTGAAGTGTTATAACAGAATTAAGCAAACTGAGTCTAAGGGGGCTCTGGTGAAAATGTCACTGGATATAAACTAGCCTTCCTTTGCTGCAGGGCCAGACCACAGTTTTGAGAGAGGAAAGCTGAACAGAAATGAGGGGAATGGGTTTGCAGACTGAAGACGTGAACAGGTTTGCCACTGAAGACATAAAATGTAATATGAGGTGGTAAACTAGCATTATCAGAAACCTTTAACTGTTTATTTCATGTTGTTTGAAATCGGTGTCAGAATAGTTTGCTGTCTGGTTTTTAATGGAAATGTTATAAAGGCATCCCACCTTTGTAGTCTGCTCTACATTTCACTGAACCTAGAATGCATTAAAGACAAATCGTTTTACAGTAAGTAAAACAGCTGTGAGTACCTTCTCCTCACCTGTGCTGTTAGAGGGATGGTCATAACACTGCAAAGGACATGTGCTAAACTCACAGAGAACTCACACAGTACAGGTAGCATGCACACGGGAGGCATTCTACCTAATGTGTTATCACATGACACCGGGAAAGGGCAGAGACTGTTTCCGAGAAGGGAAAGCTAACAGCCTAGCACTGAGAACCAAAGTCAGCTCTAGGACTGCATCTAGCAGAAGAGCTTACATCAAAGAGCACTGTGAAGTCTCAAGCTAGAGGAAACCGTTGACTGAGCAGTGTGAGGCCTGTCGCGGCAAAGATGCTAGGGGAACTAGGCAGCAATGGGTACTCAATGGCAGGAATGGCTTCCTATCCTGGCATGCTGGAAGAGGATGTATTGAGCCCCTGCTGTACTCCATGTGATGGAGGAGGATGTGTGGGCACCAGCAGCTGTCAGCCATTGCTCGGGAAGTCTGCTGATGGCCCCCAGGTAGGTAGGGAAGCCTTACCTTGTCTGGATCAGTGGTTGTGATGACCCACACGCAGTGAGCATTGTCTTCATACTGCACAGGGTAGTTAGGGGAGGTGATGACACCGCTTGGTCCACGCAGGTTTGATCCACATGTCCTGGCTGGAAACAGATGGAAACAAAAACAATTTGCCCAGCAGTTCATCAATGTGAAAAGGACACCCTGTGGAATGACTGTTCGTTTGTTTTTAATGAGGTTCATTTTTTAGGTAGAATACAAAATAATGGGTGTCAATCTGACATTTTCATATAATTGCATAATTGTTCATGTGTCCCATTCTGCTTCCTACTAGTCCTCTTCATACCCACCCTTTCCCCCCAAAAACACATACTATTTTCATGTATAAAGGTATACACTTATGAAATAAGCAGCATTTTCTCTTTCCTCCCCACACCCTCTTTTCATACAGACCTGGTTCTACAATTATGTCCTATGTATGTATAAATACAAATTCATATTTAAATCTACATTCTTCATTGGAGAGAAAAACATGACTTTTTTGTGTTTGTTTTGAGACAAATACCCTGGCTGTGTAGCCCTGGCTGTTCTGCACTCACTTTGTAGACCAGGCTGGCCTTGAACTCACAGAGATCCTCCAGCCTCTGATGACATTTTATTTTCTTAATAAAGGTGCTTACATCATTTCCCCTACTTTTCTCCCTCCAAACATAGCCACATTGCCCTCCTCTAATATCTTTCAAATTCATGGACCCTTTTCCCTTAATTGCTGTATAAATGTCTGTGTTCCTAAAAAAAAAAAAAAAAAAAAAAAAAAAAAAAAAAAAACAAACCACTAAACCAGCATAATCTTTAACTATGTTCTAAAAAGATTTATTTTTAATTTATTTATATGTACATGTCTGTGTGTGGGTGAGTTCAGAGGGAAGATTGGTATGAAGTCCAGAAGAAGGTATCAGAGTCCCGGGAGCTGGAATCACAGCTAACCATCGAGGGCGCTGGGAACTGCTCCTGGAGCCTCTACAAGTTTAGCATGTTTCTTTGTAAACTCTGAACCATCTCTCCAGTCCCAGGGAAGTTTACTTTTAGCCAGATCATGAGGTAATGCTGGCAACTGTCTTTTACTCAGCCTTCGGGAACCTCACCTAGTATTTGCAATGTGGGCAAGGGGACCTTGTTAGAGGACATTTGCAAAGACATTGTGACTCATGATCACAATGACATGGAAAGATCAGTATCAAATCGATCAATCTCAAATGCCACTGGAGGACCAAACCACATTTCCTGTGTGTGCTCATTTGTACACAGAGAAACTGTATGTCTATCTGTCTGTCCACAGATGCAGAGAGACGCATAACGGACCTCCATACAGTGGGGCTCGGGACCAGTGACGCATCTCACATAGGATGGACTTTTGATGCAGTTTTGCCTCTGCTAAGCTTTGTCCTATTTCAATCAAATGAGGATGGTGGATTCAATGCCAAAGTCTACTCAAAGCTTAGATTCTATTTCACAAAAACTATGCCAGTTCTTATAGCACAATGAAGGTAGGAACTTGAGTGTATTGTGCTGTTGAAAGCTTACAGGAAATAGAGACAATGGCTCCAAAGCAAAGGAAGGCATCACTGTCTTTTTTCTTCATCTTGAAGCTGAAATGAAAAAGCAACTGAAGCCTGGAAACTGTAAAACCGATGGAAACGACCTAGTTTGTGATAAAAAGTATTTCAATAATTTTCTTTCTCAAAGTGTTACTTTTCCAAATCATCAGGCTAACTTGAAAAATCTAATATCAGTGTGGGTTCTGAGCTGAATATTAATAACTCAAAATGGGCTTGGGAAAAGAAACAAAAAGGTCTACTTTCATGAGAAAGTACATGCAAAAGATCTGCACCCCGTTATCCTAGATCCTGTCACGCAGAGAGCACACATGGACACCCAAAGGATTAGTCTAGACACCATCTTAGAGAAAGCCTATCTGGCTACCCAGTGCATCATCTGTCTCTTTCATGACCCATGCTCTCTCTCTTGCCACTAGCCTTTGGCTAATGACATATTCAGGCCAATTGTTGTTTGAGGAGAAACAATTCTAAGGGTTGACACTGTAGGCCTCCTTGACCTGCAAGTGCCAGCTTGTAGAAAATTCATGAGCCTTCACTGCAGGAATATGCAGTCTCCTCTCTCATCTGTATCCGTATTAAGATGATTTAAACTGTGACTGTTCCTGGAAAAAAATAATACTCCTGTGCAGAAGTCATGATTATTTCCCTGTTATTACTTCTCCACAACTTTCTGAATATGAGCCTTCTCTCTGGTACATGCTCAGCACCAGAGTGCAGACAGACGTCCTTGACATGAGACTGAAAGTCACATCCAGCACCTTAGGAGTTGCCATAGACTGACTCCACAGACATAATTAGCTAAAAACTAGTCGATTCTCCTTGCATAAATATGTTAAAATGTCTTTTTAAATACCAGCATTTTCTGCCTAAATGAACTGCATTGTTAATTAAAATAAAGGATAAGAGACTTTTTTTTTTCAAATCCCAGTGGGCATGTAGAAGCTTCATAGGTCACTTGGAAGAGCTTTCTGCAAGAACGGACCCACCCTAGATGCTAAGATCCGCTCTGTGATTTATCTATTTTAGGAACATGTTTTCAGAAAAGATCACGAACTTCCAATGTGAATTTGTCTAAAGCAGTTTGACATTGTTGGCATTCGTTAAAAATCTTTAAGGAAAGATACCACCAAAATACATCTTGAATAATTATGCCTTTATATTGTGTTTCAATTGTGCTACGCTTCAGAATTAACAGCTCTTATGTATAGAGTGTTGAATACAAATATACATATATATATATATATATATATATATATATGATAGATAGATAGATAGATAGATAGATAGATAGATAGATAGTTAGAGAGAGAGACTTATTTTGTATAAGAATAAACACAGGGAAAGGTATTTCGAACTTTGGCAAAATGTATCTGAAGATGTCAGGACGGTTTATTACATTCCCACCAATGGTTTGGACTCCTCCAATCATTAGGCCCCACTATCTCCCACAGGAAAGTTCACATAATCTAGCCTGCAGTACCCACTGTGTGCCACTGTGGCCTGTCTGAAGCGTGGCCCTTCAACTGACTTACTAACAATTCGCTTCAGAACTTCATGAAATTTACCTCACTCCTTTCTGAGAAGTGAGTCTCAGAGGGCAGTCTGTGTAGTTTATTGAGCTGTCTCACAAATTAATGAACGACTAAGCAAGTCAATCAGTAGCAGAGTCCTTGCTTGGCATGTATGAGCCCTGGTTTCCACTCACAGCGCCATGAGGATGAAATAAATAATAAAGAAGTTCTGCGCTTAGGAAAAACAGCCAGGAAGGAAAAGAGCAGCAGAGAAGAGGACATGAAGCAAGATGGGGCGCTCAGTTGAAGAGGAGCCAGCTGTGGAGCATCAACAGGGGGACGGAGTTTGATAACTGCTGTCAGTTTGTGTCACTCTCCTTCTCTTGGATGCACATAGTCAGGGTGATGAGAGACGCCTTGCTGGAAGACAAGGAAGAGCAGCGTGCCTGGCTCCACTGAGGAACGGAGTGGGAGGCAGGGCCGGGGAGCTTGGCTGGCTGTACCTGGGATGATACACTGGGAATTCATGCAAGATCATATAGTCTGGCTGGGAAAGCCAGAAGTCTGAAGCTGTGCCCACGGCTTCTGCTTTTCACTCAGACAAAGCAGTTTCTCACTTCTTCCTATGAATGGCTTGTGCAGCTCCTGTGGTGTGGGCGAGCTGGAGAGGCCTGCTGTGATTGACACTGAGAAGTGTTCTGGTGTCCTTGATTTTGTAGTTGCTTTATTGCCAAGTAGGCAGTCAAACAGTCAGCGAGGTCTTTAAGCAACATAAGTCATCATGATGTCCTAGGGTGGAGGGCCCTTGAGAGCGATCTCTGTGTTTCCTGTCACCAACATGCACAGACGTGCACTTATATGCAGCACAGTTCAGTGTTACTGTCACTCTTGTAAAGACCTGGCTCTAGTCAACATCTGAAAATACAGGATCGTATTCATGCTAAATGTCCATGAGCAGTACCTGTGTCCTATCGTGGAACAAAAGTTATTCCCTGGAGAGTTTCCTAAGCATGTGCACTCCAGCTTCACTGATAATTTATATATCTTCCAAAGAAAACTAGAATTGATAAAACAATGTACAGAAAATCTAATACTTTATGAAGAAAAATGAACTGTATAGTCTCTTACTCTCTGAACATCGATCAGTTACCGGACTCTACTTTAATCATCATCTCCTGCAAAAGGAAACTTCTCTGATGAGAACTGAGAGATGGACTGATCTATGGGCACAAATATAACAACATCCAGGGCAGTTTAATATGATGTCTGTTAAGCTCAACAGTAGTTGGTCCTCCCCTACGTCCTATGATGCATCCAGCTATGGGGGCTTGGACCAGTTAGTGGTACCAGGCAAGAACTCTGACTTGCAGAGCAGCTTTAACTCTAGCCAGAAAATTGCTTGGTAACTTCCATAATGCTCACGCCACTATTGTACCAGTCTGCACATCTCACCAGGTCATGTTGTTCTTGTTACTGTGACTCATCTGTGAGCTCACAACACACGAGAAGCTGCGGGGTTCTTAGCTCTAATCGTCCAGCTACATCACACCTTCTTTTCCCAAGGCCAAGGGGTCATCAAGGAGGAGAGAGTCAAGAGACTTAGGAACCAGTAGTGTTGACCATCTGTACTGAAACATTATTGGCTGGACACGACAGGGTCATTGCACACGTGAATTCACAGACATTGTGACTGCAAGCACAAGACTGCACAAGATCAGACCAGCTGTGGATGAGGGAGGGAGGGAGGGGCTTATGAAGGCTTGCCCTTCCTGAGGGGCTGCTGATGACTGCTGGGGGGAGGGAATGGTGAGTGGCCCGACATCCACGCACTTACAGGCAACACTAAGTGACTCTCAGGTTAAAGAAAACAGCGCATGAAGTTAGAAGGGAAACGTGGTTGGAGGGATAGCGGAGGAAGTGGACGGGAAAGAAATGGGGGTTAGTTCAAACACACTGCATCCATATATAAATCTCTCCTTCCTAACAGCAGCACTGGACACTTATTATCTCACCACGGATACATATTGAAGGAAAAGCACATTTCCTTCACATGACCAAAGTCACACACACAAAAATTTCTGAGCTTGATAGTTCAAACCTGAAATCCAAGCCCTTGTGAGCAGGAGGCAGAACGGGTGACTCCAGTACGGGCTAAAATGAGACCACCTCATAAATAAAGTATTTATTTGCTCACTTAGACCCTAGAAACACGTTGTTGTTGTTGTTGTTGTTGTTGTTGTTGTTGTTGTTGTTATTCTATACTAACAATTTAGTCAAGTTAGCTAAAGGGTGAAAATTTTTGATTCAAGTACAGTTAAATTAGCACAAGAGCTGGAATCAGTCATATGGGAGGCTTTTTCTAACAAATCACTAGGTCATACATTATATAATATATTTAAGATATATATAATGCATTTGTAATATATGATTAAAGTATATAGTATATGATATAATAATCAGTGTATTTCTTGAATTTTTTTAAAAATAATGAGTCATTTTGGACTGTCTATGTTCTCATCTGAAATAGGGACAGAGCAGGGTGCAGAGCTCATCACCTCACCTGGGGTCCAGAGCTGCCTCCTGCAGGTACCGGATGCTGCATTTTCTGCTGCGTTTAAGCCTCTCTCTGTACTTAATTACCATAAGGACTATTAGTCTACCTAAGAATCATTTGAGGACTGAACTAAGGGATACAGGCTTTTTCTCTCACACGGCTTTGGCATGTCACAGTATGTGCGGCCAAGGATTGCTGACTGCAATTGCTGATCTGAAAACTGAGGGTGCAACAGAGAGAAGAGAGAGAAATTAACTAAATTCTTAACATGAATCAAGAAACAAGCAAATAAACACACCCAATGTTTCAGGAAAAGTTCACGTGATGCTGTCAGGAAGTGAGAGAGGAGGTGACAGAGGAGGACGGAGGCGACTGGGTAACAGGGATTTCAGATGCATTGACATCTAAAAGATATAAGAAATATAGCAGGGAAAGCAAGGCTACTAGCATCATATTAGATGGACACGCCATGGCTCCCATATGGGATTATCACCAGCTCCGCTCACGTCAGGTTATTGTTTGTCAATTGTATGGGCAAGCAGTATGAAATATGAACCCATCATTCCCAGAAACTCTATGACAAAGCAATATGCAATATTTAGTTTTCCCCAGTGCCCTTCAATTACAAAGGTCAAAAATGTGCAGTCACAGGTACACCCCATAATTCAGTACAACTGAAGAAGCAATGTGCCTGTTCCTGTAATTCTCTGACACAATAGATGCTTGGGCAAATATCACCATAGGAAATATAATTCTAATGTTGATGTTGGACCTGTGATCCAATAGCACGAAGCTTCACTTTGGTGTAAATAATCTTTTCATTGCCATTTAAAAGGTCATTTCTGCATAGGCATAAAACATGCGTAGAGAGGTAAATGCAACACAGCCTTGGTACATGACAAGTTAATACGTTAAGGATAATTCTAGTTAACCTCACCTGGAATGCTGAGGTAATAATAACTTTATTCTGTGACCCAGGCTGCCTCCAATTAACTTTGCTGTAACTAGGGTTACAATGGAAAATAACACTTCACTTTTCTTATGTGCCCTTTCAGCTCAGGGAGTCACTCAGGCACATCCGCAGTAGAGGCCCCTTCCCCACCCATCTCCTCTGAGCCATAGAAAATGGGACACCAGCCTGAACATTTCACTTAAATAAAGCGATATCATCTCCTTATCTTTTTTCTTCGATTATTTTTCCACTGGCAGTTAAAGATGTTTATGCAGCTTTAAACAGCTCGTAATGTTTTACCCCGAGGAAAGAAATCATAATAGCTGTTTTCATATCTCTAAATGAAGTATGCATAATTTTAAAAGGAACGTGGAATCCCTTGTGTAATTTCTGAGCGGTGACCACACTCATATGTTTGGTAACTGGAGGGAAAGTTAATGTCCCTGGTCTTCCTGGCTAATTGGATAATATAAACTTTGGCAAAAAAACACCAGCTTCTAGACCCAGGGTCACTTCTGACTCACTGTATGTTATCGACAGCTTCAATCAGACACTTCCCAAGGAGAGCAGGCCCAGTGATGACCCAATAGGTAGAGACCTTTCCTGGAGCAGGGCACCTTGAGGACCAGGCCTTGCTTCATCCTATGACTTTAAATATCTTTATGTATCTTGGTCTCAACGCTCAGGGACGTCACTCCTCTACCTGACTGGAGCTTGGCTTTGGGGTATGTGCCTGACATCATTAATCCAAGGGCTCTTACAAAAGCCAAGAATGAAATGGGGGAATTCACACCCGGTTGTTATTGCTCTACAAAGCACTTGTGGTGGCAGCAAAAATGTGCTTGGGACATCGCATTCACTGAAGGGAACTTTCCACAGCAGGCTAAATGTCCCTACAGTAAGCATTGAGCAGATTGCACACCCAGTATGGGACTCACCCATACCTTGGCAAATGCTTCTAAAATCTATTTTTAGAACAATTTGAAGCTTTAAGGAGTGTAATGGCTACTTTTCTGTAACTGTTAGAGATCCAGCATCGTCCTTTTATAGAAATAGAGAAGAGGCTGCTTTTCAGCTCTTTGCCATCTCTGAGTCAGTCAGTCAGCAGGAGACAGTAAGGGGCCACGAGAAGGAAGGAATGAGGGCTTCTTCATAGATGAAAGTGGTCCGTCCAAAACATCTATGGATTTTAGTTGAAGAAAGTACATTCTGCTATGGGGATGCCAGGCAGGAAAAGGATTATAAGTTACTTAGCAATCTCCTCTGCACACTCACAGGGTGTTGATGACACTCTGTGACTGGGAAGGAAACAAGGGAAGGAGGCATGCTGTCTCTAAAGCAGTGCTGACTAAACATGTGAGCCACTGGGCAGGCACAGTGTGGCCGGTCAGAAAGCAGGCAGGTCAGAACCATCAGGCACACTACATGCCCACCGGACAGTGCACAGGAAAATGTTGAGAGTGCAGACATCACATTATAATCTTTATATTGGTGTGTAGATAACATGTTTCATACTTTTATCCAACAAAATATATTAATAAAGCTAAATTCACCCATTTTGTTTTTCTGGCTAGAGCTGGCTCTTTAATATTTGTAATGTGGGGTGTGGGGTGTGAATTCTATCTGTGGTGGAATGCAAAGAACTGTAGCTTCTTCAGAACCAGCCTAGACAGGTGAGATCAGCTGACATTACATCATGCAGGAGCTACTGGCCTATCCAAGCATGGGGTAAGGGGCAAAATGGTTCCTAGTTTAATCCTTGTGGATGCTTCTCCTGGTTGGCCTTTCTCAGCTTGTTGTAACTCTCGGAGTCAAAGATATTCCTGGAAGAAGGCCCAGTGATTTTCTGCTACATGCAGCTAGCCTTGTGTTCAGTCATTTCTTTGCTCTGCGGCCAGTGCCCTATCTGGGTAGTTGTTTACATGCCCGCCCCAAAAGATAAAACAACTCCTCCTCTTAGTCTGTGGATAACAGTTGTTTTTGGCCCCTGAGAGCCCAGCCTGTTCACTGTCTACACTTTCTGACCTTTCGATCTTTCTGTACTTAGTCATTAGACTAGTTAGCCTAGGCAGCACCTCTGTGAGCGAGTACCAGAACTAAAGACACACACTAATCCCCATGCTCTTGCCACCATTTTCTGCTTGAGTGTGACACGGAGTCCGATGTGTGGCCTGAGGTGCTGCCACTAAATAGTGGAGGACAGCTTTCAAATGAGCAGGGGCAGGGGCAGCAGGAGCATGAGAAAACCTGTTGCCTGTTGACAGTCCTCCCCTCTCGCCTCCCTGGCCCCACTCGCTCCTGTTCATTTGAGAAAGTAGAGAAAACTTCGGTGGCTTTGAACTGGTAGAAATTAGTGCTTGAAGAACTGTGTAGATCTCATTTATCCTTGGATTTATTAAGATCAGGAGGTCTCGGTCTCTCAAGGACTGAGCTTAAAGAACTACCATACCTAGTTAAACAAGACAAGCTTATGTATCAAGCTGAGATGTGCAGGCCATGTGGAAATCTAGTGTATCGTTTCATTTTAAGCTTATAATGAAGTGTTTGTCCATCTGTGTGTGTGTGTGTGTGTGTGTGTGAGAGAGAGAGAGAGAGAGAGAGAGAGAGAGAGAGAGAGAGAGAGAGGGAGAGGGAGGGAGCGCCCAAACTAACTAGTGTTGAAATATCTTGCCTTTCCAGGTAGTAAGAAATCTTTCACATCTGGAAAAAGCTACTGGAGTCATTAGAAGAACAGTGTGAGTGTGAGTGTGGGTGTGAGCACAGGGTCCTATTGACAAGTTACCCCACAGAAAATAGGCTGAGCCAACCTCATGGCCCCATAAAGTCTGAACACTTAGCCACTGAAAGGGTCAAGGCACAGGACTGAGGAATTTTGTCAGAAGATGTCTCACCCCCTCCAGAGGCTTCCAAGAAATTTAAGAACATGTCTGCCCAGCATCTCGTTAGATGCCTCTGTTACTTCTCTGGATGGAACTTGGGGAGAATGTGTTAAGAAAAACATACCAGGCACATAGGCCCAAGAAGTGGGTGTTTCTTCTTATACCTGGAGTCTAGGAAGAACCAACCCCATCTCCAGAGGGCAAAGTAGCAATTTCTAGAGGCAGGAGAGAGTGGGACCAGGGAGGGGAGGGGATTGGATGGTCAACAGGCACTACACATTACTTATGACGTGTTATTAGATAATGTGTACAGTAAATGAAGACCCTGTGCTGTATATTTCCAAAGGTGGAATTCTGGGAATGATGGAGTATCTTATGCCTGTAATCCCAGGACAGAAGAGGTGGGGGGAGGGGGATGCTTCATATTTAGGAAAGCCAATCTCCTAACTGTGATGCAAATGTCCCTCACTCACTCACTTAGTGAGGTACAGAAACACCCTGACACCCTGCCAGTAGGAATAATGTTATGTTAACTGAATGTATGAATAAATAAATAAGTGGTGTTTATTGGATGCAAGAAGTGCATATTAAAAGGTTAAGACCAGTTTCAGTGAGAGCATTCGTAGTCTTAGAGGAATTACCTTCTAACAAACCTTGAGGGACTTTCTTCTCGCCCACATCATCACAAAGACATACTTATTACCAAGTCCCTCCCTACTAGAGAGCATGCCTCCACCTTAAAATTCATGCTGTGTTCAGGAGAATATCCTGCCCTGGGCTGAGTTGCGGTCCCCTTACTGGGCATCTTACCTCGGCAGATGGGTCGGTGGTCGCTCCATGCAGCAAGGGTCTCGGTGACTCTCTGGCAGGTGATGCCTTTGGCTCCCTGGAGTACATAATTGTCCTCACAGGAGAACTGCACATTCGCACCAACCCTAGACGGCACCAAGCAAAAAGACAGACCAAATTACCAACATAATGAAGACACCAGCAGAATGACTTTTTTTTTTTTTTTTTGCTGTCACTCGAGTCTAGCGAACACATCTGGCAATCCAACACATCTGGCAATCCACAGGAGATTGTTTTTTGTGTTGGTAGTTATGGCAGCTTTAGAATGGGTGTCAGGTAACCCAGGCTAGCCTTGAACTTGCTACACAAATGAGGATAAGCTTGAACTCTCTAAAGATTATGCCTAGAGGACACTTTGTGAACCTTAAAGGTCACCTCAAAAACAGAAAACAATGGAGGTGATATGTTTTAAAATGTTTTTAAATATATTTATTTCTTTGTTTTTTTGGGGTATGAGTATTTCTCCTACATGCATGTCTGTATACAATGTATGTACAGTGGCTCTAGAGATCAAAAGAAAGAGTTGGGTTACAGGTGGTTTGTGAGCTGCCATGTAGGCCTTTAGAACTAAGCCTGAGTCCTCTGCTGTAACAGCTGATCCTCTTAATTGCCAGGCCACTGCTGTAGCCTCCAAGGATGATGGTATTATGGCTTGTACAAGAATATGCAGATGGGAGAACTTTGGACTCTGAATTGTCTTATGTGAATAAGCGTGTGCGGCAAGCATTAGCCTGAGGGCGGAGTGTTTGTCTCTGCCTACCATCTGCACTGACTGGGCAGCTGGAGAGGGTCACTGTCCTGCAGCTCAACTGTTACAGGAAGCAGTTCTACCCAGATGGATGTGGATGAAACAGGAGTAAAAGCAGGAATCTCTAGGGAAGAGATGACAGTCATCTGTGTAATCCATGAAGTTGATAATAAATAAAAGATAAGGAAGGAAATAAGCATGCTTCCTTTCCTTCTGGTTGAACAGAGACACCTCCCAGGGGATATCGGAACCTGTAATCCTCAAGCCTCTGTATAAATTCCACTCACATCTGCATGGTACTCTTTTGGGGGATAGTCTTGAAGGTGCTGAGAGGTCATTAATTCTGAGTCATCCCAATTGAGAAAATCTTGGGTTAATGAACTAAACACTTTTCCTTTCTGAATGGAAATCTCGGCTTCATAAAAATTAATATGCAAATTGGTTGCCTATTTAAGTGTATGTGAATTACATAGAACTTCCAGTGTTACTTGTCCAAAAAGCCATCTTTATATCACATGCCAAGAACAACTGAACTTATATAGGGCAGGTTATAAGGAAGGACAATAAATATTGCATATACCAGCCAAGGAAAATATAGGCAGTAAATTTCGAACCCCTACCCAGGCTAGCCGATGGACAGGACATTCTCCACTGTTAAGTGGAGAAGGAGATCTGACTTTCACACAAACTCTGGTGCCCCACATTGGACCATGTCCCTTGGATGGGGAGGCCTGGTGGCACTCAGAGGAAGGATATTAGGTCATGAAGAAGAGACTCGATACCCTCTGAGCACATACAGGGGGAGGAGGTCCTCCTCAGTCACAGACATAGGGGAAGGGAGGAGGGGGGAAGCAGGAGGGAGGGAGGAATGGGAGGTTACAAGGGATGGGCTAACAATTGAGATGTAATATGAATAAATTAATAAAAATAAATTTAAAAAAATATTGCATATATAAAATGTGAGTTTACTAAGATAAAATGTGTTGAAACCACACAATTCTGTATCAGCATCAATACAACTGTTACCAAAGACAGCTATAATTTGTAGACATTTCCCTATAATCTCTGGTGATTAGTCTTTGTTTAAACATCTGAACTATAGTTAACAGATTATATAAATCCACCAATATTGTTCTAAAACCAGTTATTAAAAAGCTGTCCCCTAGCTACAGTTTGTTTCCTATCTACCTGTCTTCACTTGACTTTCTGTATTTTCATCAGTCTTTCTGAACATTTGTTTTGAACATTTACTACATCATGCTCTAGGGATCAGATATGCAGAAATCAGTAAGGTACCCAAACTCAAGGGAATCATGGAATGGAATGGATAAGTAACAATTAGAAAACCTTAGGTCACCAAGGAGAGACTTGATACCCTATGAGCATATACTGGGGGAGGAGGTCCCCCTCAGACACAGACATAGGGGGGGGAGGGGAGTAGGGGGGAAGTGGGAGGCAGGGAGGAATGGGAGGATACATGGGATGGGCTAACAACTGAGATGTAATATAAATAAATTAATTTAAAAAAAGAAAACCTTATAAAAATGAATGTGAGCGAACCAGAGTGAGACACAGATTGGAACTCGGATAGCAGAGATGGAGCCTGAGAGACTCCCAACATAGTCTATGTCCTGTAGTAGTCTATCTGAGATGCTAAGTTTATGATTTTTTAAATTTATAACTTACTCATATTACATCCTAATTTCTTTTCAAGGCTTGGAGATAAGAGGACAGGGAATGTATCTGCCTGCCACGTGCTACATAGCAATCACATCAGAAGCGAATTTGACTATGAAGGCTTCTGCTTTTCCTTTAGGCATTTAGAACAAGCAGGAACCTGAAATCCCCCCAAAAAAGCACAGACAAAACAGACAAATTAGATTCAAAACCCCAAAACTTCATCATAGGAAAGAGAACATTTATAGAACAAAGTGACAGTCTGCTATGAGGGAGAAAACTTGTGAGATCCAGATACAAAGAACACAGATGGCTCAAAGTGAGAACAAGCCAATGTCAGAGTTAAAGGTTGGTGCAGACAGACTTCAGGATATGGCTATTGGTGGACATCTACCCATGAGACTATATCCTACCACAAAAATACCTGCTTAGCCATGTCCATCATTTCTCTGTTTGCAATAGCGAGGATACAGAAACAGCCTAGATGTCCATCAACTGATGAGTGGATGAAGAAATTTGGTTCTTACATACAACAGAACATCATTCAGCCATAAAGAAAAAGGAAATCATGAATTTTGCAGATAAATGATGGAAACTGAAAAAAAAAATACCTATGGAGTTAACCCAGACCCAGAAAGAAAACATTGCTATTTCATTACTAATATGTGGATCTAAGCATCATCCTTATTGTTGTACGTTCAACTTAGAGTCAAGGATCCAGCAGAATTCAGGGAACTAGAAATTATCGTTTGTAGGAAGAGGGAAGAAAGCTCTTAAGGAAGGGAGAATCATAGAAAACAGGTGATATGGGCTGGAGAGATGGCTTAGAGGTTAAGAGCACTGGCTGCTTTTGCAGAGATCCTGAGTTTGATTCCCAGCAAGCACATGGTGGCTCACAATCATCTATAATGAGATCTGGTGCCCAGGCACATATGTACTCAGAACACTGTATACATAGTAGATAAGTAAATCAAAGAGGAGGAGGAGGAGAAAACAGGTGATATGAAGAAGGGGGGATAATGGAGCAAGAGGTTTAGGTGTGGACAGGGATGAGTATATAGGGAAGAAGAAAGGCTGGAAGAGGGATATATGAAACCAAGGTTGTTTGAAAAGACACATGGAAGTCTGCTATTTATAAGCTTCATAAACACACACACCTCATGCATATTATTTTTCATATAAAATAATTTAGCTAGAATTATCCTATACAGGGAATTACATTACTCCCAGAAGCCAGGTTGCTACATAAAAATCCCAGAGTTAGTGTGGGCTACTTATCTTCTAGTTGTTGGCTGGAGGTGTCCTGGAGACCCCTAAACAATACAGGCCATTGTCATTACTCTTAGCTTCCCACAAAAACTTAATTGTAATGAAGTGTTCAGTAGCACAGAGGTTTAGTCCTAGCACTTGAAGGACAGAGGGAGCGGATCTCTGTGAGTTCCAGGACAGCCTGATCCTTGTAAGGAGGAGTTTCAAGTCAACCAGAGCTACAGAGTGAGACCCTGTCTCAGAACAACAAAGAAACACATATTGCCTAAGATACCACACATACACTTGTTGAAGGACACAGAGGAATCAGGTATATGCTCATCAGGAAGCTTTGTTGACAGTTTTAGGCAGCTGTAAACACTGAACTACAAATGCTAGAGTGGCAAGACATGCCACTGGATATGACATGGGAGCAATAGTGGCACAAATGTATGGAGATGAGTAACTTCTCTGCTTGGCTTTAAGGACTACTCCACTGAAGAAAACACACACCTGGTACTGAAAACCTAGCAAAGAACCAACAATGGGAGAGTTCAAAGGCCTTGGAGGTGAACCTAGTACAACTGCTTTGCAAAATGGAGATAGCATCGAACTGCCCTTAAACATTGTTTCTGTACAGATAGTGCTGCTCTCAGACCTCATCAGAGAAGCTTATTTGTGTAGTGGAAAGTGGTTGATGCAGCAACTCACAACTGATCAGAGTACAGAGAGAAAGTTTCCATGGTATGCTCAGCCACTAATGGGATATCTAAATCAACTTCCAGAAAATATCTAGATCCCAGGGAGGACATGAACAAAACAATGACTTCAGGTCATGCTAGGATGGCTGCACTCATGATCTCATGCTCTGCACAAGGTCGGTGAAAGATGAAGCCAGTAGGCATTCCAGCATAGAGGGAGGGAAAGCTTATGACGTCTCATGCCTAACTTGGGATTCAAAGGCAGCTGATAGATTCTGAAGGAGAGATAGAAAGACTCTTTTCCCTAGGAATGTGTCCCCTGGTAGGTCAACCACGTACCCATGGATGTCTCCAAACCCAGGTATATATAGCCAACACAAGTTGGACTTGATGGGATATAAATTTTGGAGGGGGTGGAAAAGTGAGGGAGTGGATGAATCAGGGATGAGGAATTAGGGGGTGAGTAGGGGTAAATGTGATCATAATTATTATAATAAACTCTGAAAGAATTAATAAAATATATTTAAAGAACCATAAGATGTTGAATCACATGTAAGCACTGCAGTAATAAGAAAAAAGGTGCTGATTGGTGAGGGTGCAGAAATAAAGGAACCCTTGTGTACTACTGGAAGGAATATAAATTAACCCAACCACTGTGGAAAAGGACATGGAAACTCATCAGAGCATTAAAAAAGAACTATTATATGCCCCAGTATTCCTGCTGGCCATATAGATCAAAGGAGTAGAAATCAATATCAAACTGATGTGTGCATTTCCAGATTTGGAAATCACAAGTAAGTTACAGAACCAAGAGAATGACAGCAGATTAATATGGACAAATAAAGCGCAGTGCATACACAGAATGGAAACTAGAGGGACAGCCTGCTGTCTGCAACACTGTGAGTAAAGCACAAGGGCATTTTTCTCAGGGATAGAAAGGCACACTACAAGTACAAATCCTACTTATACCTGGAAAGTTACAGACTAGGTGACACAGAGAATAATCTGATTATCAGGGACTGGAGGAGGGAGACAGCTCCCAGAAATACTGTCCATAGGATAGAAAACTCCAGTTAGGAGGGACATGAGCTCTGGTGGTCTCATTCTCATTTATAGATAGAAGAGTTAATACAAAAACATGAAATATTAATTTTTTGAGAATTGCTGACATAGGCTTTAAATATCATCACAAAAACGATGGCCATACGATGTCAGACATGCTAATTAGCTGGATTCTGCCACATGCAATGCTTACACACTTCAAAATACATTGTACACCACAGGATATACAATTTACAGTTGTCCGTTTTGACACCGTGGCTCACTGGTCTCACTTGAAGAAGCATTGTAAGTGTCTGTCCAAAGTATGAGGCAATGTGTCCAACAGTGAGGCCATGTTTGAGTAAGCTACTATCAAAAATATGTGACAGAATACCAGCTGAACAGTGAGTAAAGACTGGGGTGCTTAGTATAGACATGTGGTGTAGACATGCCTATGAACGTAACTAGGAAAGAACCATGACTCAGAGCCAGCTGCACACAAGTCTACTAACCAGTTCTAGTTACATCTGTACAGCATAAAGCAGACACAAAGTATTTTTCAGTGGATCTATTATAAGAATCTCTTCTAGTTTCTAGTAATTGTGCTATTCTGTCTCCATGAATTTAAACAGAAAACCTTCAAGATGCCATCCCAGACTGTCTCTACCCACAATAATGGGAATCTCAGGCAGTGCATGATTTTTCACAGATACCTTCAGGCACATGTTCAGGAAACCCTTCCCAGCCTTGAATGAGGACTTTTCCCACAACTCGCCCTCTTCCCATGGACTCAGTCTTTCCCAGAAGGCTCCAGTGCTATGAGCATTTGTTTCCAGGACATTCAGGGAACCACTCAGAACTTCACTAGTATTGTGAAATCCCTACACAACTCAGTGGAAACTGCATCAATAGATACAGTAACCGTTCCGACACTAAAACATTAGAGTTATTAACAGTGGTCAGTTTTTCTTTTGATTACAGGTCAGAAATGCAGTCCAAGCGGTGACCCTCCAGCAGAGCTGAAGCCAATTAGCTCAGAGTTGGAGTAGGAAAGAAATATGGCCTGGCTTCTAGTTTATTGACTTGAGCTTTGGTTTTGTTTTATTCTGACTCACAAATCAGTTTAGTTTAAATGTCATGTGTGCTTCCCACCTCAAATACATAGCAAACCAAGTTTTCATTGACTTATTATTACTATATTTGAGATACTGTATATTAGCTATATCAGAGTGGCTAATCTTGTTTTCATAGTATTCTTCAAAGATGCTTCCAGAAAAATATCTCGCTTTTCATTGGCAAAAAGATATAGGACACTTAAAATAATTATGCTTTGTAATGAAGACAAATATTGGTTGTGTAAACCTAAGGGGAAATGTTCCAGATATGTTATGTGCTGTAATACTTAAAGAGCAAATTTAAGTGGACCAGTGGAAGCAGAAAGAATGCAGTAGAGAGAAATACTCTTCGCCTGTCAAGCTCACTGCTTCTAAAATACCCATCCCTCAACTTTCAGTCTGCAGAAACACTTTATCCATTGATGTTTATTCAACTTTATCTGCTGCTACAGGAAGAGTCTTCTGAGGTGAAGGAGCTATTTCTGGATCTGTGAGAGCTAATACAAACTTCTCCTAAATATGGGGTTCCTGGAGAAAGGTTATTTATGGACTTTTCAAAAATGTTGGTTCTACTAATTTTGGGGGGGGGGAAAGAATCTGGAATGACTTAAAGACTAAAATTGAGTCCCAAACAGGACGGGTGCTGATGTGACTGTGAACCTTGCCATCTTCACTGTACAAGAGGGATGGACAGAGAAGCTGACCCCTCTCCATGACCCCAGTCACCTCCATAACCCATGTAATAGAATCTGCTGAGGCAGCCAGATAGATATGTACTTCTCATTCAAATCAATTTATATATTCTTAAAGATATTTATTTTGTTTATGTGTGTGCCTGTGTGTGCACGCATGTGCATGTGCATGTGTGCATGACTGTGCCTGTGTGTATGGTGGGTGAAGGGAGATGGTTCTGCCACATATGTGCAGGTTTCTGGACAGTCAAGAAGAGGGCATCAGATTCTCCTGTATCTAAAGCAGTAGTTCTCAACCTTCCTAATGTTGGACCCTTTACTACAGTTCCTCCTGTTATGGTAACCCCTCAACCATAAATGTATTTTTGTTGCTACTTCATAATTGTAATTCTGCTACTTTCAGAAATCTTAATATAAATATCTGATGTGCAGGATATCTGATATGTGACCTTGTATGAAGGTCATTTAAGCCCCCAAAGGGGTCACAACCCACAGGTTGAGAAGCATTGATCTGGAGTTTTAGGAGGTATCTTACAGAGTAAGCTACCTGATATGAGTGGTAGGAACCAAACTCCAGTCTTCTGCGAGAGTGCTCTTGGCCACTGAGACATCTTTCCAGCCCCAGTTCATTTGGTTAGTAGATTCTTAGCAATACAGTGTGGCATTTCAGTATATGTAGACAATGTGTCATGATCCCAAGAGAGAGGCAGGAACACCTCCATCTGTTACCACAGGCATTAAACATCTCTTTAGGTTGGGAACATTTAAAATTCTCTCCTAACTATTTTGAAATTCAATTAATTGTTGCCAACAAAAGTTGTGCTACTGTGCCCTAGAGTGTTACAAGCTTTCCACCTGTCCAGAAACATCCCCATGTCTGTTCGCTGCCCTCCCCTGGCCACAGCAGTAAATGGGTGGTTATGTAAGATGGCAGAATGACTGGGATGGACAAATAATAGATGCAGAAAGGTTGACTGTTGATTGATAGATTTAGATTGATAAATTTATAACAGAGATATGTAATAGCCAGATACAGGTAAATACAAGAGGAAAAAAGATACATAGATAAATGATAGGTGACAGGTAGACAGATAGATGATAGATTGACAGATAAATAGATAATAAATGACAGATGATAGATAAACAGATAGATGATAGAAGGTAGGCCAATGATAACTGATATATATATATGTATACATATATATACATATACACATATGTATATGTATATATATATGTATATATATACATATATGCATATAAATGAGAGACAAAGATATATGATAGGTGGGTTTAGGATGATAGATGACAAGTAGATAATTGATTAAAGATACACAGACAAATGATGATAGATGATAGATAGATAAATAGATAGTAGATAGATAGATAGAGAGAGAGATAGATGATATATAGTATAGGATTGATAGACTGATAGATAAATGAAAGATAGATGATAGATTAATAGATGACAGATAGATGATAGATAGGAGACATAGATCAATATCAGACTGTGTTCAAACAGCCCATTGTGAATATCAAACTGAGATAGGTTATGACTGGCACTGGTGGAAGCCATATCAACATACATTATTCCCTCCTATTCAGAAACAGAAAAGCCTACCTTGTCTTCAGTGCTGAACTCAAGCTAGGACTTGTCACATCTTTCATAATGAAATGGACATAAGAGACATGGGAACAGAGCTTCTGTATTCATTCCCAGAGAGATAGAGAGAGAGAGAGAGAGAGAGGAAGGGAGGGAGGGAGGGAGGGAGGGAGGGAGAGAAGCTATGCTTCACTTGAAATATTTTCAAAGATGAAGGAAGAAGGTATGTGAACAATGAAGTGTATTAATGAGTATGCACATGTGCCATTAGTATGAACATAAGTGCAAACATCATGCACATATATGTACACAACTGTATACTATGCATGAGTGTGTACCACAAATGAGTGTGTGTGATGTGCACAGGAGTGCATCTACCATGCATGTATATGTACACGAGTGTGTGCTACACATGAGTGTATATGCCCCTCATGTGACAGGTAGAATTGATTACATAGGTGTGCACATGTGTACACATGATTGCTTGTATGAGCCAAGTGAACATGTGTGTGAACATGGCTGCATGAACTGTAAATGTGTGCCCATGCACACACGAATAAGAGAGTAACAGGGCAGTCTGAGGGAAGTGGGCTGAAGCTGTGAGTGGGATGGTGCTTCAGAAGCCCTGAGTCTTGTTTATCCACAGTCCCCAGAGCCCTACCCCCACCCCCGCCCCATGTGTTTGAGGATCTAGGATACTAAAATACTGCTGTGCAGCTCTGCTCAGGCCTGGGGAATCCTGAGTCTTATAGTATGGAGTCTGTGGAGGGAAAACAGCAACTCAAAGGCCACAGAAGAAAGTGAGTCCTGAGGTTCTGGCTTGATGCTCTCTCTCTCCTTTACTCACACCCCATGTGCTTCCCCACACTGGTTGGCTGACTGAGGCCAAATTTAGTGCTAACAAGGTGGCTCAACTGGTAAACATAAATTTTACCAAGCCTGATTATGTGAGTTTGACTCTTAAAACTTAAGTGGCAGAAGGAAAGAATGAACTCCTACAACTTGTCCTCTGATTGCCATATGCGCTCCCTACAACACACACACACACACACACACACACACACACACACACACACACATACACAACACAACACAAAACACGAGCGCACGTGCACATGTACACACACATGCAGGCAGACACTGACTGCAATAAAAATACATGTTAAAAAGAAAACACAAACATGTCTTTGTCAGGAGAGAGGTGACAGGTGCAAGGCAGAGGGAAGATGGTGGGGGGTGAGTGAGGTACAGGATGAGGGGTCTTCTAGGTGGCTGCCCAGATCTGGGAACATGCTCTTTTCTAGACACAGCACTTAACATCTAATAGAGAAAGTGGAATTAATAACCAATTAGCTATCTCCATTTTTAACCCTCAAGAGTGAATGCGTAAAATGGGGATGTTTAAAGTGCCATTTGAAATCTTGGTACTCTGCACCACTGATAGCACAGCCTTGGAATTTAGTGCCCTGCTACTTCTAGTTGTCTTGTCCTATCGCCCTCACCTTGCCTGGTTCCCTCGGCTGTTGCCATGTCCCCCTTCCACACCTCTCATTTCTTCCTTTCTCTTCCTCATTCCTCCCAACATTTTTTTAATCATTAAAAATGTCCTTTTATAAGTAATATTATCTGTAAGTTAAAAGTGCTAAAAAATCTCTCCTGAAATCTATAAAAGGACAATACTGAAGGTAGTTTTCTAGAGAAATAGAAATGACATTTGATCCAAGAAAAGAATGAGGGAGGAAAACTTGTCAGGGACCTGTCAATCAGTCTTCAACATCTTCAGAGCATCCCACACAGAAGTTCCCCAGGGCTCTATCTGAGCCTGGAACACCACAGGTATCAGAAGAATTTATGAGGCATGAGGGCTCTGTGGAGACCACCTCTAGTATGTGCCCATGTTACTGTTGTAAGCGGGGGGTGAGGAAGCATGGAAGGACACCTGCTCCTCCCTGCCCTGGCCTTCATTACTGTTGCCTACACAGGGCAAAGACATTCGCTAGTCAGCCCTGACTGGAGTGTACAATATGCTGCACCTCTGGGATATAAGAACCTTCATTTTAGTAGATATCAGCCTGCATTCCTAAGGAGCATCAATTGCTATGTGAGTTAGTGAAGAAACAGCCTTTAATGAAAATATAGAAAAGTGTCTTCCAGAAATGGCTATTGGAGTTGGGCCTTGATAGATTTGTTGGCGAGGCAGGCGTGAGTGGGTGGGGGGAGGGTGTGTGTATATGTGTGCACACACTATTTTCACTTTTAATTATTAACAGAGTGGATGTGTCATGTCTCAATGACAAATCCACCACAATGAAGCCTGCTTGGTATAACAAAGCCTGGGTTAGTTAGGAAAGCACACATAACCAAGTTGTGTACCCCAACATGCCAGTGACATGAGGGTTCAGCCCTGGGGACCCACCCTGACTCCCTTCCTCGCTCTTCTCTCACCTTGAGACTTTAAACTCACTTCACTTACTGTTCCACCATAGGCTCACATGGAAACATGCTACCCTTGAACACAGAAGTATGAAAAGGCAAGAGGACTAGAGACAAAACCAGTGAGCTTGGTTAGGACTGTTGACCCTGAAGCTTGTCCAGTCCCAAAGCCATTCATTGAGCTACATGCCCACAGTGCACCACTGAGGAGTACAGATCATGTCTGACAAGCATAAAAAGGGTATTGCCCACCCTGGGGGCAACTGTATCCTCTGATCATTCACACTATATCAAATGCACTGCAGTCGCAGTCTATTGTCTCAGGAGTCCCCAGCACATGACTCCTATCACTCTAGAAGGCACCAGACATATACACACATGGGAGCTCTCTAGTAGCCGAAGGACACCACCTTGATAAATGAGGATGACGGTGTCTCCAAGACCATCCCAAGCAAATTGTCCATACACTGGAAAGGCTGGCTCAGCATTCCAGAAAATACCATCATCTCAGAGACAAATGTGTGTGGCTGCAGATATCAGAATGCCTTTTATGAGTCTTGTGATTTCCTCACATAAGTCATTTCTGGGTCATTTTTTCTTTATACAGTGATGGCTTCTACACTCATCTCCTCAAGCTGCCAGGGCAATTTGGCAGCACTAAACACACATCTGAGAGTAGATGGCTTTCTCCAGCCTGAGGACAGAAAGGGAACAAATATTTCATGTGATTTTTAGGTACTGTAGGCTAACAGCCCTTAAAGACCCTACAGCAATGCAAATGGGGCATGGTAAGGCTTCGCCCAGCAGTAACACTGCTGAGACAGTTTCTTCAAGTGACCAGTGACTTCCACACTGTGACCAGCTCTCAGAAGCAGCACAATGAGAGAAATGTGTGAACTTTCCTCTGGGAAAATGTAACTTGAATCTTCCAAGTCTATGTGTGTTTATGGGATCCTGTTATTTACAAAACAAGATGTCTTTGTCCTGAAAAGAGGAACATGAAA